>NC_092418.1:30592452-31217452 GCF_040894005.1 Engystomops pustulosus
TGTTTTTAAAAAAATAAATAGATTCCTATTTATATAACAACCTGCCTATTGTGTACAGTACACACTGACTGGGTGGGGTGCAGTGTATTATTGAAAGGAGAACACAGCGTCAGCCACTGTTGGTATTCATCAGATTCCACAAGCAGCTCAATAAAACAAATAAAAGGTCAAATAAGTAACTAATTTCAGTAACATATTATTTAAATATGGCTCATGATAAATGTGTCTATGTATACGGATTAAAGCTGGCAACACACTATAGATGTGACTTCTCCATGTACATGCATGCTCGGACCAGAGGTGCTTTCATATTTACTATATTCTCCCCAATCAGGACCCGCACTTCTTCCAGTATCAGGCAGGATGTCAAATGTGGATATGGTGCATTTTAAATGGAGGCCCTATATAAAGTTGTGTGAGGACAGATAAGTGTACTTTACCGTGTGTGTTTAGGATGGGGTCCTTGTGAGCCAAAAATGTGCTGTAACTAGTTTGTGGCCATCAAAAAAATTTGGAGGTATTTAGTTAAGACGTTTAGGATGATGGCACACGTGGCGTTTTGAATGTGGTTTGGGCCAGTTTTTAAGCAGTCCATCAAAAACCGCATCCGTTAGGGTGAAGACACACGTGGCGTTTTTAGGCCGTTTATGGGCTGTTTTTAGTTAGTGCTTTTTAACTAAAAACAGCCCATAAACGGCCTAAAAACGCCACATGTGTCTTCACCCTTATGGTGATGTCACACATGGCGCTTTTAGGCCGTTTTGGGCCGTTTTTAGTTACTGTGTTTTTCCGATCGTAAAAAACGGCCCAAAAATGGCATGTGTGACATCACCCTTAAAAAACGCATGTATTTTTTAAAAACGCATGTATTTTTTAAAAACGCATGCATTTTTTGAAAACGCATGCAGTTTTTGACCAGTTTGAATTAAGATAATTGGACAAACCTGTCAAAAATGCATGCGTTTTTTACGAACTGAAAACGCACTCACTAACTAAAAACA
Source organism: Engystomops pustulosus (assembly GCF_040894005.1). Taxonomy (NCBI): domain Eukaryota; kingdom Metazoa; phylum Chordata; class Amphibia; order Anura; family Leptodactylidae; genus Engystomops; species Engystomops pustulosus. The sequence continues at coordinate 30,593,454 of NC_092418.1, forward strand.
TCCCAAAAACGGCCTAAAAATGCCACGTGTGTCTTCACCCTTAGGGTGATGTCACACATGGCGGTTTTAGGCCGTTTTTAGTTATTGCGTTTTCCGATCGTAAAAAACGCATGCGTTTTTTACAATCTGATAACACACTAACTAAAAACGGCCCAAAAATGCCATGTGTGACATCACCCTTGAAAAACGCATGCATTTTTTTGAAATGCATGCGTTTTTGACCAGTTGCAATTAAGATAATTGGTCAAACCTGTCAAAAACAGATGCGTTTTCAAATAACGCATGCGTTTTTTGACGGACTGCTTAAAAAGGGGCCAAAAACGTGTTCAAAATGTCACGTGTGCCATCACCCTTACCTGTAAGTGCATCAGTCATTCACTCATATGTCACATCCTAAAAGCCTATGGGCAGGGGTGCACCAGCCATGAGGCCCTGCAGCCACATGGGGGGCAGTATTATGGGCAAAGTCACCTGCTACGGATGTAAGACACTGCATGGAGAACCCACTTACTAAAAAAACTAACCTTATATATAACTATGGGATGGGGCAGAGGAGGCAGTTTAGGTTCACCCCTTCCTTTGGGTACATTACAGGGCAGGTTCATTCCCATGATATGTACATCTATATACCTACATTACTTGGATAATATCTGGCGATACAGAAGGTGACATTTTTGGATTTATAATAAAACACACAAGGCCTTAAAGGGCACCTACCACCACGAATCTACCTATAAAGGTAGATCGGGTGGTAGGTGGATGTATGGGACGTGAGGATAGCCCTTTTTAGAGCTAATCCTCACGTCCCCGCTAGCCTAGCATAAACTTTATTGCCCTAATATGTTAATTTAATTAAGCGGCTACCGGGGCGTGGAGTAGCCGGATACGAGGCTACACGGCGCGGCTACTCCACGCCCCAGTAGCTGCTTTCCCCCGCCTACCCTGTGATCTTCGGCGCGCAGCTCCTGGCAGCTGCGCGCCCTCGTCCGAGAAGCCGGAGTTCTGCGCATGCGCAGTAACTCCGGCCAAGATGCGCGATCTCGGGAACGAGGCCGGAGTTACTGCGCATGCGCAGAACTCCGGCTTCTCGGACGAGGGCGCGCAGCTGCCAGGAGCTGCACGCCGAAGATCACAGGGTAGGCGGGGGAAAGCAGCTACTGGGGCGTGGAGTAGCCGCGCCGTGTAGCCTCGTGTCCGGCTACTCCACGCCCCGGTAGCCGCTTAAGTAAATTAACATATTAGGGCAATAAAGTTTATGCTAGGCTAGCGGGGACGTGAGGATTAGCTCTAAAAAGGGCTATCCTCACGTCCCATACATCCACCTACCACCCGATCTACCTTTATAGGTAGATTCGTGGTGGTAGGTTCCCTTTAATCACTTCATGGTCCGGTTGTGGTCACGTTACACTTGTGTTCCCTGACCCAACACTGGCGCACGAGGAGTGTGGCACGGCCAGTATTTTTCCAGTGAAACACGTGCAATCAGTAACCAGCACCCGCAACATTTGCGGAACGTGTGACCTCCCCCCCCCCCAGGCTGCGGCCACACACGGTGTTTACTTTGCATTTTGAAACGCAATACATCAGCGAAGAAAAGGATATTTGACTAATTACATTGTTGTTAACATTTGCGTTTAAAAAACTAAACCATTAATGTAAGCGGTAACATCTTGTTAACATTACGTTTTGTAAAAGCAAATGTTAACAACAATGTAATTAGGTATAACTCCTCTTCTCCAACTACGTGTGGACGCAGCCTCAAATTGTTAACAATAAAAAAAAAAAATCGCATGACTGTGTCGCAGCCACAGCCCCGTTCTCACTACATGCGTCTTCCCTGCTAATGACGTCACCGCACTCACCTTGACAGGCCAGCTCCGCCCCTTAGCCGCGATTGGCCGGGACATTACAGACTCTTCACTACGATTGGACGCCAGATTTGCCAATCGGAAGAGGAGTTTTTGCTCCCGCCTTAGGCCGCGGTGAAGTCAGGGAACATGGCGGCTGCTGTGTGGTGAAGCTGCCTAGGAAACTGCGGCGGTGTCCGGGCTCCGCGGCCTGCTGAACTATGAGGCTTCCGTACGTGACTAGGCCCGAGGCGAGGCTCCGGAGGACTCTGGGTGATAGCGGCGGACGGCAGTGAGGAGCGGAGGCGGTGTGTGAGGGTCGGGCGCCGGGTCACTGCCGAGACCCCCCTTTACTTACTGAGGGACGCCGTGTTTAAGCAGCTGCGGGCCTAGCGGAGCCATGCTACGTGCGGGGGGCAGCGCTCCGGGCCTCGGGCTCCTGCTCCTCCTGACTGTGGGGCGAGGACTGGCGGCGCCACTTCCTGAAACAGGTGCAGGTAAGTGACACATGTATATAGTCATGTATAGGGGCAAAGCTGTCACTGCAGGATCACCCCTACACCACCCTGACACTTAGGAGCCCCTCTACAAGTTGGATTACACTGCCCCTACACCCAGGATCACCCCCTCCTCCATCCTGACACCTAGGATCCCCTTTACATGTACAATTACACTGCCCCTACACCCAGGATCACCCCACCCCCACATGTAGAATCACCCCTCCTCAATCCTGACACCTAGGATCACCTCTACATGTAGAATTACTCTGCCCATACACCTAGGATCACCCCCTCCTCCATCCTGACACCTAGGAGTCCCTCTAGATGTACAATTACACTGCCTCTACACCTAGGATCACCCCCTTTACACCTAGCATCCCCCTCCCCCATCCTGACACCTAGGATCCCCTCTACATGTAGAATTACACTGCCCCTACACCTAGGATCACCCTGACACCTAGGAGCCCCTCTACATGTAGGATTACACTGTCCCTACACCCAGGATCACCCCCTTTACACCTAGCATCCCCCTCCCCCATCCTGACACCTAGGAGCCCCTCTACATGTAGGATCACCCCACCTCCACATGTAGGACCCCCTTTACATCTAGGATCCCCTTTACATTTAGGATCCCTCCCCCCCCATACTGACACCTAGGATCTCCTCTACATGTAGGATCACACTGACCCTACATGAAAGACCACCACACCATCCCCACATGTAGGACCACCTATACACCTTGCATCACCGCCTTCCCCATCCTAACACCTAGGATCCCCTCTACATGTAGGATCCCTCCCATTTCCCACCCAACACTTAGATCTCATACTAAATCTGGCACCCAATTCCATGTCCAGGCATTAAGAATTGGGCATTTTGTATATTAATCTTCATGGTTGCCATATACAGGTTACTGGGCAGCTAGATCATTGATCTGACTGGACATGTCTATTAGATCTGGCAGATGTCGTCAGTTGAGATTTGGTGGAGATGATCGGCGGCAGATTTGTCTGACAGCCACTTATCCCTAGGCTGCGGTAATATAAGGGGGCATTTGGTTGTGCTTGCGTATCTCAAAGGGGTTTTCTAGGGAAATTACGGGAATCTACTATCATGATAAAGCAGGGACACATACTCATAGATTCAGGCACTGGGACTGTGGGGGAAGGAAGTGCTGAGGCAGCAGGCCTGAGGGTAAAGCAGTGTAATAGCCTGTGAAGCCAGTGCACCACCCTAGAGTCCTTCTGACTCATTGGCATAATTTTAGAAGTTGTTTTTAGGATGGAGACCATGGATAACAGATATAAGAAGACACAGTCACGGTGCCTGGATCTATTAGTAACTGTCCCCTCCGGAGCTGCGCAGTCGCAGGCCTGCTGTTCTGCGCATGTGTACACGGCAGGCTTTGCGGACGAGTGCGCGCAGCTCCCTGTAGCTGCTTCCCGAAGACTTCTGGTAGGAGGATCAAAGAGGCTACCGGGGAGTGGAGTAGCCGCACCGTGTAACCTCAGCTCCGGCTACTCCACACAATCTGCATGTTAGGGAATTAAAAGTTATAAAAAGATTACGAGGACGTGAGAATTGGCTATTAAAAGGCTTATCCTCACGTCCTGTAGATGCACCTACCACCCGATCTACCTTTATAGGTAGGTCTGTGGTGGTAGGTTTTATTTAACACATAATTAAAAGCTGATGATGGGGTGCTTTCTTATGACCTAAGCAGTCAGGTCCTTGCATATCTTTACTTTCTGGTGTCTTCTATTCGCAAAATGTAGTTTCCTTGCCTGATCATTGGTACAAATCACTTTCTCCCCTAGGGCTTAATAAAGTTGTATCGATTTAATGCTCGTTGATATTTAGTTGATCAATGGATGTGGTGGGCGCCCCTGTGCGCAGGGGTTGACTCAATGGCATTTGCAGGGGTTCCCTGTATGGTAATAGACTTCAGGAAGTAAGCACCAGTTAGCATTGTGCAGTGTTGGATCAGGGGCAACAGAAGGGTCAGTGAGGGCTTTTTAGCCAAAACCCCATAGAATGGAAAACCCTAATAAACTCGTTTTTTGTGTTTTTTTGCAGTATGTCAGAATATATAATCCTCTGTGGCGGCTGCGGACTTTGAACTTTAGATTTAAAAGGCTTCAGTGTATATTAATAGTTATATATTAATAGTTCTAGAATAGACAATAAGTGTTTGTATTAGGTGGGGGACAGCAACCACTGTGACCCCCACAAATTAACAGAAAAGGTATAGTTTGAGTAGAGAACCTGTCACCTCCCCTGCCGTGTCTGGTTAGACACGGCAGGGTCGTGTTTATATTTATAATATTCCTTCTAACGTTGTTCTCTTATTTCTTTTGGAAATAAAAGAACAAATTTACTCCTGATTGCCCCCATCCTTTGATGTGAAAGGTGATGACAGGTACCAATACAGCCAGTGGTCAGTGTATCTATACAGTAATACGAGGGGCTGCGAAATGTTATTGGGAAAAGATTCTTCATAGTTCCAATTTTTAAATTGCATCGATCAGAAATGCCGGTACCGGCGCGGGCCTTTGTATAGAATGGCTGTTAAAGGGATTGTCCGTGGCAAGGAAAAACCTGTCTGCTTTCCTTTAGAAACGGCGCCACTTTTGTCCACAAATATTTCTAACTTCTATGCACCTCAATAGAGCAGAGCTGTTATGCCAGACACAGCCAGTGGTCAGGCGCTGCTTGTAGTAGAATTTCTTGTCCATTATGACAAATTCTCTGAAGAAATGTGACCTCTGCAATGGCACAGAAGAAAGGCCAATATTTGAGTTAATGAAAACTACATTGAAATGGAGATCCTCAGTTATCAGTTTAAGTTTCTATATTTGACGATAGTCACTCTTGTTCCCCCGTGTTGTTCTTTGTTACGAGTGTAAGTGATCTGATAAGCGCAGCAGGTAGGACACGTTCTCTGTACTGCACACACAGAAAGGTTTTATAGATTGTGCGCTGCACTTGGCTGTCCTCGTCCTGAACTCCTCTTACCTGGAAGTGCCATGAGGAAGGGTCTAGTTTATTCTGGAATGGTGGATCAAACTTTGCCCATTATATATCATCTGCTATTTTGTTCTCATTGTATACCGTGAAAAAACCCCTGTACAGACTCCTTTCTCATTAATGGAATAGTAGGTGGTGTACGGTGTTACCTCCCCATTTAGTTGTATTGGAGCGGTAGAATTAGCCGAGCAAATGACATGGCTTTCTCTGACCGTTCCCATAGACATTGTGGGTAAGGTATGACTTAAATACTTTGGACCAACCTTTTAAAGTGTCACTGAGGACACAGATACTGTTGAAAGAAAGGGAAAGTCAGATTGTTGTAGCATCCCTGCAGGGACCCCTGAACGGAAAGGGTCCAGACCAGGAGCTCCAATTGCTCCAATGATGATCCAACCCTTAAAGGACATCCGATGGTAGATATATAGAACTTGCATGCTCGGTCTGTAATGCAGGTTCTTTAACTGTTCTTTATAAGTTCTGCAGGAAGTGTACAATAAGCTCAAATACATTTAAAAAAATTTGCAGGTTAGATGGTGGGGCTCATGCTGACATCACCTGTGAGCTCCTCGGTGTTGCTTTCTCTTAATTTATGCTCACCCCACTCTAATAGTATTGCTGGCCGGGGCTTGGAGAGTGTGTGGTGGGAGCAGGCGGTACTATTACAGTGCAAGGTGTGCATGAATTAAGAGACGGCAACACTGATAGGCGCTCAGGTGATGTCAGCCTCAGCGCATGCAGCTAATCCTGTACTTGCTAAGAGCAGTTCCAGGACCTGCATTACAGACCGAGCATGTCAGTTTTTACACATGGTAGATGTCCTTTAACCCCTTACCGACATGTGACTTAATGGTATGTCACATGTCAGCTGCGGGTGTATGGAGAGGGCTCAGGGGCTGATCACTCTCCATACAAGGCGGGCGTTTGCTGCATATTGGAGCACGCGCCCACTGGAAGAACCCGCAATCGTTCCTAGCACTTATTGCGGTTGTTAATCCTTCAATTGCATTTAAAAGCTGGTGACACGTGAGTGCCGCCATATTGGCATAGATCGTTTCTCCCCGTGGAGTCATCGGGAAGCTGCGATTTGTTACCATGACAGCCCCGAGGCGGCCTTGTTTTGAAAAATAGTAACAAAAAAAATAGAAATTCAAATCGCCTCCCTTTCCTAGAACTGATATAAACCGTAAGAATCTTATTCATATTAGGTATCACCGAGTCCCAAAATGCCCAATCTATCAAAATATAATACATTATTCCCAGTGTTTAACCTTGTAACGAAAACCTTATAGCGTTCAAAGTCGAAAATGCCACTACTTTGCTATTTTGCAAAATATAAAAAAAATTCTTGAAAAAGTGGTCAAAAGTCTATACTATACACTGTAGTATGAAAGTTATTAGCACCATATTTTTTTTTATTTTTTTGTACAGGAGTTTTTAATTTTTGGAGGAAAACACAGTAAAGACCGAAAGAATAAGGTTGACTTGTCATTTGAGGCGCTCAGTGAAAGCCGTAAAATCCAAGCCCAAAAGAAAATGGCGCAAATGCATTTTTTTTTCACCAATTTCACTGCATTTGGAATTTTTTTCCCTCTACTTCCTAGTCCACAGCATGGAATATTAAATACTATGAAGTGCAATTTGTTACGCAGAAAGCAAGCCCTCACACAGCTCTTTACATAGAAAAATATAAAAGTTATGGATTTTTTGAAGGTGGGGAGTGAAAAATGAAAACACAAAAATCAAAAAGGGCCCGGTTGTTAAGGGGTTAAGACTATGGCTGGAGGCCTTGAGTCCTGTCTACCTCTGCGCTTGGGATATAGTGCACTCTGTGTTGGCCCGCAGGCTGGGTGTCACTTCTGGTACCAATGCCATAGGTTCACCCCCAGTGTTCTCTGCCCGGGAATTGCTTTGATTTACTAAAGGTCTTGGTGGAAGTGCTGTGCTCAATGCATTGAGTTTCCTTCTTTTTAATGCGTCTCTAGTAAAACTGTCACTATGTTCTGCCCTGTTGAAAGAAATTTGGGACCTTCATTGGGTTTTTGTCCGCAGCCATCAGATCCTCCATGTGTGAATGAGGGTCTCTGTGTCTCGGGCCTCTCATTCTGAGGTCACCTATAATTGTTACATTGTCTCTCCTCTATCACAAGGGAAAACAATGCAGTAGATTGCCTGCCTTACACCCTTCCTCTGTCTCCTGCATGTAGTGCACCAGGTCCCGGAGGGATGGCAGGATTTATCTCAATACAGAATTTACTGCGTTGGAATCCAAACCATGTGATGTATTTTCATAGAAGGGAAACAATTTCAGAATACTGGAGATTCATGTGCCCGACCCCTATGCAGCCTACGGGATGTGCTGTGTAATGATCTCAGTACATGACCGAAAATGGATGATCTTAAATGATATGTGTAGATATAAATTGTAAAGGAAATCTACCTTCAAAATCAAACATAAAAAACCAGAGGCACTTATTCATAGTTCCAGGCACCGGGTTGTAATCTTATTTGTTATCCATGGCCTCCTCCCTTCTAAAATCAACTTTTAATATTATGTGAATGAGCTTGAAGGGCTCTGTGTTGTTACCAGAGCCCCTCAGTGCTGTAGCTTCACAGGCTGTTAGAATAAGCAGAAAATGTCTCCTCCTCCTTCTCTCTCCTTCCTCCCTCTGCCTGTGAAATCCAGATGCAGCAGCAGTGCATTTAGTTGACGCACCGTTAACTTTCCCATTTGCATCAGTTTGGGGAACTCTATCTGTGATGTCGGCTTTAGTGGGAAAGAATGGACTCCTTGCATCATAGAGCGATAAGATGCAAGGAATCTCATCACCGGCAGAGTGATCAGCCTGTAACACTAGACTTTGTACCCTCTGTGAACACGATCATGATAGTGCGTGGGTGCCTTTACTGGCACAGAAAAGATGCAAGCATTATCCCGTACCTATAGGTAACTGAAGACTTAATGAAGGTGTGAACTTTGTCCCTCTCTGTATGGCATGTAACAAGTTTTGTATTGTGTGAGTAAAATATTTCCAGATCTCATTGACGTTAGGGCACAGAGCTGCTGTAGTTTTGTTGAAGCTGTTGTGTATTGGAGGTAGTGCAGCATTGTGTCCCCATCTTAATGCAGCATCTTATTTCTTAAATTTTGGGGCATGGGAAGAAGAGTGAAGAAATCAGGTGATACTTTTTTGAGGTAAACTGAGTATATTTGATGGTGAGCTTTCGAGAATACTTGTTCGCTTCGTCAGACATGATGTTAGCCGAGAACTAGTATTCTTGAAAACTTACCATCAAATATACTCAGTTTGCCTCGAATAGGTATCACCTGATTTCTTCCCTCTTCTTCTGCTCTCCATGGCTAACACGGTACAAATCTACACTACTAGGGTCCCGGGAAAACATCTACAGCTCATTCATAGTTATTGTTGGAGGACCACACATAAAACACAGCGTCAGGGACCCATGTACTATTGGGGGTTTCTTCTCATGGTTTGTAGATGACCCTAAACATTAAGTATACAACCTAAAAACTCTGAGGGACATGTGCCATCCGCCTGTTTTAGTCCTGCTCATTTGTATCATTAGGATGTTGATGGTTGTAAGGAGTTGGAGTGAATTGCCTCTGACTGTAGGGACCTGAGCTGTTCCTTCTTCTCGTGGCCACTAATAGCCTCAGAGGGTTCTATAGGATTGTAAAGTATTTTCACTGCCTGTTACGTACAGGCGCTGACATTCTTGTCATTCCATATCGTGGCGTTGGGCTTGTTGGTGCACCGAGCGCACCACGTCCTCCTTCTGCACTTATAGTTTGTCTTCATAGTGTAGTCGTAGATTTTCTTCCCTTTTGCTCTGGTTTGTTGTTATGTGGCTTTTGCCCTGTTTGCATGGCAGGTTTAAGGCTATTATAGCTGTTTTATGTTCTGGACCTGGATAAGGATCACATACCATGTGGTTTTTCTAGATGTGCACCTCTATTTCTTCTGCATATGATTGCTTTGTAGATTCTATTAAAGCTCTGTTCACATTACTGCAGTTCTGTTAGGCTGCTCTTATTCTTGTTATCAAGGATAATAGACTGCGCTGAATAGAAGCCGTGCCCAGGTCCATCTGTAAAGTTATGTCTGATGTATAGGAGTCCATGATCGACGATTAGAGATCCCTAGTTTTTCTCTTTAGTATATAAAATAGATTCAAAATATTTAAAGTGGCTCAAAGTTGCACATATACAATGACAAATACTTAGTGTATTTCCTATGCACAGAGTCGGTTGGGGGTCAAGAACCTTTTTAGCCATACAATATGCATATGCCCGCCCAGCAGATGGGTAGATGGGCAGCCACAGAAAAAATGCCTCCCTGCAGCCCGCTCCTTGTCACTCCATCGCTCTTCTCTGACCCAGGCAGTGGCAAAGGCGACTGGGTAACCCAAAGGAGGCAGACAGCGATGTTAAATGGCAATCGGTGCTGCGTGCCAAGACTAACACAGAGCTTATCATTCAAGATTTGTCTGTGATGCAGCCATCAAAAGAGCCTCATCTGGGTTCTGAGCCATAGGTTATCCTTGGTATAGAGCAGTGATAGCGAACCTTTTAGAGACCGAGTGCCCAAACTTCAACAAAGACCCACTTATTTATCGCAAAGTGTCTACACAGAAATGTAATTTGTGATTTATACTCCCTTCTCTGTCACAGTTTTCATTGATACCAGCACCTGAGGACACCGATAAAGCAGAAAATAGTCCCAGGTAGAGCTGTCACTTTAAAATAGCTCTGTGCACAGCAAGTCCTGGGCTGTCTGGGACTGCAGGAAGATACCTGGAGTCATCTCTGGTGATAGCCTGGGTGCCCACAGAACGGGCTCCGAGTGCCACCTCTGGCACCAGTGCCATAGGCTAGCCATCACTGGTATAGAGGGTAATTAGCTGATCTGTGAGAGTCCAACTGCTGGGACCTTCTTCAGTCAGAAGAAAGGTGTCTTGTTCTTATTTCTAGGTGGAGCATCGGTAATATTGTGCCACTCCATTCAATATTATGATGTTGTCGGTAATTGGCGAGCATTATCTGTGTGAGTGATGGAGGTAACTGAGCGCTGTACTCTGCATTTTCTGACACTCCCATACTACTGAATGAAGCAGCAGGACACAAGCTCATCCTGCGTCTCCATCAATCAGTGAAAACATGAGCACCATATTCCTTAGTACATAATTTTGACCAGCTGCCCTCCCCATTTCTCCCCTCCCATCAGAATTGGGTCCATCCCATCAGAAGTCCCATCCCGTTGTAACTGAACCGCCATTAGACCAATAGGGCGCTTTTGCCGTTCCCGCTGTCATATAATGGAGAAGATGTGTTGTCACAGGACACTGGGTGTGAGAATGGGAAGTAGGTGGGTGAGTCACTTTTATAATGCTGCGTGCAGTTTGCTGACTATTGAATCATCATGGAAGTATTTTGTATAGTCTGTGAGGCTCATCTATACGAGAACTCTGCGCCTACAAATGGGAGGGATTCATTGTTTATTTCTACATTGAACCATTAATGAAATCAAAGCTTGGGAAGAGTGAAGAGCGGATGTAGTATTATATGTAGTAGGCTGTATGGAGGAAAATGGCGTAGTGCTTCAAGTTTACATTGAAAAAGTCTGGACGTAAATAAGACGTTGGATTGTGATGCTGCAATATAGTATTGGCCATATGACTTAATGGTCTGGTTTTTAGATGGGACGTACATACCATGGGCAGATTGGAGTGGGGTCTTACTAGTCAGCAGTAGTAGAGGTACATGAGGTATAGTGAGGCTCAGACAAGAGGATTCATGTCCATTTTACATGGATGATCACTGATGTGAGAATATTCTCTCATTCAGATCTGGGAGAGATGGTTCTTGTGTGGTCCACATTTCCAAGGCCAGCTGAGGCTTGTCCGTCCTGACAACGCATCCTTGGGACAGGAGTACCAGCCAGTACTTACAGCTCCATGTGAATACAGCCCATTATAACCATGGTAGATCTGGAAATGAAAGTATCATCAATTTTTATGAATCTGTGAGTTCAGGTCAGACAGGGCCCAAAAATACAGGTGACTCATGGACTAAGATTCTTGGCCTAAATCTGGCCATCTTTGGGGTGGGTATCCTTTTTGGCTCAGAATAAAGTTGCCCGAACGTGAATGATGGTGACGGATGTTTAGCACAAGCACCTGCCTTATGTTTTGCTTGTATTCAGTACATGGGTACATGCACAATTCTTAATTTTCAGCAGTAAGTATTGGAATAAGATGAATTCACGCACTAAAATATGCCCAGATGTTTCATTTATAATCTCTGCTACGTTAGGGCCCCACACCAAATGCAGCGCATATCCAGGATCTATCTGCCGTGTCAGGCCTTGCCCTTGTTTCCTCCATTGTTATTATTCACTAGATGGCCGCAGCTTTTATAGCATCATAATGCCGGGGGCAAAATATTCTACACATTAGGAGATGGTTTGATTTCGTTTGCTTTTTTTTTTTTTTCATTTGGTAAAAATAACTTTCTTGGAGCTTCTGATAGAAAAGTGCCCTAAACATTTGTTACAGTGGGAAGTAAGAATAAGGCTCTGTTCATGTATTGTTATTTCCTTGCATTGTGTCCATACATGCGGAGGATTCCTGACCCATACTATACGGAAGGCTGTATCGTATCCTACTGTGTACAATGGATATGTCTGCTGTAGGATGTTATGGCCTCCATCAAACGGATCGTAAACCAACCAGAGGAGGCCAAGAGAGTATCCATCCATGGAAACGTTAAAGAGGTATTCCCATTTAGGCAAATAAATGTTAATGTTTGTATAATGAAAACTTACACTCTTCCAATATACTTTCTGTATCCATTCTGCACGGTTTTCTAGATCTCCACTTGCTGTTCTTCTATAGAAAGCTTCATTGTTTACTTCCAGTGGACAGGAATCTGCCCATGGTCACACAGGTGCACGGCTCGTTATATCACACCGCTCTGATTACTCTCTCTCTCTGAAACTAATGAGCTGTGCACCTGTGACCATGGTCAGATTCCTGTCCACTGGAAGTAAACAATGAAGCTTTAGAATGACAGCAAGCAGAGATCCAGAAAACAATGAGAAATTGATACATAAAGTATATTGGAAAATTGCATAACTCTCCATAATACAAACAATAACATTGATTTGCTGAAATGGGAACAACCCTTTAAGTATCTACATCTGGAGCTTCCCTATACTCTTACATATGTGGCGCAGATTTATTTCTATCAGTAAATGACCTGCAATACCTGCAGCTTATCCATTTTTTTCACTGCAGATTTAATGCAAGAAATTAAAACTAAATCTTTTGGCAATCAGCACTTAAAAGCAATAAACTAAGATGGGTTGATATCTCCGATCCGCAGTACAGGGGCCAACAATAGAAATAATAAGGATCCGAATGCTTGAACCTACTAACAATTGATCAAGCATGTGCTCTGCCCCTCCAATGGGTTTGGTAAATGGTGTAAATTGCTAAGCTCGGCTATCTCCTTCGCTCACTTTCAGATACCTGCGAGCTGTGCTCGGCAATTTCTTAGAAGTGGGTCACAACTTGAGATGCTGATCTAAGAAGCCCTATAAGGGTCTCTGCTGGATGATGTGATGCAAATGGAGGAAAAGATGAGAAATCTCAAGGAAGTGCATATGGCGTGTGATATGGATGAGTCCTCCCATGGCATTTATATTCCTGGAACTTTTGGCTCGTGCAGACCCCCGGGTGATGCTGGACATTGTGGGTATTGCACGCGCTCTTATGTCGTAGTATATGGAGAATCACCCCCAGATTAATACAAGAGCAGAGGAGTCTTGGATCGCGGACAGGAACACGAAACTCTGTGATGTAAGATGCGCGGATGACTGTGACAAGGCTCCGGCTCTGCTTCTCTCCCACAGAGCTCCGAAAATAAATAGCATTTATGTGGTGAGCGTCCTGGCAAACCACAACAACAGATGCTAAATATAGAGGCGGATCTGGCAGGAAAGCTGCGGCTTCTGTTATTCCTGGACTTTTACAGGGATGTGGGAGCTTGATTCCTCTCTAGATGTAGATATATCATGGTGCCATGTAATGGCTTCTGTGTCATCCTGTAATGAGGAATAGCTGCAACTGAGCAGGGTTGTGGGGTAGTACAGAAAATGGTCTTGTTTCATTAGGCTATTATCTATTTAGACTAAAGTATTATCAGGAATACCTTCTATATGTATGACCCAAATATCTTGCTTTACTGCAATGAGGTGAAACCTGAGCAGAACCCGGAGTCATAAATAATGGACTGACGACCATCATGGCAGCCTGCCTTATAGCCTTCACTAGGCTGGATGGACACATGCTGGTAGTGGTGCAACAAGACCCAGAGCTAGATCCTAGAATTGTGACTTGCACCTTTTTGAACACCGTTTTAACAATTCTAAAAATTTGGATAAATTTAGGCAACATATAAAATGAGTTGAAGCTATTTTTACTTTTCATCGTTGCAATATCTGCAGCAGAGGGTTCAGTCAGACTGAATGTATTCAAGTATTATTCTGAAAAGAATGGAGGAATGACACAGAATGAATAAGAAAATATTCCACCGAATTGATAAATTCTAATGAATAGTTGTAATTTACCATCAAAATCCATCATGATAAACCAGGGACAGTTACTGATCGATTCAGGCACCTTGACTGTGCTAATCTTTTTATCTGTTATCCATGGCCTCCTCTTTTTTTAAAGTCCTCTTTTAAAATTATGCTAATGATTCAGAAGGAGCACTGGGGGTGTTACCATAACCCCTCCATGCTGTAGCTTTACACCTCCCACCGTGTGCTGAAAATTCCTCTAATGCTGTGAGATGACATCAAGCAGAGGGGAGCGCGTGATGGTCTCCTGCACATTGTAACAGCCTGTGAAGCTACTGCACTTTTCATTTTAAAAGTTGATTTTAGAAGGAAGGAGGCTATGGATTACCAAAGAGCGTTTTTGATGGTACATTTCTTTTTAAAGGGAATCTGTCAGCAGTTTTGACCATGAAAAGTCAGTCATTGTTGGGCAGCAGCCCTTGCGATTTGTGTAACCTTACACATATACAACCTACACCAGTGGAGTGAACAGACCACAAGAATATAAAAAAGAAATGTAATATATATATCTATGTATTCTGTATAGCACTAACATGCATCTTTGTCCTTCCTTGCAGATGTTACCAGCAGTGATGTCCCCGTGTCCCTAGTGCTGCTGTCTGTCTGCAGCTTCATTGCTTTGGTCGTGCTGCTTATAGGCTGTATATCCTGCTGCAAAGAGAACGAAATAGATTTCAAGGTGAGCCGGTTCTGGTTCTGTAGTCTTCTATCATGATGTCATTAAGTTTTTATGTTGCAAGGAGAAAGGGAGGGGTGTTATCAGTTTAGGGCATATGTCATTTTACAAACTGTGTGCAAACAATGGTGGTTACCCTACATCCAGGTGACCTTGCTGAGTGCACACACCGAGAACCTGCAATGCAAATAACAATATCTAGTCTCCGTGATTAAATTGTGAGCGAGAATTGCTGGTTTGGCAAGATGTTCCAGCGACACATAATTCAGATCTGCTTCCTGTACCTGGACCGGCTGCAGCATTATATATATATATATATATATCTATCCCTTATTAGGCAAATCTATACTGACGTTTGCTTCCTTATATAATAATAGACATGACTGGTAAGTGATGGGTTAATCGGGAGATTTTAGATTGTTACTATTTGAGGAATGACACTTTTTTTTTTTTTTTTTTTCTGCTTACATCTAGTCTAGTAACATTCCAGGGAGGAATTTTGGCTTTTAGTCAGCGAGAAACACAATGGATTTCACTGTGCTGTTTGACAAATTATTGCAGTCCCGCACCCTCCCCTGACTCATGAAATGTCAGAATTAATGTTGATCTGGACAGGAAGCCGTGGATTTACATGATAAAAGATATAGGGTGATATTGTAGCCGTCACAGGTGAAACTGATGGGCACAAAGGTATAAATGTAGTTCCCAAAGTGAAACTTTAATAGGCTCTGACAATTGATCTATCAAGACACCAGTTTCCCGGATTTACTAAGAGGCTCCGTCCTCGTAGTAGATGTAGGTGCAGTCTTTGCCAGGGTGGACCTGTTTTAGCCCAGGTCTGACCTAGCAGATATTTCGGTAATGATCACCACTGGTTTTTCATTGGAAACTATAGTAAAAGCACCTCGACACTCCAAAAGTGGCGCAAGGGATGGAAAAATCTTCAAGCTGGCAAGGATGGGGAGATTTAAGTGCCTTCTCTGGCAGAAAAGAAGGCATAATCTCTCCCAAAGTGTCTAAAGCCTCATGAGTGAGTCATTCCTTACTCTTGCTGGAATTGCCAGAGCAAACCCTGAATCTCTGAACAGAACGTGTCCTTACAGTTCAGCAATTCATGGCTCGCTCTTTGAAATCCCACAAGCCTATGGACTACGTTTTTCAAACTGAACTCTCTTGTGGGCAACTGTCTTAAGGCCTCAGATTATTCCAGATTTGAGCACATTTTAGAGCCTGATCAACATTGCATATATGTTAGAAGACTTTGTCCCATTATGGGTTACTTTAACCAGTGGGAAACAACATTGGGTGTTCTGTCTTGTGGCAGGCTTGTTGTGGGCCCAGTGCTGTAGCTAAACTGATGCAGGAGCATATATTGGTTAATGCCTTCGTTTTTTCAGCAAAACCACTCAACTATTGTAACATTCAGGACCTTGGGAAAGCTGGGTCAGGCTGGCTGCTTACATAAACACATTACACTCAGAGCTTTTCATTAGACATGGAGGTTAGTCAAGACATGACTAATCAACCTGAGCTGGATCACTCATACACAGCAGCTGGGGGACGGTGCAGAGATTACATCATCCTCTCCTGCATTGAGTAACTAATGTGCTAGGAGAAGCGCTGAACCAGCCATAGAAGCCATGGAGCTTCATTATCATAATGTTATATCTGTTATATCACCAAAACCTCTCAGCTCAGGGATTCTCCAAAATATGATCCTGCATCAGTGTAGCTACAGCACTCTCAAGGTATGTTTGCTTCATAATGCATCAAATGGTAGGTTTCCTTTAAGTAAATGGGTAGTGTGGTTTTCACACACGGGCTTTGTGGTCATTATTTTACACCAACATTTGCTATCCATAACTAAGCATGGATCCTAAAAAAAGAAAAGATTTCTAAATCTTGTTCATTTAGGATTTTCCTGATCTTGAGAATACAGATGCAGAATAGTGACCAGAAAGAATCCTTCCAGATGAAACTGGCATTTCTGGTTTCCAGTTGTTTGAAATGATGCAGTAGAGAGCGGGATGAGCCCTAGGGTATATTGTGCCACAGAAGCTCCTGTATAGTATGGGCTAGTATAGAGCACAAATTGCCTAAAAATTTAGTGACCACACGCACCCAAAACCAATACATCATTGTGTATAATGCAAAGTGCTGTGGTGGAGGCAGCGATGGAACAGACACCACACAATATAACAGCCTGTATAATGGGATGTAAGATACTGAGACCCCAGCTCCTACCCCAGAGCAGTGCCCCTTTCTCTCACATCATCCATTGGTTATACTACAGCCTATACAATCTGGGTTTTTCTTCCCAAGATTTTATTTGCATCGTGCACATGGGTCGCCCTCCTTGTCCATGACTGCTGTCACGGCCAGTGATGCATGTGTCCAGAGCAGTCACCATGTGCATTCAGTCTGTGTCAATGTAGTCGGGTGATTATACAGTCCTTGTCCAGGCTCCAGCAGCAGGACATTTATTAGTCTTTTACCTTTTTTTTTTGCTAAACAGAACTTAACTTGTCTTTTAGGAGTTTGAAGATCATTTTGACTCTGAAATTGACTTTACCCCTCCGGCTGAAGACACGCCAACCAACCAGTCTCCTGCGGATGTGTTCACCTTAACAGTCCCTACAGTCTCCCTGTCTGTCCCTTCCCAGCTGCAGACTCCTCAAGGTCAGTACATGGTATAACCACATACACTGATTTTCCAACCCTCAAAACTAAAACCCTCACTAGCGTGCCTGACGCATAAATATATGCATACGTCTGTGAATGCAGCCAGAGTGACAACTACAACTGACAACTACTGCTGAAATGCGATTTAAAGGGTTGTCTGAAGGAATAAAATCTGTTAAATTCCTTGCCAGTGCATTAATAGTTCCCTCTAGATCTTTGTTTTCAAGCCGCCAGCTATGACTTTCCATACTGGCACATGATGCCCGTGTCCTCAGAGGTTACACATAATGCTACTGAATTCATCGTTTGTGGTGACAGTATGACGGGTGGTGAATGCTCAGCTGCTGCTTAGAGACGGTCAGAAAGCTTAGTAAATGTTATATACTTTCCAGGTAAAGATATTGTAGCATTGCAATGGGGCAAGATGTTGGCACAGTTGTATTGAGATCCAGGACAAGGCAATTTGCATATCATCTTTGTATTTGATTACCTCAGTTTTTTGGATACTATGGCATCAATTTTTATTAATTTAAACAAGGTCTGTACGTTGTGGTGAAACACGTTGGTTCTATGTAAATGGGAAATTAATTTCCACTTTATGGGTTTATAGACTTGGGATAACTTCCCTGGTGCAGCTTACTACTATATTCAGTACTGTTCCTCTGTTATTCTCCCTGGATATGAGTATATAGGCAACAATATATTACAACTACTGTACACTGGACATATGGGTGTCATTACATAAACAAGTTGTGCAGAGACCTTCATCCAGTAATTTTATTCATAAATTCATGAGCAGATGAGACGAGGGACCCTGTCTATGCATCTCTGGCTGGAAATTGTGGAAATTCCTCTCTGTAACCCAATTCCAGGTCTGAGGGAGTTAACCCTTTAAGCAATGGCCCGATATGTTGGGGTCACCACTGTTCTTGTGCATTACAGTGGGCTAATGAAGGTGAATAAGAGGTAATTGTCAGATTCGGCGAGCACTTAGCAGCTTAGGACGGATGACCCAGTTTAATTTTTCAATCTGCATTTATTTTACTTGCTCATCATAAGAAAGTGAAGGTTTCCTTTATGAAATCTGACATTTGTCAAGTCTTATCCCATCCCGTCCTCGCCGACTTGATGAGGAGAAACTTATAAAGAGCCGGATTATATCTGCTCAGGAAGAAGAATTTCCATATTTTCTCCTGACATCCAGGGCGCTGCTTTAGGTTTTTTAATACCACACAACCCCTAACATTCAGTGTGAAAATGCACATTATTTACAATGAACACTTACCTTGTCAGCGAACCTGACGTGTTAAGTATATACTGGATATAGTGTAATTTATATTGAATTTCTTATAGGCTTGTCTGAAACTTCAGTACAACAGCTTGGACTTTGGATGTTATGCGGTCGGTTCCGATATTGGGCAAAATGAAAGATCACAATAAATATAGAAGAGCCTGTTATAGTCAGTGGGGACCACCCAGATAATTTGACAATCGTATGACAGATCTGTCCCTCGCTCAACCCAAAAACTTGATAGACGTCAGCTGCACAGATCTCTGCAGTGGTTTTTAACAATGTATAGAGTTTTAAGATCACCCAAAACTATCCCACTCTCGTGACAAATGCTTCCTTCACTGCAGGGAGAAGGGGGTGGGAGCCATTATGACCCTTGGCCCCTGTGACTATAAATTTTGCCCACCACAGATGGTGTGGCCATCTAAAAATGGCTTCTGGGACGGCAGCTAAAACTGATCCCCTCCTGTAAGCAACACCATTAAAGATGAGGTTTTTTTTTTTTTCCAAAAGATGTATTGGGCGCTACAGTAACCCCACACAGACAGAGGGGCCTGGGACCAACTAGGCAGGGGACACTGCAGTGGTATAGTGCCCCATAGCTCATGAAGTGATGGCAATGACTGATTGCAGTCTCTTATTATATGGTATTCTAGTGATATTGTGGCGGTGGAGCAGATGTCGTGCATTTTGCAGGAATAGTTTTTGCCCTGACCTATTGTAGTGAATTGCAGGGCAGCTAAGGGGTACATTTGTAATTATTCCCTTCCCATTTCTAAGGTATAAATGACTGGGCTAAACCCTAAGGGTGCGTTCACATGTGGCGTTTGCGTTGCGTTTGCAAATGCGCAGGGGTGGAGCTTGGCCCAATTGCATCTGCTTTTCCAGTGAAAGTTTATGCAATCGATAATCAGCACCCGGTATGTATGTATGTATGTGTGGGTGTATACATGCAAAAAACTGGGTGCTGGTTTACCGATTGCCTGCGTTTCACTGTAAATGCAGAAGCGATTGGCCAAGCCCTCATTGTTTGCAAACGCAATGGAAACGCCACATGTGAACACTCCAAGACCTTTTCTATGGATACCTTCTAGTGTTGCAGATCAAATCCATTGACTGACAATATTTCTCAGAGCTGTGCCGGGAGAAAAGTACTTTGTGGCCCATTTAGGGACTGTCCGTGCTTGTACTCGATGGGATGATAATAATGCGCCTTTTATTTCTCCATTATAAATGTCGCTATGTGATCTGGGCGCACGTATAACTCTCCATACTACTTCTCTGCAAGTCAATGTGATCTCTTGTCAATACGTCCCCTTGTGTTGTGTGCCGCATAGTTCACATTGTCTTCATGCCATCGTTCTCCCACACACCAAGAAATGTATTAAATGCAGGCAGAAGGATGTGCTGCCAATAGTCCTGATTGAGAACTTGACCAAACGCGTTCGCCCTACAATTTATCCCGTATCCGGTGTATGTATCTAAGGGTCTTTCATCTTTTTGTTCCAATAGATGTATCGAAGTTCCAGATTCCCCGCCACAGCCTGAGCTACATTCAGGAGATTGGGAACGGTTCATTTGGCAAGGTATGGCTAATATTTCTTCTTGTGTAGTAATATGAATTGTTACACTGATGGACAGATGCCATATTGTTTCCCATCTGTACAGGATGTTAGAGATGTTCTGTAAGTTTCTGGGTTTTCCGATCATTCATCTAGTGGCACCTCATAATATGTCATTATTTAACAACTTCTGGGAGTCCCACTGCCAAGACTCTGACTTTGGTCCCTTGCCCACATTCGATTCTTCTCATACAAGTCTACATCACACAGCATTCGGACATATATCCAAGAAAAACGCAGCATGTACTACTCTTTTCCCAGTCATATGTGAAACTTCTCACCTTGATTCAAGTCGGTGTGTGCGTGGGAAAAAAAAAACGAATGTGCAACGCATGCACGAAATACAGACCACACTACGATGTGTGACAGAGGTTCTGGGTTCTCTGGATCAGAAACCTGGTAGACGCCCAGCAATCACCATGTTATGTGATATCCTTGTTGTGTTTCAGAACTGCAAAGGTATAATCTGATGTTATAGAATTAGTAGAGAATGCAAATAATTGGGGTAATATTTCCCTAGCGGTGGATGGGATATTGGGAGAATATATGATGTGTACAGCTTGTGGCAATGTACTTGCATTATTAGAACTGTCTTACTAAAATGAGTTGTCTGAGATGGGACAAGGGTGCAGAGTAATAAATGAAGCATTGCGATTGTGATTAAGGGGAGGACCTTGCATATAGGTGACATCATTTTGTCACTACAGTCCAGATGAGTAATTCTTCATCTGTTTTACATCCTTTGCCGTCCTTTGTTGCAACTCTTGGAGAGTTCCTTGAAATGATAGAGCCTTAAAATATCTTCTATGCAACAGGAATAAGTGTCTGATTGGGAGGGTACAACACCTAAGACCCCCAGGGAACATAAGAGTAGGGGCAGTTCTGAATGGGTGTCCAATCCCACAGGCTGCACACACAGCAATGGACAGGAGTTCCTGTATTATATAGAAATGTGTTGGGGCATTTCTGCTGCCGACGTACAGCCGCGCCAGAACACTTAATAGTTTATTCAGTTTCGGCACGGTCGTTCGGCGGGCATTTCTATATAATGCACGGACTCTAATGTGAGTCCTCTGCTCTGTGTAGTTCATGGGATCAGGCCACCAGACGGCACGTTTACGTGCGCTGCACACAAGTGATTTTGTTCCATGTGTTTGTGGGATTTACTGGACTGAACCTAGAACTATTAAACTGATGATCTGTGTGTAGTTCAGCAAACTTTCAGTTTGCACAGTATGGAGGGCAGGCACCTAGTGATTATTCCCATCTATAACACCTGCAGGACGGCTGCTGTGGGGAATTTTGGGGGATTTTCAGTTCCTCATTCTCTGATTCACACGTGTACGAATGTCTTTTGTGGCACAGCCCCTTTTATATATTACACTCACTGGTGTGGAAATCTGTGTTTCCCCTAATTCTAAGGTAACTTAGCAAGGAATTTGGCCTGGCAGTTTAAAATCCGGTTTAGGCTGATGTCGCTTCCTCACTCCTCTGTTATGTCTGTCCCCGCTTGTTAGGAAGTCCATCACGTCCTGTGTGTGTGAGCCTCGCTGTATATCGTGAGCTCATGCCCTCTGTTCCTTTAAAGGTACTTTTGGGAGAGATCTTCAGAGACGACAGCGTAGCCCGAGTCATTGTAAAAGAACTGAGAGCGAGCGCCACCGCTAAGGAGCAAGATCAGTTCATTAAAAATGGAGAACCATATAGGTAAGTTACGAGACCTACATCACATGGCGTCTATTTCTCAGCCTCTGCACATTACCAGAGCGTTTTTTATGACTTTTCTTCTCTCTCTTCCAGCTACCTGCATCATCCCAACATTGTGCAGTGTGTCGGGCAGTGCCTGGAGACTTTGCCCTACCTCATGGTATTTGAGATATGTGACTTGGTAAGTTATTTACAATGCTATAAAAATATCCTTTAACTCCAAGTTGTCACGTGATTCGTCACTGGGTCTAAATGTCACGCTGAAAGGTCTCTTTTTTAGGGTTCACGTGTTGTGAACTACTACAAATGGCTGTAAGGGCGCTGCACTTTTTTTTTTTTTTATGCCCTTTTATAGAGCATTGATATTCTTTATGAGAAATATTTCTTGTGGTGATGTATCTGTCTATAGGTTAAATACAGTAGCTCTTATTTGTGTGATGTGAGGCTTATAAACATGTGATTCTGGAGATTTGTGATGTCATTAGAGACTCCAATGATGGACTAGTCTATAAGTAAGAAAGCGAAGGGCCACAGACTTACTGGAGGCATTGAAGTTATTGGTCACCTTGGTTCTGGTTATATTATTGATTTTTAGAAGTAATCCAGTAACTCCTATTGGTAATTTTCTTACATTGAGACATTGGTGTGACTAGAGAGAGCCCTGCACAAGGTAATAAGGTAAATTCTTCACTTCAATAATCCCCGGCGTTGTCTGCGAGTGCCTCACGTACACACCGTGATGAGCTAAACAGATTAAGGGTCATGCCTGCTACCATTTCCTATAGCGCCTACTGTTTCTCTATGGTAACAAATACAATTACATTATAAGGTGACGTGCATCGCTGGAACAAATGTAGCTGTCAGGTGCGGTGTGAGCACAGAACAATACCTTAGATCTGCTGTGCGGTCTCCTACACAGTCGGCAGGGGGTGGCTTTAATGAGGCATTTTACTTTTCACTGCCTTATGCATCGGCTTTGGTTTGTGTGCAAAAGTGCATAGGCTGCACATTTAGGAGCTTCATTTTGGTCTGGAAGCACAATGGGCATAGCTTTTTGAAGATATGTGGGCATGCTGTTCTGGTTTTCAGCCCAAATTTATAGGTAATGAAAAGCTGTATTTCTTAGCATGGCAAGTAGATGGCTATTAATTTGGGGTGCGTTCACACATGGCAGTAACGCATCAGAGCAGCTGGTAAGAGATTTGCCTGATTACATTGCATTTACAAAACAATGTTAACACGTGGGTTAACATTTTGTTAATAAAATAATTTTTATAAACACAATGTTAACTTATGTAATTCGGCAAAAACATGTGTTACTGCAACGTGTGTCAATCTCCTCTGCTGGGACGGTACGGTGCAGCTGATTCACTGTTGTTAGTCCTTTTGCAGCAAAGTTACCGCAACCAGCGCCTCCCACATGATCCTGTTTTATAACATATTACATTAAATTATAACTCGTGGTGTGGAGCTAAACGAACGTTGGATTTCTGTTCCATATTTCCCTTTTATATGCTATTAGGCAAATGTTGGGCAACCGCCATACACATTAGATGGTCACCATTCTCTTATTTATGGCTGGAAGTAAGTTTTTATATTAAAAAAAAAAATGCCTTTTTATAGGTTTGTTGGTTTCTTAGGGTTTATCAGATGCTGAAATAACAGGAATCTAGTGATGGTTACCTGCTGTATATAAATTCGGCTTCTCCGAGTGGCGTGGCATCATATGGCTCCTTCATTATTCCTTTTTTTATGTGTTGTCTGCAGGTTCATACTTTGGTTTTCCATATGGTTTGTCCAGGGTTTTGATTCTTTAGTGAACAGTCAGTATTTGGCTTTTAATTGGTTCGGACCACTTTGGTCTGATTTGCACGACCTTTATTGGATCAGAATTTGAGACCACCTCAGAATCCAACCTCCTATGCAAAAGTTCCCCTGCATCAACTCCCGCATTGCCCTCACAGATGACCCTCATACAAGGCAGAATCGCAGCATAGTACGCGCCTTTCTATGTGGATTTAGTGCATTTTGTGTTTACAATAGAAAAGCCCCTAAAATAAACGTGCAGTGTGGATTTGTCAATGATGGAAACAAATCATCCCAACCGATCCAACCAAGGGAAAGCTCCGAAGTATAAATGTGTCCGGAACCTTGTGTGTGACTGCCATCTAGAGACCAAATCTAAAACTACACAACACCCAGTACATGAAATGTATGTATGTGGGTCTGTTAATGTCCTGTTAATTAATATAGTGCTTGATAATTAGAACTTTAATGTTTCGTCCCTCTGAAGACACCGCACCCTCTGTAAAGTGATAATTGCTGATGGATCAAAGTGTGTCGGTCATGATTTTGAAAACTGATTTTTTTTTTTTTTCATTAACATTTGGCTCAACAGTGATTCCAAGTAGCAATTTTTACTTTCATCATCATGACAAGTCCTAGTGGAGCTCTGCAACTCATGGATTTTCCGGGAGAGTCCCGAGTACCCCACCACTTGGAAAGGCCCCCTACCCACCCACAGGGATTGGCGTTGTAGGTCCTGATTACCCCACACAGGGATTGGCGGTGAGGGGCCAGATTACCCCACCACCGCTCATAGGGATTAAGGGTGGGTGGGTTATTTGGGACTCTATGTGTGTCTTAGGAGTCCTGTAAGGATACTAAAAATGACAGAATTTGGCTTCTCTATCTCGTGCTGCTCTTAGAAATCACTAGGGGTATTTGGATGGACCAATGCGGGAAGCAATGTAGAACACTGATACAAGCCTGTGTGTCAGCATATGGGTTAATATAGCCAGTATTTAGGGTGTTGCCTCCCATTTCTGAAGCCTGATTTACTTGGCAGTCGTGGTGCTATTTATTCACACCTTAATGGAAAATGTTGTTTTAAGGCGTCACTGACCTTGGGGTTGGAAAGCAGAACCTTAAACTTATGTCTTCCTGCAGCGGCCGCACTGCTCTCCATTACACCAGGATCCTTATAGTATTATTTTACTGTAAATATTGGCTTTGTCAAAGGAATTCTGCTTTGTATCACCCCAATATCGGGACCCAACAGTATTTGTTTTGGTTTACTGTAACAGTGGGATTGTTTACTTTATTACTTGTGATGGGCACATTCATTGTTATTACATAGTGATGGTGTATACTACCTAGTGGAGGCAATATTGAGTCTGTTGCGTTTAGCTGTAGATGTGGCGGCTGAGCCCCCAAAAAAGAAAAATTAAAGTCTCTGGCTCTATGCAGATTTTACTTATTGTGTAGGAAGCAATGAAGCTGCTCTATTACATACAGTATCAGAGCTCTTATCTGCTGCCATCTAGTGGTCAAGAAAAATGGCAAGGTTTGCTAAAGAGAAAAAGTTACTCTATTTTAAGAGGGTTTTTTTTGTTGTTTATTGTATGTCTATCCTTTATCCTACTAACTGTGGTTTAGGGCATGCAGGGATAACATTCACTCCCCAGGGACTCATCTGCTACATAAGAAGCCACCAGTGATCTAAATAACACATGGTCTTCTGGTGCCTCTTACAGATTTTGCAGTAAAGTCTATGAACGGTATAACTTGTAGTAATGAATCTGCTAAATGACTATGCATATATATTGTTCTGCTTCCTTCCAGATCTGACTTGAATGGAAAAAAAGTATCTAACTTGCATACAGCTGCAGAACAAATTCAAGTAAACCAGGGACACTTACTCCTAGATCCGGGCAACGTGACTGTGGTAATCTTCTTATATTTATCTATGGCCTCCTTCCTTCTAAAATCAACTTTTACAATTATGCTGATCAGCCTGAGAGGTTTTTGAGGCAGTTTCCAGAGCCCCATTGTGCTGCAGATTCACAGGCTATTACACAGTCTCCCCTCTTTCTGCTTGATGAGACTTCCTGTGAGGAGTGTGAGGAGGATGTGCTCCTGCACAGTGTAACAGCCTTTGAATCAGCAGCACTGAGAGGCTCTGGGAACCACTCTAGCAGCATAATTATAAAAGTAGATTGTAGAAGGAAGGCGGCCATGGATAAGAAATATAAGGAGATTACCACAGTCCCGGTGCCTGGGTCTATGAGTAAGTGTCCCTGGTGTATCAGGATGGATTTTGGTGGTAGATTTCCTTTAGTTTTCAGTGCTTATTTTAGGATTTGGCATGGATTTCATTCTACTCATTAGATTAGGGCTGAATCCACACTGGTCAGTTTGTATGATTTCCCATTTGGGGGGATTTTATAAAACCTCATCCGCTTTGTCTTGTCGAAGATCCACAGAATATTGATCCCATGTTGTGTCTTGGGAAGTTGTTGGTTCTTTTATAAGGACACGTGATGCTGGTGAAACACCTTGGTGCTCAGATCCATGCTGCCTCAAGTCTTCGCATCCATGCAGTAAAATGTCAGATTAAAGTACCAGATAATAAATGTAACACAAGGGACACAAAAACCTACAATTTTCCCTAAAAGGTCTGAGCCCCGTGTGTGCATTCAGGAGAAGAATTCTTACTTGAGACGTGAAACTTGATGAGTTGAAGACTTACTAAGCCGCAGAACTTTACTAATAATAACCTCGTTGACTGATTAGATCTAAGTAATGTATTTAGTTGCTGCTTTTTAAGCATCTCTGAAGTGCAATGTGCAGATGAACCAACGGGTGACATGTGGCTTTCTTTTGCAGGGTGACCTGAAGACCTACTTGAATAATGAGAAAGAGAAATTGAACGGAGACACAGAGGTCATGCTGCTCCAGCGTATGGCATGTGAAATCGCCGCCGGCCTGGCAGTCATGCACAAACACAATTTTGTACACTGGTACGTTTTATAGTCACATAATGCACTGGTATAAACTTTTATAACTTGTATATGTATCACCAAAATCGAGCATCATTAACTAGGGGCACTTGCTCATAGATCCAGCCACCCTGACTGTAGTAATCTTCTTATATTTGTTATCAATGTCCTCCTTCCTTCTACAATCAACTTCACAAGTGCGAAGGGAGCAGGGAGGGTGAGACAGTGTAACAGTGTGTGAAGTTAGTCACAGAGTGGCTAGGGGGTAGCCTTTAGGCTCATTGGTATAATTTAAAAAAAGTTGGATAACAAAATAAGAAGATGCCACAGTCAGTGTCTGGATCTATGAGTAAGTGTTTTTGGTTTATCCTGATTGATTTTGATCGTAGATTTCCTTCAAGGCCTACTCTGGGGATAACCATTTTTTTTTAAGGCGTTGTGCTCCTCTAAGTTGACAGGCTCAATTAACTGGTTGTCCTGTATGGAAATCCTTTTTTTTTTTGTTTATATTAACATTTTCTATGTTTTAAGTTGATCCCAAAGCGCAGGCACCTGAGATCTGAACCTTTGTTCAGATACATATCAAAATCTGCCATGTTAACTGGCCCCAATTAAGTTTTCCTGCAGTGCCTCCACAGGGTAAAGCAAGCATTACACCAGGTCCAGTCAAATCTCTTGATGTAGAAGTTATTGGACTTGCAGAGCTGCAGGGAGCTATAGGGAGCTGCTTATTATGAGTAAAAAAAAACTATTGATGCCCTTTCCTAAGGATAGGTACACACTATCATATTTGTGACGGTCCAAATCCAATGTTACTCCTCCATAGATCAGGTGTTTCTTATCTACTTAAAAACCAGGAATAAAACAGATGGCAGACATCTTTGTTCCCTGTGTAGTGGCTGATCCCAGTCGCAGCAGCTTAGCCACCATTAAATTTAAAGGAGATGATCTGCAGTAACCTGATCTTACCACTGCATAGAAAACAGAGCTGTCTGCTTCATTCTCAATTTATAAGCTGCTTAGAACAACTTACTTATTGGAGGTGCTGATATTGATCAAGCAATACTTGTTTAGTCCATGAAACCATTTTAAGGGCTTATTCACTTGCCCTTATGATTTGGACAGCAATGAGACACACTGGCCAACATTTATCAGAGCTAGTGCAGTTGCCTCCGCAGGGGGCGCCAGATTAATCAGTACTGGTACCCGGTCTTCATGACTCTGGCCCCCCTGCACTGCTCCGGAAGTGTGCACCCATCTTTTTTACTTAACTTCGTTTTTTTTGTTTGTTTTTTTGATGCACTTTGTTCATGCTGCAGAATTGGCGCACGTCACTAATTAGACTAAGACAAACTCAGACTAAGCACCAACACAACCCTTTAGGGGCACGGTTTTTTTCTGTCTTGTCAGACACAATGCAGGCGCAGAACACAACTGGCGGTGACACTTGATAAATGTGGCTTAAACCCGTTGTCCGTAAGTGAGTTTGGTACAAGCAAACTTGCTCCTTGGCCTTGTGGGATTTCTGGCCTGAACCTTGAATCGCTGAAATGAATGCAGCCTTTTCTGTGACTGGTGGTTCAGTCCTGTTAACCCTGCATGTCCATGCAGCGAGTTTGTTGGATCAAAGTTGCTGATGGGCCACAAGCTTTACAAGAATATATCGTGCCAGTGTACACAGATAAAAGCAACTCTAAGCATAAAATTTGCTTATTCCCTTAGTTTCTTAAGAAGGAGCGGCTGTAAATAACTAGTAGCCCAGTAATCAGTTTGCTCTATGACCTCACTTTGTCTGGTATGATTTATTTCGGTATCGTGCCCATCACTGTGCAGATACTTAATCTGTGGCCTGAGAAAGCACTTGTTGCCATTCTTTACAAATAGTTGACATCTGACACTTTGGTTTCGAGTGGAGTTCCTGACCTCTTGGTTTAAGACGCCCCACATGCCGTCTAGACCATGCTCTGGGCATCCCCTGCAAGGAACAGAGTGTTTGCAGGGACCGTACATCTTACTTTTTTGGGGTTTTCTTAAATGACCACATTATAACAACATTGTTAACTTGTACTGAACATAATCCATGTGGAGTGGCCATGAGGCCAAGAAATGTTCATTTTCTGACTTTGAGACATTAAGATGTAGTTTCCATCAGGGTTTGTAGGTTGAAATGTTACAAAAGCCCAAATATCCACCCCTTATTACACCACCATCCCCTTGTGCTATAGGCACACGCTGGGCCCCGTGCTGGGGGCATGGTGACTATGATGATCTGTCAGTCTGTAGGAGTGAAGTATATAAGTCTTGTAGGACTCAGTGTAATAAGATAAACCCTCTGAGATGGTAAGAAAGAGCAATACCTCTCCTAACACCCTGCTGACAACTGCAGGAGACCTAAAATATATGGCTCCTATCCCCGGCACTGACTGAGATGACCTTTGGACCCCATGTATAGTATTTCCTCCTATTTCATGTAACCACGGATTGAACTCTCAACTGCGGTGTCATGTCCCTCTTATTTCTGAACATATCACATCCATGGTCAGATTTGTGATAATAGAAGGAAGTTTTAGGATGAATTCATGTAATTTGATGAGCAGGATTGATGGATTTAGAGACTATCCCCGGGCTCGGACGTGTATCAGCACCTTGGAGAAATCCAGCCTCGGCCAGACCCGGGGTTATTCAGTTTCTCACCTCACAGAAATTGTCGGTGTCATCTGCTACGTGTGTATTGATGAATAAACACTTTAGATGACCGGCTCGTTTTACATTGATCTTATTGAAACTGAATCTATGTAGCGAAGTGGGTGGCGGGCCCTGAAGTCTGGATACTAGTAATTGGACTTCAGATCAAGCGGGATTTCAATGAGACTAGACAGGTGCAAGCGGACAAATAAGCTATGCAGTTTCCTTCTATCTGAAGGAGTTTATGTGACCATTAGGTGGCAGCACTCTCACTTATCCGCCATGTTTATAGAGGGCAGGACCTGGATCAACTGGGTTGGGTTCTTGATACTGGTTGTCGATGCAGAAATCCGGTCAGTGTGGGAAGTCTTGCACACACCATGCTTACCCCAGAAGCAGAAACTTGTTTTCAGGCCCTTTTAATGGGTCAGATATTGACCAAATAAAGTCAGTAATTTGTTCACGCTTAAAGAAACACTGAGACCAAAGAAACGTACCACAACTCGCAGCGCTCCAAAGGGAACCGGAACCCTAACCAAGAACTGCTTATCAGATGAATGTGGGGTATGGAGCGCATACCTGTTCATACAATCTACTTTCATAGTCGTCTTCTGTTATTTTGGGTTTGGGTACAGCCTTCTCTGTACTCCAGAACCACGTAATTTTGCCCCAAATAATAAGTGTTACAATTTGCCCTCTGATCTGGTGCTATAAGTGCTCTGTGTTGTCTTGCCTACCATTGAGCATATGCCATAGTGCTGCCATGTCCGTTAGCCGGTGTATACGAGAAGCCGTACTCGTGTTCACTTCCAGCAACAATATCCTGATGCTGTCTGAGTTACAGCAAATCTCCAGCATCAGTGATTTTGTTATTGGAGGTGAATGAATGCAGCCAGGACCCCGCACAGCCTCTCCCTTGTATATTGTGTGTGTGGATCAGATCCGTTGTTCTTCTTACCTGACAGGTAAATGCTTCTGCTTTGATTTTACCAAAACATTTACAGGGCAAGAGAACTTTAGTTATATTCCAGGGATATGAGGCCTTTCCTAGAATAATGTACATGGATGTACATGCGGTGTGTATTCGCGCTGGATTCTGTTATCTGCCTCGTAATACTGTACCGACAAAATGGCGTGACACCTGTACGTTATCCTGAGGTTTGGATCATTCACTGCTGATTTCACCCCTTGCAATGCATAGTGTTACATATGGGCTTTGGTGCAATTGTTTCTTTGCAGAATTGCTCATCTACGCATGCAAAGAGCCATCACATTCATTCCTTGTTGTAGCTTTACACAATAGCGTATATCGATAATCCTACTATATAGCATGTACATACTAACTAGTGATTCCTCAGATTTCCTTTCACATAAGATCCTGAATAATGGCCACCAGCTTCTCTAAAATTAACTAAAATACTAGAGTATGAGCAGACCTGAGTTTAAGCTGAGGCACCTAATTTAACCCCAAAGAAAACGTGAAGGACTGTATGCAAATGAGGGGCCCCATAGGTGTTAATGGAGCCTGGAGCACCTCAGGCTCATATGCATACAGTCCTTCATGCTGGTGGTAGATGTCCTTTTGTGCTGAAAAAACTCTGCTTATACGTTACTTCATACTGTATAATAGTGGTCTGTGTTTACCAGGAACAAGGGGATGTATCAGACTTTACCCTGCTCAATGATGGACCAGTCCATAGCAGGAGAGTCTCTCTGGCTACAAGAGCTTGGTGTCTATAGAGGCACCTGAGACCCAATCCTGCTTCTGGATGAACCAGGCCAGGGCAGTATGGAGTGTCAGAGGCTACTACAGTGTGTATGGGAGTAGAAGGGGTTGTACAAGCAACTTCTGGATTTTTTGTATTAGATGAACCACTTTAAGGAAAAGCTGCTGCGGAGCCTGTTTTTCTGCTTCATGTAACTGTCCTTGACTCCTCCAAAACCAAGAATAGTTAAGCTTTTATCATTTCCAAAGCCATACAGTATTATAGGTGGAATAAGTGTTTATCCAAATGAGACCCCATTATCCATCCCATAAATAATCAGCTTGTCACTGAGGGACAACAAACTTCATTTCTAAGAACATCTTTACAGTTGCCGCTTGTTGTGTCTGTCTGGCATCACAGAGGCGGCCAGTGTGTGGGGTCATCTGCTCTGATGATGAGACGATCACCCTGGTATTTCCTGGGTCACATTATTTATTGCATAAATGAAAAGGTTAAACCTTGCACCTGAACGCACTGGTGACCGCTGTGTGTGCTTTAGGCTTAACGTGTCCGTAATATCCCTTGAGCAAAGAATTTCTTAAAACTGTTTACTTTAATCGTCCTGCTGAAAGATGGAGACCTGCACACATAGCGCTGTAGTGTGTAAGCTCCTGTGTCACACTCACATCTGCACTACAATTGTTATGAAGTCTTTTTACTTCCCCCTCATTGATGTAACCTTATTTTGTATTGCAGTGACCTGGCCTTAAGAAATTGCTTTGTGACGTCTGACTTGACAGTAAAAATAGGCGACTACGGTATAGGATTCAGTAGGCACAAGGTATGTATGCGGGAAAGCTGCAGCTGAACGCCGTATGAGTCTATAGCCTGAAAAGGTTTTCCAATATTCATTAAAATAAACCACAGGTTGTATATACAAAAAGCTAAAATACTAAATTTAAGTATCTGACAAATCTTTCATCTATGATGTGCAAAGGGGTTGTACCAACTTTGGTTGTTGTCCCCTATTTTGGGTAGGGGATAACAATCAATCATTGGGGATCAGCCTCAATCTCACTGAGTGAATACTCTGCCATCTCCAACACACTCATAGGCAGTGGTGGCGCTCTAAGGGGTCTACAGTGGTTTTTAAGAAATTTACCTTTTTAATGCGCTGAGAGTTGACATTGAGAGATACTGGCAGACGGAGGCGTACTTGTCGCCTCTCACCGGCTGCGGCTGTTCACTCCTCCCCCTGCATTAACACTTGTTAAAATTATGCTAATTATGTCAGAAGTACTACGGCGGGGTTGTTACCAGAGCACCTTCATGCTGCAACTTCACAGGCTGTTGCACTGTGCAGGAGCACTCCCCCCCCCCCCCCCCCACCTCCTTTCATGGTGAGATTACAGTAGATGGGGGAAGTGCCAAGCAATCAGAGGGGGGTGTATGAGACAGTGTAACTGCCTGTGAAGCTCTTTTTTTATGTGTGTTAAGCTAGAAATATTTGATGTAGTTTGGTATTTCATCACTAGATGGCAGCAAACCATAAGCCTGAGGCTTCATGTTGATAGTCAGTGTAACATCTGTGAATAAATGCCCAGTATAAGACGTCTGGAATCGGCAATGGGTTAGTGGGTATAGACCACAGTGCCCTAGACGCTGTATGCTACTTGTACATCACAACGTCACTATTATATACTGCCCCAGATGTAATTGAGTTTTCTCATAGTCCTGTCATTGTATTAAGTGGCCGTCCATCAGTGTCTGCCGATGAAAACATCTTGCATTGATACTGTGATGTAGTTTTGAATATAGTTACTTTTTACTGCTTTTCTAATACTTTGTAGGAAGACTACATGGAGACCACAGAAGATAAATTTATCCCTGTGCGATGGATCGCGCCTGAACTGGTGACCTTGTATCAAGAAAGAGTAATAGTTGCGGATCAAACGCGTGCCAGCAACATTTGGTATGTAACAAGTACTGATCTAGAGGAAATCCCAACACTGAACACTGCAGGGCCCAAGATTTGCAGCGTCCTAGTCCTCTATATAGTCCTGCTCCCTGTGGAAGTTGTGTTTCATGATTAAGGCATAATATATGTGCGCATGACCATGACTGACCGCATCATAGATGGCTATGATCTTGTGAGTTTGGTTTATTTACAGTGTTCAGTCTGCAGTCATGGTTGACATATGGTCAGGCTGAATCCCATCTATGGTGGTAATAAGCTGATCACAGGTATAATCACCCCACACTACCCATCTACTAGGGAATGGTGTGTAAAGTCATTACTATGAAGTGTTACACTTGCTAATGGTTACAGAAATTAGTTTAGCTGTTAGATGGATTATCCGCATCACTAAAACCTTTGTTTTATGCATACAGATTCCATAATGGGACATAAAATAAAGTATTCTTGACTTGGTTCTGACTTTTACATAATTTTGTCCATGAATTTGAGTCGATTACATCCCCGTCTGATCTGCCTGTTCTTTCTCTTAGGTCTCTTGGTGTAACGCTCTGGGAGCTCTTTGACGGCTGTGCCACTCCTTACGCTGAACTTTCAGACAATGAAGTCTTAACTTATGTGATTAAAGACAAAGAAGTTAAACTTCCTAATCCTCAATTCGAGCAGCCCTATGCAGACAGATGGTAATGCTCTTATTTGCATGTAGTAGCTCCTCATGGTTTCCTATGTAATGTTTTTCTTCACTGCAAGTTTAAGGCGGTTGTCAAATCTTTGCTTTTTGGGTTATTTTATCAATTTAAAAGCCAGAACTCTGTTAGTGGAAGATGTTGAGGTATTTATACACACGCAGTGTGACATTTTTTACATCTTTGCGATGATATATGCATATTTGTCCTTTGGTGATGGTGTGGCACCACAAAAACACTTTGTGGATTGGGATAGGTCATAAATGGTTACGGGGTTGAAAAATCTCTTAAAGGAAATCTACTGACTAAATCGATCATGATAAACCAGGGACAGTTACTCTTAGATCCAGGCGCTGTTACTATGGTAATCTTCTTATTTTATCCATGGTCTCTTTGTAAAATTAACTTTTATAATTGTACTAATGAGGCTGAAGGGCTTTGGGGGTTGTTATGAGAGCCCCTCTGTGCTGTAACTTCACAGGCTGTTAGTCTCCTCAACAAACCCCGTCCCCCCGCACCGCAGCATTTCACCCCTCGCCTCCGCCTGCTGGAATCTCGCACAGCAGGTGAAGTGCTCCTAGACAGTGTAACAGCCTGTGAAGCCTGAGAGGCTGTGGTAAGGCCCCAAGCCCTTCTGGCTCATTGGCCTAAATTTAAAAGTTGCGGTGCCTGGATCTATGAGTAAGTGATTTTAGTTTATCACCATTTACTTTGATGGTAGATTTCCGTTAAAGTAAAAATTATGAATGTGATTTTTTAGAAATTATCCTGAAGGCAAATTATGATTTCTCTGTCTTTCTTCCCTAAGGTTTGAAGTCCTGCAGTTTTGTTGGTTACCTCCAGATAAGAGACTGACGGCAGAAGAAGTCCACAGACTACTGACCTACCTCCGCATGCAAAGCCAAAGGGAGACTGAAGCCGACTTTGAGCAACGCTGGAATTCTCTTAAACCAAACACTAACAGCCGGCAATCTGCAGTCAATAATCTGGCATTTCCCATCTTGGAGCACTTCAATGGTGATGAATTGGGTCATGAACTGGATGAGGTTCTTACCGTGACAGAGACTAGCCAGGGGCTCAGCTTCGAGTACATATGGGAGGCCGCCAAAGAGGATCATTTTGAGGAGCGCAGCCACCCGGACTCTGACGCTGCAGTCAACTATAACAGCCTGTTTTTCCCCGTTCCTGTAGATGCTTTTCAGAAATCCCTTTCGGATGTAGGGCAAGGCATGTCGGAGCTAGCTATTGGAGACGACGCTCTTTCTGTACCGGAGGTGGTTCCCGTTTACAATTCCCACAATGCATTGGTATCCAACGAATATTACATTCGTTTGGAGGAGCAAGGTGAAAGCAGGTTGGATTTTGATCACAAGGAACGGAAAGATGAAAATCTGCAATTCATTGCTCTGACGGATCTTAGTGCAGCCGGAGCCAGTAGAAATAACAATTGCTCCACCATGTCTGACCAGGCAAGTGATCCTGAATACTTGTATGTATCCGGTGGCCCAGATTTTCCACTCCATCCCGACCCAACGGATCCTGGATCTAAGGATCGGTCTTTTTCTGACTTTACAAAAAAAAACTCTGACTTTCTTCTGCCCGGCTCAAAGACTGATTTTTCAAAGAAGGGCGGACAGAATCTCTTTGACTCGAATACTTTACTCTTTGACAGTATTTCGGATACAAGTATAGGGTTAGCCGAATTGGAAGAACTCTCAGACAATTTTTTTTTCTTGCAGGAGAAAAATCTATTGTCTGACCCTCCCAAGTCATTGCAGAATAACGTGGGGTCGAAGAACATTTTTGAGAGTACTAGTGATTTGGACATTGAGCTTACACTGGCAGAACTTGATACCTCCTTCCTAAATTTCCCAGATGATGTATTGACTGGCAAACAGGAATATACTCCAAAATCAGACCTAGAACAACCTTATGAAGATTTTCATTTAGAATCTCCCACGGACATCCAACATTCGGGGAAGGAACTCGAAAGCACAACCAGAGACTTAACAAGAGATCAGACTAAAGACGGTGTCAGTCTTGATTCTGTTGTATCAGGTACCGATAGTATGGACCTGTATAGATCCTTTGGTCACATCGGTGCTAATAAGGTTCTGGATGATGTCGCCTGCAATGACAAAGTCTTTCCTGAACCTAAACCTTCCACAATGGTTGCTATGAATTCTGGGGAACTTGTCAATGGGGATCTGAATATAGCCTCTGCTTCAGTGGACTCAGCCAGTCAGGACAGCTTGTTAGATGATAGCGTATCTAACTGTACCCAGTCACTAGTCCCTTCTGTAGGAACTCCGGACTCTCTCGATTCACTAGAGAATATCTTGGATGGCGAAGAAGCGCATAAGTTCACACCGTCTGACAAACCCGCTGATAGCGGCTACGAGACGGAGAACCTTGAGTCTCCGGAGTGGACGTCACATGTCAATGGCTCCTCCAGCCATTCTGTAGCGAGTCCTGGTGCGCCCTCTTTCAACACACCGGTTATTATCATATCGGAAGTGGATGCCAACGAGGAGGAAGTGGATAGTAAACCCGAGAAATCTACCAATGGCTCATATAGAGACTCTGCTTATTTCTCCGATAACGACTCCGAGCCTGAAAAGAAACTCGACACTTCGGAAATCAAAGTCGCAGAGAATGATGACGCAGAGATAGAAATTTTGGAAGAGACCTTTCCGCCAAAGCGCCCTGTTTCCCGGCAATGGGGTACAAATCTGTCTCTGAAATCAAACCAGATTTTACCAGCTCCATCGGTTGATGACGCCCGATCGGAAAATGAGGAGGAGATTGTAAATCCTTTTGGTCCCTCTGAAGTCTTCTGCTCGGTCAATGCCATCAAAGAGCTGCCGTTTTTGAGCCACAATGAAGGACTGAAACTTAAAGAACCTGATATGGAGGGGAAATATCTTGGAAAGCTGGATGCTTCCGGCCTGCTAGACTTGTCTGAGGATGGCATGGATGCCGATGAAGAGGACGAAAACAGTGACGATTCTGACGACGACATAAGAGCCTTTGACCTGCACAGGTTTAGCTCTGACAGCGACGAAGACGATACCGTCCATCCTGTTCCTGTGGTGCACATGGAAAAGGACGATGGGAAAAACTTAAAAAGCTTGATAAAAGTGCGCAAACCTCTGTCTGACAAGCCGGAGAAGAGGAGCAGGAAAGCGGTTTCCTTCTTTGACGATGTCACAATCTACCTATTTGATCAGGTATGTTTCCATATGTAGCAGATACAGCTAGATTATGTTCATACAATGGCCTTTGGTGGTTACGGTCTTTCTTGCCATATTTTCTTTTTATAAAGAATAGTTTTGTATTCCAGGATTGTAGCTGGATGTTGGCGCACTGCAGGTATGTCCTCTCACTGCTGTGCACTTGGTTTTCTCTATTGAAAGGTTTTGGTTAAGTGTCCTCCTCTTTGCTGGAGCAGACTGCTTAGCCGAGGCGCTTTGGAGAGCCAAGGATGGAGCGGTGTGAGGTCACCCCCTTCTCAGTCCACCCAGTTCAGCTATAATCGGAAATATTAATCCTTTTTTCACAGTTCTGCTTCTACTAACAACCACCATACAGGTACGGTTACCCAAATCTCCAGGGACAGTACCTGACATTGTCTGCAAATATGTACGGTCAGAACTGAAAGTAGAATTTATTTATGGTCCAGTTCAATCCTTACCTGTGTTTGGTCCTCTGTTATGGTCGGTTAATAAAATGATATTAACGAAAGACTAACGTGAAACTGTGCTTTAATTTTTTGGACATTAAATGGTTTCCATCTGTTTGTACCACCTCTGTTCTGCTTCCAATATCTGAGAAAATAATAGAGCTGCTGCTTCCTTACAATTATCCGCTCAACCTTTATCGTCTTGGTGGTGGTGTAATGTTCCTGTTAAGCACTCATCTACTTTTTTTATGTTTTTCTTAATTTTAGGAAACTCCAACCAAAGAACTAGGAACTCGTGCAGTGGACAACAGCAGTCAGATGTCCAGTAACAGCAGCCCAGTGTCTCCTTCTGCTCCTGGATATAGATTTGCTAATTCTGAAAGCTCTACGGATGAGGAAGGTATGCTGCGTCTGTTTTGCACAATAACTGTATATTCTTGGCTCTCTATGGCACCTTCAGACATGGCAGCTACATGGCAAAGTTTCTGCACTACAAATACGCAGCAAGTAACAAAGCGCAATCGCCGTGTTACAGACTTGGGCGCTAAACATGCAACACATCCATATATTGCTGTGGTATCAGGAAAGGGTTGCTATGGATGTACAAGATCTGCAGTAATTGTCTTGTCTGTATTTGTTCTTAGTCTGTCCATGTATACAAGAATTTCGTTATGGGGTTGCAGTGGTAAATTTTGCAGCTGAAAAACGTTCTAAAATGCTGCAAAATACACAACAAATGTGAAGGCTGCGTTAACACAAATGTATTTATGCGTGTCCGACATACGTCCGGTGCCATGAAGTGGAGGAGGGTTGACCCCTCGACCTCTCCACAGAGATGCAAGGCTCCCTAACACGGGGAATGATGGGACATGTCCTATCTCTTCCCTGTGTACGGTGCCGCACATGTGCAGCACCGTACCGCTCCGTAGCCCCATTGCCTGCCTATGCTGGTCATATATATGGCCCTCAATGGTCGTGTGAATGTGGTGAAAGGGGTTTAAACGGGGAGATCATTAAGCTGTGATCAGTGAGGGTGCGACTCTTCACCGCAGTTTAAAGCTGTACCGTATTCTCCATTTTTCTTTTTGTTGTCTTAGGTGGCGGTTTTGAGTGGGACGACGATTTCACCTCTCCTGAACCAACTTTCATAAACAAACCAGCAGCAAACCCCATCAGCTCCAAACTCTCCGTCAATCCATCTAAATACTTCTCCCCTCCCCCGCCGCCTCGCAGTCCTGACCAGAGCTGGACGCACCCACCTGCACCCTTTTATTCAAGATTTTCCATTTCTCCAGCAAACATAGCTAATTTCTCCCTGACGCATCTGACGGACTCGGATATCGAACAGGGAGGTAAGTGATTTGACTTTTATTTTGTTTTTTAGGGTGTAGAAACATCTGTTTGCACTTGCCTTATACGGGATGACAAGTGATAAGATTTACCATTTTAGTAGCAGAAAAAAAAACAATCAGCTGGACCCAGCGTTATTTCCAGATTAGCTGTAAAGTGACATTGAACTAATGTGTGATTGGAGCAGATGTGTGTGGGTATGAGAGAGCAGCAGCTGGACGGTTAATGTTTTACCCCTGCTGAATGGAAGAAAAGTTTGTTGCAGAACAAACTGCTGACACAAAGACAGGACTTGCCTCTTTTTGCATAGCCAAAAAATTTATCCTAACACCTTTAGTCTATATGTACACAGCAGTTTTATACAGGCTGAAAAATGATCGGCACAAGTATCCTAGTGATATATGATGCAAGGAGTCCCTGCTTCCACACAAAGCAGCAAATTATTAAATGACATGTGGTGCATCCACATCCACTAGTCCATTCAGTCATACTGCAGGTGTGCAGAGAAAAAGAACTGCGGGTCCGGGACCCCTTGTAATAGGTTATGGGGCTGCTGGACATCTGATCTTTTACATTTTAAATTTATATTTTAAGTTGAAATAGAAACCAGAGTCATTATTACATCAATAATAAGCCACTAGGCAACAAAACGTAAGAATCCTGAATCTCGTAAAATATGGAGACGCTAGCACGGCTTTTCTTTTATTGCTGTTTATTTCCTGATGTTTGGATAGGACTTATATAACCGTTCTTCTGTCTGTAAAGCTCTTTCCCACTTGGCTCACAGTTTAGGAGAATTTAACCATTATGTTCTCTGAGATGCGTCTCTCTGCTTGCTTTAAATATGCAGATAATGTTCCAGCCGGTCAGATATAATGGGAGTGTTAATCTCCGGTTTCCATGTATCCTACATTTCCATGTTCCTTCCTAGTCTTCCCTTTGCATTGTCCTTGTAGTATAAGCAGGTGCTGTAACCGCTGTTCCTAGTTGTAAAAATGTCTGCACCGACAATGGCTTGTGCATTGTATGATAAACAGCCCTTCAGGGTCCTCAATACTGGTTCCACAACTCCATGACATAAAAGTAGTGTCTTGTCACTGATAACCTTCCCCTACCCCCTCCTTTGGTCCACCCTCCTTTATATACCATAGCAAGAAAACTATAGACAATTACTTTCCCTGCCAATGCTTTCCATCATTCCCGAGCCAATGATATCACTCACTAACCCTTTTAAATCTATTACTGGTCCATTGCTCTAGGTGCAAACAGGGAGTATGAAAACTAAAGGGCATCTACCACCAGGATGAATGGCTGAATGCAAATGAGCCTGGAGCCCCTCAGACTCATTTGCATACGGTCCTTCATCCTGGTGGTAGATGCCCTTTGATGATGTTAATTACCCACTTCTTTTGCCCCCTTCCTCATTTAAATCTATCCCTTCCAGAGGGTCCAGGATGCAGTACCTTTACACTGCCTTCCAACTATCTTCCTTCTGATAGTTGAAGCATCATGTGTGTATCTGATGTTTGTATGGCAGCAAACTGTGACTGAGGGGGCTGGATTTTTTTTTTTCCCTAGTATACCCGTATGCATCTAGCCCCCTCAGTCACTGTATATGTCAGACAACACTGCATCCAGGATAAAATACTGAGACAGGTAATGCAATATGTATCCATGATCCATGACTACCATATACGTCATCAGAAAAGAGCTTTTACATAGGTTCTGGTTCAGCAGCTATGGATCACTTTGCTAGGTTGATGTAATGATATCCTTAGTGTTGACCGTCTTATTGTCTTTCCAGGCAGCAGTGAGGATGGCGAAAAGGACTGACTCTATACCTGATACTACTGCGAAGGACGGGTGAAGCGGAGGACGGGCGTGCAATGTTTGGATTCCTTACCTGGAGACCCCCGGGGAGGGGGGCATGTGCCGCATGTAAAATGTACAGTGTAAATGACTATTGTGCAATCTGATTCGTCATCCTCCAGCCATGCCTGACGCCCCCCGCGCTGCCACAGTTTGTACGTGTGAAGGTGCAGGCGGGGACCCAAAACTTTTTTTTTTGTGCCCAAATATTGTGTAATTTTCCCAAATGTGTACATACAGGTATATACTTCTATCTCCAGTGTCTGTGCTCGTGTACCGATAAATAATTATGTGACTGTGTATCCAATGACGTGTATAACACTATGTACTGCTCCTTATTGCACTGTAATGTTCCTCGCATATCTATATCTGTACAGGATATTTTTTTTTTAATTGTTAAGAGGTAAAAAAAAGAAAACAAACACTGCTTGTTGTAAATTTTATCTGTATGAATGTGTATGTGTCCTCTGCATTGTATATTGTGTGATAAGCTGCTGCTGGGGCGCTCAGTCTCTTATATGTTGTACTTTTCTTCATTTCTTATGTTTTCTTTACAGCAATACTTTCTCCCTTGGTTTCAGGTTTTGGATCTCCTCTATTATGTCTTCTAGACCATTACATAGTACATGGACACTGGGAGGAGGGTTGGAGATTTATAGGCTCTAGGTCTATTAGTGGAGGCGACTTCTTTGTTGCATGCTGCACAGTTTAGGGAACTGATCAGACGCTTATCCCTGATTTAGATTTTTCGCTAGTTTTGTAGATTTAGAGGAATTGTCGGGTCTCCCTGACGTGTCTGGTTTGATAAATACATGTGATGTAATCATTTGATATGTTCTTTTCATAGAATTTCGGATTGTGCTTTTAGTTTTTCCCTCCTGGATGAGTAAGTTTACAACTCGTTTGTCGAAATGGTGTCCCTGCATACACTGGCGCAGGTTAGTCGGGGTCAAATCTGGGAACGCCACACCCTATTATTAGGTGTAATGTTAACGCCCACTTGTCAATTTATTAATGAAATTCCAGGAGGAATAATGGAGGGATAACACCGTGTGGAGCATTTCCAGAAAGTGGACTATTTCCTAGGTCTACATTTTGCAGCTTTAGTGGCTTTTACTGCTGCATTGTCTCCTTTTTTGTTTAAATATTGTCGACTAATTTTTGAGTTTTTTTTTTCTTTTCAACGTTACGATGGTTCACCCATATTGGATCATATAGGCAGTTGAGTTTCTGGGGGTCTTTTTGACCCAAAAAAGATTTATTAGGTGGAGCCATGACTTCCGATGATTGGCTGAGCAGCCTTGACTAGTGCTTCCTGTGATGTTGGGAGACGCCCAGGAAATCCAGGGCGTGGGGGATGGGGTTGGAAAGTACTGCTCTCCAGTCCAGCCAATCTTCTTTTCCCCACTTAAGAACCCTTAAATTTAACCAAAAAGAATGACCTAGCTTCACTATATTTTTTTGTGTTTCCGATGAAAAGCATGTAATCTATGAATTTGGCCTTATTGCAGCCTAACATGGTCACTAACACTGGTTTCTTTTCTTGTGTAAGAGACTCATTTCCCTGCTCTAATCAGACATTTGACTGTTCAAGTTCTCTATGCTGTCTATTATCAATTCCATGATGCCTCAGAACAGCATCACATGGGCAGCTATCGACAGTACTGCTCTGTTTTGAGGCGTACTATGTAGACCCTGTCCTGGTAAGGGAAATCATCCAGAGTCATTGGAGTAGCCTGGAGGATAAAACCAACTCCAAGCCCTTCTGTTCTGGGATGTAAAGTCATTATGTGGGGTTGTGAATTTCCCAGTCCACCCTGGACATATAAAGCAGTTTTCTCCTCTCTACTATTAATCCTGATCACAGAATTCACTTG
This sequence comes from Engystomops pustulosus, assembly GCF_040894005.1. Taxonomy (NCBI): domain Eukaryota; kingdom Metazoa; phylum Chordata; class Amphibia; order Anura; family Leptodactylidae; genus Engystomops; species Engystomops pustulosus. Next base: position 30,636,080 of record NC_092418.1, read on the forward strand.
GCTTGACTTGGTGTGACACATGAGTGAACCTGGACGTCTTATAATCATGTCGTTTATTAAACTTGAGGGGTCTATTCCATTCTTGGAGGGGTCTTCTCTCTGCTGCTATGGGGTGTATATTGTCAGCTCTGTATTATATTGATGATGTTGGAGCGGATCAGTCTCCTGGTCTTACTCAGTCTTTCTGTTTGCATTGTGCGTGTGTGTAGAGATATATATATATATATATATATATTGGATGTTGAGGTTCATTTTGTGACCGATCACGTCTGTGGTCTTATCGGGAGCTGTGGTATTAGGCTTTGTAAATGCAGACAGTAAATCATGCTCTTTTTCCTCATTGATCAAAAAATGTCAAGTTGCTTCCATCCATGTAAAATGCTGTAAATGGAGAAACTTTTTTCCAGTTTTTTTTTTTTCTTGTTTCTATGGCGACAGACTACAAACACACCTTGTGTAGTCAGATCCTTCATAGTTTTTTGCAAACCTAATGGAAATGGACTGCACTGTGCGTTGTCATAGATGCACATAAAGTTAGAGCTGTAGACACCAAACATTTTTTTTTTTTTTTTTTTTTGTGAGTGGGAGCAACTTTATGGGGGGGCAATTGGGCTGTCGTAGAACAACCACTAATAGAATAGCCTGTCCTGTAATACAGACTGTTGTCATGTGAGGTACAGAGGGCTGCAGAGGAGTGACTACTGGGTTGAGGCTGGTTTAGGGGGTTCTGGCTCCGGTCCACTACTAGGACAGCGCGTTGTCCCTTATAGGTCATTATAACAGTGCAGCGATTTCTCTGACCTTTTTCTAAACCAAACTGGTAGATAAGAGAGCGATGGTGATATAATGGTGACTGCTGCTATTGTATTTAGAAACTGCAAATATTAAAGGTCTATTTTGCATACAATTCATTGTAGAGTTTTATCACAACTTTATGTACAGGCAGTCCCCGGGTTACATACAAGATAGGGTCTGGAGGTTTGTTCTTAAGTTGAATTTGTATGTAAGTCGAAACTGTATATTTTATAATGGAAGTTCTAGACAATTTTTTTTCTTTTGCCCCAGTGACAATTGGAGTTTCAAAATTTTTGGTGTAATTGGACCAAGAATTATCAATAAAGCTTCATTACAGACATCTTACAGCTGATCATTGCAGTCTGGGACTATAGTAAAGCATCCAGAGAGCTTCACCAGAGGTCACAGTGGGCAGAGGGGTCCGTCTGTAACTATGGGTTGTCTGTAAGTCGGGTGTCCTTAAGTAGGGGACCGCCTGTATAACGTAACTTTTGGAGGGGTCACAATGATGGGGATTTGACTCCTGCACCTTCACCGGTTGTCTCATTCATTAGGCTTTGGTGCTCTGTCCATTGGGCTGTGGCCATGAAAGGTCCTGCAGCCTTATCCCTATTGTATGAGGTTAGTTGCAGTACTGTAAATGGCCACTGTAATGAGTATAGCGCTATGTTTCTTCCAGAGCATCAGCAGGTCAGTGGGGGTGCTAGTAGTCGGGTCACACTGGTTGGATGACCGATCCATTCCAAACACCACTTGAATATCCTCATTTTTTTCCCCCAGAAATGTAAAATATAAATGTAATAACATAACTGATCAAGCAAAATTTAGTTTGTTCCTTTCTAGAACATATTTATATATAGATAAATGGGCAGTGTAACGTATACTGACATCTATATCTCTCTATTCAGTTCTGTTTGTAGATGGATAGAATAGATTCTCCACACTTCGGCATGAAGAACATTGATTCTCCATTATAGACCTGAATCCGATTTTCCTGAGATAATGAGGTAGCGTTAATAGTGGTAGATTATACCTTAAGCACTCCAGCAAGAAAAAGTTTTTCCACCTCTGCAGTGCAGAGTGCGAGAGACCTGCTCTAATCAGACATTAGGTTTCTGTGTTATAAATCCCATGATGCCTCAGAACAGCATCACATGGCCAGCTGGAGACAGTACTGCTATTTTTTTTTTTAATTTGGGCTTTCAATAAAATGCAAAATGCATATAGTTGCATTTGTACCAACTAACAAAATCTAGATGGTCCTACTTGGTATATTTGCATGCCTCAAACTCTGTTATCCATCCCATGATGCCTCAGAAAAGCATCACATAGAAAACTAGAGACATTACCGCCCCATTTTACCTTCATTTTGGCTCCAAAAACCAGGTTTATTTGTACCCAACCAATCGGGGGGAGGGCGCAGCTTATGTATATTTAAAGGGGATGGTCTTTGAACTGGTGTTAAAGGAGAGACCTTCACACACTCCACTTTTTTTAAACCTCCCTTGTTCAGATGGCAACAGTTTTTTAAAGCTGGTAAAGGAAAAACACACCCAGCAATCTTTTCTGTCCCTTCACATATGCAGGTTCGTAACAATGTACCACTTTTTTTTTTTGGGGGGGGGGGGTTCTGATCTCTGCACTGATCTAATTTTCTATAGTAACCAGCAAAGTGCAATCCTTCAGTATTTACTGTGTTCTTGTACCTTGAATCCTACGATACATATGAGATTATAGCATGTTGAATTATTTTGCATCCTGCTGTAAAGCACTACCTTGTACTGAATATCCAGTATGTGTGCAGATACTGTATAGGGGGGAGGGGTGGGGCACTTGTGTAAATTGCCTTAACTTCAATATACGCAAGGGGGGGGGGGGGGAGCTTTTTTTGGAACATTTGACTTAGAATTCAAAGTGGTTATACTGACCGTAGACTATAGACAGATATAGTCGTGTATATGTATAGACAAATATGTACCAAGAGAAAACCCGAACTTGAATTCCATTGATTCTGCTGATCAGATTGTGTTGCCTTGCACAAGGACTGTATATACATAAGCCGGCTGTGCAATCTTGTATATGGCAGGGAGGCTGCAGGAGAGATTTCTTGTATATGGCAGGGAGGCTGCAGGAGAGATTTGTTTTCCTTGTAATTTACATAAAGTATGTAAGGTGGACAGCAATATCTTTATTGGATGAATTTCCAGATATAATGGTCTTTAAATGGTGTAATATTTTTTTTTTAATTTGTAAAATTTTTACTGTACATTTGATTCTCATGCATAGTGTGATTCCAACTGCTTGTAATTTAAGACACTATTTAATATTCAGAATAAAAGCTATATATTTATAACTGTGCTGTGTTTTGTATCTCTGTAAAATGGGCTATTGGTTTAGGGGTCATTGAGCTGGTGCTTGTATGCCTGGCTCTTAAAGGGGTTGTCCTGTTATCCTCTAGCCACAGGAATGGCAAACTGGTCATGAGGGGCCGAGTGCTGAAACCCCCAGTATTCTGGAGAATGGGAGTTCCGTTCTCACTAAGCGTTGCCGTGTGTCCTGACGTTTTTTTTCGGTAGTATAAGATTTGTCGAAAATTGCTGGGTGTACTTATTGGATATCTGTGGCACGCACATACAGTAGCTGGAGATGGCTGAGCTCTGTGCAATTTAAGGCTACACTCGCATCACATTTATGGATACATACAGTGTGACCAGTATACACCACATGATGGAGAGGGGTACTAGCTACATCTTTACATCCTGCTTCCTCTTACTGAGCGGTGGACACGGTCAGCCAAGGCCATGATGCCTCATGGGGTACGGATTCTGCAGTAATGCATCCATCCCTGGGCCTCCTCTGAGCAAACACTCTGGGAAGTCTCCAGTAATGTAACTGTCCATAAAAGAGCAGTGACCTCACTGGAGAAACTAATTGAACATTAGCAGCACCTAAACACTGCTCCTACTTTCAGAGGGTAGAAAAAACTGATGTGATAGCCGTGGAGCTGCAAATAAACCCCATACCCACATGTGACGCATCTATATGTTGAGTGTGGGTTTATGGCGCGGGCTCACTGACAGAGACCTCTCCAGTAACACCCACCAGTAACACCCACAACATCATCGGGGAGCAATGATCTGACGCCATGACAGCCTTGGGTCTTTATAAGATTTCTAAACATCTGTTACAATGTGCCAGTGGTACATTGTAATAGATCATGTGTAAAATACTGTAGTATAGCAGTATATGGCAGGATCAATCAGACAACTTATGGTTAAAGAACCCTAGGGGGTCTGAAAAATGGTTAAAAATAAAATAACTTAATTCTAATCATCCTCCTTTCCCCAGAGCTGCTATAAAATTATCAGTAAAAATCATGTTAGATATCTTTGCGTCCCATAATGTCTGATCTTTTAAAATATATTAAGTTATTCCCTTTGAACCCCGTAATGGAAAATAGCGTCAAAACGCCACTTTTTTTTTTTTAAACCTTTTTGCAACATCTATAAAGTGATCAATGGGTTGTACAGTCCCCAAAAAGGTAGCAAAGAAAATGTCAATTCATCACCCCCAAAAAATGACACATTGCACAGCTCTGTACACCAAAGTATGAAAAAGTTATTTGCGCCGGAAGATGGCGTAGCTAAGAATTTTTTTTTTTTTTTTTTGTACAGAACCTCCTATTGTATTTTTTTGTACAGAACCTGTATTGTATTAAAACACAATAAAACCTATATAAACTTGGTTTCCCTTTGATCGTACCGACCCAAGGAATAAACTAGACCTGCCTTTTGGGGTGCACAGTTAAAGCTGTAAAAACCAAACAAAATGGCGCAAATGCATTTTTTATTTTCACCAACTTTACCTCATTTCTCACTTTTTTTTTTTTTTTTTTTTTTTTTTTTTTAAATACCACTTCCCAGCACACGACATGGAATATTAAATACCGTTGTTACAAAGTGCAATTTGTTACACAGAAAACAAGCCCTCACACGACTCTTTACATGTAAAAATAAAGTTCTAGACTTTTGAAGGTGGTGAGTGAACAATGAAAATATAAAAATGAAAAGGGCCTGGTCGTTAAGTGGTTAATACATCTGATCGGAGCGAAGTGCTTATTTCATCCTCCCGCCCATTTTTCCTCAATCTTTTTACTCTGCTGAATTCCATCTTGCTCCTTCCTGAGGTATCAGATTACAGCTCTATGATGAGGGGGAGGAGTCAGTGAGTCAAAGCAGCTAGGTCTCCTCCCAGCAGTACATAGGGAACTGCAAGCTACAGGTACAGACTACACAGCTAGAAAATGAAGATTGCAAGTCACATAATGACCCGAAACCTCATGTATAGACAAAACGACTCCATCATACAAAGGCTGTTTAAAGGGGAGGTTCACACAAAATCATAAAACTTGTTAAACCTCTTAAGACTGTGTAAAAACAATCATTGATGTTTTAACCTGAGGATAAAAGTTTCCATATCTGTGGGACAGTTTGGCAGCAGCATTACATTCCTTCCAGAGCTGGTGACCAAATATTGGAGGTGTGTGAGGCTGCCAGCTCTGATAATGTGGGATACACAGGTAACAGGTGCAATGTCCTTGGTGGATTTCTTATTTGAGGGCAGATAAATGTACTTTTCGGCTATTAAATTGTAAGATAATCGGATAACAAACACAAGTAATGGTGTGGATATGTTTTCTATTCTGATTGTTATCCTTTCTGGTTCAATTCCCATCTTATTTATTGTGAATCCTAAAAATAAATAAATAATAATAATAATGTTAAAGGGGTTGTCTGCTGGGTCAGCTCCAGGTTTCAGTAGGCCCCTGGGCGACGGAACCTTAGTGGGCCCCTTTGCAGTAAACTAAATTTCCTGTTCCCTAAAATATTCCCTAGTTTATTATACCAAACATCATATTTTATACTGTGCCTACAAGTAGTATTCAACCCCCTGCAGATGTAGCAGGTTTGATAAGAAGCAAATAAGTTAGAGCCTTCAAACTTCAAACAAGAGCAGGATTTATTAACAGATGCACAAATCTTACAAACCAAAAAGTTATGTTGCTCAGTTAAATTTTAATAAATGTTAAACATAAAATTGTGGGTCAATTATTATTTAACCCCTAGGTTTAATATTTTGTGGAATAACCCTTGTTTGTAATTACAGCTAATAATCGTCTTTTATAAGACCTGATCAGGCCGGCGCAGGTCTCTGGAGTTATCTTGGCCCACTCCTCCATGCAGATCTTCTCCAAGTTATCTAGGTTCTTTGGGTGACTCATTTAACTTTTAATATTGAGCTCCTTCCACAAGTTTTCAATTGGGTTAAGGCCAGGAGACTGACTAGGCCACTGCAACACCTTGATTCTTTCCCTCTTGAACCAGGCCTTAACCTGGCTGTGTGCTTTGGGTCGTTGTCTTGTTGGAAGATGAAATGACGACGCATCTTAAGATCCTTGATGGAGGAGCGGAGGTTCTTGGCCAAAATCTCCAAGTAGGCCGTGCTATCCATCTTCCCATGGATGCGGACCAGATGGCCAGGCCCCTTGGCTGAGAAGCAGCCCCACAGTATGATGCTGCCACCACCATGCTTGACTGTAGGGATGTTATTCTTGGGGTCGTATGCAGTGCCATCCAGTCTCCTTGTCACGTGTGTGGTTGGCACCAAAGATCTCGATCTTGGTCTCATCAGACCAGAGAACCTTGAACCAGTCTGTCTCAGAGTCCTCCAAGTGATCATGAGCAAACTGTAAACGAGCCTTGACATGACGCTTTGAAAGTAAAAGTACCTTACGTGCTCGTCTGGAACGGAGACCATTGCGGTGGAGTACGTTACTTATGGTATTGACTGAAACCAATGTCCCCACTGCCATGAGATCTTCCCGGAGCTCCTCCCTTGTTGTCCTTGGGTTAGCCTTGACTCTTCTGACAAGCCTGGCCTCAGCACGGGAGGAAACTTTCAAAGGCTGTCCAGGCCGTGAAGGCTAACAGTAGTTCCATAAGCCTTCCACTTACGGATGATGCTCCCAACAGTGGAGACAGGTAGGCCCAACTCCTTGGAAGGGGTTTTGTACCCCTTGCAGCCTTGTGACCCTCCACGATCTTGTCTCTAATGGCCTTGGAATGCTCCTTTGTCTTTCCCATGGTGACCATGTATGAGTGCTGTTCACAAGTTTGGGGAGGGTCTTAAATAGTCAGAAAAGGCTGGAAAAACAGATAATTAATCCAAACATGTGAAGCTCATTGTTCTTTGTGCCTGAACTACTTCTTAATACTTTAGGGGAACCAAACAGAATTCTGGTAGTTTGAGGGGTAGAATAATAATTGACCCACACTTTTATGTTTAAAATTGATTAAAATTTAACTGAGCAACATAACTTTCTGGTTTGTAAGATTTATGCATCTGTTAATAAATCCTGCTCTTGTTTGAAGGCTCTAACTTATTTGCTTCTTATCAAACCTGCTAAATCTGCAGGGGGTTGAATACTACTTGTAGGCACTGTTTAAAGCCCCACTTACCCTCTATGGGTTTTTTTAGATACAGCCCCCCTCAGCTCTATGGATTCCCTACATACAGCCTTATGTGGGCCCCTCCAGCAGCTCCCGGTCCAGCACTTGCCCGGGTATGCCCAGTGCTGGTGCCGGCCCTGTTGTCTGTGATTAGCAGAGTGAATTTGCTGTGTTTCCTGAAACAGCGCTGTGTCCGTCTTGTGGTAATGCGCGGTATTGAAAGGTGAGACCCAAAATAATATACCGTATATGGTACATAGGCACAGATGTAAATGCTCAAAATCCTGCTTGATACCAGGGACATTTACTCATAGATCCAGGAACTGTGACTGTGGGAATCTTCTTATATTTGTTTTCCGTGACCTCCTTCCTTCTATAATAAACTTTTAAAATTATGCTAATGAATTGTGGCTGTTACACTGTATAGGAGCTAACCACCTCACTTATCCCACCATGTGAGATTATACCACGCAGAATCAGAGGGAAGTGCTGAGGGAGTGTGAGAGTATGGCAGTCTGTAAAGGTACAGCACTGAGGGGCTCTGAACCCGCCTGCCCAGAGCCCTCTATGCTAATTAGCTTAAAGGAAACCTACCATTTGATTCTATGCATTGTGAACCAAACATACCTTGAGAATGCTGTAACTACACTGATGCCAAAACATATCTTGAGTGGTTTTGCTGAAAAAATTATTATTACATTATGATAATGAGGCTCACTCCTGTGGCTGCCCCGGTGCTTCTCCTCTTACCCTAATTATACACTGCTACAGAGAATGATGTAATCACTGTTTTGTCCCTGACAGGCAGAAGTAATCAATTGCTGCACCATCCCCCAGCTGCTGTGTATAAGTCATCCAGCTCAGGTTAATTAGTCCTGTCTGGACAGTTCTAGGAGCTCTGTGTAATGTGTTTAAGTAGGCACCCAGCTTTCCCAATGTCCTGAATTTTATAATGTGTTTTTTGGGTGTTTTTTTAATGCAAAACTACTCGTTTCGGGGATTGAACAAGGTATTTTTCTGCATCAGTGTAGCTACAGCATTCTCAAGGTATGTTTGGTTCACAATGCATGAAAACAAATGGTAGGTTTCCTTGAAAATCATGTCTCCCATTGCGACACAATGTTGGGAAGAGGGTCTACAATAGGCAAAACGCTTTGCCCAGGGGTCCAATCAATTCTTACGCCTCTGCATGACCTCATTGGAGATGTAGTAAAACATAAGACCTGCCAAAAAGGATCCATGGGATTTATCATAAGTCTCTTAAAGTCTCTTAGAGCAGAACTGCTCTAGTTGTCCATGTACACCAATCAGAGCTCAGCTTTCATTTTCCCACAGCTGTTTATAAAATTAAAGCGGAGCTCTGATTGGTTTTACATGGGCAACTAGAACAATTTAATGTCAGACACTTCTGATAAATCTCCCCCATCAACTTTTTCCTAGGATCTGGCCCATGGAAAGTTTCTATAGTATCGGACAACTTTCTTACATTTCGAGGTCTCCATAGTTTTACTCTAATTGGGGCTAATTTACTAAGGGTCTGAACGCCGCACTGTCGTCTGGTTTCCCAAATATTTCTGATTTGCGCCGAATTGCCCCGGGATTTTGGCGCACGTGATTGGATTGTGTCGCATCGGCGCCGGCTTTCACGTGACAGAAATTGAGGGGCGTGGCCATCGGACAACTCAATGGATTTGGAAAAACCACGGAATTTAAAAAAGAATTTGTGTCGCAAGATCAAGCACTCACATGCTCCGGGAAGAAGCAGGTGAACTCCGGCGGACCTCTGCGCAGCAGCGACACCTGCAGGAAATCGGGTGCACAATCTTCATGATTTGCGCCGGACCCGAAACCTCGTCGGACAACGCACCGCGGGATCACGTCTGGACCGGGTAAGTAAATGTGCCCCATTGTGTGGAGACTTTTCCTGCTGAGGGAAGCAGCACTAGATTCCTCCCCAGGATTAAGTTTTGTCATTTGAGTTTTGTTTGTTCTTCTCTGTTCCCTTAAAATAACAAAATGAGGATCCGGGCCAAGTGCCTGTAGCTGTTCTCCTCCATAACATAAATCCTGTTTATCGGGCAGGAGGCCGGTACAGTACCTGGCGGTGGCCTTTTCCCTGGTGCTGTAATTTATGTAAGACGTTTATCAGCGCCGTGTGTGCGGATAAGGTCATCACAACAGATGTGCATGATTGAATTTCATGCTTAGGCTCCTGTATATAATGCGGCTCATTCTCCCCCATGGACAGGACGCTTACACCCGTTGCACAAGGCATTAAGATTTGGCAATGTAATAAAAGGGCAAGTGTTTTACTCCACACCTCAGCTGCGAAAGCAAAGTCCACGCTATACCTACCTATACGTGGTGTACCCCCCTACTGACGTGGTCTATCACGTGGACATCATAGGTTGTACTTAGGTTGGTCATCTCTATCTTGTGGTTCCTTCAAGACGTCGGTGTCCTTGTCTCCAATCATTGGGTGCATTGGGTGACGGTAACGTGTGACATGTCTACGTCGAGTAGGACTACGACAATGAGAAGAGGAGGCCAAGCAGAAGATCTTGCTTTGTATATGTGTAACAATGATGGAGAACCTTTAGGACAGTGGTGGCGAACCTATGGCACGGGTGCCAGAGGTGGCACTCAGAGCCCACTCTATGGGCACCCAGGCCATCACCCCAGGGCAGGGTTCTCCAGACAGGACTCAACTTCTCTTGCAGTCCTAGGCAGCCCACTGCCCTAAAAGGAAACTACAATGATAATCCAAACTTCTTCTCCTTCTTTCTATCGTATTGGTGTCCTCAGCTGCCTATACAATTTAAACCACAGCAGGGAGTAATAAGTTACTGCTTAAATTGTCGCATTGGCACTTTGCGAAAAAAAAATGTGGGTTTTGGTTGTAGTTTGGGCACTCAGTGTAAAAAAGATTTGCCATCACTGCTTTAGGAGAATCGGGTCAAGACCCAGATTGTAACCCAAAACCCACTTCTTTATAGTAAAGCAGTAACTTATTGCTCCGCGCTCCACCTCAGCTTGTAACTATATATATGTCCTCAGGACCATTGGACGTTCTGTATGGTAAACTCCATGCTGAGGGGTATGGTCTTTATGCCTACAACAAGGGCTTAGAGGACCACCTCTGGCTCCTGTGCCATAGGTTCATGACCGCTGGTCTATAAGGACTGGGCTTGTTTGAGGTTGTTAGGCCGGGTCCTGTCTACCTGAGGAACTGGAGGGTAATTATGATGGATCATTGAGGGTTGGAGGACACAGCGTCTTGTCATTGCAGGACATGGGTCTTCTGGGGATGAGTAGGAAGTTTGTTGGAGCTGTCGTCTTGATTTCATCAAGCAAGGACCAAGATGTTGCAGACAACAGAAGGCAAAGTGCAGAAGGACAGCTTAGAGGCTTCCCCCAACCTACTTGATATTACCATGTATTTGAAGATCTACAAAGAAGCTCAATGGTGGAGGAAGAGGTGCAGAAGACATCTTGTCATGTGTGGTGCTTCAGAGGAAAAATTACAAAGTAGAAGATATGTGGAGCTGCCTGTAAGCATCTTGTCCTGGAAAAATATGAATGCTATACACTGCAAATTACCAGATAGGGGTAATGGGGAGCTGGAAGACACAATGAGCATATTCAATAAAACATGGCCGCTTTCATCCATACTGTGGCACACTTGTCATTGATTAGAGGTAGCACGGTGGCAGCACTGGGGTCCTGCAAAGAGTTTGTATGTTGTCTCTGCAACGTCCCTGCCAATGCGCATGGCAGAGGAGTAGTTGCGAATAAGCCCTTTTACTACCCAGTACATATAGAGGTAATTGAGCAGCGGTAGACACTGCCTAGATAGGCAAGGGTTAAGAATGTTAATGTTTTCTTCCAATGATATACCTCAATGCACTTAATTGTGAACTGGAGTGTGATTGGAGGAGGAGACCACCAGACCAGGGTTTAACTAAACCCTTAGTCAGGGGAGGAGTTAGAGTTCCAGAAACTTCTGAAGAGAGCAGATATGTTCAAACCCAGCTTCTGACTGACAAGCACCACCTCAGAGCACATGCTCTGCACACAGGCCTCCTAGGCCTCAGCAACTACACCCAGAGTGACCCAGGACAAACAGGACAAAACTGCAGCTTCCAGCATTGGACACAGCTACATCCCAGCCTGCCCCTGCATCCAGGCTGGTGACCCAACTCCTGAGGTTCCTCTCCAAGATCACTCCAGTAATCTGCCTTTGTACAGAATCGTTTGGCTCGTTGTTACCGTTGGTTGAATAAAGAACTGTAAGTTACTTTAATGCACAACATTGCCTATGTCTGGTCCCTGCTACATATGTATCACCACCAAGGGCACCCCATCTATCTACCAGGGACACATACTACAGACACTAAGGGTTGCCCCAGGAAGAACCAGTACCACAGCCTTTCACTCATCATTTCTTGCCAACACCACCTGCTGGAGACCTTCCAGGCTGTAGGACAGCCCTCCAGTCCCCATACCAAGCACCGTGACACTAGCGCGCCTAGGCCGCAACCGCCAGCCACTCCGGTATTCTGGGCCCCGTCTGTCTCCAGGCCCCAAGAAAAGGCTAGGCCCCGGTGGGGGATGTTGCATCTCCATGTTTGGGTGGGTTTCCTCCGCGTCCTCCGGTTTCCTCCCACACTCCAAAATATACTGGTAGGTTTATTAGCTTGTGAGCCCCATGGGGACAGGGACTGATCTGGCAAGCTCTGTGCAGTGCTGTGTAATCTGTGTGCACTACATAAATAAAGAATTATTATTATTAGTTGTGGTATTACATGTCAGCCCCATTCACATTGACTGCAATACCAGACACAACCAAAGCAGAAGCGTGGTGCTGTTGTAATAAACCAAGTGTTTTTAATTGTGATCAATCCCTTTAATAAAACAAAAAAACCAGGCCAGTGATTCCCACGTAGAATCTGCCCTCCAAATCTGTATTATTCAGCTCAGGAATTAGACGGGACAGCAATATCTCAGCTGTAGAAAGATCTGCCCCCTACAGCACAGGTGGTGCAGTGACCGCCAGTAAGGTAAGTAATATTTTTTTTGTCTGGGAATGCTGGCCTGGTGCTACATATGAATTAATGAGGGAGTTCTGGTGCTACATATGAATTCATGAGGGAGTTCTGTTGCTGCATATGCATTGATGATGGAATTCTGGTGCTACATATGAATTCATGAGGGAATTCTGGTGCTACATATGAATTCATGAGGGAGTTCTGGTGCTACATATGCATTCATGAGGAAGTTCTGGTGCTACATATTAATTCACGAGGGAGTTCTGTTGCTACATATGCATTCATGAGGAGGTTCTGGTGCTACATATGCATTCATGAGGAGGTTCTGGTGCTACATATGAATTCATGAGGGAGTTCTGGTGCTACATATGAATTCATGAGGGAGTTCTGGTGCTACATATGCATTCATGAGGGAGTTCTGGTGCTACATATGCATTCATGTGGGATTTCTGGTGCTACATATGCATTCATGAGGAAGTTCTGGTGCTACATATGATTTCATGAGGGAGTTCTGGTGCTACATATGAATGCATGAGAGAGTTCTGGTGCTACATATGAATTCATGAGGGAGCTCTGGAGCTACATACGAATTCCTGAGGGAGTTCTGGTGCTACGTATGAATTCATGAGGAAGTTCTGGTGCTACATATGAATAAATAAAGTGGTGCTGCCTTTGGAAATAAATTAGAGGCTGCAGTTTCTGTATATAAAATGTTAGGGACTTGTGAATAAATTGGGCGACTGTATGAAACATTAATTTAGATCAAGAATGCAGTATATATAATCATTTGGTGGGGGAGCACAACTGTATGTGTATTTAATTTTGGGCTGCATTGCATAATAATATAAGGGATGCACGGTATGTATGAATTTATTATGTAAAATATATTTTTAATGATGTACACACTATGATATATTGAGGGGTGACAGTGTATTATTTGATATGTTTTTTTCATAGGCACAGTATGATCAGTTGTGAGGATGTATATTATTTAGGAGCACAGTGTGGGCAGTTGTTATCCAGAAGGCACTATACTTAAAGTGATATTTTCAGGACCATAGTGGGGAGCTGAGGTATACTGGTATATATAGAATTGAAATGTCATGACATTATGCACCCGATGCAAAAGAATTGTGAGGAGACCCCAAGTACAGGCCAAGCTATCACAGAGAGAAAAGACGATAGCTACAATTGTGTTACACAGGAAATGTATAACTCACCTGATTGTAGCCTTGGTGTGTAGAACCTTAATTGTTGCTTTATATTCACTGCTTGTATATATTTAGTTGTGTGGTATATTCTTTGCTGGTATACATTTGTGTGTGCAGCATACTCAATGCCGGTATATATTTTTATATATGCAGTTTAGTCACTGCAGGTAACTGTCAGATTAATTGCAGGAATATATATGTGTGGTCTATAGATTAACGTGTGCATAGTCTCCAAATTTAGTGCTGCTGGGTGCCCTAGTAAACTATTGGGTGCTTTATGGGCACATGATTGATGTCATGAGTTGCACTGGACTCTTCATAGAAAATATTTCCATTTCACAGTTCTTCATGATTCTTTATTTATGCCTCCCACCCTACAGCTCTTAGTTTTCAGTTTTTGATCAATAAAACAGTGCTAATAATAAGGAAGTGCCGTCAATACTTGAAAGGCGAGTCACTTTTTGCATGGCTGTTTATTAATACACATGTCATCATACTGACCCCCTCTGATCAGGCACTGACCACTTATAGCACACTTTAACAGGGTAAGTACAAGACCCTAAAAGGGTCACCCATATGTTACATACCCTGATAATTGAGTAACTTATTTTAACTCCAATTTCCCAGAAACAGAAAGCCCACCATAGTTTTTGGAATTTTACATTTTGATACCAGAATGATACCAAACATTGATAGAAAGGTTTTAATACATTTTTTTGGCAAAATAAAACTTTATTTAAAAAAAATTAAAATAACGATACTCTGTCAAGAGGTGGCAACCAAGTTTCTTTAACAGAGACATCCCTTAAATTATTGAAGCGCCCCTATCAGGTCCAATCTAGATTACATCAGGTCTTTCCCTGTTTTCCTGGTTGTTGCTCTCCGGGTAGTCACTGGCATGTGGGGGTCCTGTCCAATTGTTGCAGAACTGTGGTCCAATGTTGGCCTCTCTGCTTCTTTTGGGAGATAAACCGACTCAAGCTAATAACAGGATAGAGCACCAAGAATTCATATCGCATTGAAGCTTCTAGATCGCACAGAATGGAGAACTTTGATAATGATTGGAAACCTTGACCTCACCAAATCTGAACAGAACCCAACAACTTTCTCCTTAGACTGGATATAAGTTCTAGCATCGCCCTAGACTCTGAATTTGTATACGTAGTGATTATGGTTATCATACCTTATTTTTCATGCTCACCATAACCTGTGGTTCCCCTGTCCCTTTCCCTCTTTTTCTTCTTTCTCCCTTTCCTATGCGTCCCCCCTATTTCATGATGGTAGCGTTCTCTAGTACATAACCAGCCAGTTCCCTGCCCTCAGTATCTATTCAGACCCCTTCCCTCCAGTATTTAGCCAGCTGCCCCTCAGTATATAGGCAGCCAACACCCTGCCCCCTGCATATAGCCAGCCAGTTCATGCACCCAGTATATAGCCAGCCAGCCCATGCCACCCAGTAAATAGCCAGTTCATGCACCCAGTATATAGCCAGCCAGCCCATGCCACCCAGTATATAGCCAGCAGCCCCTTGTATATAGCTAGCTTTTACTCCAGTATATATCCAGCCAGCCCATGTCCCTAGTATATAGCTAGCTTTCCCCAGTATGTAGCCAGCAGCCCCTCCCCTTAGTATATTGCCAGCCCCAGTATATAGCCAGCCAGTTCATGCACTCAGTATATAGCCAGCCCCTTACCCCCAGTATATAGCCAGACAGCCTTCTGCCCCTCGTATATAGCCAGCCTACCCATGCCCCAAAGTATATAGCCAGCCCCTTGCCTCCCATATATAGCCAGCCAGCAAATGCCCCCAAGTATATAGCCAGCCATTCCCCTGATAGACCTATCATATATTCCATAACTCTTTCTTACTCACTGAAAAGCAGCAAATCATCTCATGGGATATTACAGAAAAGTAATGAATGGTATTGATGCCCATAACTTGGGATGGGAAACAAAACCTACTATTATCTGCAGCATTCACTGTGTCCAGTTCTGCTTTTCCCTCCAGAAGCTCCATCTCCGAAGACTCCTACTGATATATGCCACTTAATATTGCAGTAAGCCCACATTCAATTTAGAGAACAACATGCATTCAGCAACGATTTCAGCGTGAGTAAAAAAAATTTAGGAAGGGTTGGTGATTAAGAGCCGGATAAGTGGAGAACGAAGCATTTTTGGACATATGATGAGTGTACAGGTGTACAGTATAATAAGGTTTATTGATTGAGGGACATAACTTTGAAGAAATAGCTCCACCCTTGGCCACAGATTGTATCTGGTACTGCAGTGTGCCGTCATTAAAATGAATGTAACTGATCTGCCATACACAACCTATAAAGTATCAAATGCTGCATAAAGATTTAGGTCCATCATGTCCAACCTATAATCATCTGTTGATCCAGAAGAAGGTAAAAGGGACTATTAAAGAACATCTACCACCAGGATGAAGGATAGTAAACCAAGCACTGACATTCTGATGTGTGCCCCCTCTGGCAGGATCTGCTCTTCTTTCAGCTTTTTATGATCTTGTTTTTTTTACAAAAAAGGCTATGCAAATGAGGGTCTCCATAGCTGTTAATTTGCATAACTTATATTAATAAAAGCCATTTTTTCTTGTAAAAACAAGGGCATAGAAACTAAAAAAAGAGCAGATCCTGCCAAAGGGGGCGCACACCAGTATGTCAGTGCGCTTGGTTTGCAATCCTTCCTCCTGGTGGTAGATGTCCTTTAATAGTCCCTTTTGCGCTTTTTGCGCTTGGTTTACAATCCTTCATCCTGGTGGTAGATTTCCTTTCACACATGAGTGGTCTGAAGTCATATAGCCACCCAGCTTTCCCCGGAAGCAGATCTATACCATTGGTGAGGGCACGCTGGGAGCTGTAGTGCTTCCTCTACGTGCGGGCCAGGTTGTGCCTTTGTGCATTGTCTCGGTGGTGCAGATCTGTATAATATTTACCTAGGTGTTCTCTCTAAATAAGGACGGGAACACTTCCTTGCAGGGTGACAATGGGGCGGCTGCGAGGGCTGAGTGTGTGCCACAGCTGGAACAGCTTCTGGGGCTTGTTTGGTTTTTGCATGTGGGATGCTGCCAGATCCCACCCCCTCCCTAACCCTGCACTAAAGCTACGTGTACTATCCCCGGGCTCACAGCAGCAGCAGCAGCAGCCTGCTACCTACCTCCCTGACCTGCACCTGTATCCTGCCATAGACCCCAAACACTGCAGCCACCAGGTAATGTACCTACCCTCACTTGCCCCGTAGGGTGCCGGGACTGGGATCACTTTCTCCTACACTGTATGTGATCCATGGGATAACAATAGAATCCTTCATGCTCATGACTCACCTGTGTGTACAGCCATTGTACTCAGGCAGTGTCAATACGTAGCACCTTAACTCTATTGGGCACGGGATACAGCCAAATCCGCAAAATCTATTGGTCACGGAGACCAATAACGTGTTCAGATGTCTGGGCACTTGGGGAATTTCGGGACCCTCCATCTAAGGATAATGTGACAGGTGTGACGGATCAGCCCTGGCCCTATAGAGTTTAATAGGATCGATAGTGGTACCTACAGGGGGGTACCCTACACGTCAATGGGGGTCCTGCACCGTGGCATCAGAAAATCCTGAAAACTTAGCAATATAAGACTTGATTGTAGTCGGATGAAATTGTTGAATTTTTGGGCCAATTATAAAAAGTTGATCAACTGGATGTAACAACCTTCAGATGCTCATTGCCTTTAAGTGCTACAAAAATTCTGCAAAAATATATTGTGCTCCGTCTAGTTCTGGTTTCCATTATGATGTTCATAGGCTTTTTTTTTACACATTATTTTCGATTTTACATTTGTTGTATGTGGCCAGAATTGGAAAACGGTGAATGAAATAAGTTTTTTTTTTTTGGTCTGATATGGGGACATTTTGTTATTTAGTGGTTTGATATAAAATGACTCCATTAGTCTTGTCGTCTGTACAAGCCGGCATCTTTATTTGCTTTTATTGATTCAAAAAGGTAAAAAAAAATATTTAGCAGTACCTGGAGACAGTCTTCAAGTTTTTTTTTTTTTTGGTGTGTATTATTATTTATTCTAATTATTTCAAATTATTTTTAATCTTTTAGAATTATTTATCATTTTTATTATTAATTATTGTTGATGTTGCTTTTATATTATTATTATTATTATTATCATAATTATTTCTTAATGTTGTTTTTATTCTTTTTATTATTATTATGGCAATTATTAGTATGTGTTTCTAGTCCTAAAAGGATATCTACCACCAGGATGGAGGAATGTAAACCAAGCACGCCGATATACTGGTGCGTGCCCCCTCTGACAGGATCCACTCTTCTTTTAGCTTCTTGTGCCCTGGTTTTTACAAAAAACTCTTAAAATTATGCAGCCTGAGGTGCTCTGTGCTCCATAGGTGTTAATGGAGCCTGGAGCCCTTCAGGCTCATTTGCATACTTTTTGCAAAGCCTTTTTTCATAAAAACAAGGGCATTAGAAAGAAGAGTGGATCCGGTCAGAGGTGGCACACATCACTGTGTAAGTGTGCCTGGTTTACAATCCTTCATCCTGGTGGTAGATGTCCTTTAAAGGAAATCAACCACCAGGATAAAGGATTGTAAACCAAGCCCAAAGGTGTGCCCCCCCCCCTCTAACAGGGTCTGCTCTTCTTTTAGCTTCTTATGCCCTTGTTTTTCCAAAAAAAAAAAGGCTTTATAAATTATGCAAATTAGCCTGAATGTCTCCAGGTAACATAGCTGTTGATTGAGCCTGGAGCCCCTCAGGCTCATTTGGATAATTTTAAAATGTAAAAACCATGGCATAAGAATCTAAAAGAAGAGCAGATCCTGCCAGAGGTGGCACACACCAGTTTGTCAGTGTGCTTGGTTTACAATCCTTCATCCTGGTGGTAGATGTCCTTTAAAGTGCAAAAAATCATAAATCCTCCATGGGCAGGCGGATAACTTGAAGCTACAATCAGAATAAAT
The DNA here is from genome assembly GCF_040894005.1 of Engystomops pustulosus. NCBI lineage: Eukaryota > Metazoa > Chordata > Amphibia > Anura > Leptodactylidae > Engystomops > Engystomops pustulosus. The sequence goes on from NC_092418.1 coordinate 30,654,638, forward strand.
CCCTTTAATTACAAGTTATCGGCTTCCAGTCAATAACTTCAGTTTCCAGTTCACACGGATTCCCATCGCTACATAGTTATGTGCACACAAGTCGTCTCTCTCCCAGTCAATGAATGGGCGGCTGGGGGCACAGATAAGTACACAGCACCCTGCTCTATAATGTGCTGAGAGACTGTATTAGTGCAGGACACTCACTCATCACATGCAGGGAGATTAGAGCTGCCGCTTCCTCTTCTTACAGACCATCAGCTCTATGGATATTATTAGCACTTCACTACAGTTTGATACGGAGAACAGTGACTACTTGTGACGCTGATAACAAGAGATTATACAGGGCTAGATTTCCCCTTGTTCACTTCTTGCATCTTGGGCAGGACACATTTAACCATTTGCCAACCAAACTTCTGTAAACCGCTCCTCTTGGGCGGGCTTAGATAATGGGGGAGGGGCTTACATGCTCAATTGTCTTAAAGAGGTAGTGACCTCCTTGTGATTAAATATCCTTCCTCTTACAATCTATTAGTACTTGTTAGTTATGAATTCATTAGCTTAGGACTGACATACAGTGTAATAGGCAGGAGAAAGCGGCCTGAGGGTGACATTAGGTCGATTCATTTACTTGGCATAAGGGGCACCTTATCATAGAAGAGGTCCTAAATATATATATGAATGATGGGGTCCAACACCCTGAGCCCCTCCACAGACCAGCTGCTCTCAGCATCAGATACATATAGAAAGGGAAGAAGACAGCGCCATTCTCTGTGTAGTGGTCACACCAGGTTACTGCGACTTGACCACCATTTATTTGAAGTTGCACTGACTCTGTTCTGCCACTACTCAGAGAACGGTGCTGGACCTCCAAAAATCTCATTCTGATGACCTATCCTTTATATTTTTGCTGATGAGTTTTGCTATTGGGGCTTTGACAGGTCAACAACAACAACAATTCAGTGGGGTCCGCAGCGCTTTTTGTCAATCAAACAGTTTGTTGAGTGCTGCAGTCTCTTCCATGGGGTCTGTGTCCATCGGTCACGTAGGTTCTTCTGTAGATCAGCCCCTCTCATGTGAATTGGATTGAGCTGCAGTACCAGGTGTAGCCATTGTACAATATATGGTGCTGTGCCTGATATATACAGGCGGTCCTCTACTTAAGGACACCCAACTTACAGACAACCCCTAGTTACAGACAGACCCCACTATGACCTCTGGTGAAGTCTCTGGATGTTACTATAGTCCCAGACTGCAATGATCAGCTGTAAGGTGTCTGTAATGAAGCTTTATTGATAATCCTTGGTCCCATTACAGCAAAAAATGTTTAAACTCCAATTGTCACTGGGACCCAAAATTTTTTTGTCTGGATCTACAATTATAAAATATACAATTTCAACTTACATACAAATTCAACTTAAGAACAAACCTCCGGACCCTATCTTGTATGTAACCCGGGGACTGCCTGTATTGCACTCGCCCCAGTGCCATGAGCCCTTTAAGCAGCTGATCTGTAATGGGTCCCCCCCCCCCTAAAAGTATCTGAGATGTGACCATAGACAACACCTTCACTTCTGTTCAGAACTATCAAAGTTCTGGAGAATTTTCCCGTAGTAGAGAATGAAACATAAAAGAACCTTATAAGAACCCGGTGTCCTGCTCAGTTTTCGGACCTATGTTCTTACCTGTCGCCAGGTAACATAGAGCCGGGACTCTGTGACGCCAATAAAAACTACAAGTACAATACAAAGAGTAAACAGAAGATGCTTCAGGACGAGCGGCGGCCCATGATGGAGGAGGTCAGCTTGTTACGCAGGGTTTGGCTACAGATGCCAATGCGAGGACTTTATCTCTGCGGTGACCTAGAAGACAATGCCACACGTGACATCTACAAACATTACACGGGGACAGCTCTAGGACTATAATCAGAGAGAGAGGGTCACAGGATCCCACTATCCCAACCTGAAAACTTTTTAGGAAATCCTGGAAAGGGTTAAAGTAGTAGGCACTTGCTGTCCATGGGGGTTATAGGTTCCCCTTTCACAGAAATCCTAAAAAGCAGAAAAGCTTCACCGGTCAGCAGTTTACTGACAATCATTACTGCTGACAGGCAGCGCTGTCCTACTAATACACCACCGGGGGGGAGGGGGGGGGGGAATATGAGGGGGGGGGGGGTAGTGTATACACTCCAAAATCACCCCTGTCATATGATGTGTCCCCATGGAAGGCTGTGAGTTTCGTCTTCTTACATGACAGCTAATATGAGTTTGTGGTACCTTGGTGACAGACAGGTCCTCTCTTAGGTCAATCCTAAAGGACCCCTCCTGGAGGACTACCTGACCGACTACCTGACCACCCGTCCTGGGGTTATATACCATGGCTGTGTTTGTATTCATAGTTCTCACACTATTTGGGGACTGCTGATACTGGTCAAGGACATTTCTCTGGTTATGCACTGCCTGATAGCTCATATCAGTAACAGCAGCACTTAAAGGGGTTGTCCAGACGTGGGGGGTTTTTTTGTTTGTTTTTTTTCAAAAACAAAAGTCACATCCACCTCATCCGTCTGACACCTCTCCCGTTCCCTGTACTTCTTACATGATTGATTATATCCCGATACAAACGTGACCGCTGCAGCCAATCATTGCCTGTAGTGGGACAGTGCTGCAGGCTGTGATTGGCTAGAGGGGGGTCACATGTCCATATTGCTATGTAATCAAGAGTACTTGATGTTCAAATTCCTGTGGGGAATCTGGAACAATGGGGGTGACAGGTGATCCGTGAGGTGGGCATAATTTTTTCCCCCAAACTTAAACTTTAAAGTAAATATTCCCCGTTTAAAGGGCATCTACCACCAGGATGAAATACATTATGCAAATGAGCCTGAGGGGCTCCAGGCTCTATTAACACCTAAGGAGGCTCATTTGCATACAGTCCTTCATCCAGGTGGTAGATGTCCGTTAACACTATTTTGGTCCAAAATAATGGGTGCATTTTATTTTAAAGTGGATTTTATTGTGGGATGTTATTTTTACTAACTTTTTTTTTTTTTTATTTATATACTATTATTTTTTGGTACATAATGAATAATTTCTCTCTTTTGTGGTGGAAAGTAGTAAAAAATACAATAGTATTTCTATCATCATTTTAAGTAATTATCATAATTAATATTATAACATTCAAAACTTTTTAATATTTTTTTAATGCAATTCTGATTTTGATCTATTCGAAAGCTTATGTCGCTGTATTCAAAGACGCAGAGACATTTGATCTGGTTTACGGTTTTTTTTTTTGGGTGCGTCTCCCACTCTCCAACCCTTTAGATGCGTGCTCAGCATTGACCGTGGCATCTAAGGGGTTGAACTCAACAGACTGGAGTTAGTGGATATTATGTTAAGTGCTAAAGTAAAGTTCTAGCCGTATAATTTTAGGGCAGCTGGTGGTGTCATCACTGCGGCAAAATCATATTATGACGCATCTACCACCAATCTGATATTACTTATATCTCTCTCAGCTCTATATATAGATATATTTATTAAGTGTGCTGTGAGCTCCCTCTAGAGGTGGCTGCTGCTAATCAGAATTTCCTTTAAAGGACATCTACATTCTATATATTTTTAAAAACTTTGCAAAATATTTAGTATCACCATATTCTGACATTCATAAGTTTTTGTGTATGGACATGTTTGAAGGGTTACATTTTTGCGGGATAAACCAAAATGTTCAGTGATACCATTTTAAGAATTTCACTTTTTATAAAAAAATTTTTACGAGTGAAAAAATTGCAAAGTCATGGTCACTCCCGCCCCTCCCCCCCTTTGACATAATTTAAAATCAGTCATGGCAAGTGATCTGCACCCCCCGATTAAGTGAAGTGACGTGATTGTATAGGTGCTATGAACAGTGCAGTATGGATATGTCACGGCAGTTAAAGGGAACCTGTCACCGGATTTTCCCCCATTAAAATATTCAGGTAGGGTGTTAAATGTCCTTTCTATAATTCCCTCTTTTCAGTGAAATCTCAACCGTTTACCTACAGTGTAAAAAAAAATCTCCTCCAAAGTCACGTGAAAATGAGCAGAGAAGAGTCATATTTGCCTCAAATGAGGCTGCGGGGGGGGGATGCCAATTTACACACCACTATCTATGGATCTATAGCACCTAGAAACATGATTCTGGTGTCATATTAAAGTTACGAATCTCATCTTAAATCGGGCTCGTGGTTCTGGGAGCTACAAACCCAGCTGTTTAAAAGCAAGGCAGGAACTGGATCTCAAATAAAAGATAAAAATAATAAGAAGACATAACAGAGTAATAACATTGTCAGATGAAACTATAGGAAGGAGGGTCCTGCTCGCAGCCTATGACTCTCTCCTTAAAGGGCACCTACCACCCCGATTCTACCTATAAAGGTAGAAGGGGTGGTAGGTGGATGGATGGGACGTGAGGATAGCCCTTTTTTGGGCTAATCCTCACGTCCCGGGTGTCTTTTACAAAACTTTATTACATCTGTATAAAGTTCCTGGTACAGCTCCTGGTAGCTGCGCGCCCTCGTCCGAGCCCCCCGGCTACTGCGCATGCGCAGAACGCAGGCCTTCGGCTGCCCGGCCGCGGCTCTGGGGCCGGGACTACTGCGCATGCGCAGTAGCCGGGGGTCTCGGACGAGGGCGCGCAGCTACCAGGAGCTGCGCGCCGAAGATTATCTGGTAGGCGGAGTAACGCGGCTACTGGGGCGTGGAGTAGCCGCGACTAGTAGCCTCATGTCCGGCTACTCCACGCCCCAGTAGCCGCAAAAAAAATTTGCATATAGCTGTAATAAAGTTTTGTAAAAGACACCCGGGACGTGAGGATTAGCCCAAAAAAGGGCAATGCTCACGTCCCATTCATCCACCTACCACTCCTTCTACCTCTATAGGTAGAATCGGGGTGGTAGGTGCCCTTTAAGAGATTCTTATCTTTAATAAGAGACCAAACACATGTTCCTAGGCAGCCTATCAACTGGACTCATCTCAGAAAAATATGACTCGTCTCTGCTCATTTTCACATGACTTTGGGTGAAATTTCTCATTAGAAAATCTAGAAGCAACATTTCATACCTCACCTGACAATAGAGAATCTAATTGGTGAGGATTCAAACAATTCCAACTACACCCAAATATGAATAAAGAATGAAAGAAGTTGGTGGAGCTTGTAATGCAGAATGAAGCAATAATATGGGGGCAGATGATGGAGCAGAAGATCTTTGTCTTTGTGGTGGCCTCCGTGAGTGATTCTGCATATATAAGATTTAATATGATGTGGCCCTGACCTGTCATTATCTCCATGACATTCAGGTATGAGGTCACCCTGACATACACAGTATAATGAAATTTACTGAGATCAGCAAAATTTTAACTCCAAAAAAAAATGCCATAACATTTTTTGACCCTAAACCAGGGTCTCGGTCCTTCATGGGTCACATGTGGGTTGTGTTCCTGATCCCAGAACCTTTGCTCTATTTTTAGCCTTGTTTTGTATGGTAGACCCGGGTCAGTGTGTGTTTGCTTTCTACCACGGCGGTAGACCCCCGGCTTATTTCCGAAGTTCAGGTTTACATTTCGCTTTCCAAGTGATATCCTGGCCTTGTCACTGTATCAGGAGGGCAGGATGAACTGAGATTTATTTGTGAACTGGTTGCATCAGAGCAGCGGACGGAGAAAAATAACTTCATCTGCCATTGATTCCCATTTACACTCACTTCTCGAGAACAGGTCCTGCTCAGTAACTCATGTGAAACCCTTACATCTATGCAAAATGTGACTGCAACCCCACAGATGTGCAGCTACATCCACATCGTACATCCACATCTAGAAAAGGGGATGATAAGGGGACACTCTCACCAGGTGTTACCCAATAAACTACTAGAGTATGAAATGTCCTTTCTAAATCCCATCTTTTATGTGATATCTTGCCCATTTACTTATACAAAATCTCCTCCAAAGTCATGCAAATATGACTCTTCTCAACTCATTTTCACGTGAGATGAGTCAATTTTAGTGGTTTAAGGCATAGTTTTCTGTGTAATTTTAAAGATAAAGAATCTCATCTTTCCTATCTTTTCATGCTTATGGGTATGTGAGCTAAAGAACTGGACATACAGGCAGCGGGAAATGGTTCTTTATCTACAGATAGGTTCTATAGGTTTCTTAAGGTTCTTAAGTTGAATTTGTATGTATAATGTATATTTTATTAATGTAACCCCAGACAGGTTTGGATGCCTTTCAAAAAACAACATGTGACTTGTCTGTGCTGCAGTCTCCTCAGCTCTCAGCCCCCACCTTTGTGCTCCTGTACAGCTCCTCCCTCTCCCACTGATGTCAGCTCAACAGGCTGTGACCTCTGTGAAGGAACAGAAGGGAGGGGGTGTACAGGAGCAGGTGGGGGATGAGAGCTGAGGAGTCTGCAGCACAAACAATTCACATGGTGTTTTTTTTTAAATGGATGCAAACCAAAACCCAACCCCTGGGACTATACAGAGGATTCTGTCAGGGTGCAAGGTAGGTTATAACACACAATTATATTGTAATGCAAATGCTTAGAGAAGGCAGAAAAGCAGATTTGCAATGCAGCTGTAATGGGTTTTTGCAACCTGTCTTTAGTGAAAATGAGATCCCTGGTGACAGGTTCCCTTTAAGTAGGGGACTGCCTGTATTCAGCTTTCTATACCTATGGTTCTGTAGCTCACGGATCCATAAGCCTGATGTGATCTGAAAGATGAGATTCTTATTGTTAATATTACATAAAAAGCATTTTTCTAGGTGCTATAGAACAGAAGATGGGGGCTTATGAAGTAAAACTCCCCGTGCCGACACTAAACTTGACTCAGCTCATGTAAAAGGGAGGTTCCTGTATGTCCAGTTCTGTAGAACTATGTAGAAATATAGGCTTGATAAGATATGAAAGATGAGATTCTTACTTTAAATATGATTTTTTTTATATCTGTTCAAGAACAAAAGATAAAGCTTTTGAAGTGACACTAACCCCTTAATCCACTAAAGATGACTCATCTCACATGAAAATTAGGTGAGAAGAGTCATATTTGCCTGACTTTGAGGGGAGATTTTATATAGGTAAAGGAGTGAGATTTCCCATTAAAGAGGGAATTGTAGAACAGACATTTCATATTCTAACTCACGGGACTAGTAGTTTAATCAGGTAAAACCCTTGCGAAAGGTTTTCTTCAAAGATTTGCTTAGTTAAAATTTTTGTGAGATTCGATTCAGGTCCGAACTGATGCTGCTCAAATTGTTCTGGAAATTAGTATATAACCCCCTCTGGTCCGCTGATACAAAATTTGTTACAAAAAGGCCCTATGACGTTTCACCATTTTTTTTTCTCTTTTTGAAATAAAGTTTTGATTATTTGAAACTTGCAAAAATATAAACCATGATGATCTGTTATCAATGTATATAAAGATTTATTCAAATTAAAAAATATTCAGATTCGCTGCCAGAAAACCCTACCGAATATAGGCAGAGATGAGTTACACCCTACTGGAGGGGACATAAGAGCTGGGTCTCATGAGATGGGGACAATTTAATTTTATCAGAAGTGTCTGAGAGCAGAACTGTTCCAGTAGCCCATGGCAACCAATCAGGGCTCAGCTTTCATTTTCGCACAGCTGTTTATAAAATTAAAGCTGAGCTCTGATTGGTTTTCAAGGGCAATTAAAATAGTATGATAAATCTCCTCAAGGGTCTACATGTGCAGTAGTATTGTACACTACGTGTAGACATTTGGGAAGATTTATCAGATGGGGGTGTCATTATAATTAAGGGGCCATCCCCTACAATTTTAATACTGCAGTTCAATTTACTACAAGGATAATGATGAATCCTGAGGCTGTCGGAGAGATTCGAAAATACATAACCGTCCCACTGATGCTTTTATTAATACCAATTTGGGGACTGTACAACCTTTTTATCACTTTTCATTGAATGTTGTGGAAAAAGTGGAAAAAAAGTGCCAATCCAGATATGTTATGTATCATGGCGCTCACCACAGGGGATAATCATCGTGTTAATTTTTATTAGGGGGTGATTCGAATTTTCTTTTTAATTATTTATTTTTTTACAATTTTCTTTTTCAGGCCCCTGGGTTACTTGAACCCTAGGGGGCCTGATTGCTCATACAATATACTGCAATACAACTGCATTTCAGTATATCAGCGAACCAGTGTATCTGACAGCTATGAGAGATTCAGCTGTCACAGAACCATCATAGTGGAAGATGATAATCTCCCCCAATTTGCATTAACCCACAGAACCCACAGCAATATAATGGTTAACACCCGTGATTGTCGCCAGCACCAATTAGCAGACACCTTTTTCCGTACACTTATATCAATGCTACACAGTACACAATAATACACCATGCATCAATGCACTAATAAAAAATGATCGAATGAATTAGAAAATCTGATTCTAATTCATAATCTACTACAAGGAGAAGGAGGGGTGGAGTCTGAGTAGTACTCACTGAAGTGTAAGTAACAGAAAGTGTAGTTAAAGGACATCTACAACCAGGATGAAGGATTGTAAACCAAACACACTGACATACCGGTGTGCGCCCCCTCTGGCAGGATCTGCTCTTCTTTTAGTTTCTTATGCCCTGGTTTTTACAAAAAAAAAAAAAAGAAAAGGGGCTTTTAAATTATGCAAACGAGCCTAAGGGGCTCCAGGTTCTATAGGAGTTAATGGAGCCTGGAGCACCTCAGGCTCATTTGCATAATTGTAAAAGCCTTTTAAAAAAACAGGACATAAGAAGCTAAAAGAAGAACAGATCCTTCCAGTGGGGGAACACACCAGTATGTCAGTGTGTTTGGTTTACAGTCCTTCATCCTGGTGGTAGATGTCCTTTAGTGTACAGTGACCGCGGCTATAACATTACATACATTCCCATCCCCTCTTTAGTGTTCTGATAACTTATTTCCGATCTCTCTCTCTCTCTCTATAGGATCTATAGGATTTCCGGCTTTAGGCACCGACCTCTATGATAACAGTTGGGCTGAGATCTGGGGATATGGCTGCATTGTGTGTTATCAGAGACATCATGACTCACATTTCCTGAGCAGATCGTTGTGTAGTGATGGCTCTTTTCAGTGTAAAAGCTTCTTAGCCGATTTTTTTCTTCTCTAGAAAGTTTCTCAATCGCTCGAGTGAAACGTTATTCAATGGTTTTTTCTGCATCCGTTATGAACACTACACTGTGCAATTGTCTGATTGTGTAATATCGTGCACTTAGCTTCTGAAGAGCCAGGTTAAGATCTTTATTGAGGGCTTTTTCCTTAAAGGACCACTTAAAGGGGTTGTACAGGCTCAATGTTCTTATAATCTACATGAAAAAAACTTATTGATATTAAAAGTTAATATCCAACCAAGAGACCCCCATACAGATGCTTGGGAGACAATGTATTTTGGTGTATAGTCAGCACCCATTAGTTAATATGGAGAGGAGAGATGTTATCTGGCCATGGTGACGGAAATGCCACTAAGGTCCATCCAATCTGTGGTGTAACAAGAACCCATTGGACCCTGGTGCAAACTTTGGATTGGGCCCCCATATACCTAAATCCACAATGCCCCCCCCCCCCCATTACTCTTGAGAATACAGATCTATTCTACACCAACATATACTCACATACACCAACAGCAGCCTCCCATTATATAGTGTCCAGCAGCCCCCCCTTAATATAGTGTCCAGCAGCCCCCTTAATATACTGTCCAGCAGCCCCCCTTAATATGAAATGTTCAGTAGAAGCCCCCTCAATAATGATACGTCCAGAGCAGCCCCTTTAATATGAGATGCTGAGTAGAAGCCCCCTAATAATGATACTTCCACAGTAGCCCCTTAATAACGAAATGTCCACAGTAGCAGAAGGGCACCTTGTAGTATCAAAAATAAATAAACAAGCTCAGTACTCGTCTTGCGTCTCCCTCTTCTCTCTTCCTGCGCAATCCTGCAGGCAGAGGCACATCCGTCCACACATTCTGCCTGTAAACACTGTATGATGCGGCGGTGTCGCCTCCTGATGACATCACAGAGTGTGCCCAGGCAGAGCGCACAAACGTGTCTTTGCGGCCATATTGTAATCAGTTGTATGTGTGTCCATCCGCGGGCCAGGTTGCACCAACCTGCGACCGTGATTGTTAGGCTGGCATTTGCATGTGGCGTTTTTGTCGCGTTTGTTGCATTGAAAAGACATGTGTTTTATACGCATGTGTTTTTAAAAACGCATACAAACATTTGAAAAACGCAGTAATCTTCTTCCTGCTGTTTGTGCATATAATTACATGTGTTTCAAAACGCAGACCAAAAACGCAACCCAAGCAATAGCAAAGTCTATCCGAGAGCTATATAAAACGTATGGACGTCCTTATGTGCAGCTCTTGAGTCTCTCTATAAAGGAACAATAAAAGCTCAATGACCCCAGTATCTTCCACTTTCCTTTTTTCCCCCTGTCTGTCCCAGACACCCTTTTATACTGAGTTTTTTCATCTATATCTTTAAGTGCCAATCTTGAGGCCACAAACAAAAGCAGCTCCCCATTTCTATTCTCAGAGAACCCCTTTAATACAATACTACCATCTTTACGGAATGTCTATAAGATGGCCCTATCATCTAGGCACTAAAGTCAAGGAAGTAGAAAGAAGTCATGTCAGATCATTAGGTCTTTGCAAGCAGAATATTTATGACCAACACGCCAGCCAGGGCGCCACCTATAGGTGGTACATATGAAAAATCTGAGCTTGCCAAATGTCCGCTAGTTATTATTCCGACTTCCAAGAAGACGTTAGCCGCCACCCCTGGATATGATATATTAGGTCCAATAAATAAAGACACCTCATCCCTATGTGATTTCTTGGCTTATGTTCGGTTCTTCCTCTTCTAAGCAAACACCATGCGGACACGTTCCAGGGACTTTGCTTGATGTGTGTTTGCTCTTTGTTTGTCACGTTGAAGCTCAGATTTCTGATCTGTAATCATCAGGCTCCGCGGCTGCAGACATAGACTAAGATTAAGACTCATTGGTAAATAACACTCTAGAAGATTTAGTAATCCTAACCTTACACTTAACCCCATTCATGTCCCACACAGGGGGCAGTCATCTCCCTGACACCCTACGTAGCACCCAGCCATGATAACTGCTCTCACCCTTCTTGTCTTACAGCATTTTCCATAATCAGAAAAACCTTTACTTCCCATCCATTGTTCTCACCAACCTCATACAATCAGGAATTATCAGTCATTCATTACAGGGTCCCATAATGTCTATGGTAAAAGGACCACACGTAACGCAGACCAATAAGGGATCTGGAATTGGGCAGCTAGTTTTTAGTAATTAAAACCAAATCATAAAATTAATTCTAACTTATTTTTATTTTCAGATTTCTATACTATTTTTTTTGTACAGGATTATGGGGCGGCCAAACTTGGTCCATAGACACAACAGTCTGGAGATATAAACAAGGACTATAGAAAAGTTATCTAGACCTTACTCTCCATTGACTGTGCCATCAAAGGTTAAGAGTTAAGGCTTCCATAGACACTAGAGGAGACCATTTTTGACAGGTTCAGCCCCTCCCCATACGCTCCTCTACAGCTGATGTTGGGGGAGCTAATGTTTGGGTATGTTGAAATTTATGTGCCCAATCCTTATCTTCTCGTTCTTAATTTTTGACGATCATGATGGAGAGAATTTCAAGTATATGTAGGGTCGTTGTATTCTGGCTTTGCTCATCAAGTTCTGGACAATTATTGAACTAAGGTTTTCATGGATTAGAATCGGATTGTGTTTGATCCATCTTTTTCATCAAACCATTTACTTAGGTAAAATAACTTCCTACTCCTGGCTGAAGTCCTGGTACAGGAACCCAAACCCATAATGTTCACCACGAAACCTGAACTTTGCATCCCACTCATCCCAACTTGTATTATTTCTACGTGAATATTATACTGCCCCCTATAGTTCACATTATGGATCTAATTAGCTCAAGGGTCGAATGATGAGTAGTAGAAGTTCTCAAACGAGCAATTAGGTTTCATTATCTGGGTGGAGATTGGTGAAACAGGTGCAGTGAACTCTCAGTAGTAAGTTTCGGGACAGTTTCTAACTGACTCATATGTTTTTACAGATCTTTGATGTATAAAGCCAGAAGAAACTTTCTGGGAAGAAGAAGATCTGTTTGTCTTGTTTCTTTTTACTCTTAAACATGAAGACAAACCCAAGATCAACAAGGCGAAGACTGGAAATCGAACTGGACGACGACGAGAGTCCGGAACAGCAAACTTCCAGTGAAGATGAAGATGAAAACGATAAGTGCTATGTGTATAAGGAGAAGAATAAAAGTAAGAACCTAGAGCCTGGGAAGAGCAGCAACCGGAGGAAGAGGCCCTCACCCCTGGGGAAGGAGCACAGCGTCCGGAGACTGGAGAGCAATGAACGCGAGAGGCAGAGGATGCACAAGCTCAACAACGCCTTCCAGGCTCTAAGAGAAGTCATTCCACACGTCAGAGCGGAGAAGAAACTCTCCAAGATCGAAACACTCACCTTGGCCAAAAACTACATAAACACTTTAACAGCCACCATATTAAATATGTCCAATGGATGCTTGCCCGGTGCCCCGAACACTGAAACAGGGGGTGGTGGGGGGAAGCTCTATCAACATTACCAGCAGCAACATGGAGAGGAGGACAATGACGAACACTTAGAAAAATACTCAACCCAAATCCACAGCTTTCGGCAAGGAAGTTGATGTCAAGCGCAATGGGTTTTTTTATCCTTAGTATTAGGCGCAATGAAGAAACCTACAAGACTGTATTGTCCTATGACAGCGATGTATTTTTACAAAATATTCTCCCCAAAATCCATTCATCTGCACTATACTGTCATGACTATGTCCAGTATCAGCAGGGAATTAGATTTATAAGGGGTTTAGGGGCTGGTGGATTGGGAATGATATGTAAATTATTAAATTATGGGGTGACAATGAGCTGTAATGTAATAATCATTGGGTTTATGTGAAATCTTTTACAGGGATCATCTTTGTAGCAATATCATAGATGGCACAGGTGATGTAATAATATGATTTAATAGCCATTGCTTACAGGGAAACTGTTCCGGGTCTATGAAAACCTATACCAGGCACAAGTCCAAATGGACAAATGGTTTATCGTCCCAAAAAGACATTTTAAGGGGTTTTCCCACAAAGAAAAGTTAGGCCCTAACTTGCTGATCAGTGGGGGTCTCAGTGCGGAGACCCCCACAGATCACGAAAAACGAGGCCCCTCATCGCTCCGTCAGATTAATGGAGCAGACAGCCGCACATCACCGTTCTGCTCCATTAATCTCTATGGAGCTGACGGAGATCACCGTGGATAGGACATAACTTTTCTTCATGGGAAAACCCCTTTAAGGGGTTGTACCAGGTTTGATTGTTATCTCCTAACAACATGGAAGGAATGACAATCTGATCATGGGGGTTATGACCACTGGAACGCCCAACAATCAGCTGCACTTAGAGCTGCCCTGCTGCAGTCGTCACATTGCATTGCACTGGAAAAAAAGAAAAAATTAAAAACTTGGGAAAAAAAAATGACTGAAGGTTAAACATGTTGTGTATATATGGGATATTTTACTATTATTATTTCTTAGTTTAAGCAGATTTTTTTGTGTAGGGTAACACTGAATGTGGTATAGGGATGTGGTAAATCTATTTTCTGTAGTTATTGTAGATATAGGGGAAAGGGATGGCTGTACAGAAGACGCTCTTCTGGAGCGAGTAGGCTTGGGGTGAGGGGGACACATAGTCAATGTACAAGTAGAAGTCCTCTTGCTTAGACCCGAGAGAACTTGCAAGGAGGGGTCTACCAAGTATCACAGAGAATCTATGCTATATGCATTCCCAATCTTTATAAATCTCCAATTGATCTTAAAGATGAGGAGTCAACTCTACTGTTCTTCTCATGAAATACCAATTCACTGCCAGAACTTATGTATATCAGTCCATGTAGTATATGGGAAACCTTAAGTATGCCGGGGACCATGCACATAGAGAGAGGCCTTCAGTTGACTATTCCGATCCTTTACTTGTTATTGGAGTGTGGTCAGTGGGTCTTCGAAGACTTGTCCACCATATTTGTAGACTATACAATGCGCCTAAGTTTAGGTACAACACAGAGATATTTAAAGACCAAAGATGGCCACCCTAATGAATGTTGGCCAACCAAGTAATGTGTATGTAATACTTGTGGTGGTGCCTCAACTTCACCCACTCCAGATTTAGATTCCAACATGTCCAATCTATGACCACAAGTGTCCTACAGTAGCTTATTCCTTTTTCACCTGGTCCAACGTTCATACAAGTGTAAGGCAGAGTGAGGAGTCTTAGATGTTTGGCCAACAATGATCTAAAACGAGAGACACACAACCTTATTAGTACGATAGATGTCTATCCTACATTCTGGATGGAACATCTCCAGAACATAAGGTGATACAATTCCTTTTATCTCTATGGTAGCACAGAATGTCCTCACCTGTCAGCCACTGATATGCCCAGAGGTGACAGTCGGATGTAGGTGATGGATGGAGCATCACGCAGCCGGGGGTGATGCGGTTTTCTTGTGACAGCAGCGATCGTCTTCTGGCAGCAGATCCTGTGTAGGACGCCTCCGAGCAGGATCTGTACACAAGATTTCATATTCAAACCAAATAAAAGTCACAGCTAAATGTTCAAAGAAATGTCAGGAAGGTTTGGAAGATGTCGCTTTCCTTTTGCCAGAGGGGCGCACAACGGATAGGGTTCCCTGCCAAGTGACAGTCTTTCATGTTATCTATATGTGTACCGTGTGTGCGTGCTCGCTTCTTCTATTCAATTAAATCACTGTTTATCTTCTGGCTTACGACTTAGGAAAAAATCTTGTTTGATCAACTAGCATTTCCTTCTTATAGACTTAGCCAGTTGGCAGTGACACGGGGGCTGATGACATCACTGGAAAAGTTAAACATTTGCTGAAGTTTTAGAGATATTAAAAAGTAGTCTGACTTTGGGGTGCAGAGATTGGAGCGCTCACCTGGGATCCTTACGTGTGGAGATCTTAGAGGTTCTTCTGGTCCTACAACATGGCATCCAGCGAGGGCTGTAATTGAAACCTTACACCCCTCTTATCCATAGGTTGTGTCTGGTACTGCAGCTTATACTATGTGGGTAAAGTGCAATACTATAGCCCTGCAGCCCAGACAACTTGTGTAATGTCCATGTCAATACTTCTTTGTCGGGATACTAAGGTAGACCGGGGCAATGTCAAGCCAAAGTAAGGGGTTGGTTACTCCAGATCTTATTCCATACGGGTCTAAGTTTTTTTCAAGGATTTGAAAAACCTCTTTAATAAAAGTAAGGGAGCACTTGTAGATGTTCTCATATGTACAAGTTCTACATCTAAGATATGTGCTCCATTTCTATGAACCGGGTTATGATACAACAAATTAATGGCACACCAATCCGGAGAGAGCCCCGGTTACACAGTATGTAGCTACATATAGGTTTTGTATGTAAATATATATTAAACCTAAAATATATTTGGCATCAACTTGTTAATAAACTAGAAATGTTGTACCAGAGGAAAGTTCTTCCTTCTCCACTTACTTTGGCTCTTATCATCCTCCCCATCTGCTTTTCACTCTGAGCTTAGATGTCAGATTGCATAGAGGCTTATGAAGAGGGGAGGGAGAAGGTGCGAGACAGCAGCTAGGTCTCCCATCAGCACAGAGAGGACAGAAAATTCACAGGCCGAGACTGTATAGAGAAGACCAAAGATAAAGACAACAAATCACATACTGACCAGAAACAGTGTCGCTCCTGAGGTACACATGATGGACTTTTGATCTCAGCAAAGTTTTTTTTTTTTTTTTTTTTAGGTACAAGTAAATATATACAAGAATACTATGGGATTATTAAAAACATCTGTATAAAAGGTTACAAAATAATATATTATTGCAAAAAAACTCTCAGGTATCAGGGATATTGTTTGAGCCGAGAAGTCATCTGAAATATTGCTCAGGTTTTTTACATTTTTTTTGAGATTTCCCTACAATCTCCCTAGCTCTTGGATATGATTGGGCTCTAGGGATCCTCATTATTTGCCCAGGTGACAGATATCACTATATACAGATGTAGCAGAGCTGCACAGGTATCGGGATACCATTTTTAAAAAATAGAATGTACATAAATGGTGCCAAAAAGACAATGGGGGAGATTTATCATAAGTCTCTAAGAGCAGAACTGTTCTATTTGCCCATGGCAACCAATCAGAGCTCAGCTTTCATTTTCCCACAGCGGTTTATAAAATTAAAGTCGAGCTCTGATTGGTTTCCATAGGGAACTAGACCAGTTTTACCTTAGAAACTTGATGATAAATCTCCCCCCAATGGGTCAGTGAGTAATTTCACTCCGCTACAATCCCCACCAGTTTTTTTCAGGATCTTAGTCATTTATATGAAGGATGCGGTGTAATTATTCTGCAACTTTGCATAATAAAGGGAAAATTCTAATGAATAAATCTGCATAATGTTGTTTTTAAAATTTTTGTATTTTCATGTTTTTCCATAAAGTTTCTATATTTGGCAGAGCATATACAGACATGTAACCCTACACAATGCAATCTCTGTGCTATACCCCCCGATCTCAGGATCCAGGTATAACACTGACCTCTATATACTGTATGTATGAGCAGGGCTACACCATTGAAAATGTCAAGATTTAATAAAGTGACTTTCTATATATTGTGTGTGTATCGTGTCTTCATTGTCTCAGATATTGGGGGAAGGGGTTCTTTTAACCCCTGTATTTTTTTGTTTTGCTGATTGATATATGTTTTGTATATTGATAAAGTTTCAGTTTTCACAAAAGTTTGTGAAGATTTGTGTAATACACATATATTTTTCTACTTCTTTTACACAATTCTGAGAAAGGAATAGACAGATAGGTTGATGTTGAACAAATAAAAGGCTATGACTCGTGGGTGAAACAAATACATGTGGGTGTAACCCCAACATCAGCACCCAAAGGTAGGTGAGCCACCTACATTCACATTTTAGTCTATTTTTTTCCTTTAACGTTGTTTAAAGTAAACATAAAAAAATATTCAATGACTTATTGTAATAAAGGTTCACATATTAAATTGAACCTCACTTTCATCTTTGTATCTGTAGTCTTGATCTGCTCCAGGGAGTTCTGTTCCATCCTGGGTCAGCTCCAGGTTTCGGTAGGCCCCCGGGCGACAGAGCCTCAGTGGGCCCCTTTACAGTGAACATTAAAAATTCAGAAACTAAAACAAACAAACAGTCTCCTGTTCCCTAAAATATTCCCTAGTTTATCATCCCAAACAGCCCCCTCATCGTTATTTTAGATAAACCCCAACTCACCCCCTATGGATTCATTAGAAACAACCCCCATGGTTTCCTTATGTGCAGTCTTTTGAGGGCCCCCCCAGCAGCTCTGGGCCCTGGCACTTACCCAGGTTTGCCTAGTGCTAGCGCCGGCCCTGGTTCCATCCTCCGTTTTAAGAACGTAACAGAAATGAAAAACAAAAGGTGGACAGAAGTTCTGTTATTCCGTTCCCCATAGACTTCAATGGACCTTCCATTATTCGTACGCAGGACGCTTCTCTATAGTTTCCGCTATTAATAAGTCTGATGGAACCTTCCAAAAGTAGGTGTGAACAGATTAGGCTGTCTTGCTAGCAAGATGAAAATTCAGCATAGATAGTCCATAGTACAGACAGTCCTAGACTTACAGACGGACCCCTATTTACAGACGGACCCCTCTGGCCACTCTGGATGTTACTTTAGTCCCCGGCTGCATTGATCAGCGGTAAAGTGTCTGTAATAAAGTTTTATTGATAATTGCAAAAATCCAATTGTCATTTGTCAAAAAAAAAATAAATTTGTCTGGAGTTACAATTATACCACTTACAAGTTCTGACTTGCATACAAATTCAACTTAAGAACACCTAAAGAAACCATCTTGTATGTAACCTGGGGACTTGTTGTATGTAAATATCCTACACACACACACAATTATAACAAAAGACACACCCAGTCCCCGGTCACTTTAACCTCCAGCGTTTAATTCCATACACTTGGAAGAATAAAACACAGTCATGTAAGTTATTATATTGCATATTTAACATTAACACAAAGTATAGGACGTTGTGCGGTGTACTTCAGGAAGAGCTACAACGCAAATGACAGCGCATATGAGGATATTCAAAATAAAGAATCTAACTAGAAATATAAAATTCAAGTTAAAGGAAACTAAAACCTGGAATTCATTATACATGTAAGATGATCATAAATCATAACCTCCTCTGTCAGATCCTCAAATAGAATATTGTTCTACAAAACCGTGCAACCAAAATAATCTACAATAAGTTATGTTCTGGTAAGAAATAATAAACTAAAAGGGAAATAACTGAATGATGGGGCCAGCAGTTTATTCACATGGCAAACGCTCTGTAGGTCATTAACCCAAAATATGCTTTACCCCTTAGGGCATGTTCACACAGTGGCAATTGACATGGTCAGTGTGAACATACCCTAACCTTTATGGTCTTCTTGCAATTTACTTGTATAGTAGTTAAATCTAACATACCACATAAACCAACTACTGGCAACAGCTGCTGATTGGGAAGTGTGTACTGTACATTATTCTACATAGAATATCCATTGGTTTAATAACTACTGGTAACTGCAGCTGATGGGACACTGTGTACTGTAGATTATTCTACATACCGTAAAATATCTATCGGTGTCTAAAGCCATTGGGGCACTGTACACAGTATATTATGCTGCATAGAATAACTAATGGTAACTGCAGCTATTGGGGCACTGTTCACAATACATTATATTGCATATAATAACTACTGGTAACTGCAGCTATTTGGGCACTGTATACAGTACATTAAGCTGCATATAACATCTGTTAACTGCAGCTGATGGGACACAGTGTACTGTACTTTATTTTTGTTGTACATTAAATATCTATTGGTGTCTACAGCCATTGGAGCACTGTATACAGTATATTATGCTGCATAGAATAACTACTGGTAACTGCAGCTTTTGGGGCACTGTATACAGTATATTATGCTGCATAGAATAACTACTGGTAACTGCAGCTATTGCAGTAATGTGCACTGTATTAACTAAGCCTTAATGCTGGGGAATATTGGAGTGTCACAGGAGTGTAGATGAGTCTAAAGTGCGTCTAATAAGAACAAACATTTTTTTTTTTTTAAATATTGATCTGCTAATATAATATCTTATACATACACAAAATATTGTCAACATACAGTTAAGGGGTATTCCCATATAACATATGTTTAAAAGATGCCGGATACCACCTTGAGGAGCAAATCTCCAGGACTGGGGTCCTAACCCAATTCCTCCACTTGCATCTCCATGCACATGTAAGTGCTGCCTCTCTAAACACCCAACACTGTGAATATGCCCCTTTAATGATGACATCACTCGTTAAACTCGTTCATTCTTTTTAAGAATCAAAAGCTGGAAAACCAAGTAATTTTGAATACTCTCTATACGCTCTATATACTCTCCATCTTCAGCCGCCCGCTGTGTGCATAGAGGCTGCTTCTCTTGAAAGTCATTGATACTATATAGTTATACTAAACCACTGGACTCTGGCATTGTGCTTTTACAGAAAAATGCTGAATTGTGGATGTGACCTTGTGGTGACAGATGGCCTCACTTAAAAGGAGTGGTGACAGTGACAGACTCCGTAATCAACATCTGATCTTTGGGGGTACAACACCCAATACCCCTGATGATCTGCTTATTTGAAGCTGTGGTCTCTTCCCTCCTAACCAAGCATAGCGCTAACAAAGTATAGTGTTCATGACTGGTAGTGCAGCTCGGCCTCACTTGAACGGGGCTGAGCCACCACCAGACCATTAGATGGATAGCTGTGAGGTCACTGGTGTCATTTTGGTTGCCCAGTCAATATCCTGTGGAGTATTCATGTAAATTGGGGTTGGACCTCAAATCATGAGAACTAGTAGTGCAGAATGAATGCTGAGTGTTCGTGTGCGTCCTCTCCATTCCCTTCTATAGGACTGTGCATGCTCAGCTACCTGCTCCATGTGCCTGTTCCCATCCCTTGGGTCGGACCTCCCCTGATCCGCAACTTACTCCATATCTAGCAGATAAAGGAGAACTTAAAATTTCAGTTCTGTTCTCCCCTTATCTTCATCCTCCAGAAAGTATGTGACCCCTCTGATACCCGCATGACGGAAGGCACATACAAACCTTGTGCAAACTCCTATTAGGATTCCTATTCACCATCAGTCAAATCCCAGGGGAACATGACTATAAATATCCGGTAAGAGGGCAAGAAGATATTTTGGGGAAGTCTTATTGAGAAATAAGTGGAAAGAATCTATATGTAGCCAGAATCCTTCCTATAGACCAGTGATGGCTAACCTATGGCACTGGTGCCAGAGGTGGCACTCAGAGCCCTTTCTGTGGGCACTCCGGCCATCACCAGAGATGACTCCAGGTATCTTCCTGCAGTCCCAGACAGCCCAGGACTTGCTGTGCACAGAGCTATTTTAAAGTGGCAGCTTTACCTGGGACTATTTTCTGCTTTATTGGTGTCCTCAGGTGCTGGTATCAATGAAAACTGTGACAGAGAAGGGAGTATAAATCACTAATTACATTTCTGTGTTGGCACTTTGCGATAAATAAGCGGGTCTTTGTTGTAGTTTGGCACTCGGTCTCCAAAAGGTTCGCCATCACTGCTATAGACTATAGTACCTGCTCATTATAGTTAAAAGGTAAGTTCTGTACAAAACTAAAATCCTCCAAATGAAAAAACAACCTAAAATATAATAAAATCTAAAATCGAGTGTAGAAATAAATAACATGTGCGCCTCATGTCAGTAACTGCGGGGGAGCACCAGGAATACACCATGCATTTCACAGTTACAACAATTACACATTTTAAGGGGCAAAATCATGTAAATACGATATAATGGGTCAGATATTACGACTACTCCTGTGCATGCTACAATAGCAGTGGTGTCTTCATCTCCCTTCTCAATATTGGGGCTGCAAAACTCATGACTTACATCATGAGCAGCCATGTCTGACGTGTAGCTCCATTCCATAACAGCGCCACTCTTGTCCATAGGTTTTGTCTGGTACTGCGGCTAGGATACATAAATGGGCACAGGACACATCCGGTTGCGTGACAAAGTTCACAGTGGCTTGAGCCGCAGAGGAAACTGTATGTAATACATTTACATACAACTAGAAATACCTACAAATCCCATATGGAAATACCATATATCCAATCATCTGTGTGACATGTGCCTGTATGTTCTAACTACTTGCTGCACTTCCGCTTGGACCTTCGGACTCCGTGGAGGGCGCTGGATCTTTCTTTTTGCCATCGTTGCTGGCGTCCATGGATGTTCTGGAACTGGGTTCAGACTGGACACTCTGGTAGCCGGTGTTGCCCCTGACTGTCACATGCTCCCAGCCACCCTGAAAGACAAAGTGACCCCATCAAATGGATTTCTTCAGCTTAATATTCCCCAATGGGGCTAAAATGGCTGGGAGACCTGTGCTGGAATTTTCCCATTTGGAGAAACAGAAAGGAACTGCATTAGCAGGACCTGTTTATTAGAATAGAGAAAGGAAAGGTTCTAAATCACCAAGGAGGGGAAATCACACAGACTGTGTATAGATATACAGAGAAGAGAGCACAGACATCAGACTGTGCAGTATCATAGGAATCATACAGACTGTGTATAGTTGTAGAGAGAAGAGAGCACATACATCAGACCGTGCAGTATCATAGGAATCATACAGACTGTGTATAGATATACAGAGAAGAGAGCACAGACATCAGACTGTGCAGTATCATAGGAATCATACAGACTGTGTATAGATATACAGAGAAGAGAGCACAGACATCAGACTGTGCAGTATCATAGGAATCATACAGACTGTGTATAGATATACAGAGAAGAGAGCAGACATCAGGCTGTGCAGTATCATAGGAATCATACATACTGTGTATAGATATACAGAGAAGAGAGCAGACATCAGGCTGTGCAGTATCATAGGAATCATACAGACTGTGCATAGATATACAGAGAAGAGAGCACAGACATCAGGCTGTGCAGTATCATAGGAATCATACAGACTGTGCATAGATATACAGAGAAGAGAGCAGACATCAGGCTGTGCAGTATCATAGGAATCATACAGACTGTGTATAGATATACAGAGAAGAGAGCAGACATCAGGCTGTGCAGTATCATAGGAATCATACAGACTGTGTATAGATATACAGAGAAGAGAGCAGACATCAGGCTGTGCAGTATCATAGGAATCATACAGACTGTGCATAGATATACAGAGAAGAGAGCAGACATCTGGCTGTGCAGTATCATAGGAATCATACAGATTGTATATAGGTGTAGAGAGAAGAGAGCACAGACATCAGACTGTGCAGTATCATAGGAATCATACAGACTGTGTATAGATATACAGAGAAGAGAGCAGACATCAGGCTGTGCAGTATCATAGGAATCATACAAACTGTGTATAGATATACAGAGAAGAGAGCAGACATCTGGCTGTGCAGTATCATAGGAATCATACAGATTGTATATAGGTGTAGAGAGAAGAGAGCACAGACATCAGACTGTGCAGTATCATAGGAATCATACAGACTGTGTATAGATATACAGAGAAGAGAGCACAGACATCAGACTATGCAGTATCATAGGAATCATACAGACTGTGTATAGATATACAGAGAAGAGAGCACAGACATCAGGCTGTGCAGCATCATAGGAATCATACAGACTGTGTATAGATATACAGAGAAGAGAGCAGACATCAGGCTGTGCAGTATCATAGGAATCATACAGACTGTGTATAGGTGTAGAGAGAAGAGAGCACATACATCAGACCGTGCAGTATCATAGGAATCATACAGACTGTGTATAGATATACAGAGAAGAGAGCAGACATCAGGCTGTGCAGTATCATAGGAATCATACAGACTGTGTATAGATATACAGAGAAGAGAGCAGACATCAGGCTGTGCAGTATCATAGGAATCATAGAGATTGTATATAGGTGTAGAGAGAAGAGAGCACAGATATCAGACTGTGCAGTACCATTAGAAACACACAGACTGTGCTCTCTTCTCCGTATATCTAAACACAGTCTGATGTTTGTGCTCTCTTCTCTCTACAACTATACAAAGACTGTGTATAAATGTAGAGAGAAGAGAGCACACACATCAGACCGTGCAATATTATAGGGAAGAAAAAATAAAAGGAAATACAGACTATGTATAAATGTAGAGAGAAGAAAGCACAACAACAAACTGCAGTACCACAGGGTAGTATCACAGAAATAGGAAACACTGTATGCAGAGAACATAGACCACACAGTCTCTGCTCTCGTCTCTGTAAATGTGTACACAGACTGTGTGTTTCCTATAATGTCTTTTACCGTAGGATATTGGACAGTCTGGTTTGTGCTCAATTCTATATTTGGCTACACATACAACAATGTGTGTCTCCTATTATTTCTGTCTACCCCATGCTACTGCACAGTGTGTGTATAGATGTAGAGGTTATAGAGCGGAAACAACAGATTCCAGAGAATAAGTATCAGCTCAGCAGAGAGTAGGCTGCAAAATGGAAAACATCCCAAAAACAAGATGTACATCACCAGCAAAAGCGCAGAACCCCGCATGTATTACACTAGGTGGTGGTATACTGAATACAGCAATATTATTGATTTCAGGGTAAGAGAATAAATGCAGATAAGGTATAATATCACACTTACCCCAATCCCGTAATCCCAGGATTGCCCTTTAAGTGCCATTGGCTGGACCCCTAAACGATGGCAGACGGTACCACAGCTCAAACTGTGGGTGCCCTGTACTTTATCTGCAATCACCCAAATCTAAAAAAAAATGGAAAAGTTAAAGAGAAAATAAATTTCGTCACTTACAAGACTACTTCAGCAATGCTCAGAAGATCACATTTTACTTAACCACCAAGCCAAACCCCTGTTCATAGCTAAGCATCTACCACTTCTCAGTGGATTGAAGGAAATAAGCTATAAGGACATCTACTACCAGGATGAAAGACTGTATGCAAATAAGCCTGAGGGGCCCCAGGCTCCATAGGCGTTAATTGAGCTTGGTGCCCCTCAGGCTCATTTGCATACAGTCTTTCATCCTGGTGGTAGATCCAGCGGCCCGCTCTCTGCGGTGGTTTCGGGTCCGGCCGGGATTCACTAAGACAGTTCCTCCGACGTCCACCAGGTGGCGCTGCTGCGCTTAAGTTCCCCGAGGCCCGCCGAAATGCACTCAAGTTCACCGGCCTATACCTGGTGAAGGTAAGCGCGAGTCTCGTAACACTTTTTATTTAAATGCGGCGGGTTTTCCAAATCCGTTGGGTTTACGTTCGGCCACGCCCCCCGATTTCCACCGCGTGCATGCCAGCGCCGATGCGCCACAATCTGATCGCGTGTGCCAAAATTCCGGGGCAATTCAGGGGAAAATCTGCGCAAATCGGAAATATTCAGGTAACACGTCAGGAAAACGGGAATCGGGCCCTTAGTAAATGTAAGTTACAAACTGCAGGGGGTCTGACTGATGCGCTGAATAGTATTCCCATCATTATCCCCTAGGAAATATAAATACGACAGAAGACATCTCAATTTGGAGGACAGTAGGCTTCGAGGTCCAGTGTTCCAGTCACGGCCCACCAGGGGATCCTCCGATTCTCCTGTGGGCCAGTCCGACACTGAACATGACAGATGCTCTATCTGCTTCTATGGGACTGAGCTAGATCATGTCTCTGCAGTCCAATAGAAAGAAACGTTGTGCGTGTACTGGGAGACTTTTGTCACCTATTTCCCAGTGGTCTCAATGGTCTAACCCAAAACTTTTAGTTATCTTTTAATGTTGAATGTTACAGTGAACAGGTCTCTTTAATCTACTCTTAGTATTTTACCCCTGGATAGTCATGTACTGTAGAATATAATCCAGACTGTACACACATAATTCTTCACATGATAATTAAGTAGGAGATGTTTCCTCTCCCTCACTGGCTGTGTGAACATCTTAATAGACGTATAAGCCGTATTTTCCCTACGCCACCTCTTGGTTGGCTAATAATACGACCATATATTCTGCCAAAATTGTGATTCATCCTTTTAATAAATGTGGAAAACTAAATGCCCTGACTTATGGTAAAGGGTGAGGTTTGAAAACTACAAATACCTATGGATCTTTTTTTTTGACAAGGTCCGGGTGGCAGACGTCTCATTGCCGCAGGCGACTTTCCAGTGTGGGTAAGGAAGAAAACACAGCTGCGCAGAGATTTTATGTACTCGGTTGAAAGAACGCGGATGTAACTAGCAGAACAAGTTCTTAAAACCAGGAGCAACTGGAGGGATCTTCCAAATTTTAGACTCAGGCAAAACAGAAAATATGTAAACTAAACTGAGCTACTTATAGAACTATGGACCCCTACCAATAGTGAAAATAGGAGTCCGCTGTCATCTGAATGGGGCGAAGCTGAGCTGCTGGAGTGAGGTCGGACCCCAGGGATCAAACGCTAATCCAACAGGATCTGTAGGACAATCCCTTTAAAACTTATTCCCAATAGCACAAACAAAATCAACAGAGCCAACCATATTTATGTGATATCTATAGCTGATTTATAAAACCCTTCCAGATACAGATAAAGAGAGTCTTGTGTTTTGTGGTTTTACTAGAATTCTTTAATTATACAAGTACACGACTCCCCTGTAACCGATATGTAAAGTAGTCAAAGGGCTCCGGGCCAAATCTGCTTCCTGCATTCAGTCTTTGGGTTTCAATATCTGATCCTGCTTAGGTCTTTAATAATGAAATAATCAAAGCAGATTTATAAAATATGAAGACAAGTGATCAGGGCTGCTGGGCAGAACTTGTCAGTAAAGCCGGGTTCACATAGCAACAATATGTGCGGTGTACGGGCTCCAGAATGGCTCTCCACATGTGTGTGTTTTTAGGATCTGGAAAAAAATGGAATGCTAGTAAATTATGTCACTAGCTTGCCCCAACTTCTCAAACATGATTGTGTTATCCATGTGGCGTCTGTATTTGCAGAGCAGTTGCTAGATGACTGTGTGAAGGTCTGATCTGCAACCACAGGCAGGAAGACCCGCTCCGAGTTTTCTACAACCGTCATGCGGATCTGTGACAAACATGTTCACTCATGTGCATGTGCCCATTAAAATGTATGCGGCAGTGTGTCATGCTCAATATCAACTGCTGCATCTAAGAGGTTAAAGGGTTGGGGTTCATGGAAGCCAAAGGCTACATTAAGGCTGACAGGCCCAATTATTGGTGACAGGTTTATTCAGTACTGTAGCCCTAGTACAGCACAAATTTGCACTTTCAATGTTGTAGGTTTATTCAGCAAGTAACTCTAGAAACTTGGGGTGGCCGAATGGTCCAGGAAACAACCTTAAAATTAAATTAGAAAAACAATCCAAAAAAATTGAGCAACAAATGTTCCCTTCACCCCATTCTATTCTCATCCTGCAAAAAGCTAAATTTTACAGCTTATTATCCATGGCATTACAGTTCTGGTAGTTGGTACCTACTTGATCGAGGGGCCCTATAGACACCTTGCGGATGTTGTTTGACACATGCTCCCAGGCAGATCCCTGGGGGTAACTTGGGGTGACGCCATGTCGAAACCACAGATTACCTGATAGAAAGATATAATCAGTGTAGCTGGTAGGTAACAAGTTACTGAAATAAGCATCAAATAATTCATTATTAGAGAGAATAACTGCCTGAGATCACAAGGTCATGGGTGACCCAGGCTCAGCGACCTACAAGGGAGAGAGGGAGGGGCTAGTGAGGAGAAGTCCGGCTCTTCTTAGCGAGTTGGATCGTTAGGCTCCTCTCACTAAGAAGAACCGGCTCTTCTGGCTCCGGAATGGCTCCCTATTAAATATATAATTGGCTGGCCTGAGGCTCCCTGTTCCCCATTGTACTCCACAATTTTATCCAGCTAAAGGGGGCGTGGTGAGCCGATTAGGGGCGGGGTCAAGAGAGCTATTGGCTCACCGAAGGGAGCCGACCCCCGTGATTCACATGAAAGACCCATCACTAGGAGGGAGGGAGAGAGAGGAAGATAGTTTCTTCTAACAAAAACTAGAAAAGATGCTCAAACAAAAAAAAAACTCAATGCTAGACACTTTCCAAGTCCAAGCTATTTTGGAGGCACACAATATTAAGCAGTTGTTGGGGTCCAATGCAAAGTTTGTACCAGGCCCCCCCCATCTATTATACATTGTTTATAGTATTGGTCTGCTTTTAGAAGAAAGCAGCCATGTTTTTCATCTTCCCATCAAGCCCTTTAAGGGCTCTGTGTCCACCTATGATCCCACCCTTTGGAGTAATATATATTGAAGCTGATTGAATGTGGTTGGATGTGATGTGGGAAAGCTCTATGACCATCAGTCTGGATTTTCGTTATAGACCATGCACAGAAGTTAACCCTCTGCTCCTCCAGATGTTATGAAGCTCCATTTCCCAGCATCGTGACAGTCTGTAGCTTTCATATAATGCTGAAACATTTTGTTTCACAACCACAGGTTGCACTTGAACAGTCTGCAGACTATCGCAGCTCCTGGTGTGCGGGGGCATGCTTACTCACAGGCCAAATATTGCATAGAACTTATTCAGAAGAGATTGTGTCCAGCTGTTCACTTCTCAATCAAATTTCTTTTACGCAGGAAAGTTCTATTTTAAGTCTCGCCTCTCTATCAGCTGGTTACACAACTTGCATTAATAGTCAGAAATGGATCTTTACCAGTTATCTCATAGCATTGCCCAGACCAGTATGGGATATAGGAGGCTGGTGCGGCAAACTTACCATTCTCATCTACGGCAAACACAGACGTCTGTCCTACAGAGACCTGCTGTAGCTTCTGTTTAGGTGGAGAGGGGATGTGATACCAGCAGTCTCCTAAATCACAGGAATAGAGATTGTACAAAATCTGATTATTCATGGACAGTGTGAACATGCATAATACATGGGGGTCAACTGCGGACCATAAATAACTATTCTGAGGTTTTGGGGTGTAACACTTGGCACTACTCCACTATCATCTATGGGGAGCAATGCCTACACACAGCTTCTCTACAGTCAGAGCAGGAACAGAGTACCCTCTGTTCTCTGCTTTATGCCTCTATAATAATGTAGTGCACATGCGGGCACTGTTGAACCCAGCTGATTGGCGGCCGTGCCTAGAGTGACAGCATCACTTATCCAGTGTATAGGGCATCCGTAGTAATAGGCTATGGAGCATCTTTTTAAAAGGGATTGGCCCATGGGTTGCACCATGCCCTGGCCAGATTGCATGGACTGACCACAGTGCAGAGGACAGGACTCAGAGTGTCATAGTGATATATGATACAAGAAAGTTCCTGCTTCCCAGCAGAACTGTAATCATGATCCATGGAGAAGCAGGGACTCCTTGTATCTAGATGATCAATGAGACTACAATCGCCAGCATAGTCTTCTTTGCTGTGGTATGCGGGGTAGGTGTGGTAAATGGAAAAGAGAAGTAATAGAAGGGACAAGTTGGGCAAAAAAATTAAGAGAGCTCAAAACACGGGGGAAGAATCGTTAGATTGTTTGAAACTATATGGCGTGGTAAGATGCCTCCGGAAATTCGAGTCTATCCCAATTAATAACTGTAACCCAATGCATTTCATTATCCTCCTACAACACAGTGGGGGTCATTTACTAAGGGCCCGATTCGCGTTTTCCCGACGTGTTACCCGAATATTTCCGTTTTGCGCCGATTGTACCTGAATTGCCCCGGGTTTTTGGCGCACGCGATCGGAATTTGGCGCCGGCATGCGCGCGACGGAAATCGGGGGGCGTGGCCGAACGAAAACCCGACGTATTCGGAAAAACCGCCGCATTTAAAAAAAAAAATTGTGTCGCGAAAATTTCACTCACCTTCATCCTGGGTAGGCTGGTGTATTTCGAGGCATTCCAGCGGACTTCAGCGCAGCAGCGCCACCTGGTGGACGGCGGAGGAACTGCATTGATGAATCCCGGCCGGACCCGAATCCAGCGCAGAGAACGCGCCACTGGATCGCGAACGGACCAGGTAAGTAAATGTGCCCCAGTGTCATCAGTAATCGCAAAGCAATTTCCCCAGGAATAAAGTTTTATTGTATTGTATTGTATTGTATTGAGTGGTAGGTCACATACATTGGAGGTATCACTGAGGTTTCCAATGAAGGGATAACAAATTAATTCATTTATTCGCAGTGTGAATCCCCGGAGGGACTAGTAATAGTAATAATAATACAGCAATATGAAGTAGGACATTTTGGGAGCTCATTTACAGAAACTAACAACAATTACTAATTGTATTTGCCAGCCCCGCCTCCTATGGATATCAGGGCCAAAACAAAGCATTTGTCCCGAGATATTTTTAATTCAAGATTATCGTTTTCAAAGTGTCGGTCGGCTATCCTAATGTTACTGTTTGCCATTGTCATATATACATATTTACCTTTCTATTAAGGCTGCTAGAAGGTCACCTCTGATATAGGACCTGCTATTTACCCAGTGCTTCACAGCGGCTGGACCTGTAGCGTCACGTGTTTGACCGAGCAGTGCGAGGCCATGAAACAATGTCCTACTGTACGTAACATTTACACTCACTGATAATTTGCTTTATGTTGAATGGTTACATGGTGATGTGATAATGATGGATTGAAGTGACAGTCCCTTTCCCACCTACATATGAATGAGTCTACTTTCTGTCCATCTTAAAGCGGGACAGAAGAAACCAGTGTACAAAAACACAATGGGGCAGATTTACTTACCCGGTCCTGTCGCGATCCTGCGGCGCGTTGCCCGACGAGGATTCGGGTGTGCCGGGATTCACTAGGGCAGTGATGGAGAACCTTTTAGAGATCGAGTGCCCAAAATGAGACCCAAAAAACATAGCTTTTCCCAAAGTGCCAACACGGCAATTTAGGCAGTAACAAACTTATTGCTACCAGAATTGTGGAGCTCCAATCCGACCCTGTACACACCTTTTCACTCTTTGGACAGGACCAATCAGCACAGGATGGGTCAATTTAAAATAGCAGGGCACTACTTGGACTGCCTGAGACTGCAGGAAGATGCCATGTCTGGCAAACTCTGTGCCTGGGAGACAGCCCGGGTGCCCACAGAAAGGCCTCCGAGTGCCATCTCTGGCACCAGTGCCATAGGTTCGCCACCACTGCACTAGGGTATGCGCTCGATATCCAGCAGGTGTCGCTGCTGCGTCCAGGTCCGCCGGAGTTCTCCTTC
The DNA here is from genome assembly GCF_040894005.1 of Engystomops pustulosus. Classification (NCBI taxonomy): domain Eukaryota; kingdom Metazoa; phylum Chordata; class Amphibia; order Anura; family Leptodactylidae; genus Engystomops; species Engystomops pustulosus. Next base: position 30,685,106 of record NC_092418.1, read on the forward strand.
TTCCCGGTGCATGTAAGTGCGTGATCTTGCGACACAAATTGTTTTTTAAATTCCGCAGTTTTTCGAATCAGTCGGGTTGTCCGACGGCCACACCTCCCGAATTCTATCACGTGCATGCCGACGCCAATGCGCCACAATCCGATTGCATGCGCCAAAATCCCGGGGCAATTCACTGCCAATCGGAAATATTCGGGAAACACAACGAAAGTGCGGCATTTGAACGCTTGGTAAATAAGCCCCAATGTCTTTTTCAGGTCCTATCTGAGATCAGGAGATGATAGAGGGAGAGAATCCGGGTTCTGTGATCTATAGTCGTATAGGAATTGGAGCAGGATTTTAGCAGGACTCCTAGGAAAGGCAGTAGGAGTCCTGCATGCTCTGCCCAGACACAGACTGATCTGCCTGTACAGAGAAGCCTATCATCCACTGTGTGAACATACCTGCTGGTTGGCTGGAGGATACTGAACCCCGATAAAAAGCTGATCCATCCCTCGCTATAGCCCACACCTGTAGGCATCCTCCCACTGATAGGGAAATAAATGGCTGATCCGTGCCAACATGGAGCCACGAGGAGCCCTACAATAACAAAATTTATGTGTTGTTGGTCAGGTGCATTTACAGGTACAGTAATATTTATGCACCAATTTAGATACTTATTTGAGCAATGTAAACAATACTTGCATAAAAATGTACTACAGATACTGATATTAGCCTACATTCTACCTCTAAGTAAAAAGGTATTGTCCGGAGGTTGAAAAACATGGCTGCTTACTTCCAAAGAACAGCGCTACACCAGACCATGGTTTATACCGGTATATCAGCTGTACAGAAATGAATGAAGCTTATCTGCAATACCATGCACCACCCATAATCAGGTGTGGCGCTGTTTTTGGAAGAAAGCAACCATGGTTTTTCAACATCCAAAATACCATCAATAACACAACGATCACTGGATTATGTTGTAACCTTACAGAAGGAGTCTGTTTTGTGACCCCGAGCCGGCAGAGGACGTCCCCCTTGTTGCTGATGGCCCACACAGCTATGTGTTCATCATCCTTCGTTATTCGTCCTGGAAATACGGAGACATCTCTCAACATAATGGGGGGCACTTCCAGCCATGGTCCACTTGTCACAATTTTGCATTTTCTAGGAGGAAAACAAGCATTAGTGTAGTGGCCAAATAAAAAGGGCAACTTGGACTATAAACACCTTTCTAGAAATCTACAGCACAAGCAGAAATAGATTCTGTAATAACTATTTTCTTGTAATAAAATTTTCTTCCTTTCACTTTTCTATTTACTCAAACTCAATTCACTGAGGGATCAGGTTACATGTTGCCCATATAAGTCTATGAGGGAGGAGGCAGAGGAATATGATTCTCCCCAAAGGCTTAGTAGGCAAAGGATTCTGAATCATGGCAGAAGACATCCTGATTTTATACAATTTTCCATCCCAGTACTTCCACCTGACTGTATATCACACTCATACTCCACCTACACTTTTTTTTTTTTGATGTTAGATTCCACCTACTTTCTCTTCCTCTGTGCTTTGCTATCAATCCCATAATGCCTCTGCACTGCATCCTGTGATAATTTAGAGACAGAACTCTCTCTGCCCACTGAGGATGCACTGCGATTTAGGCTGCATACACATGGATATATGCCCACCTGGCCGTAGCACTGGGGGCATACATCAGACGCGCTGGAGAGGTGTGCACTGCTCCCTATCTCCCCTCTCCATAGAAAATAATGCTGCACAGCCGTTATTAGGGCCAAAAATAGAGCATGCTCTATCTGTTTTGTGGCCACAGCACGGTATGGTAAACACTCGTTGTGCTGGCCGTACCGAGCCCTGGCGCCATAGCCGCCTATGGGAAGCGTATATGCGTCCATGTGAATGCACCCTTATATCTATCTATATCAATCGATATTCTCCATACTAGTCAGCGAGGCTCAGTAGTGATACAGAGTAGATGTGTTTCCATCACTGCAAGCGTCCAGACCTTATGAACAAATAAGCAGTATGTACTGACACTTTCTGAGAACTCCAGGATAAGACTTTGAACATATTTACCTCGCCCAGCGTCTTCGTCTCACAAAATCCTTAATGGTCTTGTAGCCGTGATAAGACCTGCAAAGAGATTTATACAGTGAATGTATTCATAAGATGACCTCCCCAATACACCCTGCCGGCTATACTGCATTGTTTTGTATATGGTGACCCGGCTCATTGTTTCCTCTAATATTTTCTATGCCAATTTCAACAAACGCTTTGTTCTCTCAAAGGACATTGAGTTCTGTTAGATGCCCTCTTCTGCTGTACCGTAGCACTAGGAGAGAAGTCCATTCACATCAGTGGCCCCTGGGAATGACTTTGTATGTGGAGTGTGCCATGTATGTAGGTGCCTATTGTATACTCTGTGCATGATACTCAGTCCTCTAGGGACCACATCTGGTTTGGCTGTACAACTGAAGGCAATGTTCCTTGATGCAGATTTACCATCAACTCCCATGTCAAGTTAAACCAGTCACATTCTGCGATCACAGAGAAGCCATTGCTTTGCTTTCTTTAATTATAGTCACCAACTTTTACAGAATATATTAACAGCCCCCATTGGTGGGATACGAAAAAGTCCTTTCTAGAATTCCCTCTTTTTTTTTTTAAATCAAAACTTTTTATTGAACATTTTAAAATTTTACAGACACGTATCCCTTCATTCCACCTTTCTTCCCAAAGAATTCCCTCTTTTATGTGAAATCTCAACCGCTTACCTAATATATATATATATATATATATATATATATATATATATATGGTATATCTCCTCCAATGTACTATGAAAATGAGCAAAAAAAGAGTCATATTTTGTGTGAAATGAGTTAAAGGACATCTACCACCAGGATTAAAGACTGTATGCAAAAGAGTCTGAGGGGCTCCATAAGTGTTGATGGAGCCTGGAGCCCCTCAGGCTCATTTGCATACAGTCCTTCATCCTGGTGGTAAATGTCCTTTAAGTATAGAGGGAGGATCACAACGATGTCTATATCATTGGCTCTTTAGTAGCTAGAACCGTGGTCATGGAGTCATCATGGAGGATCTCTTCTTTCAGATCACACCAGACTCATGCTTTTGTGCGCTGGAGATACTGGCATTTAAAAGACAAAGTAGGGAATTAGATTATTTTCTGCAGCTTACATTTCCAACAATGTCTTTAACTTCCAGTAGCTCACAGAACCACAAAAATTATGTTTGGAAAGATATGATTTTTATCTTTACAATAACACCAGAGCCATGGTTCTAGCTGCTATAAAGCCAAAGATAAAATTGTCGGAAGTGATGCTCCACTCCTGCATCTAAAAAAGTGGCTATGTTTAAGCTTATTTTTATATGAATGTAGAGAAGTTTTTTTTTTTCTTTTTTTTAGAAGAGTTGATGGAAAGGAGGGAATTCTAAAAAAGACATTTCATACTTAATACCTGAGGGGGCTGGTAGTTTAAGGGGGTAAAATTTGACTACTGTATTCCCTACTTTCTTGTGTTTCTTAATGTTAGATCCATGTTAGATTGGTTGAAGCCCGACTCTGACAAGAGGAGTATTGACGCGGACCTGAAAGTGGTTTTATATGATTTTTGGAATTATAAACATCATTAAGATATGAATATCAGACTAGTAGCGGTAGGGGACAACCCTTCTGATTTTAGGTAATCTCTGCTACATATTCTTAGTGAGTCTGATGTCACTTCCACCAGTCGCCAGGGTTAAAATGAATGTGACAGTGCTGCACTCCCTCCAGACACAGTCACTACACAGGGTATAGCAATTCCTAGTGTTTTACCCAAATTCTATGGTCCATTTATTCAGCGGATTTGTGGACGTTCAAAGTTTCATACCCCCGATTTAAGATTAGATCATCAGTATAAGATTTTGTACATAAACAAGTCTCCATTTACAGATTGTATAATTGAATAGGTTAATTTACATGATGTGGACAATGTTAAATCCATTCTGAACAACGTGACAACGCTGCAGATCTCCTCATCATATATGGTCACAGCTGATCGCTTGTCATTCACAGTGAGGGAATCATGAAGTTAATTAGAGAGATCATCATCATCCTCACCGCTAGTTATTGGTTAGTACAACACTGATCACATTACTGCTGACAGCCACAGCTTTCATGACTGACAGGGCGAGTGCTGCAAAGCGCGGTGTTAAGTGTGAGATGAGTGGAGGACGCTCTGGCCAAGCGGCTGATCCTCTCCTTGAGCACATTTTTACCTCTTGCTCCAAGTTAACGGGAAGATACCAAAAGGCCTAAACAACAGCAATATAGTCTTCATTTTACATCTGTAGATGCATCCACAAATTTCATTAAAAAAAGATTAAAAAATAAAATCTGCAACAAATAATAGTAAGACGCAAGGGAGAGGGTTTGCAGGTTTGCAAGTCCAAAACTTGCGTTTTATGGAATGGATTTATAGGGGTCTAAGGCTACATTCACACGCCCGTTGGGGGAAGTATATACAGCCGCCTATAGATACGTCCCCCATATGCCAGCAATGGGTGTACGGAGCTGTACGGGCTCCGTAGTGTTCCATACCTGGGGAAAAGATAGGACATGGCGCAGTGGATTTCTATGGAGAGGAGCGGGGGCAAGCAGCGCTCACCCCCTCCTCCTCTCCCGTGCGACGTCGCGTGTCCGCCATGCTACACATGTCTGAACGTAGCCTTAGTTGTGTATTATCCCATTATTCCAGTGTCTTGCTCTATTTCTCCCTGGTGGTCTCAGTTTACTTTGATGCAGGGATGATGTAGTTGTATACCCATGGGACCACAGTAGCCAAGCCTAGTATATGCCACAGTTCTAGAAGATTGAAACCAGGGAAATATGGGTCTGGAGCGCTGCAGATTATTCATGTAACCATAATGGGGTCCGCACAATTTTGCATCCAGAACACAGCCCCCCATAGAAGTTTGATGGCAATTGCTGCAGCGGATTCTGGACCAGTCGCAGGCAGGAGCAGAACTTGAGGGGGTGCAGAGGTTGCGATGCACCTGGGCCCAAGAGGTTTAGGGGGCCCTTATGGTGTCACTTTCCCATATGAGAAGACTATTACTATAAAACATACATTATAGTCGGGGCCTGGCACAGACTTTGCACTGGGGCCCATCAGCTTCTAGTTACCCCACTAGTCGCAGGTATCAAGATCCATTTTGGATACGGCAAGGTCCAAAGCGAAATGTCCTCCACAGAAATACTACAGTGAACCCGACATATGTGTCCCAGGCCTAATGTGTTGTATATCAATTTACGCTTTTGTTTGATTGTACTCCTAACCCATTGACTGCATTATTTTGTACAATATTCCGTTTATTTTATCTTCAATAAAATTCTTTTAATGTAAAAAAATATGTGAAACATGTGCAGCAAAATCAGCATCTAATAAGAGACTATGCTGTAGCAGATTTGCAGCTACAACTAAAAGTGTTTATCATCCCGCTGTATACAAGCAGTATTCATATTTTAAGTATTCATATTAATTTCTAAAATGTCAGCGACACAGGACCTGCTGTACTTACGATGGGAAGTCTGCGGCATACTGCCAGCCGTCTCGATCGGTTCCTCCAGAGGCATTGAAGTCAACGTACCAGTCAGAGACCTTGGGACAAAATAACATCAAATTAATCACTGAGTTGTGCCAATTACTTATAAAATGTCAGATGCCACAAAATGGGGTTCCTAAAAAGTAAAAGCAGATTACACAGCAGTTCAATGGACTAGACACATATTCAGACAAAGGTTTATTAATGCTGAAAAGGAAATTAAAGGGTTACAGCAGGCCAACACAAAATACATAAAAAAACATGTATATAGAAATTATACAACTTAAAGTTAATATGAATAAAGCACTTGGGGTCAGATATAAAACTTACTATATCTGCAGCAGGCTCTGTTCGCCTGTGGTTCCACTTCCCTCTCTCTTGTCCCCTTCCTTTTGCCTTCCCCTCTCCATAAACATACACAGGCACACGTTAGTTTATATTTTACCTAGCTGACAGTCCATCTTAGAAGGCACCAAGTCAGAATAATCTTTATGAATACGAGTTAATAAAACAGAGTAAACATTCTCTGCCGTTTCCATAACTTCCAACCACTTAAGTTCAGCTCAGCTACAAACAACTGAGATGGGTATAACCTATGCAACAATGGTGCAAAATTCTTTAGCAAAGTAAGTTGTGGCATCAATTAAAGGGAACCTGTCACCAGGGACCTCATTTTCAGACCGGTTGCAGAAGTCCATCATACCTGCAGTGCACATCTACCTTTCTGTCTTTTCCAAGCATTTGCATTACAATATAATTGTGTGTTATAACTTACTCTTGCACCCTGACAAAATCCTAGGGTAGTCACAGGGGCTGGGCTTTGGTTTGGATGCATTTCAAAAAACAACATGTGACTTGTCTGTGTTACTCACTCCTCAGATCTTAGCCCCCACATCTGTGCTCCTGTACAGCTCCTCCTCAGAGGTTACAGCCTGGTCAGCCTGACATCATAGGGGGAGGGACAAGCTGTACAAGAGCACAAATATGGAGGCAGCCTGCACCTCAGACAAGTCGCATGTCGTGTTTTGAAATGCATCTAAACCAAAGCCCAACCCCTGTGACTACCGCAGGATTTTGTCAGGATGCAAGAGTAAGTTATAACACACAATTATACTGTAATGCAAATGCACTGCAGGTGTCATGGGCTTTTACAATCTGTCTTTAGTGAAAATGAGGTCCCTGCTGACAGGTTCCCTTAAAAATCAAAATATGGCCATATTTGTCCATATTTTATTTATATTGATCTTTTCCATTAGAAGGTCCATCGATATTAGATCCACAGGGGTCCAACACTCAGGATCCCCATAAATCTGCTGAATCCAGTGCTCCCTTCATTGTGTAGTGGCCAAACTGTGTGACTGCAGATTAGCATTACCATTCACTTGAATAGGAGCTGAGCTATAAGCCCTTTTGGTTTTAGCAAGAATTATCTTCCTACCTGCAATAACTACTAGGATACCCATCATAGAGCATACTACCACAGCTACTATAGTCAACAGTTCTGGTCATCCACATTAATGAACAGACATAGATAAATGTGCATGGCAGCGCCACCTAGTGTACATAGAAAGGTCCTACACATTTCCAGAACCTATAATCCAGTACATACTATGAAAGGGGGAGGATGCAAAAACTTGCGGTTGTTTACATTGAAACAGACGCAAACTGAGCACAGCGCTGACATTTAGCAGTAACAGGACATTCTGGTGTTTGTTCTCCTCTCGTCTTACTAAGTACTGAACCTCCTCGTTTCATAATTTACAGTGAGTGAAATGCTGCCAAGATAGTCTTCATATTTACACACTCTTATGTGCTTGGATAAATGGGTTCAGCACGGTAAACATTTACCTGTTTTATAGCGGATGTGCCACTGCAGACGTTCTACCCTTCTAAGCAAACATTCATTAACCTGTTTGCCACCGGGCCTCGCACTGTGCTGGTATGATGAAATGGCATAGTCATCCCCTAAACTTTACTGTTCCCCTGCCACTTTTTTTCCCCGATGCCGCCCAGAAAACCTGGTCAAATCCAGACACTCAGCAACCCCTGAGGACAAAAACGTAGGGACTGGCGGGCACCATGTAAGTGTTAGAAGCAGAGTCTACGATCACAAACCAACTAAAGAACTACGCAGAACCACTCACACCGAAAAATCATCATCACTCAATGTGCTGCAAATCTCGTAGTCTCTGTGCATGCTCCGGCAAGTCTGCAAGCGCAAGATGCAGGATGAGGAAAGGGCTGCGAGAAGGAACGGCCGGATGAAGGAAGAGATGAGAGAATAGAGGAGGGCATTGCGGAGAGAGGCCAAGGAAGCAAAGGCAACTCCCAGGGTGCACCAGATAATTTACATAAATCTTAAGATTTAATAATCTTAATTTCCACCAGTGACGGCAAGTAAATTTTCTATTGTGAGGGGTGCTACATGGTTCTGCAACTTCTTAGAAAACGATAGCCGTGGTGGTAGTGGTCACTGAATACTGAAGTCCAGATCTCTGAAATAAGACTTATCTGGTAGAAGGGAGCAGAAGATCTATACCATTTTCTTGACAAGGCTCTTTAAAAGAGGTTGTCTCAAGTATTTAAGTCATCCCTATTCAAAAGGATAACGAGCTGATCAGGGAGGGTTTGACTGATAAGACCCCCCCCCCCCTCCCCCCTACCGATGACAAGAAAGGGACCACCGGCACTCCGGAGAACAGGGATCACATTCTCACTAATGGGTGGAGTGGCAGGTCCAGCATGCACCCTGCAGCTTCATTCACTGTCTATGGCAGTGATGGCTAACCTATGGCACTGGTGCCAGAGGTGGCACTCGGAGCCCTTTCTGTGGGCACTCAGGCCATCACCAGAGAGGACTCCAGGTATCTTCCTGCAGTCCCAGACAGCCCAGGACTTGCTGTGCACAGAGCTATTTTAAAGTGACAGCGTTACCTGGGACTATTTTCTGCTTTATTGGTGTCCTCAGGTGCTGGTATCAATGAAAGCTGTGACAGGGAAGGGAGTATAAATCACAAATTGAATTTCTGTGTTGGCACTTTGCGATAAATAAGCAGGTCTTTGTTGTAGTTTGGGCACTCGGTCTCTAAAAGGTTCGCCATCACTGGTCTATGGGAAACGCAGGAGATCTCAGCCATTTCCATACAATTGAACAGAGCGGTAGGACATAAGTTATTCCCTAACACAGGTAGAGAACAGAAAGAACATCTATCACCAGATCAAGGATTGTAAACCAAGCATACTGACATATTGGTGTGTGTCCCCTCTGGCAGGATCTGCTGTTGTTTTAGCTTCTTATGCCCCCAAATTATTTGCATAATTTTAAAAGCCCTTTTTCCTTAAAAACTAGGGCATAAGAAGCTAAAACAACAGAGGGGACACACACCAATATGTCAGTGCTTGGTTTACAATCCTTCATCCTGGTGATAGATGTCCCTTAAATACTTGTAACAACCCCTTTTCGAGCAGTGAGCCTTAGTAATAGTAGGGCACATCAGAAGCTAGAAAGGTGTAATGGAAATTATCTCCAAGGGAAACCCTCACTATTACCGTATCAAAGGTGCGCCTTATAGTCCAGTGCGCCTTATATATGAACAGTACTTACAGACAACAGCTGCCTTGAACTGTGCACAGGTCTGCCCCCTGCTGATCATTCATCCTTATGATCAGGTGCACCTTATAATCTGGTGCGCCTCATATATGAACCTAGACATTTTAGCAGGCATTTATTGATGGTGTGCCTTATAATCCAATGGGACTTATAGTCCGAAAAATAAGGTACATATGATATCTGACAGTCTTACCCAGGACCACTGTGGTGATGGAGGCTTCATGCTGGTCTTTGTACACTCCTGTAATCCACTTGCATCACTCCACATGTATCGGTCAGTTAAGAGTCCGCTGCAAGACAATAATACATAGGATTTTAGCATAGTTTCATTTAGGGATGAAGTAAGGGCCTGTAAGGTTGAAGGAGATGGTTCCCACTGATGACAGGTGTGTAAGTAGAGGATCGTCACTATTTTGCTCCTGTGAGAGAGCCCCTGTGTGAAGATATTTTGCAGCTGTCCGGCGAACCAATAATAAAAACTGGCATGTGCACCTTGTACCAGATACTGGTACCAACTAAATTTACCAGTACTGAGTGTAAAAGAGTAGACTTGGCTTTTTTACTGTAAGAACAGTGAACCTAAGGAATAGCCTGCCTTAGGAGCTAGTCACAGCAGGGACAGCAGAAAGCTTCAAAAAGAATCTAGATGCCTTCTTACAGCAAAATAGCATGATGGATATGTTATTATATACAATTGTGTTCACTCATATCCCTTCCTTGGTTGAACTCAATGGACATACAGGGGCACATTTACTTACCCGGTCACCAGAGTTCACAGAAAGTGCATTGTCCGCCTATAATGCAGCGTGTCGCTATTCACCAAGATCGTGCGCCTGATTTCATGAATGCATCGCTTCCCCGCACAGAGTTCACCATCTTTTTAGTGGTGCATGTAAGTGCATAGGCTTCCGACACAATTTGAAACATTAAATCACGCGCTCAGTCCGAATCAGTCGGATCGTCCGATGGCACACCTCCTAAATTGTGTAGCATGTTAGCCAGCGCAGCCGCAAAAAGGGTTGGGTGCGACACGATCGCAGCACACAGACTACTTAAATACCTGTGCAAGCAGTTTTAACATTGAAGAACGGGCACAGTCTGAAAAAAGTGCAGCGCAAAGCCCTTAGTAAATGTGCCCCATAGGTCTTTTTTCATGTAAGACATAAAACAATAACCAAGGATTGTGGTACACTGCAAAAAATCAGTCATCAACCTCAAAAGATCCAGAAAAGCAAGGAGGAGGGAGCACTCACTGATCCCAATTTTGAATGCAAAGCAACATTTTGGCCACATCAGCCTCTGGCAGGCGTGCGCTGTCAACGTGACACCCCCACTGAGCTTCTGTATCATGACAGAGGCCGGCACTGACTGGAGTTACTCCAATCGGACAGAGAGTATAGGTTTCTTTTGTTCTTTTTAGACCTATATATAGAGGTAAGCCCCATCCTAGACAACCCCTTTAACTCTTCTTTAACTCTTCATGAACAAGGTATAAAGTATGACTGATGGAAATCTCCTGCTGCTGTGTGCTGCCATCTAGTGCTCAAAATTATTTCATTTCCAACTCAGATAACAATCTTTAGTGAGATGGAAATACACATCTAAATGCAGCATCCTCAAGGCTTGATGTTTCTTATAGCTTCATTGTGCTACTAGTGAATTCCCATAGAAGATCCCATACGCAGATGCATCTCCTATGCCAGTGATGGAGAACCTTTTAGAGCCTGAGTGCCCAAACTTCAACCAAAAGCCACTTATTTATAGCAAAGTGCCAGCGCAGCAATTTGAGCAGTAATTTATTTCTCCTTGTTCTTTGAAAACTTTCAATCGTTCAGCCTCCTAAAGACACCAAGGCAGTTGAAAGGAGGAGGGCAAATTCACCTATCATTGTAGGAAGATTCTGTAGGAAGATTCTTTGAATCCTGTCTGGTGAACTTCATGCTGGGGCGATGGCCCGGGTGCCCACAGAGAGGGCTCCGAGTGCTGCCTCTGGCACTAGTGCCATAGGTTCGCCACCACTGTCCTATAAGATGAGATACTCACGTGCTGCTGTATCCAGTGATGGGATTCCACCTCTGATTTTCATAGATGTACACACATTTAGTGTCAGACTGAGGGAAGATGTTATTGGTGCTGCTGTCCAACCCTGCAAAGATGCAACAATAGAGAATTTGGTACCATGTTATAGAAATATTACAGATTTGGGATTTGTTAGGTAAAAAAAATGCAAAGCGGAGACAAATAGCAAGCTAATGCTTTTATAGCAAATTACGATCACAAGTATTATTGAGATACTATGAAAGAATATATACTATAGCAGGGGGCTGTGAGAGCCATGAACACAACATATTTTAAAATGTAATTCTGTGAGAGCCATACAATATGCACATGCCCCCCAGTAGATAGGTAGCCCCAGTACTTGGCCCCCAGTAATTAGGTAGCCACAGCACATGCCCCCAGTAAATAGGTGGCCCCAGTAAATGCCCACCAGTACATATGTAGCCACATCACATGCAACCAAATAGACAGGTAGCCCCAGCACATGCTCCCAAGAAGATGGGTAGTTACAGCACATACCCCACAGTATATTGGTAACCATGGCACATGCCCCCAGTATCAAATATTTGTACACGTGTAGTTATATCGTCTATTTCAACACTTCGTGCCACAAAGTTTCGGATTGCATTCAAAATTAAACGATCATTTATTGGATGCACAATGTGTTTTGGCTTCGAGCGGGAGCCTTCATCAGGTGCAGGAACTGGGTCACATAAAGGACGCAGGCAGCGGTAACATCCCTGCCTACATCCAGTGGTCATCGCTGTGTGTGTCTTACATGTACACACTGCCAATCGCTATTAATCAATGATTTGTCTGAGAGCCAGATGTAACCATCAGAAGAGCCACATATGGCTCCCGAGCCATAGGTTCCCTACCCCTGCGCTATAGCATCTATGTATGTTATAATTCATAATAATTCCTTTATTTATATAGCGCACACAGATTATGCAGTACTGCCAAAACAGTCCCTGTCCCCTTTGGGGCTCACAATTTAATCAACCTACCAGTATGTTTTGGAGTGTGGGAGGAAATTGGAGTACCAGGAGGAAACCCACACAAATATGAATAGAACATACAAACTTTGCAGATGTTGCTCTGGATGGGACTTGAACCAAGGACCCCAGCGCTGCAAGGCTGTAATGCTAACCACTGAGACAGTGTGCTGCCCATGTCATATATCTCTATTATTATGCTCTTTGTAGAAGCGTTACAGAACTCTAAATAACAACTATGTCTTACCCTGCATGAATCCTCCGCCATAGCCTCCGGTATACACCCACGCCACCTGCTCATAACTGATGCCCCAAACAACGCCACAACTGCCGGTTTCCACTAGCTTTAAGTGCCCTCCTACCTGACGCCAAAACCTGCAAAGAAACAGCAAAATGTCCATTACAGGGGGTCACATACACACACGGACTCACAGAAGATCGTAGAAATGAGCAAATCTCAGTCAACCAGCCAGAGTTACAGATATGTGGAATCGATTGTGAGAGTCCCAATCATCGCTGAATGCTTTATAGCTCCTTTAAAGGAAATCTACCATCAAAATCAAGCATGATGAACCAAAGGCACTTACACATATATCCAGGCTGTTACACTATGCAGGAGCACTTCCCCCCACATCTCACTGTGTGAGATTACAGCAAGTAGAAGGAGGGGGGTGCAGAGGGAGCATGGGAGAGGGAAGACAATGTAACAAGCAGTGAAGCTGCAGCACAGAGGGGCTCTGGTAAAACCCCCTCCCAGAGCCCCTCTGTTTATTAGCACAATTTTAAAAAGGGAAGTCTATAAGGAAGGAGGCCATGGATAACAAATATATGAAGATTACCACAGTTACAGTGCCTGGATCTATGAGTGCCCCTGGTTTATCATGATGGATTTTGATGGTAGATTTTCTTTAAGCAGCTGAGTGCAAAGAATCAGTCCCCTGCTAATATGTTCTTGACTGTCTAAACCTAGAGACAAAAACAGGGGTGTAACTACAGGGGTAGCAGCCATAGCAGCTGCTATGGGGCCCGTAGTGTTAGGGGGCCCCGGTATCTGGGCTGGCACTGTAAAGAATGGAGGATGAGCACCATTATATACACATTTCACAGCATAATGGGGCAGATTTACTTACCCGGTCCATTCGCGTTCCAGCGGCGCGTCCTCTGTGGAGGATTCGGGTCCAGCCGGGATTCACAAAGGTAGTTCCTCCAACTGCGCTGAAGTTCCTCGGAATGCACTGAACTTCACCAAGCCAGGCCGAGTGCAGGTAAGCGCGTGTCCAGCGACATTTTTTTTTTTTTTTTTTTTTTAAATGCACGGTTTCTCCGAATCCTTTGTGTTTTCGTTCGGCCACGCCCCCGATTTGCGTCGCGTGCGCCACAATCCGATCGCGTGCGCCAAAAACCCGGGGCAATTCATGAAGAAAAATAAATAAATTGACGCAAAACGGAAAAATTCGGGTAACCTGCCGTAAAAACGCGATTCGGGCCCTTAGTAAATGACCCCCAATATGTATATAACAGTGCACATCTTCCAAAGTACAAACCATGAATCGGCATCAGGAACTCTCATCTCTAATTTCTGCCATCTACTCCACCATGTGGTCAGCAACTACTCAGACAGATCTGTGCAAGTGTAAAAAAATGTATATACTTCTGTATATATGTGCACATAAGTGTATAAATGTGTGCATGTATGGAAGAGTGTATTAATGTGAGAGTATACAAATATGTATATTGTCTGAGGGGACAGAAGAGTCAAATTCAGTCTGCTAAAGGATCCTGCCTCTCCTAATTACACACCTTTACAAAAGAAAAAAACTTTTGTAATGACAGACAACCATTGCTCATTTACTAAGGGTCCGAATCGCGCATTTTTTGTCGGGTTATATTTCCGATTTGCGCCGAATTGCCAGCTTTCACGCAACAGAAATCGGGGGCTTGGCCGTTGGAAAACCTGATGGATTCGGAAAAACCACGGAATTAAAAAAAAAATTTGTGTCGCAAAAATAGCACTCACGTACACCGGGACGAAGAAGGTGAACTTCGGCGGACTTCAGCGCAGCAGCGACACCTAGTGGACATCGGGCGCACAACCTTAGTGAATCTCGGCAAGCTCCGAATCAACATCGGACAACGCGCCGCGGGAACGCGACTGGACCGGGTAAGTAAATGTGCCCCAATATTACTACTATGTCAGGATCTCTGATTGTAAACTAGGACTTACATCTGGTCACATGATCGGGTGCTGGTCAGAAACTCCAAATCTGGCGATGGTTCACTCACAAATATGTCCCCTTTACAAGTAGTTGACCAGATGGCCTGGTGGGAAGGAGGACCTTGCACTTTTCTCATTTCACAGCAAGACCGATTCAAAAGACTGAGCTGTAAAACAAGAAATAACAATGAAAGTTTGGAATGAAAAGAGATTAATTAAAAGCGGGTTGTACATATCCATTTGCTCTTACCCAGTCATGCATCTCCTGCTCGGTGGTGGCAGCCAGGCGCACCGGCCATCTCTGCTTCGTCCTCTCTGGAGTGTAAATGGCAAACGTGTGTTTAGCATCATTGAGGACGGGCACCAGGATAGTGATTTCATTGACAAATAAGTGCAAATACTGAAAAAGAAGCACATAATGGAACAAGAGTGAGTGCTAAATATTAAGAGAATATTCAGATTTCTGGGACCAACCACAGCCAGCGCACCGTCTATTTTCACAGCCTTATTCTACATGCACACAAGTCTGTGTCCTTTGTAATTTGTCTGTATAAAATTAATTTCAATGGACCCATGCAGGGAGGTAAAGGACATTTTATTTATTTACCCGCCTCTGACCTGGTCCCCAGGAAAATGTAAAAATCCCTTCAGGTGCCTTTTAACTCCAAAAAGACCCTAAAATTTTCTGTCACATTATTTAAACATTCTTCAACTCTAAATCAAATCACTTTTTATTTCAGCAATAATGAATTTATATTATCGTATATACTCGAGTATAAGCCGACCCGAGTATAAGACGAGGTACCTAATTTTAACACAAAAAACTGGGAAAACCTATTGACTCAAGTATAAGCCGAGGGTGGGAAATGGATTGGTCACAGTCTCCCCAGTATATAGCCAGCCTCTGCTCCCTAGTATAAAACCAGTAGCCAACTGCCCCCAGTATATATCCAGCAGCCCCCCTGTATATAGCCAGTGCCTGCCCCCCCCCGTATATAGCCACATCCTGACCCCCCCGTATATAGCCACACCCTGACCCACCCACGTATATAGCCACATCCTGACCCCCCCGTATATAGCCACACCCTGACCCACCCACGTATATAGCCACAACCTGACCCCCCCGTATATAGCCACAGCCTGACCCCCCCGTATATAGCCACAGCCTGACCCCCCCCCCCGTATATAGCCACAGCCTGACCCCCCCCCCCCCGTATATAGCCACAGCCTGACCCCCCCCCCCCGTATATAGCCACAGCCTGACCCCCCCCCCGTATATAGCCACAGCCTGACCCCCCCCGTATATAGCCACAGCCTGACCCCCCCCCCCGTATATAGCCACAGCCTGACCCCCCCCCGTATATAGCCACAGCCTGACCCCCCCCCCGTATATAGCCACAGCCTGACCCCCCCCCCGTATATAGCCACAGCCTGACCCCCCCCCCCGTATATAGCCACAGCCTGACCCCCCCCCGTATATAGCCACAGCCTGACCCCCCCCCGTATATAGCCACAGCCTGACCCCCCCCCGTATATAGCCACAGCCTGACCCCCCCCCCGTATATAGCCACAGCCTGACCCCCCCCCCCCGTATATAGCCACAGACTGACCCCCCCGTATATAGCCACAGACTGACCCCCCCGTATATAGTCACAGCCTGCCACTTCGTATATAGCCACAGCCTGCCACTCCGTATATAGCCACAGCCTGCCCCTCACTATATAGCCACAGCCTGCCCCTCCGTATATAGCCACAGCCTGCCCCTCACTATATAGCCACAGCCTGCCCCTCACTATATAGCCACAGCCTGCACTTTCCCGTATATAGCCACAGCCTGCCCCTCACTATATAGCCACAGCCTACCCGTCACTATATAGCCACAGCCTGCCTCTCACTATATAGCCACAGCCTGCCCCTCACTATATAGCCACAGCCTGCCCCTCACTATATAGCCACAGCCTACCCGTCACTATATAGCCACAGCCTGCCTCTCACTATATAGCCACAGCCTGCCCCTCACTATATAGCCACAGCCTGACCCTCACTATATAGCCACAGCCTGCATTTTCCCATATATAGCCACAGCCTGCCCCTCACTATATAGCCACAGCCTGCCCCTCACTATATAGCCACAGCCTGCCCCTCACTATATAGCCACAGCCTGCACTTTCCCGTATATAGCCAGCAGCCACCTGCTCAGCTTTAAAAAAAGAAAGAAACAAAAACTCCGTACTCACCTTTCTGATGCAAACAGTAGGTCTTCTGTCTTCCGCTCTGACTTCAGCTCCCCTTGTGGTCCCATCGTATACACCATGATGTCAGCAAGCGGCTGGCGCCATTGTGTATCCGACGGGACCACGAGGGGAGCCAAAGCTGAGGACCTGCGGGATCATCATAAAGGTGAGTACAGAGGGTTTTATTTTCATTGACTTGAGTATAAGCTGAGTTAGGGATTTTCAGCACATTTTTTGTGCTGAAAAACTCGGCTTATACTCGAGTATATACAGTATTTATGTGATCCAGGTCACAATAGGCGACTTCTAGCATTTGTAACCATATGCACAATTTTGCATCCAGATAAATAATCCTGTCAGCTGACATCTGCTCATTTTTGTTAATAAGATTATCACACAAGGTCACTGGATACTGGAAATCTGATATTATTATAACAAATAATCACTAAAACTACCTACCTTCTTCTCATCGTAGTGGGTGTAGTAGATAAAGAGGATGCTGTCTTTGGATCCATCATTTGCCGTCACCTGCTCAAGAGCCACCCGGACATCAATCCACTTGTAGGGTTTCCAGTCTCTCCACCATTGTAGTGTGCCTGTTTTTACCCACACAGACTGGGAAAAAGGCGAAAATTATTACAAAATTTCTGAATGTGACATAACATAATGGGGCTTATTCACTAAGGGTCTGCAGATGAAATTTTTGTCAGATTTTCGAATCTCCCATCCAGCAGGACTGGATCATCCCGCTTCCTTCTGGAGAGTGTAGTTTACACTTAACGGAGACCATTAGAGCCTATGGCAGACGGATGCAATGTATGACATCCAATCCCAGTCTCCCCTGAGCATACACTGATGGAGTTCCCCAGTGATGTAACCCCCTACCACTTTTAGGGGGAGGAGATGAACTGGAGGATGTATCCCACAGTAAGAGCATACAGTGGGAAACGCCACTGTCCTCCATAACAAGGATACATTGGGTATTCTTCTGACGTATCCTTACCATGGACAACGAAAAACATGAATGAATGTAGCCATAGACTGTCCACTACCTGATCCACGGCAGGTTCGTAGTGTCTAAAACTGTCCAGTTCTCTCTTTGTGCGTTCACTGAGCTGCTCAAATATCTGTTTCCTCCACATGGCTGTATTTGCTGGGGTGATAGACAAGGACATTGACTGCATGCTTGTAGTCAAACCTGGAGTGTTGGAAAAAGATTTGCAGAGTGGTGAGACGACAGCACATACAAAGAATAATATGAAAAATTCTTGCTATTGTCTTTAGTCACATCAAGATAGGAAAATACTGATGTTCTCTAATGAGGTGCAGAAATGCAGCATCTATACCATGACTTACAGACAACTCTATGTTGCCTTGTCAAGGTATAATGCATGTATTGCTACGGTTTAAATTAGTATATATGATAAGAACCAATACCTGCTTGGAGATTGAACCATTTGAGAGAGTTGTGGGAGTCTACGAGACAGCTTCCTCCAGATACCCATGTCCATAAAGGGTATATATCTCTTCCGAAAGAATCTTCCGTTCCTTCAGGGAATGTCTCAAATACAGACAGATTGTTGGCGTCATCTGGAGGTTGGAGCGCATTGATGCGAGCTTCAACCAGATCAATGCTGCTCCATTGTGGAGCTCTGGTCATCTTAGAGTTTGTAGGCACTTCATCACAACTGGGACTAGCAGCTTCTTCATGGGAATCCACCGGGAGTTCTGCACTTTGACTGCCGGTTTCCTTAACGTCTGATACACTGGGACCAAATTCTTGTAGTTGTGTTTGTTCGGCCTCTGAATCTACATCAGACTGGATGATCGAATCGGTTTGACCCTTCACTTCTTCTCCAAAGAAGCAGCCGGCACTACAGGGATAAAGGAACACATTTTTGGGTTTCTTATTAAAAAACATTAATGTATATTGTAATAACAATGTTTACAGAGGCTGGACCAGTCATTTAGATTGTCAAAAAGGAGACATGACCCGGCACTCCAACATCTTGGGTAAAAATATTAAATGCTTTATTAAATCCATAAAAGTTTCAGCGATCATACATGTGCAAACAGAGCAGCAAGCGACCAACACGATTCAATGAGGATGTCTTTGTCAAGGCCGGGCTGTGTCTCCTTTCTTACAACGCTATGTCTCTGATCTCTGGATGGTTGGATGAGCGGATTCATTATTTCTATTTGTTCCAGTCATTTACGTTATCACCTATTAACAGGACTGTTGGGACCCCCATCTATCATAAGGACCCCCAGAAATACAGAAGAAAGAAGGTCTCATTCTCACTGCCGTTACACTCCATTGTATATTGGTGTTAGAAATGGTCACTCACACAGTGAATGGGAGTCCTGAAAATAACCAAGCGTTGTGTTCAGCAATGACCAACACTCTCATTCTATTGCATGGAGCAGTAGGACACATGCTAGTCCTGCTGCAGCTCCCGGCCTAAGTCTTCCGGTTTTTCTAGGTTATTGATATTCATACTTTTCCATGGGTTTGGTCATTGATAACATATTGGTGGTGGTGAGTAGCTGCCTATGGAGTGGGCAGCAGATGGTTCCACCCTCTGTGTAGTGGCAGGGATGGCTACTCAAGTAAATAATAGGCGAGTTTCAATAATGCGCCTAACTACGAGACAGTAAATGGCGCCATCTTTACCACTTATGATGTTCTCAAAGATTCAAAACAGCATAAGCTTAATTTTCAAATTTACACACACCCCAAATCCCCAGATAAAAGAACAGTGTGGGAAACACCAGTCTGGTTCTTGCCATTTCAGCAAAGCAGAGAGAGCTAACATGATGTAGGGAGGAATATTGATTTGGGAAGCCTGGGATCAATTATTTCTGCAGAGCTCCACCAATCTGTTTCAACTCCCTAAAGGGTTTTTTCTGATGTTGACATTCATGAACTTTCCTTAGGATAGGTCATCAATATCAAATTGTAGGTGGCCTGACATCAGACGCTTTTTGGTGCCTTTGACGCCATAACTATAAAGAGGAGGGGTCATAACAACGCTCTATCCACAAGATACTTTTATGTAACGTAGTTCCTAGGGAAAGTACTTCCTTTGCTGTGGTCCAGCACTGATATACACTGATCACAAGACTTAGTCTTTTCATAGTAAGCACGGAGTCATCATTACCTGTTGATGCTGGAGACACTTCCGGAGTTGGACCTATCATTTTCTCTCGGAACCAAAATGGCTTTCCATACTTTCCCACTGAGCTCACTTGGAGTAACACCTTGCCGGAAATATACACCCCGGTCTTCATATCCAATGCCCCACACCTACATGAGATAACAAACACATGAACACAAAAATTAAGTTATTTCCTATTTTGTAGCTCCAAAGTATCACAAAGTGAATTTTCCCAAGACATTTATGGTATAACCTGCGGATATGCCATAAACGTCTGATAGCTGTGGATTTTTGGAACTAGAACCTGCATTTATGTCTAATATGTTCCTCCCGGAACCACATTCCCACGGTCACTAAAACCCAAACTAATTGGTGGAGGTCTAGTTTAAGAGAAATTGTGTAACTCTCTTAAATAAAATAGTCATTACAGAAACAGTAAAGTAGCTCTCTGTTTCTGTAACTGTCATTCAGTTTTATGGAAATTACAGAAACGGTGTAATATCAGCTGTTTCTGTAAAACCCTCCATAAATGAGAACGAGGGCTAAGCCCCAGAAACCAGCCACTGACACTCCATAGGAAATAGTGCTGTGCTTCCGGCTCTGTACTCTGCGTTAGCCCTGGCACCAGTGGCTGCTGTGAATGAATTATTGAAGGGGTTTCCAGGGGGTAGACCCCCACAAACTTTAGGAGAGATCATGAATATGTTTAACCTACAGCTTTAAAGTGGTTTTCCAACCAAACAAGTTACACAGGATAGGGCCCAACTTGCTGATTGGTCGGAGTCTCTGTGATGAGACTCCCACAGATCACAATAACGAGGGGTGCGAGGTACCTCCGTCAGATCCCTCATTGCTCCCCAAGATGAGTGGAGCAGATGGCCACCTTGTTTGGTGGGAAAACCCCTTTAAATATGGTCTCTTTTGTAGAAACACTGTTATGCTATCATTTACTTCTGGGTTAATGTTATACCTGATCATTGAGTCCGACACTTATCATGGCCAGTTCTCCCACCATTTCAATCCAACTGGTACCACAAGGGTTGTGTGAATTAATTCCTCTTCTGAACCACACCTGGATAAGAGACAACACAAAACTGAAAACACATACTAGAGGCATGACAACTACAGCAGAAGAATATGAGAGAGGATCTGGGTCTTCAATGTATAGTCATACATTATGCCTGTAGACAGAATATAATATGGACAATGTTCCAGAAAGGTGCAGATGCTGGTTTCTACATTTGACAAGTACCTGTGACTGGTAGGTGAAGCATGGAGCCATGTAATAGTAACAGTGTAATAATCATACCAAGTACATATCACATCATGTACTGGTCTTAAGACATGCCATAGATTGTGATAGATGCATGTCGCAGCTCTAAAGGCCCATGTACAGGGTGAATCAAAAGTCCCCAGACCCGCTTTTATTTGAGTTACAAAGGAAAATGACATATCTGATACCAAGTAATGGATGAGGGGGTCCTATCTTTTAGGCAATGTCTGGAAGAAGAGTGAAGAAATCAGGCAATACCTTTTTGAGGCCAACTGAGTATATCCGATGGTGAGCTTACGAGAATACTAATAATTCTTCATCAGACATGGGGGCACATTTATTAAGGGCCCGGACGCAGCATTTTCGTGGGGTTTCGCGCTGAATTGCCCCGGGCTTTTGGCGCGCCCGATCCGATTGTGTTGCATCGGCTTGCACGCAACACAAATCGGGGGGGGGGGGTTGGTGGTCTGGACTTCGGACAACCCGACTGATTCGGACAAACCGCGGAATTAAAAAGCTATCTGTGTCGCAAGATCAGCACTCACAGTCACCGGGAAGAAGAAGGACCTCAGCGGGGGAAGCGACAGATGCAGGAAATTGGACACCCAATCGTAGTGAATAGCGGCAGACCCGAATCCTCGTCAAACAACGCACGAGGGATCGTGACGGGACGGGTAAGTAAATGTGCCCCATGATGTTGAAGAGAACTAGTATCCTCAAAAGCTCACTATCAGATATACTCAGTTAGCCTAAAAAAAGTATTGCCTGATTTCTTTACTCTTCTTCTGCCCTTCAAGGCTAACGCTGTACAAATCTACACTACTAGCTATGTATGGAACATAGCCATATTAGATCAAGGGCAGCTTTTCCCTTTGGGAAAGCAGTCAAGTAACAAAAAAATCTAAATTGTCTCATAAATTAATTGGCCCACTCAATCAGATCTACAATAGCTCTTGTGCTTCAAAAGTTATTAAACACCAGAGATTCTCAAAAGATTCGCCCACCGGTTCAAAAACCACTGTATCCAGCGCCTACAGCTCTGTGTTCCTCTCCATGGACAACACGTCACATAGCTGTGCATCTTGGGGTACGTTCTGTGTTGATTTGTCACTGATTTATGAGATAATTCTGGCCTTCTTTGATGTTCTACTTGGCCGCGCACAGCATGTAATATAGGCCTCTTCACCTATTACTACAGGTATGTCATTTTCCCTTTTGAAATAAAAGAAAGGTTCTGGGACCATTGACTCTCCCTTTATGATGTAAAAGGGGTAGAAATACTTTCAAAAACAAGTCAATATGGGCAAAATCTCACAGTTTTGTGCTACTGCCTTGTGTCTTAATCAGGGACAAGGACGGAGCAGAGAAATGAGTTGCACACTCCCTATAGAGACCAATATGGGATAAATATCCCCATAACCCCAATAAAAAATAAATAGGTGTCCATAGCTAGCCATACAATAAGGAATCTATGGCACTGGGTTTTTTTGGTTGCGTGTGTGCACTGTGCATGTAAACAACAAATCCATGTGACACATCAAATGCCCCATGACTTGGCTCAATATGTTTTACAATGATTCTCTTATACAACAGCTCAAATGCTTTAAGACTCAGTCAGTAAAGAAGAGACCTGAGATAACCCTACAGTCTCTGAAGGACTTACTTTGCGTTCCTTAGTTACAGCCCAAACCACGTGAACCCCAACTGATACATGCATGATCCCTTCTCCGGGTGTGGGGGCTTCCACAACATCCCAGGAAATTCCTGTCATGGGAAAGACATTATACATTACATCACAGGCTTTCCCAAAGGATCACATGGCAGCTCCAGATAAACATGATGTTTTACATCCACAGGGTCAAACTAACGGCGAAAATATGCGATGATGTCCTCACGGTTTCAAATAACAATTTTTTGCTTTGTACATACAAAAAATACAGAGGGCAGCAAAACAAGAAATATTATGGCAGATGGTTAACCACATGATGCATGTGACACACATGTATCCCCCACAGAAATTATTCAGAGGTTACAGCCAAGTTCCTCAATTTCAATATTAAAAGGGTTATCTTAAAAGGATTTTCCATTTTATTTATACAGTAGGGTGGGTCATCCAAATAAAATAACTGTGGTTCTGTTGTCCCCAGAGCGAAAATCAACAGAACAGGGTTGTAAAATATTCTCACTCTATATAGTGGTCAGGCTCACCTCCAATGTAAGTGATGTAGGATGAGCTGTGTAACCTAATGTAAGATAAGCTACAACCACTACACAGGCAACATCGGTGTTTTTTTCACTCTATTCTGATTGTTGATTCAAACTATGGAACTACCTCAATTATTAAATATCAGTTTACAACATATTCCCAGTTGATTCCATATGCTAATGAGGTACATGGTGCACCAAGTCCATGTCCACAGCACCCGGAGCACTGCTCTTCCAATCCAAAATCACTTCACTCTACTTCCATTATCTCCCTATGCTTCTCAAAAGATATATTTTCTACTAATATAACAGATAGACTTGTGGTCCAGGAAGGCATAGCAGTGCTCCAAGTGCTAAGGAAACTGCTAATTAGCATACGGATTAAAAAGGGAATTTCTCTAAAACAGGATTTTAAATCATAGTACAGATGTTGATTCACAGGGTAGCTACCAATAGGTGACACTAGAGATATTGGGGTGCATTTACTAAGGGTTGTGCACTGAACTTTTGTAAAACTCTGAAACATTTTCGGGGATTGCACGGCTTGCACAGGTGTTTAACAAGTGTCTGCGCTGGGATTTTGGCGAAAGCGATCGATTTTTGGCACAGCTGCACTGGCTTCCATGCGACACAAATCAGGGGGCGTGCCGTCGGACGATCCGACTGATTCGGACTGAGCGCGGGATTTAACTTTCAAATTGTGTCGCAAGCCCAAGCACTTACATACACCAGGAAGAAGAAGGTGAACTCTGTGGGACCTGAGGGGGAAGCGACATATGCAGGATATCGGGCGCATGATCTTAGTGAATCGCGGCACAGGGCATTATTGTCGGACAATGCAGTGATGTGCAGGCTCTTTTCAGACTATTTACAGCAGCTTTATCTCTGACCAACAAATACACAGATGCTATTTGGCATACATAGGGCTTAGACTCGTGTAGTTATGTCTCCTATACTAGTACTCTTCTAGCTGGGTAATACACATATTTCGTGGCATCATACAATATAGTGATATTTACCTTTGGGGTTATTCCTGCTGATACCTTTCCTTACAATGGCCTGTCCTTCCCACAGGGCGGCCCATAATAAGTCATCAGGCCCACAGCTTATCTGTATGACCTCACTAGGCGTTTCTATTTCTGACCAAGATGATCCTTCGGGATTGTCGTGGCAGACGTTCTCTCTGTACCAAACCTAAGGGAAGGAAAGAAACATTGGAGTCCAGTGTATGTAACAGGGCATGTTGTTTCTCTATCCTGGACCCAAAGTCTACAATTTTAGAACCAAACCATGTCAACAAAATATGGGATAAAGGTTCGAGAGAACAGCGTTTCATTTCTGAGAACAAAATCTGTCTTGCCCCATCATCTCTTGGGTCTCTACATATGCTAAGCTCTCTCCAATCACTTACATGGAACCAAATAAGTGAATGGGAGTGCTGGAGAAATTAAGGCGCTGTGTTCAGCAATTTCCGACACTACCATACTATTGGGCAAGGCAGCAGGACACATCCTCGACCAACAAATCCACCCATTATTGAGAACGATCTCATATCCCCTGGTTGTTGGTGGTCCGTGCAATCATAATCTCAGCTTGTAATCCCCTATCCTGTATATAGGGGATAACTTCCTAAATCCGTGCCCCCAATTTAACTGGAAACAACCATATGGTTTTGTATACATTAAGTTCATTACCTTTCCCTGCAAAGAAACCGTCCAGACAGAAAGACGCCCCACAGGTTCATCTGTGATCTCCCATCCTCCTACTGATATGTCATTAAAAGGATCTGGTAACTGATCTTTGTCAATGTGCGGGGGAATCTAAAACATGAAGGAAGAAAAACGTCATATATACGGTACTATTCCATATCAGAACGATGGGGTTTCCAGGGGCAGCCATCACACAAAGATCCAAGCCATACATCCAACTTCTATATTTACGAATAGGATGCAAATGAAGTGTCGGATCACAACAAATCCAATCTGATATTCATGAGCTATGAGTGTATCACCCCCTCGTCCTCTCCATGGCGCCGGACGTGTGCCCGCTCGGCTACGGTATGCATATGGACTTAATCTTATTCAAATAAAGTTACCTTCATTTTTTGGCATTAACCTTTTTTTTTTTTTGCAACAGGTTAGTCTTATCTGTACCAGGTAAAGGGTTAACTATAGCCGACTCAAGGGGCCATCAATTGTTTTGGCACAAATCACAACATAAACGTGTTCCAATCAGATTGATAGATGTACCCCATATTTTCGTGTCACTATGTGTAAACTGCGGGACTTTCATTCCCTTCTTATTTCAAGTCTTAGGTCAAGTCTTTAGTCTTATTCTGCAGACTTAGAGAAACCTACCTTTGCCCAGCAGTTCCTAGACTTGTATCTTCTGTACCGGATCCATCTCCGGCGTCGTACACAGGAATTCCACTTCTTATCCTTTAAGTACGTTGCTGGGAAATCTATAGCGTATGTCCAGCCCTGCGAATTAGGGGT
The DNA here is from genome assembly GCF_040894005.1 of Engystomops pustulosus. NCBI lineage: Eukaryota > Metazoa > Chordata > Amphibia > Anura > Leptodactylidae > Engystomops > Engystomops pustulosus. The sequence goes on from NC_092418.1 coordinate 30,710,953, forward strand.
CATAGGAGGATATTGATTATAGGATTTTCTTGACTTTTTGGTGTAAAACGTGGCAAAAAACTGCATTGGGCTTTTTTTTTTGCCAAAAATTTACAATGGTCTTTTCCCACCACAGGAACCTTCTTAAGCTGATTGTAATTAAGTTGTCCTCTAGAAACTGCAAGATGCTTTATCATGATTTTTAAGACACTACAAGGTTTTACGACAGATATGTGGACCACAAGATCTGACTAGAAGTTTTATATAGACCTTGCCAGAAGTTCTATATGGACCAGATGACTCTATCAAAACTTCTCTATAGACTAACAGGGCTTCCAAGAAGATCTCTATGAAGAATCAGGCCCTGACAGAAGACCTCTAAGCATCAGAAGACCTTATCAGAACTTCTCTATAGGAGGTTCATCAAACGTTCATCAGACCTTACCAAAGGTTTTGTATGGAACTGATGGGCCTAGCAGAACATACTCTCTGTAAACACCCGGGTCTTATTCAAAAACGCTCTATGGAGCAGAAAACTTTTTGGTTCTTTATAGACTAAAAAAAAAAAGAAAAAAGAAAAAAAAAAAAAAAAAAGAGATTTTCTGTGGACTGCCAGATCCTACAAAAGTTCTCTAAAGACACTCAGACCAAACAGAAATATTATATGGACCAGAATACTAAAACTCCAAAAAAATTATACAGACTAACAGACCTCATAAGGGGTGCTCTAGAAACAATTAGGCATTGACAAAAGATTAGAAGTCCTTACCAAAATCTCTCTATGGACTTAAAGGCCTTATAAGACGTTCTCCATAGACCTCAGACCTTACGAGAAGTTACAAACTTTACAAGAGAGTTGGTTCTTTATATAATGGAAGATATTACAGGAATGCTAAATTGGTTTGCACCATTCAGTCAGACTAGAGAACAGCATTGTATCTTGTCTGTTGTGTATATGACATAATAACGGGGGGTGCGGGTTGCTTGACTTGTGCTATCCAGGTCTTTAGGTCACATGAGTTACTCACCCCTTTCTCCGTAGGTTCCCCTCCTATGTTCTCATCCACATACCAATCTGATTCCCATTCCCAATGCGGAGAGGGCAGAGTAAAACTGTCTAGAGGTTGGTGATTGAAGCCGGTGACGTCGCTCCATTGCCAGCGGTCACTGGGCAGGAGCCTCTCACAGAACCCATCCACCGGATTCCAGCGCTGAAAACATGGAACAAAGAGGAGTCATTCAAACATTTTATAGCTGTGCATTATCAGAGTTACATAGATTATAGGGTTGAAAAAAAGACACATGTCCATCAAATTCAACTAAGGAAAGGAAGGATTTGGATGTGGAAGGGATTTTAGGGGAACAATTCTATATTACAACACAACCGTCAATGTAATTTAGATGTAAAAAGGCATCTATACCCTACTTGAAGCTCTCTGCTGTCCCTGCTGTGACCAGCGCCTGGGGCAGGCTATTCCACAGATTGACAGTTTTCACAGTAAAGAAGCCCTGTCGCGTTTGGTGATTAAACCTTGTTTTCTCAAGACGGAGACAGTGTCCCCTTAACAACTAAAAGCAGTTTCTGTAACAAAGAAATATAATGCTGCCCCCTATTGGAGACCATATAACATTACCTATCATAAGTGTCATATATATGTAAACTAAACATAAATTACAAGTATCTACTATACATTTTCCACAAAATTTGCCACTGTGAATAATAAGAAAGTGGCAAGCATAAAAGGCTGGATTCCTTCCAGGAAGGAAGATGGGGGTGTTAGCCATTTCCTGTTGATATCCAGGAGTAAACCAAGTGTTCTTGGACAATCCAAAAGCCAAGATTAGATGCAAGATCTAAGGAAATATTAGCATTTTGTTATAAAACAACTTTTCTCTAACAAAGACCTTATTTGATCCTTCTCCATTGCCATTTTGAAGGTGTCCGGTCCCCGCTACACTTCATTTCTTGCTCTACTTATGAATTGATCCTCTTTATGAATGAAACCCCCTTTAAAACTCAGCATCATTACAGCCATCTGTTATTCCTCTTTAAAATTAATGACAAAACTGACGACTAAACATGCACTGCCCAATGAGTGGTGTGTAGCAATAAGCCCTATTAACAAGGGACAACATCCAGTTCTCATTTTATCAAAATATTTCCAGGAGGAATAACAAAGGAAATGTACAACACAGGGTTCTAAGAAGTGACGTTTCAATGTTGAATATAAGTATTACAGGAAACCTACCACTATGGATCGACCTATTAAGGTAGATGTGGTGCATCTAACGAATGTAAGGATAGCCCTTTTTAGGGCTAATCTTTTACTCCCCTCTATCTTTTCTAAGCTTTAATCAGGGTAATATGCAAATTTCCCAAAAAGAGGCTACTGGGGCGTGGAGTAGCCGGAGCGGAGGCTATGCCGCGCAGCTACTCCACACCCCAGTAGGCTCTTTGATCCTCCTACCAGATATCTCCAGCGTGCAGCTACAAGGAGCTGCACACATTTGTCCGCAAAGCCGGAATTCTGAGAGTGCGCATAACACAGTCCAGCGGCTGCACGATCTCGGCTCCAGAGCCGGAGCTACTGCGCATGTGCAGAACTGAGTGCCCAAACTACAACCAAAATCCACTTATTTACCGTGAAGTGCCAACATGGCATTTTAAGCATTAACTTACTGCTATGTGTTCTTCCACATCTTTCAATTGTATTGGCCACCTAATGCCACTAATACAGTTGAAAGAAAGAGGGCAAATAGCTTCTCTCCAGGGTCTCAGGGTACAGGAAGAATGGTGGGTCTAGCAGGATGACCTCCAAAGATAATGAAGTTCTGCCATCACCTTCTCACTTTTCCCGCAGTTCCAAACAGCCAATGAAGTGTTGCTTTAAAATAGAGCTGAGAGCAGCATCTCTTAAGTTGCCTGCGACTGCAGAAAGATTTGGTGGATTTGGTCCTGTTTGGTGAACTCTGTCATGCAGAGATGGCCTGAGTGCCCACAGAAAGGGCTCAGAGTGCCACTTCTGGCACCCGTGCCATAGGTTCGCCAGCACTGGGGTAGAAGGATCAAAGAGGCTACTGGGGCGTTGGGAAGCCGCACCGCATAGCTACAGCTCCGGCTACTCCACGCCCCAGTAGCCTCTTTAGAAAATTTGCATATTACCCTGATTGAACATTAGAAAAAATAGAGGGGAGTAAAGGATTAGCCCTCAAAAGGGCTATGCTTACATTCGTTAGATGCACCTACCACATCATCTACCTTAATAGGTAGATCCACAGTGGTAGGTTTCCTTTAACTTATGTTATATTCATTGTTGGCTGTGCAAGGCATGTTCGGACTTGTAGTTCCCACCAGTAGGGGTTCATACCTGATTCTCATACGTCTCTTCTTGATATCGGATGGGCAAGTCGCTGGCGTGTACATAGATGTATATGTGATGATCACTGGCTATTCCCCAGCAGCATGCTTGAACAGCGGAAATGCGCTTGAACTCCAATTGTCCGTCTTTACACAGTTCCCACTGTTGCCCATCTGTGGACAGTGTGTATACCTTGCCCCAAATATCAGATGCCCACAGTATAGTGCTTGGCATTTTCCTAGTCAAAATAGAGAGAAAAATTTAGTGAAAAGTGCTGTATATACAAGGATGAAAGCAGAGCAGGATTCTGAGCTCTCATCTCTCTAAGCACCCCCTGCACGTTCAGTGTCTGTACATAGAATACGCATTTTTATTATGAGAAGCTTCATTTATACGACAGGCAAGGATATAATGGTCTGCACGTTAATTTCAGCGCAAGTCGCAACGTATGATCTAAATAATTCATCAGCGGTCGGAGTGCAGATAGGGAAGGAAAATACAGATCGGTGCTAGACATATAAAGCAAAGTGTTTACATATTTACTCATCTTTTGTAAGATATAGCCGTCAGCTGTATTGCTCCAGCAGCAATTATTACCTCCTTGAGGTCACAGCCTTTTATGTTGTTTTTGTATTACGACAGCATTTTACTCCTTCGGTACCATAATCATGACGTAGCAACGGAGTGCACTGCTACAACATCATATAGAAACTATGGATGTCTATAAGGATTAAACATAATTTCCATTCCAGCTTAGACTAGAGCTAAGCGATTACTTTGGACTTGTATTTCAATGGGATGTGATCATTATACGGCTGATTCTGCTGTAACTATAGCGAGATCTGAAGTTATGCATCTCAATGGAAGCTTTATAGGGAATATTATGGGAATATTAGAGGCATATCAAACATGTGGATCCAACCTTTAGGACCTGCACCCATCTCCTGAATGGGGTGCTGAATAAAGAGAATGAAGAACCTAGTAAAAGCACATCATGACTTTGCACGGCATGAACCCCCTGGAGGCATGCCATGAACCCCTGTGGTACATGTAGAAGGGATTGAGCATGCAGGATTCAGATAGGCCTATGGCGTTCAAGGTGAATAGTGAGCTCCATTAATAACTTCTGAAAGGTCATATCTGACAACACAACCTGCCCCCATCTCTAAACAGGATGAAAAAAGCAAATACATAACCCCTAATGCTTCGTCAGGGTCCCGTGATGCGTTTCTGACTTCTGGCAGACAACACTGTGCAGTTAATTGCTCTTTTGGTTTACCACTTGCTATAAATTATAAATAAGGCAGAAAATATTCCTAATATAATGCATCGTAATGCAGATGAAACAACTGAGTGCCCTCTGTACCCGGCTCAGGAAATAATGTAATCATACCGACCATCACGGAGCAGGGGGATGGAGCTGCAGGGACCCTCATCACAACAAGGAGATTCGGAAGGTGCTTTACGAGTGCCGACGCCACCTATTTGTTGAGCAAAAGTGCTTGTATGTACGGTGTCTCTCTCATCCAGTGGGAAGGGAACAACTTTTAATATGCAAACAACTGGTTAGCTACTCTATGGGGCACATGTATCATAGTTTTTATGTTTCCTGAAGTCGGCCTACTTACTCATTGCAATGTATCCTAAGTTTTTCCCAAATACTAGCTCCTAAAAGTGAGTCTGGGTCTAGCACACTCTGTTTTGGGACTTATTAGGTGCAGGAATGGGACAATTTCAGAACCCAAAATGTTGCACAAGTTTAACAAACATCTGGGCTACAAAAATTAAATTCAGCTACGGTGCGCTTCTTGATTCTGCACCTTAAAAGTCTCAAACTGCAAAAACGTTTACAAAAAGTTTCACACACACAAAAAAAAGAAAGCAATAGGAGTGATACATGTCCCCCTACAAAGGTACATTCACACAGTCGGCCTGGCCGCAGTTGTGCGCTAAAGAGGAGTGGGGGTGACCCCTCCTCTTGCATAGAGAAAAGCGGCGCACGTCCACACACACAGGAAGAGATAGATGATGCTCTATCTCAGTGATGGCAAACCTTTTAGAGACCGAGTGTCCAAACTACAACAAAGACCCGCTTATTTGTCGCAAAGTGCCAACCCAGAAATTTAATTTGTGATTTATACTCCCTTCTCTGTCACAGTTTTCATTGATACCAGCACCCGAGGACACCCAACACCCAATAAAGCAGAAAATAGTCCCAGGTACAGCCGTCACTTTAAAATAGCTCTGTGTACAGCAAGTCCTGGGCTGTCTGGGACTGCAGAAAGATACATGGAGTCCTCTCTGGTGATGCCCTGAGTGCCCACAGAAAGGGCTCTGAGTGCCACCTTTGGCACCAGTGCCATAGGTTAGCCATCACTGCTCTATCTTTTCCCTGTGTACAGTGCAGAATGGTCCCACACACACGTGTGGCATCGTACCGCCGGCGGGCAGCAAATTTGCGGCCGCCTATACATACCCCCAGAGGGCCGTCTGAATGTACCCCAAGTCAATGAATGACCCTTTAACAAGCCTTACAACTTGTCCTGATGGACACAAACTTTCCAATAAACTTTGCATATATATGTAGCATAAAAATAAATATAAGAAACTTTGTAATAGGTCATATCAGAGTAAAGTGTGTAAAGTGTCTCCACCCACAGTAATTTGGGTTTTATCATCCTCATTCTTGGTCTGTTTTTAATCACTTCACAAAAAAAAACAGGGAGACTGTAATCATTGGGGTTCTTCTGCACCCCCCCTCCCCCCCCCCCCAAAAAATGACTGCAAAAAGTTTGAAGTCCTTGAAGCAGATTGATATCTGCGCTTTAAAAGGTGGATTTGCAGAGATCCCTAGCATACCAGCGTGCAGCTTAGGTATTTGCGGTTTATCTGTGGCTATTAGGCTAATTGTTGGAGCTGCTCTGCCTGCCCTATGGAGAGGGGAGGGGGCGGAGTCAGTCTTGACAGCTAGGTCAGTGTTGTAGATACACTACATATGGTCTGTAACAGGTTTCAGATAACAAAGCAGATCTATGGAGAGGGGAGGGGGAGCAGTGAGTCTCGACAGCTAGGGCATTCTTACATCTGTGAGATTACAAAGAGAATCTATGGAGAGGGGGAGGGGATCAGTGAGTCTCGACAGCTAGGTCAGTCCATTTTATCCACTACATGCAGTCTGTTACGTCTGTAAGATTACAAGGAGAATCTATGGAGAGGGGAGGGGGAGCAGTGAGTCTCCACAGCTAGATCATTCCAGTTTATCCACTACATGTAGTCTGTTATATCTGTGAGATTACAAAGATAATCTATGGAGAGGGGAGGGGGACCAGTGAGTCACGACAGCCAGGTCAGTCCATTTTATCCACTACATGTAGTCTGTTACATCTGTGAGATTACAAAGAGAATCTATGGAGAGGGGAGAGAGCAGTGAGTCTCCACAGCTAGGTCAGCCTATTTTATTCACTGCATGTAGTCTGTTACGTCTGTAAGATTACAAGGAGAATATTTGGAGAGGGGAGGGGTAGGAGTGAGTCTTGACAGCTAGGTCATTCCAGTTTATCCACTACATGTAGTCTGTGAGATTACAAGGAGAATCTATGGAGAAGGGAGTTGGAATAGTGAGTCTTATTAGCTAGGTCTCTGACCGCTGAAAACTAGAAATACAGTTTACTTACTAAATAATTTTACTAGAAAAGTCATGTAACCGACCAGACCTATTGAAAGTTTGGACATAGGGAAATTAATCTAAATCTAGAAATTAATCTAAAAACTACATATTGAAATTGATTTATAACCTTTTGAGTAATCCGATTTCTCAGAAGGTCATAAACACCACAGTAAACACATGTGGAAACACCCTCAAAGCTTCCTCCTTCTGCTGCTTATGATAGGTAAGTAATCCCTGTTTATTTCAATTCCTGATAATAAGAAAGCCATAAACGGTGTCAGGACAATCAGCTCCAATATAACCTGACAAGGGCATAAGAGAGTCCCATGTGTATTGGAGCAGAATTCCCCGGAGCAGCAGAGCGGATTCTCTTATATAAGTGTCATGTGTCCCAGCGCCCCCTCTGGCAGGATCTGCTCTTCTTTTAGCCTCTTACGCCCTGGTTTTTAAGGAAAAAAAAGTTTTACAATTATGCAAATTAAGCTGAGGGGCTCCGGCTCCATAGGTGTTAATGGAGCTGCATTTACATAATTTTTAAAGCCCCTCAGGCTCATTTACATACAGTCTTTCATCCTGATGGTAGATGTCCTTTAAAGAAGAGCAGATCCTACTAGAGGGGGCACACACCAGTATGTCAGTGTGCTTAGTTTACAATCCTTCATCCTGGTGGTAGATGTCCTTTAAAGGATATTTATATGACAATTTAAAAGGAGAAGCGTCATAAAAACATCTCCTATATTTAATTATGACCTATTAGGATAGATGGACGTCATAGCGGAAGTACAAGTGGTCTTGTTGTTAAATATTACCACATATATATGCAAAACCTTTGACTTGTTAGGGGTGGTCTTAAGAATCGGACCCATTTTTAACAGATGATCGTAACGTTACTCTGATGTTATACCAACATAAAATTGAGGGGCAGGTGATGTAATACATCAAGCGCAGTCACCTTCAAGGGTCATTACTACCAGTTTTCAGTCGCCATATGCTTGCCCAAAAAATGCTCTTGCAATCCATATCCCTCTAGTATATGTTATGGTAAATGACTGGAGACCTCTCACCATATGACTCAAAACTGACACACAACCCCCAAAAAGTTACACAGTGCAATTACACAGAGCAGCCAGAAGGGGCGCTATAAGGCGCACGTAAACACTGGCCATATGGGCTGACAGCGCTCATCCTCATTAACCATTACTGTTCTGGTGTAATGTGCAATTAACCAAGCATGAAGTGGGATAAACCATTAATAACCCCCCGACTATAAAGAGCGGTAGTGAGTGTGCCCGCATGCCCGCCGCTTACCTGGCCGCCCCTGACACCACGACACGTAGCCCCGGTTACATGCACACACATTGGAGAGGTTGGCAGAGTGCAGCCATTGCTCTGCAGTCCCCCCTCCCAGGAGCAGACACGGGGGCGGGAGAACGCCGGGCTGGGAGCTCTGCCATTGGTTGCTTCCGTTACAGTCTGCGTTATGATTGGTGGAAAGAGCTCCACGTCAAATTAGATGACAAAAACAGCAGCACAAGCTGTTCGCAGCTAGAGATGAGGAAGCAGAGGGCGTACAGGGCTGACACACATGACACACAATGTTACATGAGAGCACACGGAAGTCTGCCGAAAATGAAATGAAAAGTTAAGGCAACCAATCAGGTTGCACATTTCATTTTATTAAGGTGTATAGAAAATGAAAGCTGGAATCTGATTCGTCAATATTACTTGCTTTAGTCTTAAAATACTTCTCCATGTTAATCAGTGCAGAGCATAGACCCTAGTGCTGAGACCGCTACACTACAGTCATATTTGAAGTCTATGTTAATTACCGCTCCACTGACTAGTAGTCACTAAAGCCTCAAACAGTCATAAGGCCACTGCTATATGTGGCTCTGAGGCTGGGAAGCACATGGGCAGTGGTGGCGAACCTATGGCACGGGTGCCAGAGGTGGCACTCTGAGCACTCCTTGTGGGCACCCAGGCCATCACCCTAGCACAGAGTTTACAGACAAGACTCAAAACCTCCTCCTGCAGTCCCTGGCCACCCAGGATGTGCTGTGATCAGAGATATTTTGAAGTTCCACATCCTTAGCTGTCTGGGAATACAGGAGGGGCAAGTCTGCAATCCCCGCAATTCTTCTTGTTCAGGGGACCCAGGAAGGAAGCTACAATAATAGTCTGATTTTCTCCTCTATCTCTTAATTGTATTGGTGTCCTCAGGACATCAATACAATTAAAAGCCGTTAGAAAACAGGTAGAAACATGTTACTGCTTAAATTGCAATGTTGGCACTTTGTATTTAATAAGTGGGTTTGGTTCTAGTTTGGGCACTTGGTCTCTAAAAGGTTCGCCATCACTGTCCTAGGGGATAAATTAGGAGCGTGACATAAGGCCATAAAATTTTCCATAACATGCGACATGTGCCATACCTTATCCTCAGAATAGGACATCAGTATGTGATGGGTTGGTGACCCAACACCCGAATCACGTAGCAGTCAGATACCTATAGCCATAGTCCGACACCACTGGGCAGAACCAGACAACTTGTATTGTATCCCCCACCGAAGCCTGACCTTTTGGGATTGGGGGAAACTGGATTCCACTGGTACCTGAGTGGCAGGCTAGAGTGGCCTAGCACTCAACTGGGTCACGATACAGGTGGGACAGGGCTTGTCCACGCAGGGCAGCAGACAGACGGGTGACGTCACCTACCTAAATATGGTGGTAGATGTCCTTTAACATTTACATCCAAGGAAGATTGTGATGCAGCTGCAATAAAGAATATAGTAGGTGCCAATGGAAAAAGAAACTTCCTACGAAACTACACAGATTCAGGATTCGCTGGCCAAACCTCTCCTACATCTTAAAGGAAATCTATCATTTGTTTTCATGCATTGTGCACCAAACATACCTTGAGAATGCTGTATCGACACTGATGCAGAAACATATCTTGTTTAATCCCTGATTCAGGACCTTGGGAAAGCTGGGTGCTGCTGGCTGCCTTTCGTAAACACATTACACAGAGCTTCCTGAACTGTCCAGGCAGGACTAATGCACCTGAGCTAGAAAACTCTCATACAGCAGCTGGAGATGGTGCAGCGATCGATTACTTCTTCCTGAGACAGCACAGTGATTACATCATTCTCTGGAGCAGTGCATAATTATAGTAAGAGGTAAAGGGCTGAGGGTGCGGTCACACGTTGCGTTAACGTCATGCGTTTAAAAATGCATTGCTACAGCTGAAAGGAGATTTGCCTAATTCAACACCTGTTAACGCTTGCGTTTACAAAACTCAAGTGTTAACACATTGTTAACGTATGTGTTAACATCGTGGTTAACGCATGTGGTTGTTAACACATTGTTAATGCTTGCATTAACATCGCGGTTAACGAATGCGTTTTGTAAACGCAGGTGTTAACAGCTGTTTAATTAGGAAACTCTCCCTTCAGTTGTAGCAATACGTATTTAAATGCATGCAGTAAATGCGACGTGTGACCGCACCCTGAGCCAGCCACAGGAGCAACAGAGCTTCATTATCATATTTTATTTTATTTTTTTTTCTTTCAGCAAAAACACTCAATTCAGGGATTAATATATATGTTTCTGCATCCATGTAGCTACTGCATTCTCACTCAAGGTACTTTATGTTTGGTTCACAATGCATAAAAAAAATGGTAGATTTCCCGGACATTGGAAGCGGGTAAATTTCATAACATAACTCGTCCGGCGGGCCATTACATGGGGGCTGAGTCTGGCGACTGCAGTTCAGCTCCAGTATCTAAGCTGCAGTTCCCCAACACAGCCAAAAATACTGGTTTCTACCTCTGTCCACTGTGAAGGCTGCTGGTACAGATGATCGGTGCAGGGTCCCGGAGTCAGTGATCCCCACAGATCAGATCACTTACTGATGTCCTATTTATGAATAATAATAATAATAATAATTCTTTATATAGCGCACACAGATTACGCAGCGCTGCACAAACCATGTCAAATTGGTCCCTGTCCCCATGGGGCTCACAATCTAAACAACCCAACAGTATGTTTTTTTGGAGTGTGGGAGGAAACCGGAGGACCCAGAGGAAAGCCAGGCAAACACAGAGAAAACATACAAACTCTTTGCAGATGCTGACCTGGGTGGGATTCAAACCCAGTACCCCAGCGCTGCAATAGGGTGTTTGTAGAAAAAAATGGTGGCTACTATATACCCCCTATCTACGGGATAGTCGAGAAAATATCTGAACCGCTATTTTTTAAATTTTTTAATTGACATTAAAAAAAATTTCAGTTACTTCCTTTGTGTGTTTTAGTCATTTTTGTATAGTCTTGGGTAACGGAGTGGCTATGCATTGTATGATTAGAGATGACAGCAATGTATTACACATTACACAAGCTTTGAAAAATGAGACCTGCTTCTACCTTCTCCTCGTCTTACCTTCTCCCGCTAGATTACATATTTAAAGCCTGGCTCCATTCGCTGCACATATATCATATATCATGTGCTGTTCCCTGTGTAGTGGCTGTAGTGGTTACTGCAGCTTAGCTATCATTATCATGAACAGGGTCCAGTTCCCCAGTTTGCAGGGAATTGCAAGTTTCACAGGTGCACAATTGTTGTATTCAATTTCTTTGGCAGCGCCAGAAATATCCAAGTTCAGTACTAGCGGATAGTGTAGAGCGCAACCTTTGGAGAACCTTCAAAGGTCCTGAAATGGCTCTTGTGTAAGGATTTCATGGGTGAATGCCTTTCACAGTCTTAAATTTGGTGGGTTGGGTGGCCATGGTCCCCTAGAAGACTTTGGCCGCGGGCTATCGCCCAAACCGCCAATATTATAATCCACTATTGGGTGCAATGGACACTATCTGTGCCACCACTTGGACTCCCACTGATTGGCAAAGTATTCCCTATCCTATGAGGATAACTTGCTAATGATACTTGTAGTCTTTGGCCTGAAGTTCTAGGGGGTTAGAGGCCTCCTTCGACTGTATGTCACTAGAGGGAGTGACCTCCCATTGTCTGATAAGGGAATTCATTGGATGAAGCGGGTCCTGTGATTTCTAAACAGACAAAGGTGCCAAAGATTGAAATTATTGGAGTGACCCATGTGCCGGAGCATAACCAAAGACTGGAAGTACCGGAGTGATCTAGGGGCTGGAGAATGCCAAAATACTGGAAGTACCAGAGTGACCCAAGGGCCGGAGCATGACCAAAGACTGGAAGTACCGGAGTGACCCAGAGGCTGGAGCATGATCAAAGACTGAAAGTACCAGAGTGACCGAGGGGAGGGAGCCTGACCAAAGACTGGAAGTACCGGAGTGACCCATGGGCTGGGGCATGACCAAAGACTGGAAGTACCAGAGTGACCGAGGGGCCGGAGAATGACCAAAGACTGGAAGTACCGGACTGACCGAGGGGACGGAGCATGACCAAAGACTGGAAGTACCGGACTGACCGAGGGGACGGAGCATGACCAAAGACTGGAAGTACCGGACTGACCGAGGGGACGGAGCATGACCAAAGACTGGAAGTACCAGAGTGACCGAGGGGCCGGAGCATGACCAAAGACTGGAAGTACCGGACTGACCGAAGGGACGGAGCATGACCAAAGACTGGAAGTACCAGAGTGGCCCAGAGGCTGGAGCATGATCAAAGACTGAAAGTACCAGAGTGACCGAGGGGAGGGAGCCTGACCAAAGACTGGAAGTACCGGAGTGACCCATGGGCTAGGGCATGACCAAAGACTGGAAGTACCAGAGTGACCGAGGGGACGGAGCCTAACCAAAGACTGGAAGTACCGGACTGACCGAGGGGATGGAGCATGACCAAAGACTGGAAGTACCAGAGTGACCAAGGGGCCGGAGCATGACCAAAGACTGGAAGTACCGGAGTGACCCATGGGCCAAGGCATGACCAGAGACTGGAAGTACCGGAGTGACCCAGAGGCCGAAGCATGATCAAAGACTGGAGGTACCAGAGTGGCCCAGGGGCCAGAGAATGACCAAAGACTGGAAGTACCGGAGTGTACCGGGAGCCAGACCAGGGTGAGTGCGCTTCTCCATTATTTTCCAGAATTCCCAAAAAAACTCTTTTATGACTGGGTACATAAATTATATCTCTGCTAATGTCCACTCAAAACATCGGAAATGTTTTTTTTTTTTTTTTTGCAATAGTATTTCTTCTTTTTTCACATTGCAAAAAATAAAAACTATGGCAAAAACTGATAAAATAAATTGTGAATGTGAATTAAGCAGTGGTGCCTAAGGTGCAGATTTAGATTTAGCTAAATTGCATCTACTCTGCAAAAAAAAGTAGTTTTTTTAATCCATTTAATGGCTTATTTGTAGGATATGTCTGCAGCAGGACCTCAGCTCCTCATCTACAGGTGCAGATTAGTGTATATGCAGGTGATTTCTATTTACAGACATTTGGCTTCCCCCATGATGTCACCTGCCCGCTCCTCCCCTCCTGTACTGTAGTGATTATCCACTGTCACCCCCGTGGGCCCAGACATTAACTCTTTCACGCCTCCCTCTCACACACACAGTGACAGGTTCCGCTGCTCTGGCTAAGGCGCTCCTGTCCCTTTAAGAGGCGCTTCCTGTCGGGGCGGGCAGGGAGAGGTCACATGACCAGAGTCTTGTGACTGGCCGCACACAGTACAGCACCGAGCACATTGGGAGGGAGCAGCTGGCCGCGATATCATGGATAACAAGCCGCTCCTGCAGGACCGACCTCCCGCCTACAGTCCGGCCGCCCCCACGGTGTATGAGTATGGACCGATACCGCCGAACTACGGCACCATTAGGAACCAATTCTCACCACCTTACCCCTACCACACGGGAGAAGGTGGGTATCCTCAGCGTGTAGCATAGTCATGTATCAGACTATTACTCTATATACTCTATATACCGGGTGTATGTAACCTGTTTTATGCCAGGGATACAATGTTTCACTCCTACATCGTAGTCCGGTCACCAGCAAGTTGTGACAACCGGCGCCGGCCTGACCGCCGACTACTCCGCCAACCGGCAGTCGTTGTGATTGGCTCTGCCGGAATTGCAATCTAGGAGGGATCTGCTCTCAAATGTAAGGGGAACTCCCCTTAATTACAATATTGTGGGGTCTTTGCACCTGTGGGGTAACGGCAGCGGTCTTGTCACCGTTTGATGGTGGCGAGAAAGAGGGTGCCAGGCAGACCTATCCGAATGTATGGTACAAAGCTTGGCGAGGGTTGTAGGGATTCAGTGGTCGGTCGCCTATTACTGAAGACCTATCCCCTTATTACTGTGGATTGGTATTAGGTCAGCCATGATCAGTCTCTGATTGAAAGACTGCGCATTGGCCGGATTTTTTACAGAGCAAGCGTGGTGACGAGGATGGGACTCTGAGCCTCTTGGTGATATGATACAAGAAATCCCTGCTGTAACAGGGACTCCTTGCATCATATATCTCTTTAGTGCACCAGGTCCTTTGCTCTGCATCAATGGTCGCTCCATGTAATCCGGTCCATTGTTTATAGACCGACCACAGTTGTGTGCCACCGGCCTAAATTGTTTTCATCTACAAACTACTTTCATATCACTGGGGAATCCCAAGCCTAAGGTCCTCCATAGACATTAGAGCTGAGCCCCCTATAAAGAGCCATGTCTACCCCCCTTTTATATAACCAAGGGAAGGAGAGTCAGGAGGACCCATAAATATTAGTTGGTCATCCGAAATCGGTATGTTTGGGCTACATTTATGAAATGTGTATGGGGAGGGGAGACTGTGACATAAGCGAGCTTTGGGGTTGGAATGTGAATTTTGGGGAGTTTTTTTTTTTTTTTTGCACCAAAATCCACATAAAACGCCAACTTGCAGTACAATTGAGTTAACTAAGCTCCACGCTGTGTACTCGAGGACACCTTCAGTGCGGAAAATATACATCATACTATCTTCTTTCTAAATGCAATTTCCACGCTTGAATTACCAAATATTGTTTTGTTTTCTTTTTGATCCATTAGTATAACTTTGTATTTTCTTAGTTTTATCTCTTAGGAGTCCATTGGGTGGATAGATGGCCCCCAGTCACATATAGGACCACCCACTGGACTCCAAAATATTAGTGAATGTAGTACAATTTGGATACCGCACTAGATGGGGTCACTGGATCGGACTTTGCTCCTATATTTGGTGTGTGTATAGTTTGTAAAAAGTGGAAGTGTTACTTCCTCAAACTTTTCATAATTTATAGCAAGAGATAATGTATAATAAGATTCATAAAAGCGGATGTGCTCATCTCTGGTGAAACTGTAGCATTATCACCTGTCTATGGGGACTATGTGCTAACCATTTATTGTAGGTAGGTCCTAGTTGTGGTAGATCTGGACCTTGTATAGTATAACTGGAGGCAGAGGGCTCCATCCACTGTATAGAGGCCGCTCCGGGTCACTGCAGCTCAACTGCAATTAAAGTAGATAAGAGTCTCCTATTTAATGGAGTTGTAGTTCCCTGCAGCCGCCACTGTATACGGATTTGAGGTACAGGCGTGTGGCCGTGTTTACACGTTCAGTTTTTCAGATGCAGTCTTTGAAGCCAAAAGCAGAGGTGGACCATAATGGGTGAGAATGTGTCATTGAGAGAAGCAGTTTCTCCTCTTTTTATCGCACCACTCCTGGTTTGGGCATCAAAAACTGCATCTGTATGTGTGAACACGGCCTGAGGGTGCTTTCACACGTTCAGTTTTGCAGACACAGTTTTCAATGTCCAAACCAGGACCGGGGTGACAAAGAGGAGGATGAGGAGCAGCACCTCTCAATGACCTGTAGACTCCTATTATAAGCCACATTAGCTTTTGGCTTTGAAAACTGCATATGAAAAACTGAATGTGTGAACACAGCCTCAGGATAGCTTCAAAGTATCAAAACTGCCCAATGGACCAGACAACCCAAGAGTGCACAATCTAACTAGATAACTGTGGATAAACTGCCATTGTATGTACATGCAGTCCCCTACTTAAGAAAAACCTGACTTACAGACGACCCCTAGTTACAAACGGACCTCTGGATGTTGGTCATTTACTGTACTTTAGCCTTGGGCTACAATAAACAGCTATAACAGTTATCAAAGGTCTACAATTAAGCTTTAATATTAATCCTGGTTCCGATAACAACCCAACATTTAAAAAAAAAAAAAAAAAATCGTCAGACTAAAAAATTTGGTTGGGGCTACAATTATAAAATATACAGTTTTGACTTGCATACAAATTCAGCTTAAGAACAAACCTAGAGAACCTATCTTGTATGTAACCCGGGGACTGCCTGTATTCAATAACAGCCGGTGTGTACAGTACCGGTAAAGCTAGTCTTAAAGGGGTTGTCCAGCATAAGTAATTATTTGTCCGCAGGTGGTTTAATAATAAAGAACTTCTATTTACCGAGGTTCCTACCGCTAGTCCAGTGCATGCTCCATCCTATATTGGGTCCCTTTTCCATAAACAATTTTCTCGTATGAATCCACAATCTACACCTAAGGCGTTGATAATCTATTGTGCTCTGCACACTGTGTTTTGACGGTCTGTAAATTCAACCCAAGAAAAACACAGCATACACTACTCTGATCCGAGTCGGGCATAAAACTTGCCCATTGTAGTCAATGGGTGTGTGAAAAAAATGAGGTCACTCGGATATCATTCCGGATGCGGTCAGTCGACCACTGACCCCCTGTATAGCAACAGATGCTGGCGGTGACTACAGTCACAACACTAGACCGGAGGTAAAGACTAGCGCTTTATATTTAGATCACCTGGATGCAGTAAAAGATTCCAATCCCAGACATTCCCTTTAATAATGGCACTAGACCTGTGATGTGCTCCCAATTACTCGCCATTGTTTTACCCTCAAACCTTCGAGTGTCTCCGAGTTCCTTGTAGCTTGTGGTTTTCAGAGGATTATCTCACATGTCATGTGAACTTTGGCTATCACATGTTTATCCTCGAGTTTTTTGCGATTGCTGATGGGGGCAGAGTGATAATGAGACATGACTCTGAGATAATGGTGCCACAGTATTGACCTCTGTAGACACGTGGGATGTAGTAAACCTATATATAGTCTCTACAATGCAACCAGCCGGGGGATACCTCCTCTTCACAGCTTATGGAGTAGACTTCAAGGGGTCGGCCACTTTTCCCTTTTTTTTATTTTTTATTTTTTTTTTGGAATGTAACTGTGGGGAACAGGATATTAGGTCCTTTACCAATATATATCCATTAAAAGTTCTTTTTCCTGATATATAAAGTGATGTCGCCTGTCTTTTTACGTCATCAGCCAGAGATTCCTGTCCATAAAATGGCCACAGATGGAGGCAATCGCCAGATAGAGATCACATGACCCTCCCTCTGCGGCCATTTTATGGATAGGAATCTCTGGCTGATGAGGTAAGACAGGAGGCTTCACTTTACATATCAAGAAAGCGGAGCAGAACTAGTAATAGATGTATATTGGTAAATTACCTTATGTCCTGTCCGAGCACTTGCACACATTACAAAAACTGTAGTTGCCTACTATCACTCTAAAAAGAAGAGGGCTTTGGACCTTCAGCAAGTTGATATAGATGAGTGGTCCTAAGGATCATCGATATCATAAACCTGGAAGACCCCCTTTAACTATGTCCCCCTCTATACATCACTAGTCTTCCTTGGGAGGTAGTTAAAGGGATTGTCTCAAGATCCACTGTCAAAAGGCCCTCACTAATCTGTGGGGGTCCTGATAGTCCAGGTCCTGTTTATCCTAATTATTAGAACATGCACATCTGACTCTCTGATCGCTCTATAGGGCACTGCTGAAGTATGTTTCATATAACCTTGATTTAATGTGTTTTTATAAGGAATTCTGGTGTATGGGGGAGAAAGGCGGCAAACAAAAAAAAAACTTGCACTGCTCCTGGTTTCTGCATTGCTCCATTATTTCTGCTTTTTGGCCCTGTGCCTGGCCAGAAGTCCAGAGGGTCATGGGAACCGCTTCGGACTAATTGGACCTAGGGACCGCAAAGCAAGTGATGTCCCATGGTCAGTGGCTGGCAGTAACGTGAGCCCCCAGGAACCTAACTCCAGCCCCGAGACCAAATTTTTTTTTTTTTTTTTCCCCCAATCCTAGGGAATTCTGTAAACCCCATTGAGGACTCGGATAGTTATGGCACTTGTGCCTTTATAGACAGATTATTTTCCAACCATTTGCTATTGCTCTCCTAAGATTTGGTAATGCGTTGTTTACTTTTAGCACATCGTGTACTGTAGGTAGACACACACAGACGGTAAATCTGGCAGATTTGCAAAATATCTGGACAATATTGCCTCCACACCTGAGGCCAGACCTGACTATTCCCCCTGTTATTAGTCGCCCCGGAGCTGTCATGTGTCGGTGTCGTGCAGCGCATCGTAACACGTCGACTGCTAAATGTTTGTAGTGTTAATATTTAACTTCCCTTCTCACTGGCAAATACATGTAAATGATTACTAATCGCTGCTTGTGTCAGGTCGGATATGGAAGAGGCTTATGAATCATTCTGATAATTCTCATTGGAATTGAGTATATCCGTATCGCTGGATCATTTCAATATGCTGGCGGGTCAATCACCATCAATCCTGGCTGCGCTGAGCGCATGTTCTTCCTGTTGTGGCGAAAAAGTCCATTGTGTGTGAAACTAAATCTTGTGACCTGTAATGATATAAACTTTTTCTGTTTTCAGGATACATTTCATCGCCAGTGTCTGCCTACCCCAGTGTCTCCTCCATTGTTGCACAACCAACAACAGCAGCCGCCGCAACACCAATAGCCGCAGCAGCGGCAACAATAACTTCTGTGGTGGTGGTCGGAGGGTGTCCAGCGTGCAGGTAATGTGATGGCTACAAATGCTCCTGGCCTCGTATTCACAAGATTATAATGACGCATCTGCTAAATTCGTCCCAGCCATGGAAACCTTCCATCGGAGATATCCTACTGTATGGGGGGAACTTGTCTGATTACTGGGGGCTACACCTTGGGACATCTAGAGAGGACCCTAATGGGGGGGCCTGCAAGTTTCCTTTGCAAATAAAAAGTTGAGGACCTTCTCATCCAGAACAGCTTCAGCACTACCTTTCACTAAATTGTGCTGTGCTCAGCAATTTCCAATGCCTCCGTCTTAATAAATGGATCCCCAAGACACGTACACTATCTGCCTCTTCATTCAGTTAGGGTACATGTACACGTCAGAGGGCTGGACAGGAGGAGGGATGAGCGCTTCTCATTGACACATAGTTTTTGCCTCCGTCTGACCAGTATACAACGAATACTGGAAAAAAGATAGTATGGAAAGACATGGTAAGCTACGCATGCGCTCAATGGAGGCAATAGAAGCCTATGGGGACTGGATGAAACGTACTGCATCTTTCCTGCCCCCTCGCTGAGTGCATACTCGGCTCAGTAGTAGAGGACTCTTGGGGAGAAAGCTGGTGATTGGCTGCTGCCGTTGAACACTCCTCTTCCCGTGTTCAGGGGGGCGGTGTCACCGGGTGACATATGACACTGTATAAGCATAAGGAGGGATACCTCTATGCCATACGTTTTTGATAATAATTCTTTATTTATATAGTGTACAGAGATTGCGTAGCACAGATCTTGCCAAATCGCTCCCTGTCCCTAATGGGGCTCACAATCTAATCAAGTACATACCAGTATGTTTTGGGGTGTGAGAGGAAGCCGGAAGACCCGGAGGAAACGCAAGCAAACACTGAGAGAACATACAAACTCTTTGCAGATGTTGACCTGGATGGAACTTGAAACCAGGACCCCAGCGCTGCAAGGCAGTAGTGCTAACCACTAAGCCACCGTGTTGCCCCACACGTTTTAAGGACACAGAGAATCCGCCCAACATGTCCTTACAACGTATAGCAAAAATGAGGAGTGAGTACAGGACCCCAATTCTTGTGATGTGCTGGGATCCCAGCAATAGGACTCCAAACAATCAGATTGTGGATAAGGTATAGCAATAACACTTAGTACAACCCCTTTTAAAGGGATATCCCCCCCCTTTAGTATTTATGACATATCCACAAGTTAATTCTAGTTGGAAATATCATATCTAAGACGGGACTTCTGTAGGACAGTCGGGGGTAGCCACCCTGGAAGTCCCATAGGAGCTTGAATTTCTTAGTGGACTTAAAGTCGAAAGTTTCATTTGTAATTCCCGACTTCCCGTGTCCTCCTTTTTCCCTAAGTGGAGTCATATGCCTGAGGATTGTGCAACGTGTGTGGTCAGCAGTTACTGAATCATCCAATACTTGTGCCTCATTTTCTGAGGATTGTTTCTAAAGAGTCGCCCTCCAAGTGCTCACTTGAGGCTAAGGGCTCCCTATGCAAATAACAAATATCTGACCAAAGTGTATGATCTGCATAGATGACCTGGGTCCCTTAAAGGACATCACTTATACTGATGGTAGATGTGTCCTACTAAGAAGTTCCTAAGGAACTATGCTCCTCAGGACTTCTTTTATTACAACTCTATACACTGCGGCAACATGGTTCTATAGAAATTAGGGTAATCCGTCTGTGGCTCTCAAACGTCCTAAAATTTCTTCACTCCCCTGTTCTGCTAGCAGACCTTCCTGGTCCCAGACTGATTACCATAATTTTTATAACTCTATATGTATAGAGTTTTAGAATAAAAGAAGTCCTGAGGACCATCGTTCCTAAAGATTGTAGATGTCCTTTAAGGGTGCGTCCACACGTTCAGTTTTTAGATGCAGTTTTTGATGCCCAAACCAATAGTGGAGTAAAAGTGGGAGGAGGAGCAGCACCTTTCAATTATTTGTCTCAACCCATTATCATCCACACTTGTGAAATTGACTTTTCCAGGAGTGTATAGTTTTCTCACACTGCTGTGCCCTGAGCTCTCTGCATTTGAGTTCACAGCCTCTACCCTCTGTTTTAATTAAGTTGTAGAAGACTTCTTGTTGAATATTACAGCAGTCATTCAGAGCAGAGGGTAGGAGCTGTGAAGGAAACGCCACTGTCCAGCTACAATCCTGGAATATAAATCCATGTGTCAGTCCTGCTGCTTTTAACACTACACACACACAAGTATGGTAACACAGATCACTAGGGAAAATACCTACCGCTTTGTATAGTCAAAACTGCTGGTAGATTCCCTATAATGCTATAATCCCATATCCGCTTTGCACCCTGAGGTCTTCCGGTGAACATACAGAATTTTGAGGAAAGACTGAGTTTCATGTAAAATTTATTTATTTATTATTGGTTTAAATCCAATGGGTCGAAAAAGTCACATTGGTCTATTTTTTTTTTTTTTTTCTTTTTTTTTTTTTTTTAAGGTAGACCAATGTGACTTTTTCGACCCATTGGATTTAAACCAATATGACTAAATTTTACATGAAACTATATATATATATCCCTCAAAGTCAAACAGATGAGATTCCACATAATTCTAGGGAATTCTAGAAGTGAGAGTTCATCCCCTACCTGAAGGGGGTAGTAGTTTACTGGGGTAAAACATGATGATTTGGTTCCCTTTTAAGAACACCCAAATTTCTCAGACTTTTTTACCTCGCTGGTTGTCTTAGCAGGGGGTCCGATCCTCGTGGTTTCAGTGAGGAGGTACCAATTGTATTATGGATATAAGCGCTTGTGTAACATTAACCACTTCTGATCATGGAAGTGTTTTATGGCTTCCTATAGATGTCCTGTATACAGCACGTCCTGCATGATGTGTATACAGATAGTCAACTTCCTTACAATAAATACATATGGACAAGTTCTGGTCATATGATGTGAGATGAAGGCATTGTTAGAGGACATGAGGAAGAGGTCACTGTGTTCCCTTTTGTCGTCCTATAAATACTCGAGTTATGCGTATGACTTGCACAAGCTGCAGGGCAGATTTTTTATTCCTCTTTTTTTTTCGGGGCATATTTATTTTATTCCTTTCATATGAGAGGGCTCATAACTCCACCTAGTGGTAGGCCAATTTATTGCAGCCGACTGAATTTTATATGAACTGAGCTAAAACAATGATCTATCACTACGTAGAGAAAGTGGACGGTATACTCTCATGAAGAGGGGAGGGGAGCAGTTTCATGATTTTTATGTGTGTGTTTTTTTTTGTTTGTTTTGTTTTTTTTTTTAATTTACGGTAACTTTTTTTTATTTTGATGTATTTCCTTTGGCAAAGCCCACATTTCTGAATGACCACCATTTGTTATAAAGTGATCATAAAGTCGTACTTTCCCCCAGAAAAACCTTATGTAGGTCCGTACACTGAAGTATGAAGAAGTTATTGGCACAAGACTATGGACGAAACAGACATATATTTTTTATTTTTTTTGGGGGGGGGGGGGGGGGAGAAAAGATTTTCATTATTTTGTATTAATATATTAAAATGCACCTTGATACATTTGGGAGTGTCCTTCGGACCGCACAGTGAAAGCTGCTGAAACAGAGGCCACAATAAAACTGCAGGATTTTTTTTTTTATTTGTCGATTGTACAACATTGGGAATTTTTTTTTTTTTTCTCCTGCTTCCCAGTACATTGTATGAGATATAAAATACTGACACTAGGAAGTTCAATTTGTTCTGAAGAAAAGACCTAGTACAGCTCTGTACCAGGAAAATTTATGGCTTTTGGAAGGTGGTGGAGTGAAAAAAAAAAAATCTAAATAAAGATCAGGGGTTAAATGCATAGAGTCCACATCTATGTAGAATTATGTGTATCTAACATTATCAAACCTTTACGACCTATGACCTGACCATGTGTGTTATATTCTTGCTTGTCGCAGGGTCGGCGTTCTGGAGGACTCGTTCACCTGTCTGGGGATCTTCTGTGCCATCTTCTTCTTTCCGATTGGAATCCTGTTCTGTCTCGCCCTGAGGCAACGAAGATGTCCCAACTGTGGAGCCACCTTTGGTTAAGAGGATCTAAAAGAGACAACCCTTTGTATATCACCCCCTTCTCGATGCACAATCCTTTTTCTTTAATTGAATAGCCTCATTGTATGTGGTGGTGACCCGGTATGTCTTTCTGTTCTGCATAGGGCGGGAGGGAGAGCTCTGTGCCATAGGGACACATGGAAGCGCCGCACTTCCGTATACCAGTGCCTTCAGAGACTGTACCACGATCCCGGCTCTGCCCTGTGCTTATGTCCAATGAAGACAAGTACCCGTCGCTTGTGTTCACCTATTTGTATATATGTTAGAGTCAGACAAATTTCAATCTGTAAAATGTCTTTGGATGAAAACAACAAAACAATATTTTATAGTAAAACAAAGCAGCACTGTGATAATTCTAAAGTTTATCTTCATTAAAATGAACAAATTATCTATTATGCCTTTTGTATCGATATGTCTGTCGGCAATTGGGGTTATATTTATGTATGGAAGATCCGAATGACTGCTACCCAACAGGTCCTGTTCCTGGACTGCTAACAGATCAGTAGTGGTTCTTTATGACTGTCCATGTCCTTTATTGGTCCAATTACCATAACTTCATACTGCTCAACTTCAAGCGGCCGCACTAGTAACCAGCCACCATGATGCACAAAATACCACCTCAGAAATGTCTAATGCCACTGAACGGCAATCTCTGCTCTTCTGTCTGCTGGTTATATGTGCCTGGGTCAGGACCCTATGCAGAGCAGCTGAGGACCCAGGAGCTGTTGCACACGGCTGGGTGCAGAAGAGGGGTGCTTAACACTCCTTACTTCTCCATTAAAAGCTGCCCAGTTTGGAGACAGTGTGCCTTAGATCTCCTATTACAGACAATTTGCATTATAAATGGGGCCTTCTACAGACCCCCAACCAGACAATAAATAATACAGCCCACAAACCAACTAATAAATAACAGTGCAGACAAATACTGGAGACCCTCAGAGGAGATGGATAGTAATGGAGACCGTCAGATAAGGCGTCAAATACTGGAGTCCTCCAGAACCAATGCAGGAGACCCCAGACCATACAAGAAAAAAAACAACAACAAATCCTTTCCTGGCTCATCTCGCACCCTGCACCACACTACAACTGGTCCTGGAGCTGGTTGTATACGCCAGTGTCGGGACTCTGAGCAGAGCTGACGAGTACTTACCGCTCCTGAGTCCTCTGTCTGAGTGCCGCTTGGCTCCGGGTCCTGACGTCTGCTTATACAATCGGAGCCAGAAGCCTGGACCAGCAGCAGGGCCCGGCTGATCCATCACTGATGGAAGCGCTCACTCTTCTGGCATGGAAGCACCTTGTGGCTCTCCAGGTCGGGCACCCCTGCCCTAGCTTGTCACAACCTCCTTGAAGTGTCACGACTAACTTTACTAACTTTAGATCCAAAAATTTGGACCGTACATGAATAACACCAGTGTGTCATCTGTGTGCTATCTGTTTCTCTGTTCTCATTGACTTCTATGAAAAGTTCGGACCTACTTTGAGTTGAATTGAACGTCCAACATGCGGATCCATGGTAAACTATTTTGTAGGTCCATTATGAAATGAATGTGACAGTGTTATATTGGTTAAAACGGATCGCACATGGATGCTTAACTTGCCAATGCTTCTATGGGTCATCCAGACTGAATGGTAGATTGCTGGATTGCAATATCTCACACAGCCTTTAGCAAACAGTGGCGCTGTTTTCCTTTTTTTTTTTTTTTTTTTTTTTTTTTTTCCCGCCTATGATGTAGTCTATTATCTTGATATACTAGCCGATGACTACTTCTAGCTACTATGACGATGTCTGTATGTCCGATTTTGGTGGTTTTACGTTAAACATGAATAGGACTGGTCTACATACTACAAGGAGTTTTCCTGGTAGTTCTGAATCTGGTCATGTATATACATGTGGGAGGTGAATCTGTTCTTGCGTATCTGGTTCTGCAGCCCTGACTGACGGGAATAAGCTTTATTTGTGCTGCTAATAAGATTGAGTCCATGACCGCCCTGTATTCATTATATACTGTGCTGTAATCTCACACTGCTGCAGCAATGCATCTACTGAAAAATGTATCTCTGACAGTAAGAAATCCTGTCCTAGGTGAAATGTGAAAGACCAGTGTTCTCTGGGGGACTAATCAGACCATATAATTGGAATCCACTACTAAGCCAAGATATACTTGCTGTTTCTAGCACCCGCAGGTAACGTAGATGTGACTGCTTCCAGCTCCGTCCTCTCACTTTCTGAAGGGCATAACACCTGAGTGGTGTGAGGTCAGGGTGTCCGCTCCTCACCAATCAGACAATGATGGCCTGTTTTGTGGATAGGCCATGAATTCTAAATCCTGGCAGGTTCATATGGTTCGATATTTAACAATAAGTACATTCATGTTGGTTAAATTGAAAAGCAACCTTAAAGGAAAGCTACCATGAGGAACCTACTAATCTGTAATTTAATTAATCCTGGAACTTAATTTAACTTGTCAAACTTTACTTTAGTATTATGTAAATTAACTGTAGAGGCTACTGCGGCTATACTAGCCTGGCTGGGCACTGGCTTATGCTACTCGGGGCAGGATCATAGGGTAGCTCCTGGGACGCGCTCCCCGGGTTCCCCCAACACCATGGCCCTTAAAGGGGCCCCACTAAATGTGGGCGATTCGGGCGGTCCCACAGTGTATTTGGCTCCGGGCTCCCTGGGCCAACTCACGCCAATGTGCCTGACTTTCATCTATGGCAGAGTGACGGAACAATAAGTTCCCTGCTCTGCCATAGACGATCGCATGTAAGCAAAGATGGCGGTGTGACGTCATCTTTGTTTGCATCCGATATCCACCCTGACACAGCGAGGGAAGATGAGGATGGCGCGCATCGGGGCATGTTACAATGATTGCTGGGGGAGCTGTATACAGTGATTGCTGGGGGAGCTGTATACAGTGATTGCTGGGGGAGCTGTATACAGTGATTTGCTGGGTTAGCTTTATACAAAGATTATTGGGAGCTGTATATAGCGGTTGCTGGGGGGCTGTATATAGTAATTGCTGGGGGCGGGCTGTATATAGTGATTGCTGGGGGCGCTGTATTTAGTGATTTCTGGGGAGAATGTATATAGTTATTGCTGGGAAGTGGTATATAGCGATTGCTGTTCCCTGTCTGGACTCCCCCACCATATTCTGCGCCCAGGGGCCCCCACCAACCTTAATCCGGCCCTGATGCTACTCCACGCCCCAGTAGCCTCTGCAGTTAATTTATATATTACTAAAAAAAGGTTGTTTTTTTTAACAAGCTAGGTTAGGTTCCAGGATTATTAAATTACAGATTAGGACAGAGATAGGCATGAGGAATTTATAATCGGATCGACTTCTGATGGTAGGTTTCCTTTAAAGTTTCACTCCACGCAGGTAGTATGTTTTTTTATGAAATCGGGCAAAAACATTATTTCAATATCCAATTAACCTTGAAAACGGCTAATTCTTACTACCTTCTAACAGTATTTCCCACAGATGCATAGTCCCCTGTGGGTCGGTACTGTTCTGAACATATGTAATGACACAGACTGGCAATGGAGATTATTGGCGTTAGCATTACAGAGTCCGTTTTACACCCTTCTATAAGGAGTGCTGACCCGGAAGTTGTAGATGAGCACATTGTACTGGAGCGTGAACACTGCATCTTTCTTAAATTTTTGGCAAATTTCAGGTGTGTTACCCTTGTTTTCTTCTTGTTCCGGAAGTAGTTCTATGCACTCTTTGAACTCTTGTATGATTGGCTAGTTTGTGGGTGATTTGTTTGAGGTCCCTGAGACAAGACACTCCGGTAGACGTCACCCTTTGGGCCAGTGAATGAGTGGAACGTGACTCGGAAATTTGGTCAGAAGCCATCCGAAATCTCAAGTTGGGGACTTGCAAAGCGAGTACTAGCTGTAATGGTTGTGATGCAAAGGCCCAGGGTGAAACTTTAACCCCTTA
Source organism: Engystomops pustulosus (assembly GCF_040894005.1). Lineage (NCBI taxonomy): Eukaryota > Metazoa > Chordata > Amphibia > Anura > Leptodactylidae > Engystomops > Engystomops pustulosus. The sequence goes on from NC_092418.1 coordinate 30,737,866, forward strand.
AGGACGGAGGGTTTTTCGGCTCATTTCTCGCTCTCCAACTTCAAAAATCCATAACTTTTTCATTTTTCCGTGTACAGACCTGTGTGAGGGCTTATTTTGTGCGTAACAAATTTTACTTTCCCATAATGTTATTTATTTTAACATGCCGTGTACTGCGAAGCTGAAAAAAAATTCCAAATGTGGAAAAATTGAAAAAAAACCGCACGTGCGTCACGTTCTTGTGGGCTCAGTTTTTACGACTTTCACTCTTCGCTCCAAATAACACGCCTACTTTATTCTTTGGTTCGGTGCGATCGCGGTGATGCTAATAACTTTTTCATACTTTTGCGCACGGAGATGTGTGAGGGGTCATTTTTTGCGAAATGAGGCGACGTTTTCATTGCTACCATTTTGAGGTCTGTGCGACATTTTGATCATTTTTTATTTAATTTTTTATGTTATGTAAAAAGGTGTAAAAGTCGCATTTCGGACATTTGGGCGCCATTTCCCGCCTCGGAGGTCACCGCCGCCTGTAACCGTTTTTATATTTTGATCGGGCATTTTGGGACGCGGCGATACCTAATATGTTTGTGATTTTTACTGTTTATTATGTTTTATATCCGTTCTAGGGAAAGGGGGGTGATTTGAACTTTTAATATTTTATTAATTTTTTTTATTTTTTAAACTTTTTTTTTTCTTTTTTTTTTCACTATCTTTTAGACCAGTGATTTTCAACTAGTGTGCCGCGACACATGGTCGGGTGTGCCGCGGGGAAAGTTCCTTAAACTATGGTGCCCCCTGTGTTTTGTTTCCTGGCAATGCGAGGCCACGGCTTCTTACAATGTAGGAGACGTGTACAATAACACATGCGCAAGCTTTGAACCTCGCGCAACAAAATGACGTCACCGAGGCCGGTGCATCATCCTGAGAGCAGAGAGACTCTCGCATTTGCCCACCGCCAAGGTAATGCCCACCAATAATGCTGACTATATGAGCTTTTGCCTGAGTATATGAACTGTTGGCAGAATACTCAGCATATGAGCTGGTACATGTAGTACTCCAGCAGTATACTGCATATAACAATGAGAAATGTAAAATGAGAAATACTATAGTCATGAGGCTGGAGTACTACAAGTACCAGCTCATATGCTGAGTATATGAGCTGGCACTTGTACTCTGGTCTCATGGCCATAGTACTTCTCATTGTACCCCTTTATTTTGCAGTATATGAGCCACATAATAATCAGCACCATATACTAAAAACAGGGAGAAGCTGAGAACTGTTGAGGAAGAGCTTCGTGTGTCTTTCCTCCATTCTTGCCAGGATATCCCTTTTGTGTTTATCGAAACAGGCCCAGGTTTCACACTGAGTGAGTAAAATAAATTTAGAATCTATATTATTAACTATATGTATAATATGACTGTTTTAGTGTAATTTTGTGCTATTTTGGTTGGTGGTGTGCCCCAGGATTTTCTAAGCATAAAAAGTGTGCCGCGGCTCAAAAAAGGTTGAAAATCACTGTTTTAGACCATATAGGGTACATTAACCCTAGATGGTCACATCGCTGCTACCATATACTGCAATACTTCTGTATTGCAATATATGTCATTTTTGCAGCACATTCATTACAATGAGCCACTGGCCAGATAGCCTCGTGTCAAAAGAAGACACGAGGCTACCATGGCAACCGATCGCCGCCCCCCGATGACGTTCGGGGGCGTGGCGATCGAAAAAAAGATGGCGGCGCCCGCGCGCTGCCGTCTTTTAAATGTCGCCGGCGACTTTGCCAGCGGCAACGGGGGGGTTAATAGCCGCGATCGGTGCTAGCACCGACCGCGGTTATTAGCGGTGGGGGTTTTATGCATTTTGCAAAAACCCCCACCTTTGTATGAAGAGGACTCAGCCCGTGAGCCCTCTTCATACATCCCTTATACCTCTGCGCCGTAGAGCTACGGCGCAGAGCGTTAAGGGGTTAAAGGACATCTACCACCAGGATGAAACACTGTATGCAAATTAGCCTGAGGGTCTCTAGGCTACATTAACATCTATGGAGCCCCTCAGGCTCATTTGCATAGTCTTTCATGAGGGTGGTAGATACCCTTTAAGCCTCATTCAGTTTTTTTTCCATGCTCATTAAATATTATATATTTAAAAAGAAAAAAAAAACAACTGGTGCTCTCCTTAAAGGAAATTCACCCCCAGGATGAAGGATTGTAAACCACGCACGTTGGCAAGCAGGTGTGTGCCCCCTTTGCCAGGATCTGCTGTTCTTTCAGCTTCTTAAGCTCTAGTTTTGACGGAAAAAAGGTAAAGATAAAATATGCAAATGAGCCAGCGGGGCTCCAGTTCCATAGATGTCAATGGAGCCTGGAGCCCCTCAGGCTTATTTGCATAATTTTTATAATCTAAAAGAAGAGCAGATCTTGGTAGAGGGGGTACTCACCAGCATGTCAGTGTGCTTGATTTACAATCCTTCATTCTGGTGGTCGATTTCCTTTAACCCCTTCACGCACTGTGACGGAGATTGGCTTTGCTGCATATCGCAGCAAAGACCCATCGCTAACACCCGTGGTCGGTGCTTGCACCGATCGTGGGTGTTAACCTTTTGTTTGCCGCATGGGCGCCACCATCTTACCTCCGATCGTCGCTAACCCGAACGTCAATGGGGGACGATCGGTTGCCATGGTAGTCTCGGGTCTTCGTTTGACCCGAGGCTGAATGGCTTCTGCCTATTCATTACAATGAGCCAGTTGCTCATTGTAATGTACAGTGTGCAGAAATGCCATATACTACAATACAGTAGTATTGCAGTATATGGTAGGAACGATCTGACCATCTAGGGTTAATGTACCCTAGAGAGTCTAAGAAATAGTGGAAAAAAAAAAAAGTTTAAAAATGTGAAAAATTAATAAAATATTTAAAGATCAAATCACTAGAACTGATATAAAATAAACAATAAAAATCACAGACACATTAGGTATCGTCACGTCCCAAAATGCCCTATCTATCAAAATATAAAAACGGTTATAACCGGCGGTGACCTCCGAAATGGGAAACGGCGCCCAAATGTCCGAAATGCGACTTTTACACCTTTTTACATGATATAAAAATGTAATAAAAAATGATCAAAATGTCGCACAGTCCTCAAAATGGTAGCAATGAAAACGTCGGCTCGTTTCGCAAAAAATGACCCCTCTCCCAGCTCCGTGCGCCAAAGTATGAAAAAGTTATTAGCGTCAGAAGATGGCGAAAATTATTTTTTCCTTTTTTGTACACATTCGTTTGAAAATGTATTATAACGCAATAAAACCTATATAAATTTGGTATCACCACGATCGTACCGAACCAAATAATAAAGTAGAAGTGTTATTTGGAGAGAACAGTGAAAGTCGTAAAAACTGAGCCCACAAGAACGTGACGCACATGCGTTTTTTGTTTCCCCTCAATTTTTCCACATTTGGAATTTTTTTACGGCTTCCCACTACATGGCAGGGAATAATAATTAACATCACGGGAAAGTACAAAATAAGCCCTCACACAGCTCTGTACATGGAAAAATGAAAAAGTTATGGATTTTTGAAGATGGAGAGCGAGAAATGAGCGAAAATACCCTGCGTCCTTAAGGGGTTAAAGAGAAACAATACTCCCTAATATGACCACAGAGACCAAGAACAGAACAATGTGTTATTGTCATATTTTTATTTTTTATTTATCGGATTACTATATGATTGTAGTAATATGTCTGTACCAAAAAAATCCTTCTGACAGACACTACAGGAACATGGAGGATACCATCAGTAGTAGAGCCGGGAGGAGGATGGAAACGGTCGATGCACCTAAAAGGAAGTAATAAGTTTAGACTATGTATATTTTTTATAGATTAGGTCCCATATTTACATCCAGTATATACTATACAGAACCATATTATGATGTGAATACATTTTTGTTGGGCGCTGTGTCTTTATTTTTTGCTGTACCAGGAGACTGCTATGTCTAATATACAGCATTTGATTGGACAAGTAAGAATTTGAGCTGTATTGGCCTGGTAATCCCTTTGTATTTAATATATGGGGGAATATATATTTTTATATATACTTACTTATTGGACCATGATACGAAGCAGCTGAAAAAAAAAAATGAAAAAAAAAAGATTTTTTTGTCAAAGTGAAACCACAAATAATAATTACAATGTAGCATTTTCACTATGTTGTCTATATTGCTTATATAGTTCTTAAAAAGGACTGTCCCCTATTACAACAACATGGCTGCCCCTCCTGTCCACATGTTGTGTCTGGTAGTGCAGCTTGATCCTTATACACTTCAATGGTGCTAAGCTGCACTACCAGACACAACCAATAGACAGGTGGGGCACTATTTTGGAAGGAATCATTCATACATTTGAATCCTGGACAATCCTTTAAATTAAAACATAGCATTTTCTGTATATTGCATGACATATCCTTTAAGATATTAGGTGTAGAATGTACTTGGCAGCAATCACCCACTGGTACCAGCCACACAATACACCATGTGCAGTAGACAGTACAAACCAGAGCAAGTGTTGTTTTATTTTGTCTCATTTGATTTCATTCATAGGAGCTGATGCTTTGCTTCTTTTCTATAGCTACAAATCCCCCTCTGAGCCCTCATACTGCCACAGAGTTTAACAATAACATTCTGGCATCTTGCAGACGTCACTAGGGGGAGCTCTCTGTATGCATAGTAGTCCATCTGAATTTAATAGAAGCTGTATTGCTAGCAATATGTATGCAGCATACTCCCCCCAGTAGTGACTGCCAACAGCTTCTAATAGAGGCTTTCCTATACTTTAATATTTATATCCACTTCCTATCATGGGTGAAACTATTCAATGTTTGCATCTGTGACCTCACTCCAATATGAAAATTATTAAAATCATTACCTGAACGGACAATCGGTCCAAATGAAACATCCTGGGTTTCTACATCCATCCGAGCACTGCGGGCTCCGGAGCATGACTAAAACAATACAAAGAATAATGATCAATGTTAAAACATAGACATAAATGTGCATTGTACTATGTTCATAAAAGTAAAGTGACCTCACAGTTACCAGTTTACAATGTTAAGTTCAGTGTGACTCAAAGGAGGGATAGGTCAGGTCATGTGACCCTCCATCAGCAGCCATTTTGATACTAGAGAACTTTATTAGCAGAAAAACTAACTGTAATACACAAGGGGCCTATTGAGTTAGGGTAGAATGGTCAATCTCTAAATGACCTAATAGACAACTCAAAAATGTATTATACACCAGTAACAAGAGAATCCACCCACCGGCACACAGCTTCCAGTCACGGTATTGCAGAGACCCAGAGCACAATGGATGTAGACGGAGTCATAAGCGTCGCCCACAAACTTAAACATCTGCACCTGCAGACGTCCTTCCCTGGACACTCCATTCTGAGGCACCGAGATCGTCGAATCTTGTTTATTGGGACAGCTGCAAGAAAGAAAGAGGATGAAGGGGTTACTATATGAGGTAAAAATTTAAGAACGTAAAGGGTTTGGATGCTTTTTCTTATGTTTTTGTAATGTTTGGATAGAGCCTAACTTGCTTATTGGTGGGGATCTCAGTGATGACAAGAACAGGGAGTCTGAGGTACTTCTGTCAGACCCCTCTTTGCTCCCTGAGAAGATCTCTATGGAGCTGACGGAGATTGATTAGCGCGGTACTCGTCAATCTACATCAGCTCCATGATATATATCAAATAATCGCAGCAGAACTTTTATTGGATGTTTTTTGGTAAATTACCTAATATCCTCCTCCCACACACACACTTACACACATACATACAAAAATATAATGTAAAGTGGCCAACCCCTTTAAAAATATTTTCAGATAAACTCAAATGAGCCGTCAAATACTTTGCCATGTTAAAAAACACCCAAACTCCAACTCGGGTTGTAGGCCATGTTCTCATCTACATGGAGCTTCCACTCTTCTGAGAAAAACTATGAAAACAAATGTGTGAAAAGAAGGGAAGTGGGGACCCCTAGTTCCCATTGTCTATAATGGGGTCCTTTTGGCTTCCATTGTAGTTTTCATCATTTTACAGGACAAAAAAGTCTATAGTGACCAATTTCTTTGGATGCATAGATTGAGAAGGTACCTTAGCTACAAGGGGAAAGCTGCTGAAGGTGTTAGCCAGCAGACCAGTCTGAAAACAAAAATACTGCCTTCCCTGGATTACCCTTTAAAATAAAGTTTGCCAATTCTATGCAGATTACTTTATTATTCATATATACTAATTGGTGCTGCCCAAAAATATTGGAGCTTCATCTGGTAACATGAGAAGCTCCGCATAAGATTATCCAAAGTTAGAGTTCCTGTACCTGTCCTTGATGAGGTAATATTTTACTGTATCATTTGGGTCTGAGGATGGAGTGGCGTAGCAGTTCTTTATCAATACAACAAATGTGGAGTTATCTCCACCCTGGATGTAGGCGCCAATGTACAGAGTATCCTTGACTGACAGTGAAACTTGTGATCCAGTATATGGATACTTATAGCTACTGTCAGTAAAAAGAGCCATGGACACCGTGAACTGTCCAGTTCCTCCAACATTGACAACCAAAGATCTGCAAAAAAAAAAAGAAAATTCACTTGGATTAGTGAATTCTAGAAGTTTAGATATAGATGACACAGAGAAGATCTATGTACCGTATTTTTCGGACTATAAGGTGCACCATCCCATCAATAAATGCCTGCTAAAACGTCTAGGTTCATAGATAAGGCGCACCTCATTATAAGGATGAATGACCAGCAGGTGGCAGACCTGTGCACAGTTCAAGGCAGCTGTTGTTTGTAAGTACGGTTCATATATAAGGCGCACTGGACTATAAAGCGCACCTTTGATTTCTGAGAAAATTAAAGGATTTTTTGCACACCGTATATTCCAAAAAATATGGTAACTTATGCATATATGAAAAACCAAACAGATTACACTGGGTCATTACAGGCAGTCCTTGCTTTATGTACAATAGGATCTGTAGGTTTGTTCTTAACTTGAATTTGTATGTAAATTAGATCTGTTTATTCTGTAAGTGCAAGCCCAGACACAATTTTTTGGTCTCTGCAACAAATGGATTTCTTTTAAATTTTGGATTGTCATAAGAATGAGGATTGACAATAAAACTTCATTGCAGACAGACACCTTTAACAACTTATACAGTTGATCATTGTAGCCTGGGACTAAAGTTCAGTAAATTACTAACATCAAGAGGACCGTCTGTAAGTCAGGTGTTCTTAAGTCGGGGACTGTCTGTATTTATTTAGCAAAAATGAAGTCAAAATTAAAAAAAGGCATGTGTGAAAAACTGAGTGTCCCCCATGAATCAATAGCTTGATCAATATCTTCACACCAATGATATAAAGTTATGATTTTCTGTATGAATTTACATCATTCTAAAAAAAATTCTGTCCCACTCCTCTTTACAATGTCGTTTTAGTTCAGTAAGTTTTGTGGATATTCATCTATGGACAATTCTTTTAAGGGATTTCTAAGGGATTGGGGTCTGGGTCATTGTTTCAGCCAAGTATTAGTTGTTGGATAGATGGCTGTCCAGAATTCTTTGAAATACTTGGACTTGAAATAGTTTTAACCTTAACATTCCCAGGTTGATGGGTAGCAACAATTAATTCTCTAGGATCACTGCTTAAGTCAATCCTCCTTGACATTGTGTTAAGTCAAACCAGAAAACCGATCTCCCTAAACTTCTGCTTTTATGGAGGTGGTCACACACTTAATAATGTTCCATTCATCAAAATCATATCATAAGCATTACGTGTCTGATTTCTGCCATACGTTGTTGTTCATATGAGGTCGTATTAACCAGATCTTGAGCCCTAAATGGCATCTCCTTGAATCCTGGTATCTGAGAGGCAGACGGAGAAGGGTGGACCTTCCCTCAGATAGCAAAACAGATCTGTATCAGAGAACCAGAGCTAAGGGCAACATAGGCCTAAGAAGAGATCAGAAGAACCTCCCCACTAGTGAGGTGTGAATCCCCTTAATCCACTGGATGCGTACACAAAAAAATACCCATTAAATACCCATTAATGATCAAGGACAAAAGAACAGCCATGTCGGTAGCATTTCTCGATCAACATACTTGAGGATGGGCTTCAGGGCTTGGCTTAAGCTTGTCTGCATGTCGAGCGGGTACACGCATGATACAGTTACAGTCAACGTATCATTTCTCATGATTATTCCAGACGCCTCGGTCAAAATTAAAAGGTTGCTCGTATACTTGACATGAGTTGAATTTTGCTGTTTCATATATAAAAAAAAAAGAATACATTTATATAAGTAACATATTTGTAAATGCTCGAAGGATGTCAGGAGCCAGAAGGGCATAGCCTACATGAGCAGAATGCTCAGGACACTTTTAGGGTACTTCAACTCCCCATATCTTGAATTGAAAGTGTCTGCATTTGGCTCCATAAACCGTGTGGTTCTGGCTGCTGATATCAATACAAGATAGTGCGGTGTGAAGTGTCAGACCACCTAAAAATATGACATAGATGACTGCAAAAAAAAAAAAAAAGTGGCCATCAATATATTTAATTTGGGCATCGCTTTTTGGAAAATGTTTTACGAAAAACAGTAGATGTTTTCTACTGTAAAGGAAACTTCTATGAATGTCAACATCTCACAACAAAAAGAAGGCGGAATGAAAATACCTCCATGGTTAATAGACCAAGAAACACTTACACTTGGTTGGACCCCACAGTTTCCGGCCTCCAGACGGGACACAACAGAGAAAGTGTTAGTGTATTTGTCGTCCTGGAATTGGAAGCAGCCATTGTTCTTGAAGCTGTCTTTACTCAAAGTGAAGTAGAGGGCCTTGGCTTGACATTTGTGGAATGAAGCCTTCATCTCATTGGTTCCGCAGGTCAGCTCTGGACGCATGTCTGCCAAGGCTTTGAATAAAGTATAGTTCTTTTAGATAGATTGTTCTTCCAGCAATTTTTGTAATCAAAGTTTCGCTAAACTGAGTGGTGATTGACAACTGGGCTCCTTTGGCAGTTAATGATAACCTTGATCACAAACACTATACCACATAGATGCCACAGCGAATAGAGTCTGCAGTATCTAAGGGTTTACTTAACAATTAAATTCTCTGCATTGCCCCATTTCACCCAATGGCATGATGATGGGTGCTAATGTGTTATGCTAGAAATTGGGAGCCTGGTGAAGGTCTACCAAGATCAACCCTGCATAAAGTCCCTCCCAGTGTTGTGCTGGTCAGACTATAGACTAACAACATTTCAGTGGGACCTAAAGATTTTACGTGCATGGAGCGGGCGAGCACATGCATATCCACCATCCCATTCCCTTCCATAATACTCAATATGCAGGTAACATTTTGTTTTGTGATAAGATGAATCTCATAATTAGATTAGATTAGAAAGAAACTGCAAGGAGAATTTTACTGTAACTACCATATAACTCATGTGTTTCCTATGTATGTAATTTAAGTTTTCCCTTTATAGGAATTAGCATTTTAGGCTGGGTTCACACACTGAGGATAAAGGGACTTATTTACTACGGGTCCACGGATTGCACTTTTGTCAGATTTTCAAAATTTTTGGGATTTGCGCCGCTGTGACAGGTATTTAACTGGGGATTGTGTCGCACACGATCGTATTGTGGCGGAGCGGCGCTCGCTTTTATGCGACAGAAATCGGGGGGCGGGCCGTCGGATGATCCGACTAATTCGACTAAGTGCGGGATTTAAGATCCAATTTGTGAGGCAAGATAATGCACGTACATACACCGGGAAGAAGAAGGTGAACTCCGGCGGACCTGAGCGGGGAAGCGACACCTGCAGGATATCGGGCGCACAATCTTAGTGAATCGCGGCAGATATTCATTCCGGTCGGACAATGCACTTTCAGGATCGCACAGGACGGATGAGTAAATGTTCCCCCACAGTGTTCATAGACTGAAGATGTATTATCCTATCTGACATTACCACTGAACCCTCTTTGATCTTGCATTTTCCTATCTTGGACCATCACTCTACCATAAATGTGCAGTCACTAAACTTACAAGATACTGTATATTGATTCTTGCAATAACATCCATAGCCTTGGTTGCCCAGTTTCCACTCTTCATCAGCTTCACACGTTGTGGGAACTGTGGCTGGGTCTGAGAATGATACAAAAGATTTTCAAGAATCTGACATATAGGAAAGAACATGGACATGACGATCAATCAATAATAGTAAGAAAGATGGCTACATGCAACCACAAGTGTCAGTCATAATACGGCTAAATCGACCTTGATATGTCACTGATTCTAATTGGTTAATGGACTGGAATGGTATTACATCTTATCCCAGCTGGACATTGTATAGCAGAGGGTAAAATAAATTACATTACATATAATGCATAATATCTGATGTAGTATTTGATTATACATTTTGTAGACCCTTTCCATGACTTTTTAGCTAGTGACAACCACTTTATGTATCACAGTAGTTCTACCAAAAAGTCACTAGGGACTTTGTTTAAATAAACCTACCCTTGTTGGACATGACTGTTTTGGTGACCTTTGTAACCCCCACAAGGGCCACTAGGGCTGCATGGTCTTCTGCTAAGAAATGTGTCCCCCTAGTCTTGATCAGATTGTATAAGCCACTAACCACTACACGGTGATCTCGTAGTAGTGGGTCCCTACGCAATAAGGTGCAGCATCACATAGCATCCACCACCGCTGCAACATAGAGCCAGCAGGGATCAAAACCCAGTTGCCCCCCAAGCACCCATACTGGCAAGCATAGCCCCCATGGCTCTGGGTCCCCACCAGCACTGCACCACAGAAGCAGCAGATGCCATGCAACACCGCACCATGTGAACAGGACTATAATGCACACCCTGTGTGAACAGGTCTTGAAAACTCACTGTTTCATGTGGTCTCAAACACTGACTAAGAGAAAGCAGACGGCCACTATATGCAGTCTCCTGTTAATTGAAAAGCACCTGGGTCGAATGGGACGGAGTGCTGGAACCAGGCACAAAACAAAATAAATGAGGAGATAGAATAGGCTCTAATCCAATACTAGACCCCAGAGGTCCAACAGAATACAACCTTATAATCCGGCTCCTAGGTTCTATTTCATAAGGTTTGATGAATGGTGTGCTCCCAGAAAAAAATTATCCGATGGGCTCAAGGAACCTCAGTCCAACCCTGATTGTGGGAGAGGATCTGTAGCAAAGTAGTCCCATAACTTCTCCTCCCATAACTTTTCTCCTCTTTCTATGTGTTCCCTATAGGTTCAGGATCAGCTGGCTATTATCATTCAGTCCTTTTAATATAATATAATACCTTTTATGTAGTCAGAGAGGTAACTTAACAGCCATGGGGCCTAAATAAGATCAATACGATCTATACGGCAACAAGGCGCGGCTATTTACCATGTGTTATAAATTATACTGCTGTTATTGTGCTTATGTGGCAGAGGGAACAATTTACCACCTCCGGTACAAGATCCTAGTTCTGCCTGTATTTAGTAATGTATAAGGTGTAAAACAACAGAGAGCAGATATATTAAAGACAGAAGACTAGAATATTTGTTACTCACCGGTACAATAGGCCAAGGTACAAACTGGTGTTGCAGAAAATTTATAGACATGGTATCCACCTGGACAAGCTTTAATCTGGATATTTGATGACCAAAGACAGCAGCTCCCACTCCAGGTGGCACAGGCGGTGCGGTTTACAATGCCGTCACTAGTTGTTGGGTGGACACCATTCAGCCACATTGGGGCGTGTGTACCGCAGGAGAAAGAGGAGATGCAAGTCTCTGGCATACGAACACCTCCACTGCCAATGAAGCGATACCAACCAGTCAAGTTACTGTCACATCTATAGGAAGAAGAGTCGGCATAACTGGGGGAGACATAATTAAGGCTGCTTCTCCAGGGTTCATTGAGAGCAATGTAGCTGGAGCATGGGTCCACACAGAGATAGGAGCCAGAGGTCTTCACACACTCCTTTCCCGCGGCACACACTCCTCGCAAACAGTCATTTACTTCACAATTGAACCCATCGCCAAAATATCCACTGGGACAGGAACAGGAATAGTTCCCATTGGTGTTTACACAAGTGGCTAATGCGTGGCATCGGCTAAGGCTGGAGTTCAAGCACTCATTGATGTCTACACATGAGTATGGAGTAGGGCTGTAGAAGCCACTTGGACATTTACAGGTGTAGGAACCTATGTTATTACTGCATATGCCAACGGAACAGTTATTGGTCCAGGAATAGGCACATTCATCAATATCCGTACAATCGATACCATCTCCAATGAAGCCGGATTTACACAGACACTGCAAGGATCCGTAATAGTCTTCACAGGTAGCATTGACGTGACACTTGGAGCAGCTGGCTGTAGGTGACAGATGATGAGAAAAACATTATAAAGCTAAATAGTTCAAATGTAAATAATTGAAGTGGTTGTCCCATCTAAGATACTTATCAGGTCCCAGCAGTCTAGAGAACAGAGGATTAAAATTCTATTTCATACAAAGGGAGGATTCAGACAGTGTACCCAGAATTTACAAATTACTTTCTATATTGATTTCTCACAGTTTGGTAATATTACTGGATCAGAGTAAAAAAAAACATAGTTTATATTATAAAATATACTCACAGGTTGTGTTGAAAGCTGAAAAGAAAAAAAAAATGGATTAGATCAAATGGATAAATACTCCCGACACTTTATCATAGATGGACACTTATCATGTGGCGGCACTTCATGCACAGTGTATGATGAAAGCCTCGCCCCTCCAGATACATCAGGAAGCTCCGGCCTCCAAATGTATCCTACGTTCATCTGTGCTGGCGTACAATTCGACCATGCCTGGCGTGGAATTGCCCTATGACCAGTGAGGTTTTAACAGTCACACTGACCCACTCTGTCACCTCCGGCTGCCCCCATTCACACCCCTCCACGCCCATTCGACATGGAGGTGGCATAAAGGGGAAAATAATCCCATGCCTGGTAGTTCGCTAGGCATTGTGATTATTTCAGGGCTTTACAATGACTTTACTATTAAGGCACCTATGTTTCATAGACTACAAATGTTTATATAATGTAATAGTATTTTATGCAATGTCCAATTATAATTCAATTAAACCAAGCAGAATGCGCCCGACAAAACCTATACACAAAAGTGGCGTTGTTTCTAGAAAACTTAGCTACATATTTTTAGTTTCCTTTATGAAACAATATGTATAAAATGCATTTCTTTACCTGTGAATCCTTCAATCCGGACAGCGTGGATTCCTCCAGCGTTTACCTTTATTGCCCAGTTCCCTTTAGTGGGTTTTTTCACCACAAGTACAAAGCCCCAGACCTCTGTTACCACTTGGTCCATAGAAAACGCTGCACCGCAAATAAAAAAGGGCAAAGTTGCAACACGAATTACTGTATGTTACTTTATTGTTTTGTTGAAAATAAATAAAAAATACTTAAAAAAAGGGGGCAAAGTTTCCATTATTAGGTCAATGTTTTAGAAATGTGCAATGCAGTATATATACAGTACAGTTGTCTACGTTGCGTTGTCTCTTTTACATCTAAGAAGAACCTATGTTCACATGAATATGACTGTGCCTGTAGATCCTCACGTTAGTAATAGGCAGTAGAAGGTAATATACTGGTGCACGCGCACTACTGTTCACCTTTCAGTATATGATTATTTCTTATCCAGGACAATCCCATGGTAGATGAAGACAAATGTAGAATAAGTGAATAGTAGAGGGAGTACTTACAACTTGGTCCTAAAATTTGCACACTATAAACAAGCCCGCTGGTGGTAATCATCATGGAGGAGAAGTTCTTTGTGATGGAGAAGCTTTCATTATGGGCCAGGGCTGTGAAGTCTCCAGAGAATAATTGGGTTGAGCTGTTGCTTGGCATTGAAAGAGTGTAATCCAAATAGTTAAACACCTAGGAGACAGGGAATTTGGTTTGCATTTTATCTCAGGATCTGCATGTGAGGGGTTAAGCATTATCCCCCCCCGCACATCAGTTGCTTTGGCCCCTAAATTTTTTTATTTCAGAAGACGATAAAAAGTAAAAGCACCGCGTAGTTTGTTACCCAGTTTCTCTAGCAAGCAGTATTATCCCACATGTGGTCACAAACGACTGTGCGCCTCAGAAGGGAAGGAACGTCTATTGGCTTTGGGAGGGTGAATTTTGCTGGAACAGATTTCTATTCCTCAAGGAATGCAGTAAGACTATATTTGGGTGTGCAATTGCCCGTTCTTTAACCTTTATTAGCTTTTTGGGGGATGATTTTTTTTGTTTTTTAAACACCAAATAACAAAGATATCATGTTACTTATGTTCTATGGGTTAGTACGGTTACAGTAATATCCCATTTATATAGGTTTTTTATTGACTTGTTCTGCAGAATACAATGTGGAGAGAAAAACCCCTTAATTTTGCATTGCCGTCTTTTAAGTAGCGTAAGGCCCCTTCCACACTTTTGTTTTGTGTTTCCTGTGTGTAAATTGCGGCATAGGCCTCTGCTGTTTTGGATTGATTGAGCCACACCCTGCTCTCTGCAGTTCAGCTCTGTCCAGCTCTGGGTTACTAATCTGATAGACAGATGCTCCAGTGTGCCCAGAATCTGCTTTATATACCTGCTCAGTCCCATTAGGAGCTCCCTGCTTATATGATTATATCTCAGCTCTGTATCTTGCATGTGCTTTCTACTGTTATTCTATTGCTTACTCTGATTATCTGATCTCGGCTTTGTACTATGACTATTCCTCTTGGATTTTGATTCTGTACTTTGTTGTGACCCGGACCTCTGACTTATCTGTGTTGTCTGTTTGTCAGTCTTGTTTCGTGTTAGCACTGTGGCTTAGGGAGGGTTCGGCGCTCAGTTATTGCCCACTGCTTAGGATGGAGACCAGTAAGTAGGCAGGTGACAGGTTGGGGGGTACAGTTTAGGGCTCATCATCCTGCCAGTCTTTCCCTGTATGCCAAGCCATCCCCTCCTTACAACTACATTATGCAAATAGTACTGGACCTGCACCATAGTAGCCTATAAGTAGCCTCATGCAGTTCTTCAGAGTGCCATAAAAAAGGTAATTATTTTAGATTTCCACCTATCCCTTATTCTAGCAGCCAAATCTCCCTACCTAACTGCCCTGAAAAGGGCAGTCATATTTTTACTATTACCCTGTCTGTCTGACTAAGCCTTGCCCTAGCTCTGTCTCCTCTCCGTAATGGTGCTAGGGACATGTGACCCTGTCTCTTATACAGCAGGGTCACGTGTCACACCTGGTCAATCACTCCCATGGTCAGTATGGGCATGGCTGTGGATAATAAAAGGCTGATAGCTTGTTGAATGGCTGCTCAGCCATCAATCAACCAGCTTACTTTGGTTTCCTAAAGTCAAACCTAAACCCCTAACATGTGTTTGACATTCGGGCTTGTGGGTTCATGTGTCATGATTTAGCTTTGTTTTATATTTTAAATTGTCTTTTTGTGAATCATCATTGAAGAGTTCATAAAAAGTTGGTTGCTCACCTTATATATATCTGCAACCGAAAATAGATAGACATGGCCAAAGCTCAGAGCAGCAATATCCCGATAAATAGAAAAATCAGGACTAGTTGTGGTATTGCAATATCCAGTGACCAGAAAGGTGACCTAAGTGTGAAAGTCCATAGTATATTGTTTAGGGAAAAAACAACTTTCAACAGACATTTCAATAAAACTAATTACATTAATAAGTTAAAGGGTCAAAGGGATGTCTATATTTTTATAAACTCACCTGTGACTTAGTAGTAGTTATGAGAGATCGGACATTATTGACCAAGGTTGTATTCCCATAATCCAAAGCCGATGCATCAGTAAATACCAAGATATAGGACTTCGGTGGAGAATTTATCAAGGCCATTTCAAGACCTTTCATTGTTAACTCCGGACAATCTCCACCTCCACTGGCTGATAGAGTGTTAAAATAGTTACCAAAATCTTGTTTTGACTGTGTGTATCTAACCGGTCCAACACCTGGGGATGAAAGAATGATCACCATTATATGCCTTCTCCTGTCCCATGCTTAGGGCTATAGTGGAATATTGTTACATGACTTTGTTATTAGTAGTAAATTCCCCATTGTCCAAGGATAATACTTAAAGCGGTTGTCTTGCTAAGGTTATAATGAGGAATTTTGAAATCATAGAGGTTCCAAACCCTCACCCCCCCCCCCCCCCAATGATCTCCACCTAAACTAGACTCCTCTAGAGTTGTGGCAGTAGTATCAATTGGTGTATCTGCCAGAAGTCCCTTCTAGCTGTCCATTCATTGAATATAAGGAGACCACCCTTGTAAGGCTTCTTTATCTGATAACCTTGTAACTCTACATGTGATTAATAAAGACGTACTTGGATCATTATACTCCACCAAAGTATATTGCCGGGCTCCACAAGGGAATTTGGCTGTAACTCGATCAAGTATCCAACTGTTCACCAACTTTAACTGGGAAAGGTAGTTCACCATGGAACCTGTGGTGTCCACCAGGTAGGTCAGAGAGGAGGAGGCTGGTGGATTAAATAGAAGACATTAAATATCAGTAAAGGGGTTTTCACAGAAAAGACACAACTAGTGTTGTGCATCCCTTCACCCTGCACCTATGCTGTGCTAGTTGGGAGCGCAGCATAGGGCCAAGGCACTCAAATACTCAACTTTCCCTGCTGCCTCCGAAGCCCAGCAATCTTTTCTTCTACGACAGCTGTACACACCAGCTCTGAAGCAGGTACACAGCTATAAGACTGCTGCTTATTCAGGGAAGCAAGGAAAGGTAAGCAAATGTAGGGCTATTCTGGCTGGCAGGGGGCACCCTTGTTGCTTTGGCGGGCACTCTAACTTCTGGCCTGTGTGAGGACACTGTGACTATCAACTGGTGTGGTAACCTTATGACTATTGGCTACTGTTTGGGGACACTGTGACAATTGGCTACTGTGTGGGGACACTGTGACTATTGCCTGCTGTGTGGGGACACTGTGACTATTGGCTACTGTGTGGGGACACTGTGACTATTGGCTGCTGTAGGGGCACAAATTTGCTATGCCAGTGTCTCATGTTTTATTTAACAATACGTTCATCTTTGTGGTTGCCCTCAAATGTGCTGAATGTAATGGTAAAACTCTATAAATGATGTGGCCCCCTGGTGAAAATGAGTTTGACACTCCTGCCATAGACAACGTAGAAGTGAGGTTTTACTTTCCCCACACGTTGGGCATTGCTGTTTATAGCCCTTAACATATATATATATATCAAAGAATGATATTGGCAATTTAGTCAAGAATCTAGATAGATATTGATAGAAGGAGACACATAATGAAAGGAGCCACCAGGCTTTGGAGAAAGCTGAAGAATGAAATGATCTGTGGTGTGACGGGATTCAAAGCTATTCAACCGTTTAAGATATTGTAATAAAGCAGGAAGGATGTTATCTAATCTAGCCCAAGAGATTAGCCCAATAATAGCAATAAGAGACTCAAAATAAGAAAAAGTTAAAGATGTCGAATAAATGTATTATACGTTTTTTTTTATAAATATTACCTACAATTAAATAAAGCCGAAAATTAACTAAATAGAAGATAAATACTTCGAAGGGTTATCCAAACTACTGTCACAGCTATGGTTGTAGTGTTTTGCCTGATTGGCTGCACGGCAATATGTTTGGATTGTGCGACACACCTGAACCCTGGACCCGATCTTAAAGTTCGGGTTAGCTCATCTCTGCTCTCAATTTGTAAAGACACAAGAAGGGTCCTGGCAGCGATGGATTGGGTTAAGCATAAGGATATTGGCCAACAACAACAACCATAAGACCTTTGATAATGTCCACTGACCCTGGATGTTTCCAGTACTACATACAGAGAATAGGTTTTCAGTGATTTATATACAACTTCTTTACAGTAAACCTAAGGCTAAAGTGACACCTACCGAATGGGGGAGGGAACTCAACAAGGATGAGGATTATTTCATAAATCAATACAACAATTACTGAAATATATAGTAAAGGAAGCTAAGGTCCAGGGAATAAACTCTGAATTAAAAATAAGATTATTTGTGGATCATATGCTACTTTCTTGTCATAACCAAAGGTATCACAGGATAAGGTCTTGGCTATATTGCAAAATTTTGGGACACAATTAGAATATAAAATCAAAAAAGACAAAAGAGAGGTCTTCATCAGCTCTTCTCAAAACAATTATAGAAAGGGGATCACTAGATATAAAGTGACCTATTTAGTACTTAGTGGCCATAGGACAGTCAAGTCAGGGAATATACACAAATAATATAGGAAAAGCCGTCAGCAGGTTAAAAAAGAACTATTTAGGTTGAATGATCTAGGGATTAGTTACTCAGCATGACCCAATATCTGTGTCCTCTAAAAACATTATCATTCTTGGAGAATAATTTTAGAAAATGTATATGGGAATATAAAGGAACACACAACGTCAATGTGAAACTAACCTAAAGTGCTGAGAGGTGCTAGACAAGTGATGGATTATTATATTCTACTATGAGCAGTTAATAAAACTTACCTGTCTGGGAACTGCATACTGCGCCAGAAGAACCTTTAAAAAAATAGTATAGAAAATAATAATAATATAATAATTCTTTATTTAAATAGCACACACAGATTACGCTGCGCTGCACAGAGCTTGTCACATCAGTCCCTGTCCCCAGTGGGGCTCACAATCTAATCAACCTACCAGTATGTTTTGGAGTGTGGGAGGAAACCGGAGGACCCGGGGGAAACCCATGCGAACTGGGAGAGAACATACAAACTCTTTACAGATGTTGACCCTGGGACTTGAACCTAGGACCCCAACGTTGCAAGGCTGTAGTGATAGCCACTAATAGTATATATAGTATAGTATAGTATAGTATATACTGTAGAAAACTTTAGCCAGAATAAATAAATAAAATAATCTAAAATACTTTTTTTTTTTTTAGGAAACTAGTTTTTTTGCCCCTCTGAATGGCCAAAATATATCGTCTTGGCTGCTCCCCACTAGCGTCCCCCAGAATGATGCATAGATTTACTACACAATGTGCATGGTATCCACAGAACAGGATAACAAGTCAAATACATACAGTTATATACTTACCCCCAAATGCCATGGACATAAGGACTGAGATGAAGACGCCCCTATTCATGATCTTTGGTGAGATCAAAAAGATGAGGTGGTTGTTGCAAATGCAAACCAGGCATCTACAGCTCAATTGAAGAAGTGTTAGTACTCTTAGGCCTTTTATAGGGCAAAACTTGGAGGAAGTTGGGTTTTAAAAATTTGCCCCTATGTAACGAGCCGGATTATTTCCTTGTCATGTGTTTTTACTGTCAACTGAACAATGAATACACATCGTTCGGCACATCAGACATGGAAAGCCCGCTAAAATATATTTCTTAATATGAGTGAATTAACCAAGGTCACATTTTTTACATTTTTGATTTTTTTTCTTTTGTTCGGTTTGTTATCTTTTCAATGAGGAAATATTTATGATTTATCTAAGCAATGGACCAGACGGAAGATCCCACATTTTTTTACAGCATTTTCTGTTGTTTGTTGAGTACACTCAGATGATCTCGATTCCCTTTGAATATCAAATCAAGGGGAAGACTGCATCAATGTTATCTAAACAATTTTGTATATTGTTACGAGGGAATTCGATATTTTTTACAGCATAATTTTTATTTTCTTAAAGGAAATCTACCTTCAAAATGCATCATATTAAACCAGGGGGCGCTTACTCATAGATCCAGTCACGGTGACTGTGGTAATCTTCGTATATTTGTTATCCATGGTCTAATTACTTCTAAAATCAACTTTTAAAATTATACAAATGAACCAGGAGTGCTCTAGCTTTTTTCTTCCATATTCTGATGACAATAACTATTTCATACTTTGAGTACAGACCTGTGTAAGGTGTCATTTACTATGGAACAAGCTGACATTTTAATTTCTACCATTATGTGGACTGTTCGATAATTGATCACTTTATAAGTAGAGATGAGCGAGCACTAAAATGCTTGACTGCTCGTTATTCGAGTCGAACTTTTTCCGATGCTCGTCTCGAATAACGAAACCCATTGAAGTGAATGGGAGACTCGAGCATTTTTCAAGGGGACCAAGGCTCTGTACAGGGAAGCTTGGCCAAGCACCTGGGAACCTCAGAAAAGGATGGAAACACCACGGAAATGGACAGGAAACAGCAGGGGCAGCATGCATGGATGCCTCTGAGGCTGCTTAATCGCACCATTATGCCAAAATTATGGGCAACAGCATGGCCATGACAGAGTGACAGAATGAAGCTAGATAGCATCTAAAACATCCAATAATTGACCCTGACACTATAGGGGACGGCATGCAGAGGCAGCGGCAGCAGCGGCAGGCCAGAGAGTGGCATGGCGACATACCCCAAATGGACTCAGGCTTCAAACCAATTAAAATAATTCCTTTTGGCGAGGATAACGTGTAGCACTGTACGTATCAGTATTTGGCCTGGTTATGGCGGCAGAGAGGAACCAAAGGAGGTGAGCAAGAAGCGCGGAAATGATTTCCTATGTGAACAAAAGGTTGACAGTATATTTAGTCGATAACACAGCATGGCGGCGACAGAGTGACCAAGTTCCATAAAGTATCTGGTGAAACACCCAAAAAATGAGTCTGACACAGCTCGTTTGCTAAGGGGACGACATGTGAAGCCAGCTATGGAGACGACTTTTGGAGGCAGCTATGGAGACGATGGGTGGAGGCAGCTATAAAGACGACGTGTGGAGGCTGCTATAAAGACGACGTGTGGAGGCAGTTATAAAGACGACGTGTGGAGGCTGCTATGGAGACAATTAAATTTGGATAGTGCCTGTATGTGACAGTCCAAAAAAGTTTTCAAAACAGAGAAACGGGTGGGTGGCCCTCCAGAAACATTAAATAGATAGAGACCCTGTATGTGGCAGTCCAAAAAAGTTTTCAAAACAGAGGAGCGGGTAGGTGGTCCTCCAGAAAAATAAAATACATAGAGTACCTGTATGTGGCACTCCCAAAATTTTTTTTAAACAGATGACCAGGTAGGTGGCCCGCCAGAAAAATTAAATACATAGAGTACTATAGCTAGAGCCAGTTGGCCCTGGCAAAAAATAGCCAGTTTCCTCTGCTTTAGTGTACAAAGAGGAGGAGAAGGAGGACAATGAGGAGGAGGAGTGCATACATTATTCAGGTTGAGCTTCTTTCACCTGGTGGAGAATGAAAATCCGGAGAAATCCAGGCTTGATTCATCTTGATAAGCGTCAGCCTGTCAGCGCTGTCAGTCGACAGGCGTGTACTCTTATCGGTGATAATGCCACCAGCTGCATTGAAAACCCGCTCAGCCAACACGCTAGCGGCAGGGCAGGCAAGAACCTCCAAGGCGTACAGCGCCAGTTCGTGCCACATGTCCAGCTTTGAAACCCAGTAGTTGTAGGGAGCTGTGTGATCATTTAGGACAATGGTTTGGTCAGCTACGTTCTCCCTCACCATCTTTCTGTAAAGATCAGCCCTACTCTGCCGAGACTGGGGACAGGTGACAGTGTCTTGCTGGGGTGACATAAAACTGGCAAAGGCCTTGTAAAGCGTACCCCTGCCAGTGTTGGACGAGCTGCCTGCTCGCCTACTCTCCCTCGCTACTTGTCCCGCAGAAGTACGCCCTATGCCGCTAGCGCTGTCAGATGGGAAAGACTGTTTCTGCTTGTGCACCAGGGCCTGCTGTTATTCATGCATTCTCACACTCCTTTCCTCTACAGTGATGGAAGTGGAAAGATTTTGCTTGTACCATAGGTCCAGGAGAGTGAATACCCAGTAATCGGTGCTGGAAAAAATTCTTTGAACGCGAGGGTCACGGGATAGGCAGCCTAGCATGAAATCTGCCATATGCGCCGAGTCCCAACGTGCAAGAATTCACTCCCCTCACTGGCCTGACTGTCCATCTCCTCCTCCTCCAACTCCTCTTCTTCTGCCCATACATGCTGAACAGTGAAGGACTGAGCAATGCTCCCCTCTTCTGTCTCGCCAACATTCTCCTCCTCTTCCTCCTCATCCTCCTCCTCCTGCTCCACCTCCTCTGATACGTGCTGAGAAACAGACTGGAGGGTGCTCTGGCTATCTTCTTCCCCCGTCTCTTGTGACAAGCGCAAAGCTTCCGACTTCATGCTGACCAGAGAGTTTTTCAACAGGCCAAGCAGCGGGATGGTGAGGCTGATGATGGCGGCATCGCCACTGACCATCTGTGTTGACTCCTCAAAGTCACTCAGCACCTGACAGATATCAGACATCCACTCCTCATTGTACACTTGAGGTAGCTGACTGACCTGACTAGCAGTTCTGGTGGAAGTTGACATCTGGCAGTCTACAATCGCTCTGCGCTGCTGGTAAACTCTGGATAACAAGGTTAATGTGGAATTCCATCTCATGGGCACGTCGCACAACAGTCAGTGAGCGGTCAGTTGGAGGCGGCGCTGCGCTGCCCTGAGAGTGCCAACATCTGTGGTGGTGGACTTTCTGAAATGCGCACAGACCTTCGTGAGGAAATCAGACAGATTGGGGTATGTCTTGAGGAACCGCTGAACTATCAGATTTAACACATGGGCCAGGCATGGCACATGTGTCAGTCTGCCGAGTTGCAGAGCCGCCCCGCAATCTACGGCGTCGGCAGTATATGAGTGGCCCCAGGGTCAGACTCAGTCCCAGCCTCCACCAAGTTCACCCAATGTGCCGTCAGCATATATAGTGGCCCTGCCGGTAGCACTCGTCCACGGTCCAAGGTGGACCTTGTCAGAAACGGCGTTGGTCATGGCACGGATGATGTTGTCTGATATGTGCTGGTGCAAGGCTGGGACGGCACATTGGGAAAAGTAGTGGCGGCTGGGGACCGAATACCGAGGGGCGACCGCCGCCATGAGGTTGCGAAAGGCCTCGGTCTCTACCAGCCTATAGGGCAGCATCTCCAGGCTCAGTAATTTGGAGACGTGGACGTTGAGGGCTTGGGCGAGTGGGTGGGTGGAACTGTATTTCCTCTTGCGCTCCAGCGTCTGGGGTATAGACAGTTGAACACTGCACATGGAGACATTGGTGGACACTGTGGAGGATCATGGAGGCGAAGGTGTGGTTTTCGAGTGGGAGGTGTTTGTACCGGGGTCCTGGGCAGGGGGCTGACTAGCAGAGGCAGCAAATGACACAGGGGAAGGAGCAGTGGTGTGCCCGGGTGGAGGTGAACAGCCTTGATTCCATTGAGTGGGGTGTTTAGCATTCATATGCCTGCGCATAGTGGTGGTAGTTAAGCTAGTAGTGGTGGAACCCCTGCTGATCCTGGTGTGGCACAGGTTGCACACCACAGTCCGTCGGTCACCCGCTGTTTCTTTAAAGAACCTCCAGACTTGAGAAAATCTAGCCCTCGCCACGGGAGCTTGACTACGTGAAACATTTGGCGCTGATGCACCAGCTCTGGCCCTGCCTCTCCGTCTGGCCCCACCACTGCCTCTTCCAACCTGTTCTGGTATAGGACTCGCCTCAGTCTCAGAAGCACTGTCTTCACGCGGCCTATCAACCCAGCTTGGGTCTGTCACCTCATCATCCTCCGATCCCTCAGTCTGCTCCCCCCTCGGACTTCCTGCCCTGACTACAACTTCACCACTGTCTGACAACCGTGTCTCCTCATCGTCCGACACCTCTTTACACACTTCTTCCACTACGTCAACAATGTCATCATCACCCACAGACTGAGTCCGTTGGAAAACCTGGGCATCGGGAAAGAGCTCAGCAGCAACTGGATAAGTGGTTTGTGACTGTGGGAAGGGTCCAGAAAACAGTTCCTCAGAGTATGCCGGATCAAATTCCAAATTTTCCTGGGAGGGGGCAGACTGGGGGGAAGGAGGTTGAAGTGGAGGAGCTGGAGGAGTGCTCACTTGGGTAACATGGGTGGACTGGGTGGAAGACTGACTGGTGAACAGTGCTCTACCACGAGTCCCAGTAAGTTGAGACATGAAGCATGGGAGTGTAGCTCTGCGGCGTTCCCCTGCTCCCTCATCAGCAGGTAATGTCTCACCCGCCCAGGACCACGGCCTCTGACCCCTGCAGTAATTGCATGCCCACGCCCTTGTCCTTTACCCTTAGCCCTCGGGTTCAACATTTTCCAAATAAATGTCTATTTTATAGACAAAAGAGAAATATAAACTGTAAAAATTTTTTGGTAATTTTTTTTTAGGTTTGTTTTTTTTAGGAATTATAGAAGAACAAAACGTGCAGAAGAAATCAGACAGCAACCTCAGAAGATGATTGCTATGGCTAGTTTCTGACTAACACAGACAATTTTCTGGATTTCTGGAGACTAGGTTGCTAAACAGTAGCAGGCAGACTAAGCTAGATGAAATTGGATTTGCACCACTGACAGCACACAAAATGATTTTGTGCTGTGACTTCCACTTTTGAAAAAAAAATAAAAAATCGTCAGACTGTGCCTAATCCAATCAAACCCCCAATAAGCCAAAAGCAAATAAAAAATAACGCTATTGTAGCCCTAACAAGGGCTGTTGGGTTCTTGTAGAATCACTCCAGCCTAACACTATTCTAATAGAACAGCCTAACGCTTTCCCTGACCAGCAGCAGCTCTCTCCTTAACGGCATACAGACAGAGAATGATCCGAGCAGCGCGGGCAGGGGCTAGTCTATTCCAGGGTCACCTGATCAGGCCAGCCAACCATTGCTATCGACGTGTAAGGGTACCATGTCATGCTGGGTGGAGTGCAGAGTCTCCTGGCTTGTGATTGGCTCTGTTTCTGGCCGCCAAAAGTCAAAAGCCGCAAGATGACATTTATTCCAAGATGGCAGCACCCATGCAACAGTGTTACTTTGATGAGGGCACTTATGGGGTTAAAACCCGCAACTGGTGCCAGCACTGATCACGGATGTCAACCGCAGTTGCTGGCTGCATAGTGCAGCTGACAACCACTGTTTACTGTACATACATCCTTCTAGTATGTTGAGAAAATTGCAGCAGTACTGTGTTAGCCAGGAAAAATAAAAAATCCCCTAAGCACTTTTGTAGTTTTTACATCAGATTTGTACATACATCCTTAACAGACGCTTCACATGTCATTTAACTGGTACATTGAGATTGAATACAGTTAATCAGGAAGGGTGGGCCACCAGCAAAAAACTTTTCACCTGGTTTAACAAGCATAGCAGGAAAATTCTGCATGGCAATCAAACAAAAGGTGTTTTCACAGAACAACCGTAATTTTTGTTGTTTTTTTTAAATACAGGATTTTGTCACCTGTTAAATCAAATAGAATTACCAGCTTATTGATACGTCTGTCCAAACTAAAAAAAATGCTAACATTAAAATGTATTAACAAAAAGGGGGGGAGATAGGGGATAATTGTATAAGGAATATAGATAAGATGTTTTTCAAACTATCTAGGATATAATATTTTTGAAAAATATGTAACTAAATGCTCACGATGCCCCAAAAAGGGCTGTATGATGTATGATATGTTTTAATGTTATTGAAAATTTAATAAAGAAGATATTAAAAAAAAAAAAGGTTAAATTAAAAAAAAATTGAAACACACAAAAAGAAGTTTTTACAATTGCACCAAATGTTTGTTTTAGAAACAAAATGAATTGGAGAACAGATCTTATAGAAAAAAAATAAGTCAACGTGAAGGGTTTTATCTAGAGATGAGCGAACATACTCGTCCGAGCTTGATGCTCGTTCGAGCATTAGCGTACTCGAAACTGCTCGTTGTTCGGACGAATACTTCGCCCGCTCGAGAAAATGGCAGCTCCCGCCGTTTTGCTTTTTGGCGGCCAGAAACAGAGCCAATCACAAGCCAGGAGACTCTGCACTCCACCCAGCATGACGTGGTACCCTTACACGTCGATAGCAGTGGTTGGCTGGCCAGATCAGGTGACCCTGGGATAGACTAGCCCCTGCCTGCGCTGCTCGCATCATTCTGTGTCTGGATGCCGCTAGGGAGAGAGCTGCTGCTGGTCAGGGAAAGCGTTAGGGTGTTCTATTAGCTTACTGTTAGGCAGGAGTGATTCTACAAGAACCCAACAGCCCTTCTTAGGGCTACAATAGCGTTATACTTTTTTTTTTGTTTGCTTGTGGCTGGGCTTGCTGGCACTAGTAGTGCAGCTAGTACCATATTGTGAGGAATTTGCAGGGGGACTTGCTACCGTTGTGTTTAGCTCTTAGTGACACACATATCCACCTCAAACACCAAAGTGGGAAAATTTATTAGGGGTTTGATTTCAATTAGGCACAGTCTGCCATTTACTTTTTATTTTACGTTTATTTTTTCATAACTCAGCGTCATCTCATCAGTGTGCTTTCATACTTGGCTAGAAAATAGCCAAAGGAGAATCCAAACGGCTTACTTACGCCTACAATAGCGTTATATATATTTTATTTCTGGTTGATCTGCTGGTGGCTGTCCTTGCTGCAGTGCATCTACTACCAAATTGTGAGGAATTTTTAGTGACGCACATATCCATCGCAAAGACCGAAGTGGGAAATTTATTAGGGGTTGGATTTCAATTAGGCACAGTCTGCCATTTCCTTTTTATTTTACGTTTATTTTTTCATAACTCAGCGTCATCTCATCTGGCATAGCAGTGTGCTTTCATACTTGGCTAGAAAATAGCCATAGCAATAGGATAGCATCGTTTGGTTTTAAAAACTAAAAAACACAAAAAAAAAAAAACACACAAAACAACAAAAAAAAGTTAAAAAAAAATTAAAGTTATAACTTTCATTTTCAAAATGTTTAACCCGAGGGCTAGGGGTAGAGGACGAGGGCGGGGACGTGGGCGTCCAACTACTGCAGGGGTCAGAGGCCGTGGTCCTGGGCGGGGTGAGACACCACCTGCTGATGAGGGAGCAGGGGAACGCCGCAGAGCTACACTCCCTAGGTTCATGTCTGAAGTTACTGGGACTCGTGGTAGAGCACTGTTGAGGCCAGAACAGTGCGAACAGGTGATGTCGTGGATTGCCGACAATGCTTCAAGCAATTTGTCCACCAGTCAGTCTTCCACGCAGTCCACCCATGTCACCGAAATCGGCACTCCTCCAGCTCCTGCACCTCAGCCTCCTTCCCCCCAGTCTGCCCCCTCCCATGAAAATTTGGCATTTGAACTGGCATACTCTGAGGAACTGTTTTCTGGACCCTTCCCACAGTCACAAACCACTTGTCCGGTTGCTGCTGAGCAATTTTCCGATGCCCAGGTTTTCCACCAGTCGCAGTCTGTGGGTGATGATGACCTTCTTGACGTAGTGGAAGAAGTGTGTAAAGAGGTGTCGGACGATGAGGAGACACGGTTGTCAGACAGTGGTGAAGTTGTTGTCAGGGCAGGAAGTCCGAGGGGGGAGCAGACTGAGGGATCGGAGGATGATGAGGTGACAGACCCAAGCTGGGTTGAGAGGCCGGGTGAACACAGTGCTTCTGAGACGGAGGAGAGTCCTCGACCAGAACAGGTTGGAAGAGGCAGTGGTGGGGCCAGACGGAGAGGCAGGGCCAGAGCAGGTGCATCAGCGCCAAATGTGTCACGTAGTGAAGCTCCCGTGGCGAGGGCTCCCGCGGCGAGGGCTAGATTTTCAGAAGTCTGGAGGTTCTTTAAGGAAACACCGGATGACCGACGGACTGTGGTGTGCAACCGTTGCCAAACCAGGATCAGCAGGGGTTCCACCACTAATAGCTTAACTACCACCAGTATGCGCAGGCATATGAATGCTAAACACCCCACTCAGTGGCACCGAACCCGTTCACCTCCGGCCGTGCACACCACTGCTCCTTCCCCTGTGTCAGCTGATAGTCAGCCCCCTGCCCAGGACCCTGGCACAAAAACCCCATCGTCGCCTCCACGATCCTCCACAGCATCCACCAGCGTTCAGCTCTCCATACCCCAGACGCTGGAGCGGAAACGTAAATATAGTGCAACCCACCCGCACGCCCAAGCCCTTATTGTCCACATCTCCAGATTGCTTAGCCTGGAGATGCTGCCCTATAGGCTAGTAGAGACCGAGGCCTTTCGCAACCTCATGGCGGCGGCCGCCCCTCGGTATTCGGTCCCCAGCCGCCACTACTTTTCCCGATGTGCCGTCCCAGCCCTGCACCAGCAGGTGTCAGACAACATCATCCGTGCCCTGACCAACGCCGTTTCTGACAAGGTCCACCTGACCACGGACACGTGGACGAGTGCTGCCGGGCAGGACCACTATATATCGCTGACGGCACATTGGGTTAACTTGGTGGAGGCTGGGACCGAGTCTGACCCTGCGGCTGGTCATATTCTGCCGACGCCGAGGATTGCGGGGCCTACCTCGGTCCAGGTCTTTCAGGCCTACTATGCTTCCTCCTCCTCCCACCCCTCCTCCACCTCCTCCTCCGAACTACCATCCGTGGGCATGGCGCCATCAGTCGGTAGCTCTAGGCACAGCAGCAGTGCCGTCGCTAAGCGACAGCAGGCGGTGCTCAAACTGCTGAGCCTAGGCGATAAAAGGCACACCGCCCAAGAACTATTACAGGGCATCACGGCGCAGACTGATCTGTGGCTGGCACCGCTGAACCTGAAGCCAGGCATGGTTGTGTGTGACAACGGCCGTAACCTGGTGGCGGCTCTGCAACTCGGCAGACTGACACATGTGCCATGCCTGGCCCATGTGTTAAATCTGATAGTTCAGCGTTTCCTCAGGACATACCCCAATCTGTCTGATTTGCTCACGAAGGTGCGCCGCATCTGTGCGCATTTCAGGAAGTCCAGCACAGATGCTGCCACTCTCAGGGCAGCGCAGCGCCGCCTCCAACTGCCCGCTCACCGACTGTTGTGCGACGTGCCCACGAGGTAGAATTCAACATTAACCATGTTATCCAGAGTTTACCAGCAGCGCAGAGCGATTGTAGACTGCCAGATGTCAACTTCCACCAGAACTGGTAGTCAGGTCAGTCAGCTTCCTCAAGTCTACAATGAGGAGTGGACGTGGATGTCTGATATCTGTCAGGTGCTGAGTGACTTTGAGGAGTCAACACAGATGGTCAGTGGCGATGCCGCCATCATCAGCCTCACCATCCCGCTGCTTGGCCTGTTGAAAAACTCTCTGATCAGCATGAAGTCGGAAGCTTTGCGCTCGTCACAAGAGACGGGGGAAGAAGATTCCCTTGTTGATAGCCAAAGCACCCTTAGGTCTGTTTCTCAGCGCATATCGGAGGAGGTGGAGGTGGAGGAGGATGAGGAGGAAGAGGAGGAGAATGTTGGCGAGACACAAGAGGGGAGCATTGCTCAGACCTTCACTGTTCAGCGTGTATGGGCAGAAGAAGAGGAGTTGGAGGAGTTGGAGGAGGAGGAGATGGACAGTCAGGCCAGTGAGGGGAGTGAATTCTTGAGAGTTGGGACTCTGGCGCATATGGCAGATTTCATGCTAGGCTGCCTATCCCGTGACCCTCGCTTTCAAAGAATTTATTCCAGCACCGATTACTGGGTATTCACTCTCCTGGACCCACGGTACAAGCAAAATCTTTCCACTCTCATCCCTGGAGAGGAAAGGAGTGTGAGAATGCATGAATACCAGCAGGCCCTGGTGCACAAGCTGAAACACTATTTCCCTTCTGACAGCGCTAGCGGCAGAGTACGTAGTTCTGCGGGACAAGTAGCGAGGGAGAGTAGGCGAGCAGGCAGCTTGTCCAGCACTGGCAAGGGTACGCTTTACAAGGCTTTTGCCAGCTTTATGTCACCCCAGCAAGACACTGTCACCTGTCCCCAGTCTCGGCAGAGTAGGGCTGATCTTTACAGAAAGATGGTGAGGGAGTACGTAGCTGACCATACCATCGTCCTAAATGATCACACAGCTCCCTACAACTACTGGGTTTCAAAGCTGGACATGTGGCACGAACTGGCGCTGTACGCCTTGGAGGTTCTTGCCTGCCCTGCCGCTAGCGTCTTGTCCGAGTGGGTTTTCAGTGCAGCTGGTGGCATCATCACCGATAAGCGTACACGCCTGTCGACTGACAGCGCTGACAGGCTGACGCTTATTAAGATGAATAAAGCCTGGATTTCTCATAATTTCCAATCTCCACCAGGTGAAGGAAGCTCAACCTGAATAATTTATGCACTCCTCCTCCTCCTCATTTTCCTCCTTCTCCTCCTCTTTGTACACTAAAGCAGAGGAAACTGGCTATTTTTTGACAGGGCCCACTGGCTCTAGCTATAGTACTTTATGCATTTAATTTTTCTGGAGGGCCACCTACCCGGTCCTCTGTTTTAAACAATTTTTGGGAGTGCCACATACAGGCACTCAATCTATTAAATTTTTCTGGAGGGCCACCTACCTGCTCCTCTGGTTTGAAATCTTTTTTGGGCTGCCACATACAGGCACTCAATCTATTCCATTTTTCTGGAGGGCCACCTACCTGCTCCTCTGGTTTGAAAACTTTTTTGGACTGCCACATACAGGCACTCAATCTATTTCATTTTTCTGGAGGGCCACCTACCTGCTCCTCTGTTTTGAAAACTTTTTTGGACTGCCACATACAGGCACTCAATCTATTTCATTTTTCTGGAGGGCCACCTACCTGCTCCTCTGGTTTGAAAACTTTTTTTGGACTGCCACATACAGGCACTCAATCTATTCCATTTTTCTGGAGGGCCACCTACCTGCTCCTCTGGTTTGAAAACTTTTTTGGACTGCCACATACAGGCACTCAATCTATTTCATTTTTCTGGAGGGCCACCTACCTGCTCCTCTGGTTTGAAAACTTTTTTGGACTGCCACATACAGGCACTCAATCTATTTCATTTTTCTGGAGGGCCACCTACCTGCTCCTCTGGTTTGAAAACTTTTTTGGACTGCCACATACAGGCACTCAATCTATTCCATTTTTCTGGAGGGCCACCTACCTGCTCCTCTGGTTTGAAAACTTTTTTGGACTGCCACATACAGGCACTCAATCTATTTCATTTTTCTGGAGGGCCACCTACCTGCTCCTCTGGTTTGAAAACTTTTTTGGACTGCCACATACAGGCACTATCCAAATTAAA
Source organism: Engystomops pustulosus (assembly GCF_040894005.1). NCBI lineage: Eukaryota > Metazoa > Chordata > Amphibia > Anura > Leptodactylidae > Engystomops > Engystomops pustulosus. The sequence continues at coordinate 30,768,995 of NC_092418.1, forward strand.
TTGTCTCCATAGCAGCCTCCACACGTTGTCTCCATTGCTACCTCCAAAAGTCGTCCATATAGCTGCCTCCATACATCGTCCCCTTATCAAACGAGGTGTGTCAGGCAGAAATTTGGGTTGTTTTCATGGATTCCACATCAAAGTTGTTAACTTTGTCGCCACCCTGCTGTGTTATCCACAAAATATACTGGCAAACTTTTACCATTTAGGGATATTATTTCAGCGCTTCTTGCGCATCTGTTTACATTCCCCTCACCCGCCATATCCCAAACTTATAAGAACGCTACTACACTTAACTTGGTGCAGGCTGGGACCCGAGTCTGACCCTGGGGCTGGTCATATACTGCCGACGCAGAGGATTGCGGGGCCTACCTCGGTCCAGGTCTCAAAGGCCTACTATACCTCCTCCTCCTCCCACCCCTCCTCCACCTCCTCCTCCTCCGAATTACCATCCGTGGGCATGGCGCCATCAGTCGGTAGCTCTAGGCACAGCAGCAGTGCCGTCGCTAAGCGACAGCAGGCGGTGCTCAAACTGCTGAGCCTAGGCGATAAAAGGCACACCGCCCAAGAGCTATTACAGGGCATTCCACATCAAACTTGTTAACTTTGTCGCCACCCTGCTGTGTAATCCACAAAATATACTGGCAAACTTTTATCATTTACCGATATTATTTCAGCGCTTCTTGCGCATCTGTTTACATTCCCCTCACCCGCCATATCCCAAACTTATAAGAACGCTACTACACTTGATCTTATACAAAAGGTTCTTAGAAGTGCTGTTTGGGGAGTAGCCTAGAGACAGGGGCTTGGATTGGCGAAAGCTCGCCTGGCAGCGGAGCGCCAGCTCCATCCCAAGATCCAACTAACATAGTTTTAACTGCAGCACCTTTAATCTACTACTAGTTCACTGCCTCCATAATAATAATAATAATAATCTTTATTTATATAGCGCCATCATATTCCGTAGCGCTTTACAAATCATAGGAAACAAATACAAATGTAATGTAACAGAGCACAACATTTGTATGGAACAACAGGAGTGAGGTCCCTGCTCGCCAGAGCTTACGGTTTATGAAGATGATGGGGTAACACGAGGTAAAAGAATATTTAATGGTCAAGCCATTCTTCTTAGGGAATAGAACAAAATATAATAAATGGAATTGCTGTCGCTTGAACCACTCAGCCGTCATCTTATATACCAGGTCCAGGGTGAATGGGACTGCAGAGAAGTCTGGTGCCTGTTGGTTGCTGGATAACAGATGGGAGGACGACACAGGACGGGTTAGTAGAAGAGTTAAAACTTCATGCAGTTAATGAGTGTTATAGGCTTGCCTAAAGAAATGGGTTTTAAGAGCACGTTTGAAACTTTGGAGGTTAGGTATTAGTCTGATAGTCCGGGGCAGAGCATTCCATAGAATTGCTGCAGCTCTAGAGAAGTCTTGGAGACGCGAGTGGGAGGTTCGCACTAGGGTAGAGGTTAATCTAAGATCACTGGCGGATCTAAGAGCACGGGTTGGGCGATAGACTGAGATAAGAGAGGAGAGGTAGGGGGGTGCAGCATTATACAGAGCTTTATGGATGAGGGTTATTATTTTAAACTGTATTCGAAAGGAGACTGGCAGCCAGTGCAGCGACTGGCATGAACTGTAGGCATACATGGTCCCCTTATCAAACGAGCTGTGTCAGGCAGAATTTTGGGTTGTTTTCATGGTTTCCACAACAAACTTGTTAACTTTGTCGCCACCCTGCTGTGTAATCCACAAAATATACTGGCAAACTTTTATCATTTACCAATATTATTTCAGCGCTTCTTGCGCATCTGTTTACATTCCCCTCACCCGCCATATCCTAAACTTATAAGAACGCTACTACACTTGATCTTATACAAAAGGTTCTTAGAAGTGCTGTTTGGGGAGTAGCCTAGAGACAGGGGCTTGGATTGGCGAAAGCTCGCCTGGCAGCGGAGCGCCAGCTCCATGCCAAGATCCAACTAACATAGTTTTAACTGCAGCACCTTTAATCTACTACTAGTTCACTGCCTCCATACATGGTCCCCTTATCAAACGAGCTGTGTCAGGCAGAATTTTGGGTTGTTTTCATGGCTTCCATGTTAACTTTGTCGCCACCCTGCTGTGTAATCCACAAAATATACTGGCAAACTTTTATCATGTACCGATATTATTTAAGCGCTTCTTGCTCACCTCCTTTGGTTCCTCTCTGCCACCCATTGGTTTGAAGCCTGAGTCCATTTAGGGTATGTCGCCATGCCACTCTCTAGCCTGCCGCTGCTGCCGCTGCCTCTGCATGCCGTCCCCTATAGTGTCAGGGTCAATTATTGGATGTTTTAGATGCTATCTAGCTTCATTCTGTCACTCTGTCATGGCCATGCTGTTGCCCATAATTTTGGCATAATGGTGCGTTTAAGCAGCCTCAGAGGCATCCATGCATGCTGCCCCTGCTGTTTCCTGTCCATTTCCGTGGTGTTTCCATCCTTTTCTGAGGTTCCCAGGTGTTTGGCCAAGCTTCCCTGTGCAGAGCCTTGGTCCCCTTGAAAAATGCTCGAGTCTCCCATTGACTTCAATGGGGCTCGTTATTCGAGACGAGCACTCGAGCATCGGGAAAAGTTCGTCTCGAATAACGAGTACCCGAGCATTTTAGTGCTCGCTCATCTCTAGTTTTATCTTAAACACCTTAGTCCCCAGTACCATATGGATTTATTAAATAAGGTCCCTTCTACACTGGCGAGTGTGATGCAATGAAGTCGTATCACACTCGCAACGTGTGCTGCCCGGATCGCACGGCCCGAACGCTGCAAACCAGAACTGGACTCAGCATGTCAGTTCAGTTCCGGTTTTCAGCGTTCGCGCCATGCAATTCGGGCAGCATGCGTTGTGAGGGTGATGCGAGTTCATCGCATCACACTCGCCACTGTAGAAGGGGTTTTTTTGTTATATTGGAATATGATTCATTTATGATCATATTAGTTCATTAAAAAAAGAAAGAAAATGTCAAGCCAGATGTGATCTGTAACATAATAACATTGAAGACTACACTGATGGGGGCATGGAATTTTTGGCGAGGGCAAAGGATAGGAATTATGTTTGGATATCAAATAAAATTTAACTCAAGACTCCATACAAACAGAGAGAATTTTAATAAATATTCCTATATAAAAATACACAATCCAAAAGCAAACTTTTCAAATTAATAGACATTAAAATAGGAAAAAATACACTTTGTGATTTCCATGTTAATTTTTTTAAAATGTATGTTTCAATTTTTATATACATATACCATAAATGTCTTGAGTTGTAGTTTTTTGCTCCCCAATCCTCCCCAATATTGTGTGTAACAAATTGTACTTTCTAGTGAGTTATAATATTCCTCGCTATGTACTGGGAAGCTGGAAAAAAATTCCAAATGTGGTGAAATTGATAAACAAATAAAACCCTTTTGCACCATTTTCTTGTGGGTTCTTTTTATACAGCTTTCACCATGTGCTCCAAATTTCAACTCTTCTTTATTCTTTTCGTCCCTATGATGAAGGAGATACCAATATTTTATATTTTTGTTATGTTTTAATGGATTTAAAAAAATTAAACCTTTTGTACAAAAAGAAATGATCTGTTTCGCCATATTCTAACACCAATTTTCATACTTTCATAGTACTGGACCTATGTACAGTGTCATTTTTTGTGGGAGAAGCTTAAGTTTTCAATGCAGCCAATCCGGCAAATTGTCACCACTAACAACTAATCATGACTATGATTGGCCAGGGGGAAACCCTATGCCAATCTCAGCCATGACTAGTTGTTAAGGGCATTAAGTTTCCGTGTTTGGATGCTCAACAGCCAATCCAGCAATATGTCTGGGTTGGGAGGAACGTGCCTGAATGCCGAACCTACACTTCGGGGTCGCTCAACTCTAGTAACAGGTCCTTACTCCTGCCTCTAGCGCTGCAGCTTTAAGATGATGACGGATCATAAGCGTCATGATATTGCGCTGGGGCCAAAACTTGAATCAAAAGCAGATGAGGCACCAGAAGTTAAGTGGTTTATTTATTTTATTTTGTGACCAATAAAAAAAAAAAGTACCATATAAGCCTAGTTTTTCAGCACAAAAATAATGTGCTGAAAACCCAAACTCGGCTTATACTCGAGTAAAAAAATATAGGTTTTACCAGGTTTTGTGGTAAATTAGGGGCCTCAGCTTATATTCGAGTATATACGGTAAATAGCAGTTTGAAAAATGAACACAAATATTATCCCATGAAGAATTAGACGTCTTCCAAAATATGTTATGTACCCCCCAAAAAAATGTATCCCCCATAATAAACACAATTATTCTGCATTATATTGTACTTTAGTCCTAGGCTGCAATAAACAACTATAACACTTAACAAAGGTGTCTGTAATGAAGCTTTAGTGTCAGTATTGATTCTTATGACAACCCAACATTTTGATAAAATATACAGTTCCGACTTACATGCAAATTCAACTTAAGAACAAACCTACAGGTCCTATCTTGTATGTAACCCAGGGAATGCCTGTACATATATATATATATTTTATAACCTTTGTTGAGGGGGCTTAATTTATTAGGGGGGCATAATGCATATTATAATTCATAATGGTGGCCCATAATGTGCATATTATATTATTGCTATTAATGTGATATATAATGTAATTAGGGAGGCATTGCATACATTTAAAGTTTTTATTAGGTCCAATTAGATGAAATGTATTTGTGTAAAAATTTTTTAGGGGCGCAGTATGGGTGATGTGCTGCACAGAGCTGAAGACATCTGGTGGTGAATGCAGCCACAATAAATCACGGCCATAAGAAGTTACAATGAAGTTCTGTACTAAAAGTCTTTTATATATATATTAGGGGCCCCTTTATAAATTTCAACCTGGGGCCCAGAGGACTCTAGTTATATCACTGTCTGTAACAGTCTGTCTCGAGCAGACTGTTACAGATAATGTGCAGAGAAAAGCCCTGCTGTTTTATAGAGATTATAGACTGTCCTGGCAATAAATGACCGCACCCCCATGCCCCCATGGGTGTTGATACTCTAATCCAAGATGGCATAATGCAACAAACACCATTGCTTGCCATAATAATTTCTAATTCTTGCAGTGTGCAAGATTTTGTGATTAATTTAGTGTTTCATAGTGCTTCTGGTGTAGAAACAATGATATATCTCCCCCTTTGTGACTTTTTTTTTCAAAAGCCAGGAAAACAATGTGGTTGAAACTATTGTAAATTCTTCCATTTACCTTATCTCCCAAATCAACACACAACAGCTCACTAATAAATGATAACTTCAAGCTTATCTACTCGAGAATTCAGATAAATAATAAAATCATATTTACTTGGAAATCCTTATTGTAGATATAAACATTTATGCAAACAAAAGAACAAGGAAGTCTCTGATTTACCATAGATTTTACCCAGAAGAACTTGAATGCACACACCCCATGTAGAATTGTTCTTGCTTTTGTTGAAAGATCTTTTCAATTCTGTTATTTTTGCAGTTATACAGGACTATGGCGGTTCCAAGTAGACTTCCTTGGCTACCTGACATGTAGAAAATGTTTCTCCTCTATTTGAACTTTATGGAAATCAGATACATAGTTTTATCAGAATATGTTTGCAGCTGGGTTAAATTTCCAATTGTTAGATTAAAGGGAATCCATTATCAGGTCGGACCATAATAGAGCAAAATTGCAAAACAGCAGAAAATTAAGTGATATCAGCACCGAGCCTGGTGAGAAAAATAAACGTGTGTCCATCGGTCATTAAAAATCATAAAAAAAGATAGTTAAACTACTATGATCATTTAAAATTAGGGTTCACCAGCAGGAAATATGGTACTTATAGAAAAATATGTTCCTCCAACGAAAATACAGGCGGTCCCCTACTTAAGGACACCTGACTTACAGACATCCCATAGTTACAGACAGACCCCTCTGACCTCTGGTGAAGCTCTCTGGATGTTACTATAGTCCCAGATTGCAATGATCAGCTGTAAGGTGTCTGTAATGAAGCTTTATTGATAATTCTTGGTCCCATTACAGCAAAAAATGTTTAAACTCCAATTGTCACTGGGGCCAAAATTTTTTTTGTCTGGATCTACAATTATAAAGTATACAGTTTCGACTTACATACAAATTCAACTTAACAAACCTCCGGACCCTATCTTGTACGTAACCCGGGGACTGTCTGTACAGAACATATAAATATATAGAAATTAATAAACTACACATATGAATTATATTTATATAAACACAATGAATGTAGTAAACTCCTAAATATATTCCATCAATGATTAGACCACACATTAAAGGGGTTGTCCGAGGCTACCTAAAAATAGTGAGGTGGCCGGGCTGCAATAAAAAATGAACTAGTAATTACCTTGTCAGGCGCTCCCGGTGTCCCACTCTCTCTGTGCCGTGCGCCAATTTGTTTACAAAGGCACAGAAGCTCCACTCTAGCAGCTTCCAGTCAGACCGCCCACCCGACCCATGCCCACCTGGTGACAGGTGGGTGTCATGCTGCCAGTGTCCCCTCTATAACACAGGTGGCGCCAAAGATTTTATTTCTTAGATGATGGCACCACCTGTGTCACACAGAGGGCGTAGGTAGCGGTAACATTACACTGCCTGCATCCTTCTCATCTAGTACTCAGTGGTATCGCGTCTTACAGACAGCAATCGCCTACCCTTTTTATTTTAATAAAAAAATGTTTTAAAATTATGAATTTTTAAAAAACTTTTAGTAAATTTCACCTTTTAACCAATAAAAATGCTAACACTTAAACCCTTACCATTTACCCGGCAGCCACCACCATCAAAGGTGCCAGATACATGTACTCAGACTATTATTGGACTGGGGAAGCCCACATACAGTGGGCTATCCCACCCCAGTAGTGTCAGGCTGCCGCTTTATTATATATGGATTCTTATAGAAAATGGGGACACTCCAAATCGTTATTGTTACATTTCTGATTTTATTTTGAAAATGTATAGTATAACCCCAATTTCTATGACCAGCCAGATACATGGTTTGTAGGCTTTCAAAGCTCAATAATGCCAGCCGGCAGCCTTATGATCTTTAGATGGTTGAGTACTGGATTGCCCCGGACTCTTTCCTGCACCCCTGGTGGTGGTAGGTACCAGGGTAAGGGGTGCTAGTGTAAGCCTTTTTAGCAGCTACCATTAATAAGGAGAAAGTAACTGAAAGTTAAACATTTTTCAAAAAGTATTTATTAAAATATAAACTACCTGACGCCCCGATTTCAACCATTTTATTGAAAAAAATCTTCACAGTCAACGACGTTGTCCACGGCTTACATGGACCTAATAAAGATTGATTTTCAGGTCCTCTTCTTGGTCCCTGTCAAAAAGAGGACCTGCTGGAGGAGGGGCATCAGAAAGGTGAATACAGAGTTTATTATTTTTATGTGCTGGGCAGGGCACTGGCTGGCTATATACAGGGAGCAGTAGGCTGGCTGGCTATATAAAGGGAGCAGGAGGCTGGCTGGCTATACACAGGGAGCGAGTTACATACAAGAAAGGTTGAATTTGTATGTATTTATAATTGTAGCTCCAGGCAATTTTTTTGGCCCAGTGACAATTGGATTTTCAATATTTCGTGCTATTTCTGTGAACAAGGATTATCAATAAAGCTTCATTACAGACACCTTACAGCTGATCATTACAACATGGGACTATAGTAACATCCAGAGACTTCCCCAGAGGTCACAGTGGGCAGAGAGGTCCGTCTGTGCGTCACATGTCCTTAAAGAGAACCTACCACCACGAATCTACCTATAAAGGTAGATCGGGTGGTAGGTGGATGTAAGGGACGTGAGGAGAGCTCTTTTTAGAGCTAATCCTCACGTCCCCGCTAACTTTTGGGAAACTTTATTAACCTAATATGTAAATTTAGTTATGCGGCTACTGGGGCGTGGAGTAGCCGGCACGAGGCTACACAGCGCGGCTACTCCACGCCCCGGTGGCCACATTACTCCCCCTACCCTGTTGTGTCCGGCGCGCAGCTCCTCGTAGCTGTGCGCCCTCGTCTGACAAGCCGGCTACTGCGCATGCGCAGTAGCTCCGGCCTCGGAGCTGGGACTGCTCAGCCGGCGTTCTGCGCATGCGCAGAACGCCATCATATCGGACAAGGGCGCGCAGCTACGAGGAGCTGCGCGCCGGACACAACAGGGTAGGAGGAGTAATGTGGCCACCGGGGCGTGGAGTAGCCGCGCTGTGTAGCCTCGTGCCGGCTACTCCACTCCCCAGTAGCCGCATAACTAAATTTACATATTAGGTTAATAAAGTTTCCCAAAAGTTAGCGGGGACGTGAGGATTAGCTCTAAAAAGAGCTCTCCTCACGTCCCTTACATCCACCTACCACCCGATCTACCTTTATAGGTAGATTCGTGGTGGTAGGTTCCCTTTAAGTCATGCACCACCTATAGTCCAGCAAATAAGTAAAGTGCAGAAGTAGAAAGTTACATGCGAGTTTTCTAATTCCAAATACTGATTTGGTCCCTCATTCAGGTTGTACACCCATACTAGGAATGGAAATGGCATAACTAGTGCAGAAGGAATAGGGATAAACTATATAATCCTCCTTCTATGGTGTAATTGAAGTATGTTGGAAGCAAATGTTTTTGATATACAAAAGGACATACAGACTGCATCCATCTCAGGGATAAAAAAAAAAAAAAAACATAAAACTGAAGCAGATAAAAAGATTTATTTACAAAAATGAGAAAATTCCCATCATGGATGGCAAGATTTCAAGAAATGACAACATAGAAATTCATGTACTCAATGTATTGTAAATTGACTAAATCATCTTTGTACCAGGCCCAATATCCTCAACCACTACAATATTTCTTATTTGGCATTATGTCCATATATTTCCAGGAGGCCTAACACTGGAACAACACACAATCTATTCATTGAGGGACCACTAACACACCACTAGATGGCACCACCACACCAATGGTGCCTCTATATATTCCAAGCTCTCATCTTCTCATGTCCAATCTGCATTGTTATATACACAGGAACTCTCAATTGTTTAGATGCATTTGTATAAAAAAAACTTATATCAGACGTCCATTGTCACCAACAGAGCTGCCACGCTCACTAAAAACATCAGTGGGGGATAGTTTTAAAATGGTTTGGCAAGTGGACATGTCCTACGAGATGGGGAATGGTTTTGTGCCAAAATAGGTTGGGCATTGAATTTTGTTCCACGGACGTATGAAAACTGCCGTATCCGTACCGTACCGTTTTTTTACGGATTACATACGGCCACATTCATTTCAATGGACAATACGTCTGACCATTTATATTGCCGTTGTTAACTCCGTTCCGTACTGTACCGTATAAAAATATGTATGTATGTATGTATGTCCTATTTTCTCACGTATTTCAGTTCCGTTGCCCTAGAAGTCTATGGGGACGTATAAAATACGGGTTACATACGTGCTGCATACGGATGAAAAACGTCACGTATATACGGCCCGTAAATACGGGACTGTAGAAATCATACGTCCGTGTGAATGTAGCCTAAGGCTGCATTCACACTGTACCGTAGTGCGGCGGGCATACATTGGCACCGGGGAGAGCGCCACTCACCCCCGTCCTTCTCCATAGCTTAACATAGAGCCCGGCGCTCCCGTACGGTGCCGTTAGGCCATTGCGATGTACGGGGGACGTATATATACGCCGTATATACATCCCCCATACGTTCGTGTGAATGTAGCCTAATAGGTGCAAGGTACAACTAGACAGTATTATACCATGATAAAATTATCATCCATGTATCAGAAGTGTCTGAGAACTGAACTGTTCTAGTTGCACATGGCAAATAATAGGAGCTCAGCTTTCATTTTCTCACAGCCGTTTATAAAATGAAAGCTGAGCTCTGATTGGTTTTCATATGCAACGAGAAGATTGTTACCTCAGACGCTTCTGCCAAATCTCCCCAACATGATGATGCGGTCTTGTGCACTTCAACATTCAATCTTGTGCAGTATAAGGCTACTTTCACACTACACGTATGCTTGCCTAGCCATAGCCAGGAGAGCATGTGGCAGCGCGCTGAGAGCAGAGCGCTGCTAAAACCATTTCCTCTCCATAGCGAAGTTTAGTCTGGCCATAAACAAAGGGAAAGACTGTGCGGCACAGTCCCACACCATACTAACACCAGGCACCCGTGTGAAAGGGTTCTCAGATTGTCTAAACTCTGCCCTGTCTTACCTTAAACACTTTTCATAAAACTGCCCCAGAATTCACATAGTAAACATTCTCAGCATCAAAACCATAGTAATATCATAACACCAATCTGATGCTCTAAGGACAGCAAAAATATAAAGAGGAAAACCACATGAGCCAATTATAACAGTTACTAGACCACAGATGGTTGTATAATTTTTTTTTATATTAACAAATTATAATTTTCTCTAAAAAAAAATACATAAAACGTTAAAGTTTCCCGATGTTCTCAGCGCCAAATGCCCCAGGACCCGAAATGTACATGGTTTTTAGGTATCAGAGGTCACTGCAGGATCCTCTTGGCTCTTCTCCTGTGTTTTCTCCTTTGCTTCATCTTCTGCTGGTTCTTGGGGCTTCTCCTCATTGACGCTCTTCACCACCTCCTGCAGGTTATACTTCCGGAACAGGGTATAGTCCTTCACCACACTCATGCAGCAGACGTTCTTGATAATCTCCACTACTATAGTGTACTCTGGGTTAGTTAGGTCCACTTTATTTTCTGGATTCATGCTCCCAACGATTCCTAAAGATGAAAGAGTGTCAGTCCGTGTATCAGTAAGACATAGCGCAACTACATGTTCTCCAGTCCCTGCTGTCTGCACACGACAAGTCAAACTTTTCCCCTATTTCCCAACGAAGGCCACATTCCTCTTCCATATTCCTGGAAAACCCCTTTAAAAAGGTTGTCTATATGAATCCAGCCTAGACTCGTTATATCCCCTCTACATTGTAATATGCAATGAGATGGGAAGGGTCAAGAATTTTGCATCATAATGTTTAAAGAGGAACTGTCAGGGCGATTTGGGACATTAACCCACAGGTCTTATGGACCGGTGCTTTAATGTTCCATATCGCCATTACCAAGTCCCTGCATGGCCAATTTCCAGGGGAAAAAAAAAAAACCTTTTACCTAGAGAGGAGTCCGATGAGTGCTCCCCATGCCTGCGCAGTAAAGCAATAAAGTCAGTGCATTACATGACGGCGGCACTGGAGCAATGCAAGTATAAATGTTTTTTTTATTTTAATAGCGCCCACATAGGGACTCGCAAAAGGGCGATTTTGGACACTAAACTACCGGTCAATAATGACCTGTGGGTGGTTTATCGTCCCAAATGGCCCTGACAGGTTCTTTTTAACCTAATTTGAGCTTTTGGTCTCTTCCCTGCATATCACTGCAATGTTACCTTTTTCCTCATCATACCAAACTATGGTAAACTATAAGCTGCCAAAACATTTTGGGGAGATTTATCAGTGCTTCCCACAACTGAAAGTTTGCAGGTCTCTACGTAAAATTACGCCAGGTTGGGCCCAGTGTAGATTTGCCTGGCGGTGCAGCTGCCCTATGGATACATCAGGAGTTGTTGTATGCACTGCGACATCAAGTGGCTTACATCACACGTATGATAAATTCCCCCCCTTTGTGTTCATGGGTGTGTATGGGCAGAAGCAGGCTACTCCAGTCATTCATTGTCAAAGAGCACAACCTGAACCTTCCTGATTTTCACACTGCAAGCAACCTATCAGACTCCAGAGAGGAGTCCTAGTCACTATAACCTGAGCTTCATCCAGCTGCCTGTAACCCATGATATGTACAGACCATACTGTAAGATGGCACGTTACTACAAACCCATGCCACAGGTTCACTAACCTGCCAGGTCCTTGATGACCTCCTCCCTGTTCATGTGATTGTTATTTCTCGCCTTATACACAATCTGATAAGTTCCTTTGTTGGGAGCTTTAAACCAAGGTTGGAAAAATGTCTCTGCATACTTCTTGAGATCCTCAGGGAAAGCCTTACAAGTCCCGGTGACAGGTAACATACGGAGGATGACCCGTGTCTTCTTCTTCTTTGTAGTGTACAAGTCATTTAATATGGAATGAACCAACTTGTCCGGCTCTGAAATAAGACAAAAGTTCACATATAATAAAAACTGAATCTGTCTCTATGGTGTCTTTCATGCCAAGCCATAAGTTTCCTACCACAGAAAGAGAATTCCTTTCAAATAACACACTTGAGCTTGTACACAGGCTGCACGTCACAACATGCACATCAATAAAACTGGGCTGCAATACCAGACTCAACCTGTGAGCAGTTTTGGCTGTTTTTACTATTCCGGACAACATGTACAGCCTGAGTGGTTAACCCACAGATGATAACCACAGCATATCCAAAGCATCACTGTAGAACTACTACTCAGTGACAGATGCGGTCATATGACTGAATACCATTCGCTGTAATTTCTTTGACTGCAATGATGTGTTTAATTAGACAGCTTGTCAATAGTGATAAGAAGAACCATCAAGATTCCGATCTGGGAGATTCAACCGAATCCAGACATAAAGACCAACTTCATGGACCTGGACCAGAATCTCAACACATGCCATTGTCGCTTGCACTGAAGTCTGGGTTTGTGTTCTGCGGACCTGAACATTGCGGTTCAGATCTGCACATCATTACTTGTCACCATTATCCACAGGTTAATTAAAAAAAAACAGTTTCCAAGTGATGTTTTACTTGTATAAAAATCCCAGAAAACACAATATATACTATATTTACCTTCATGGCAAGCATTGTGACGACCCACTTCTGTATGTAGCCACAGAGGTCCATTGTAACCCTATTAAGTGCAGCAGTAGGCACATAAGAAGACTGACAATTCCTCAGAGGTGAAGAGATCAGCTAAGAAAAGAGCTCAGCGACCTCCAAATATTCCTAAGAGCCTGAGCGAACGCGGCTCTCTACAAGGAGCCGTAAGCAACCTTACATGTACACAAATGTGGGCTTTATCGAGCCGCACAACAACGGACTCATGGTCTATAGTTTGCAGCCTGTGTGTTCTTAGTGTGTGAGGTCCGCTCACATGTTGGTGATGGACAGGAATATGACCTGCTTTATAACTTGCAGCTCGAGCAGTCAGCTCATACACAGGACCATGGAAACTGCATCCATATGTACAATCCCATAGAAATTAAAGTACAGCTGTAAAGCATAAAAACTTTTGCCTAACTCTGCACTAAGCAAGAATAAGTAATTCTCTATTTTCCTATAATTAGCCATCTGTTCTGTTTAGCTGCTAGCAGAGTTTCTACCTTGCCCCCCAGGCTAATCTCCATTTGCCATGCTTTCTAGTTTTCATGGGAAACCGTATAGTACAGTTGGAGGGGCTGTAGGAGGGGCAGTAATTCTGTATTCCTGTTTAGAGGTTACACATCACATGCTTGAGGCTGGACAATTACAAACTTACTATCCTGCATCATTTGAAAGTCCATAGTGTTCTGGCAAGAGACCATCAGTGATGTCACAAGCACGTGACTCTTCACATGCTTTAGATCGGCCATGCTGTCCTGTTTTGGCTTCAGCGGGGTGAGCTGATGTCACAACCTGATAGAGCCTACCCACATCAGGTATAGCCGAATCTGAATCTAATCTTAAAGGGGTATTCCAGGGTTATAAACCTAGGGTTATAGTAGAAGAAAAATAGCAAAAGTAAAAACTTAAAAAAAAAAGTAAAAAAATTATAATAAAAAAACCCTAAAAATTCAAACCACCCCCCTTTCCCTAGAACTGATATAAATCAAACACATTAGGTATCGCCGTATCTGCCCGATCAAAATATAATAACGTTTTTTCCACTGCGCTTAACGGAAAATAGGGCCCGAATTTAAAAATGGCACTTTTTTGCCATTTTAAAAGTTATAGATTTTTGATTGTGGGGAGTGAAAAATGGAAATGAAAAAATACAAAAAAGGGCCAGGTCAGCTCAGTTTTGTGACTAATGCATTGAGTGTTGTAATATTCATTTATTTATCGCATTAATGGTTATCGTATCAGATGTTCATATTCCCGGAATACCCCTTTAAATATACCAGATATAGCACAGGCTAGGGAGAAGCCAGCAGCATGGCGGTGTTATCAAGTGTGCAACTGCACTGTGTGAACCCTCTCCAGCACTACGGTAAGATAACTTACCTACATTAAGAGTCCTGATGAAAATAACATTATTAGCCCCACTTTCTATCGATTGGAATCTGCGTAAATTCTTCTCAGTTGATGTACGGATCTGCTCCACCTCTTTCTTCAAAGCGGCTTCAACATCATCATCATCTTCCTCTTCACTCCCGGACAGTTTATCCTCTTTCTCACACAGCTGCAGAAGAAGGATCAGATTACACATTTGTATCCAGCATTTCATTGAAGATCAGAGATGGATAACATCATGTAGGCGTGGAGAACTACAACTCCCAGAATGTCCTCCTAGCAGTAAGATATGACTGTCAGAGATGGCAGTGTGGCCCCTAACTTTTCAGCACCATACTCATTGAGAGCAGGCTGTACAGCCTCAGCGTCACCTACCTAGAAGAGCTACTTACCTTCTATGCACCATAAAGCAGGTCCCCAGACACTTTGAGCAGGCTGTAGAGGCTCAGCATCACCTACCTAGCAGAGCTACTTACCTTCTCTGTTCCATACAGTAGGTCCCCATACTCATTAAGCAGGTTGCAGAGCCTCAGCAGCACCCACCTAGCAAAGCTACCTACATTCTCAGCGCCATACACCAGGTCCCCATACTCATTGAGCGGACTGTAGAGCCTCAGCACCACCTACCTAGCAGAGCTACTTACCTTCTCAGCGCCATACACCAGGTCCCCATACTCATTGAGCAGGCTGTAGGCTTCTCCCACGCACTTCCTCTCGTTCATGTTGCAGGTGATAAGGATGCCCTGCATGCCCACCTCCAGCTGTCGCCCTCCCTTGTGCCGCTTGGCATTGCCCACATACTGAGACTTCACCCTCTTCTTCCCCTTCTGACCCTCGGAGCTCATCCCGGCTGCAGGACGTAACACAGACACAAAGCACGTGGTCACCGGCGCCGACCTCTGACGTCACCGTTACGCGCCGCCGTGTTGACATCTGCCGGATTTAACACGTGGTCTTGTGTTGTGCGGGTTTGGAGCGCAGCATTCAGTGCACTGTATATGTAGCTTTACCCCTCCAGGGGGAGCACTGATACAGGGAAATGTTACATTGATCGTGTTTTGTGCAGTATAGTATAGAAACACTTCACCTCTAGTTGTGGGCATGGAGTTTATTTCACACTTGCGAAAAAAGGAGCAGATTGCCATGTCGCCTAACGTTGGCATTGGTAAAAAGACACATTGGGTATGTGCACCATAGAAATGTATTTTTTACCCTTATACCCACCTTAAGAACTTTGGATTCTTCCCCTATGCTGCTCCCAGCAAATGCACCATAGGGGCAGATGACAAGAGGAACCGGATGGTGATCATTTGTACCAGTGTCTTAAAGCGACACTGTTACAATTGATCCAGTTGCCGAAAATTTTTTTCAGCACCCAAGTGGGACCCTTGGGCCCAGGCACTTGCCCGGGTAAGCCGGGTACCAGGCCTGCCCACTCCCTCATATTGTGGATTTGCCAACTCCATCTCTTATTGAGCCCCCAGCTCCTCTTCTTATTGCGGCCCCCTGATATTGGGTCCCGCGGTAGCTTCCCCTCATATTGTACCCCCAGTTCCCTCAACAAGCTCTTTCCAAATTGTGCTCCAGCTCCCCTTCATATTGTGGCACCCTCTCACATTGTGGCCCTCTCATATCCTGTCCCCCATATTCTCAAAATTCGTGTCCCCTCACCTCCAACTTTTTCAGACATCCACATCTGGATATTTATGACAAATTAGGCACGCCATTAAAAAAAACAAAAAAACATAAAAGGCACAAAAAAGCTAAAAAGTCAGAAAAAGGGATCATGCTCCCCCCAGTACTCATCTCTCCCCAATTACACGCAGCATCTCTCCTCTCCTTCTGCTATGTGCAGCTCTGAGGACTGCAGGTGGCAGGACGTCATATCATCGCTCATGCTGGATGCTACAGTCATGGCCTTATGTTTTGAGAATGACACAAATATTATATTTTCACATGATCTGTTGCCCTCTGGTTTTTATGTGTGTTTGTCAGATGTTTTTTTTATCTCATACGGAAATACAAGTGCGATCATATTATGAGTGACAAAAGCTTTTAGTGACAGTTAGAATGAGTTACTGCAGCAAGTCAGTATTTGCAGTGTTGACCCTTCTTCTTCAGGACCTCTGCAATTCTCCCTGGCAGCTCCCAATCACCTTCTGGACCAAATCCTGACTGATAGCCGTCCATTCTTGTACAATCAATGCTTGCATTTTGTCACAATTTGTTGGTCTTTGTTTGTCCACCCGTCTCTTTATGATTGACCACAAGTTCTCAATGCTATGTTCCCTGAGCCTTGGAGGGTTGGGAGAAGCTGCTCTTGGAGGACATTCTGATATAAATCTTTATTCATGGATGTGTTTTTAGGCGAGACTGTGAGAGAGCCGATTCCCTTGGCTGAGAAGCCGCCCCACACATGAATGGTTGCAGGATGCTTTACAGTTGGCATGAGACAAGACTGGTGGTATCACTCACCTTGTCTTCTCCAAACAAGCTGTTTTCCAGATGTTCCAAACAATCGGAAAGGGGATTCATGAGAGAAAATGACTTTCCCCCAGTCCTCTGCAGGCCACTCCCTGTACCTTTTGCAGAATATCAGTCTGTCCCTGATGTTTTTTTCTGGAGAGAAGTGGCTTCTTTGCTGCCCTCCTTGACACCAGGCCTTGCTCCAAGAGTCTCCGCAGTCTCACAGTGCGTGCAGATGCCTCACACCTGCCTGCTACCATTCCTGAGCAAGCTCTGCACTGCTGGGAGCCAGATCACGAAGATGAAACACTTTTAAGAGACGGTCCTGGCGCTTGCTGGACCTTCTTGGGCCCCTGGAGCCTTTTGGCAACAATGGAACCTCTCTCCTAGAATTCCTTGATGATGCGATAGATTGTTGACTGAGGTGCAATCTTTCTAGCTGCGATACTCTTCCCTGTTAGGCCAGTTTTGTGCATTGCAATGATGACTGCACGTGTTTCTTTAGAGATAACCATGGTTAACAGAAGAGAAACAATGATGCCAAGCACCAGCCTCCTTTTAAAGTGTCCAGTGGTGTGATTCTTACTTAATCATGACAGATTGATCTCCAGCCCTGTCCTCATCAGCACCCACACCTGTGTTACTGGAGCAATCACTGAAACGATGTGAGCTGCTCGTTGTAAGGCGCCTGCAATGAAGTTGAAATGCGTTTTGGGGTAATAGGTTCATTTTCTAGGCAAATATTGACTTTGCAATTAATTGCTGTTAAGCTGATTACTCTTTATAACATTCTGGAGTATATGAAAATTGCCATTATAAAACCTGATGCAGTAGACTTTGTAAAAATTAACATTTGTATCATTCTCAAAACCTTTGGCCATGACTGTTCACACAGCAGAAAAAGAAGTGATAATGCAGGGAGCGGCTGTAGGAGTCAATTGAAAGTCAAGGGAAACATGTGATCCTCCATTCCACCAACCATACCTTTGCTAATGGTTTCCATTGTAAAGATGGCATTGCACCCACAGGTGGAACTTCTGCTGCCCGTTCAGTCCGCACAGCTTGCCAGAGCACACATCTGTGCTTGGTTTACAATCCTTGATCCTAATGGTAGATTTTAACTAAGTGACTCTGATTAACAGAATTTATATTAACAATATCTGAAAAGTGTGGTTTTTAACTTACTTTTGCACTTTTTTTCCCTGTGGTTTTTTCCATTGTTGCATTTTTGTAAATTTTTTGAGATTTCATTTTTATATTTTTTTTTTAATATAACATTTTTTCCATGTCAGGAACTATACCAGGGCCAGAGCTGCAAGCTTTTTCCCCATCCACTGTTTAGTGGCCGTGTTAAAGTAGTTCAGCTCACTTCCTTTTACACCCCATGTGCCTTCATAAAATATGTGCCTGGAAAAAGTCTCTATTCTCCTAATTGCTGGGAGTCCCGTTCACATGATCGGTGAGTGGTCCCATCTGTTGGACCTTCACCAATTAGGAAATTATCTCCTATCCTGTGGATTTGGAATAACTTCCTAAATTTGGAAGTCGCCAGTGGCGTAACTAGGACGGCTGGGCCCCCCCTTATAAATATATACATATTTGTACACATTCATACAATCACATACCATACACACAGCGCACCCCATATACATACAGCACACACTCACACAGCATATACACATAAAACACACTATATACATACTCACAGCGTGCACACACCATATACACTCACAGCGCACAAGCACACACTCACAGAACATACACAAACAGCATATAGACTCACACAGCACATACATAGAGAAACTTACTTGTATGTTTAGTGGGCCTTCAGGCGGGTGTCTGTGGTGGTGGGCGGTCGGCTAGCTGTGACGGGCAGGCAGGCAGCTGGCTGTGGCAGGGGGATGGCGGTGCGTGTCATCGGGCGTGCGGGCCGTGGCAGAGGGCGGGCTGTGGCAGGGACGGGCAGGCAGCTTGCCTTGGAGTCGGGCGGGCAGGAAAAGTAAGTGGGGGGACCTAGTCAGCACAGCAGATGGGGTCCCATTACTGTTACTGCTGTGCTGCAGTGTGGCAGTGCAAGCCCCTCCCCCAATTGCCCGGTTGCACCCTCTGCGACTGCGATTGTTATGCCCCTGCTTGTCACGCCGATTTATGACCCTAAACCAACTAATGTTCCATATGGGTCTGTGGTTTAGGCTCCCCAATTGGCCTGTATCAGGCTCTCCGGGCTGCTAATTATGCACTCCCTTTCCACCTCCCTCTCTCATGCTCCCAGCATGGGAGAGGGAGGTGGCGAGGGCATGCATAATTAGCAGCCCCGAGCACCGGACATCTTGGGGCACATTTACTTAGATTGTCGGAAACTTCATTAAAAGTGCTGCCTTCCTTCGCCCCCCCTCCCCTTTCCCAAACGGGTGCATACCGGCGCCTGATTTTGTGACCTCCCTTGTTTTCCCTTTTCTCTCCCGTTTTGTATTGGTTCAGATACAGATGCAGGGGGTGCACGTACTTCTGCAAAGTGAAAGCGAAAGTGTTTCCTGCAGCTCCTTCTATATTCTCCTTCAACTGACAGGCTGGAGGGGGCTCACTTCAAACTTCGCCTATTTCTCCTGAACCTTTGCACCTTGAACACAATTTTGGTTTAATATTAAACAGGAGAGTCTTCCCTTTAACATGCTAAAAGGATTGTGTATACTTAACCGAACCAGAGATATCCACTTTGAGGCTCCTTTCACACTTGCATTTTTCACGCGCGTTTTCTGCGCGTGCTTTTGACGTGCAGAACTTGCATTGCACTCTGACCCATTGTAATCAATGGGTCTTTTCAGACTTTTCAGCATTTTTTTTCACGCACACTTGTATGGTGCGTTTTTCACGCGCGTGACTTGCAAAAGTAGAGCATGTCAAGATTTAAACGCGCGTTAAAAAAATGCGCGTTTAAATCTCGACGTGCTCTACCTTTGCAAGTCACACGCGTGAAAAACACACCATACAAGTCTATGGAGATGCATCAAAAACGCATCGCACTCTGAGACACATGCAAGTGCAATGCGTTTTTCACGCATCAATTTCCATAGAAAAGATAGAGCTCAGTCCTGAGTCCTTTCACGCACATTACCTGCGTGAAAAACGCATTGAAATTGCATTGAAAACGCGCCTGAAAAGACACTGAACAAACTCTGACTGAAAACTGATTGCACTCTGATGCAAAATGTGCGTTTTTCACTGACCAAACCCTGATCGCCCCCTGATCAAACTCTGACGTGATCTGCAACGCAAGTGTGGAAGGGGCCTTAAAGTTACAATCGGAAATAGAAACCTGTACATAAAAATTAAAATTGTTTAGAACAACTTTAAGGGTGGATATCTCTGGTTCTGTGAAGCATGCATACAGGAGATAAAGTTGGTCACTGTCATGATGTTTATAAAAAACCTTTCTGCACGCGGTATTTGCAGCTAGGACATAAAGGGCAGTCGTGAAGGGGTTACACCCCTCTGCCGTGAACCTGCCCCTTGATGTATCCGGTGGCCAGGCTGCGCATTATTTATTTCTACTCCAGGTCCTTCCTTTCGTAGACATATTCGCAGCAAGCAAAATTTCACTTGCGAACGTTCGCCTGTTGCAGCGAGACCTCAGGCATGGGGCAGGAACGCCTTGCAGCGGCCACTCCTCTGCTTGCTGGGCGTAAAAAAGGTGGAAAAGGGGGAAATATTTCAAATTTGTGGCGGTTCGCTAGCAATTGTGATTATTTCTGGGCTTCTGCGCCAGTTTTGTGGCATGAAGTCCTGATAAATGCATATAAGTCTGTCAAAATTATTTTAGTTGAAATATTGGCTAATTTATAGAAAACTCACACTTGCGTAATTTAGCACTGAGTTTTTTGTTTGGCGTTGTTTTGACGCAGTTGTGGTGCAAATGCTGTTGTGCGACTTTGTATTGCACCAAATGAACATAGGACAGTGCAAAGTCACTTTGACATGGACCCTGCTTGCGCCAAATGCATTATTTGCGTAGACTTGTTTTTACAATTTGACAGAATTCGTGATTTGCAACTTTTCGTTTAGGGGCAAATTGACGTCAGTCCCTACCCTGGTCTAAGTTCTGCGCCTTATGGGATTCTTTTTGCGACTTTTCATGCGACTGTCGCAAACAAGACACTGCCGGCAGATTTATCAGGGGTTACAGCCACTTTAACCCTTTAACGACTTGGCCTTTTTTAGTTTTTTCACTTCCATTTTTCACTCACCACCTTCAAAAATCTGTAACTTTTTTATTTTTCCACATAAAGAGCTGTGTGACAACTTATTTTCTGCGTAATTGCACTTCGTAGTGACGGTATTTAATATTCCATGCCCTGTACTGGGAAGCGGACATCGTACTGGGAAGCGCGCGTCGGGAAGGGGTTAATGAATGTGACTGCAGTGGAGCTCCAGAAACAGACATAGAAGTGTCGTAAAGACCTGGTCTAATGATAAATTACCCCTAGAGCATTTTTTGCAAACGGCTTTTGAAAAATGATTATGCTATGAAGTTCTTACTGTGCACCGATGGCCTAGGCACCTTTCTAATGATGGAAAATCCTATACATGTTACCCCATAAGACTACTAGCCCCCTCAAATAGGGTATGAAATGTCCTTTGTAGGATGTAAAATCTCACCTGTTATGATACAAAAATTATCATCCAAAGTCAGGTAAGAATGAGAAGAGTCACTTTTTACTGTAGATGAGTCATGTTTTGAGGCTGCAGGGGGTGTGGCATTTCAGACACTCCTATTTTCTGTCATATAGTAGCAAAAACAATGTTTTTGGCCATATATTTTAAATTTGATCAGTTTGTGGTTCTGCGACCACAATTAAAACTAAAGATCCAATTCCTGCCTATTTTTTCCCCAGAAGGTCCTATATTATATTGTGTGACTTTACTCAGTTCATGTGTTTAAGCCGCCCGTAGATAGTTAACATGAGGACTTGTAACAATGCACATATTTTATAATTAACTTCTATGGTTATGGATGTTAAACATTAATATGGAACTATAATATTTTTCCAGTATTAACCCTGTGCAGATAATTATTATCCATATAGCGGGAATCAACCAGCAGGACCGCCAGACGCAAATCTCAGAGCTAAGTGAAAAGATTGCAGCTTTGTTGACGTTCGATGAGCACTCCAGTTCTCTTCCATCACCCTGCGAGTCCATCTCCAGAATAAAAGATGGCTCCAGAGTGGATCCGAATATTCCGTCTGAGTTTGCACATTCTTTTTAGTGCAAACCGCTTGCACGGGTATTTATAACACAAATTTCGCAACACAAATTTCTGCACATAAAGGGGCGTTTGGACCATTCACCACATTTATCATACAGAATTGTGTTGCACGCCCCATGTTAAAGATGCACGAAAAAAAAGTTGGTACACTCTGCCGGAGAGGTGCAGGGGGTGCCAGATTTATGAAGAACGCCACAAATCATGAATCTGGCTGCTGTTTGCTCTGTTTTTGAAAAATGTGGGCCAAGGGGTTTTCCAAAAATTTACAGGATCACAGGCATTATCGTTAGGATCATTTCACGTCCAAAAGAAATGCATCCATTTTTCATGGCATCCACGTGCTGTCCATTTTTTTTTAACCCATTGACTTTATGAGGTCTGCACATCTGCAAAGCAACAGACATGTGTATAGTAAAAAAAACTATGGGTCAGTATTCTATCCGGTAAAATTATATATAGAATAGGAATGTATTATGCATCTTACTGGTGAAGAAATAATTTCTTGTATTAAAGGGAACCTGTCATCTGGACGGTCATTTGTACATAATGACAGGTTGCAAAAGCCTCTGCCATGGTTTCAAAAATGCCTTTGCATACGTCCCAACTTTTGGACTAGAGAAAGAGAAACAACAATCCCTCCGTTTTTCCTAAACCATGACCATTATCCGTCCCTTTGCCTCACCCCCGAACATACTATAATATCGTCCTTAAAGGATATTCCCATCTGGGCATTTACATTTAATTTCATTCATTTGCCACATGTAAACATTTCTTCAATTGGATGCTATTTAAAAAAATGTTCCTGTGTGAAGATAATTTCTCATACATGTAGTCATGTTGTCCCTTAGAAACGAGATGGCTTCCTCGGATACGACCACACAGTACTCTGGCAGCGGTGGTCAGACATGCGCTATTGAGTCCTGCCTGAGCACCTGGATTCTGCAATCATTACCACAGGACGGCTGTGGGACATGTAGTAACTCCCAGACATTTTATATACAAACAACCTTTGTCTCTTTGTGCAATCCCTCCAGCAGAGGTGGCCGTATCCAAGGAGTCAGTTTTGTTTCTAAGGGACCATATGACTACATTTATGAGAAATTATCTTCACACAGGTAAATGTTTTTAAATAACATCTAATTGAAGAAATGTATATATACGGCAGATTAATGAAATTGAATGTGAATGCCGAGACGAGAATACCCCTTTAATTGGCCCCACATAGTATAATGCCCCCTTCCTGTGGCCAACCCCCCATAGACCCATATAATACCCCATAATGCAACTCAGCAACATATAATCCCCCCTCTTTAATTTTATCTTCCCTTTACTTTTGTTCCCCTACTTTTATTGTGGCCTCCTGGCCTCCATCCCCCTCATATTGTGGCCCCCTGTATTAGCTCATATTGTGGCCGCATCCCTTCATATTATGGCCCTAACCCTCATATTGCGGCCCCCACTCTCATATTGTGGCCTCCTCCTTTCATATATTGTGGCTCCTGTCCTCTCTCATATTGTGGCTCCTGTCCACTCTCATACTGTGGCCCCCTCTCCTCATATTGTGGCCCCCTCCTTTCATATATTGTGACCCCCCTTCTCTCTCATATTGTGGCCCCTGTCCTCTCCCATACTGTGGCCCTCTCTCCTCATATTGTGGCCACCAGTCCTCTCTCATATTATGTCCAGCTAAATCCAGGATGGTTGGGAGCTATGCCTTTGTGGTTTATCTGAATAATTCTACTGCTTTTTAATAGTTTCTTTAACATTACCTGGCTCCATGCCAGAGTCCCTGGAATCAGATGCACCACAGAGGCATATTTTAAATAAACATGAGAGGCTATTGGAACCTGTCATCATATAAAAATGACCGTCCTCTTGTCGGGTTCCCTTTAAGAAAAGTTATATTAATATTTAGTTTTGGACTTTGTTCAAGAAATTTCTGTGACTTGTATCATAATCCAGAAAGTTTGATAATCCAGCATCCGTCAGATGTGAAAATGAAGTCCTATTAATAAACAGTTTAAAAAAAAGACGACAAAAAGTTCATTCAGCTATACAGCACAAGAATAGTTAATGGTTAGTAACTCTGCCTCCTCCAGGCCTCCTGCTCTGTGACATGCCAGAGACATTTACATACAGCAGAATAGGGAAGCGGAAGATATCTGATATCTTAAGGTCCTGAGACGTCTTGGCAGACTGTAAGTAATACTTTTGTATACAGGACCTCCTGCCATGAAGTTTTGGAAGTTTGACAACACCAGTGCACGGGGTGTTCCTTCAGTGATTGTAGGTCAGGACAAATACCATAGCTCACGTTTACACAAAACTGCAATGTTTGCTTTTGGGAATCTCTTAAAGGGGAAGCAAATACAGCAGCACATTCATTTTGTACTAAAAAGTTTGAGTTTTTTTTTTAATATCTTTTGGGGCCGTCACAGAACTTCTGGTCTGTCCACAGAAAGGACATAAGTGTCAGATTTATGGTCATTCCAAAAGTTGGAAAACTGGAGACTGAAGGTTTCCCTGTGAATGAAGCACCACTATTAGTGAAAAGCAAAGTTCATTGCTTACTTCTGGTGGAAATTTCACATGAGAAATTGCCTGTTATTGAGGCAGTGCTTAAAGGGTGTCGGTGTAAGAAGGAACAAGAGCACATACCTGTTCCAGAGCCCGACCAAAAATGTGGGTCACAGGACCTACACAGGACCTTATGATTGGCCGCCTTAGACACAGGCAGACGTACCCTTTCTTTTTCCAAGAAAGTGTTGTCTCCTGGTCCAAGGAGAGTAATAATTGCATCCCATGACCACTGGAACAAGTGGTTAGACGTAGGGCCTGAAACTGGAAGCATGACATTTCAAAACTGCGGCAGTGGTGAGAGATTGGGCCCCACAGCAGAATTCTGAATGCCCCCACCCTTTAAACATAAAAATACATACTGTAGTTATAAATTCACACGTATATACGCGTAATATACATGCATCTACGGTATACACACATCACATACACACACATACACATCCTGTACCACACACATACAGTACAGTATCCCTATACACCTAATGAACATGCAAATAAAGTATATACACATTTGTATACAGTATATACACATCATGTAAATATATTAAAGTAACTCTATAAACATCATGTAAACACATACAGTATATACACATCATATCTATGCATACATACAGTATATACACATCATATCTATGCATACATACAGTGTACAAGCACATACAATGGGGCACATTTACTTACCCGGTCCAGTCGCAGTCCAGCGGCGCGTTCTCCAAAGCTGATTCGGGTTCTGTTGGGATTCACTAAAGTCGTGCGCCCGATGTCCCGGTGTATGTGCTATTTTTGCGACACAATTTTTTTTTCAATTCCGCAATTTTTCCGAATCCGTCGGGATTTCCGACGGCCACGGCCCCCGATTTCTGTCGCGTGAAAGCCACAAATCGATCGCGTGCGCCAAAATCCCAGGGAAATTTGGCGCAAATTGGAAAAAATTGGGAAAATTCGGGAAACCCGGCGGAAAAACCCGGACGCTTAGTCAATGGGGCAGATTTACTTACCCGGCCCATTCGTGATTCAGCTGTGCCTTCTCTGCGTTGGATTCGGGTCCGGCCGGGATTCACTAAGGCAGTTCCTCCGCCGTCCACCAGATGTCGCTGCTGCGCTGAAGAGCATTGGAACGCACTGGATTACACCGAGCCCGGCTGAGTGAAGGTAAGTGCAAGCTCCGCGACACATTTTTCATTTTTAAATGCGGCGGTTTTTCGGAATCCGTCGGGTTTTCGTTCGGCCACCCCCCCCCGATTTCCATTGCGCGCATACCGGCGCCGATGCGCCACAATCCGATTGCGTGCGCCAAAATCCCGGGGTAATACAGGGAAAATCGGCGCAAATCGGAAATATTCAGGTAACACGTCGGGAAAACGCGTATCGGGCCCTTAGTAAATGACCCCCAATGTGATAGACATCATACATACAGTCCCTAGGTGACATACAAGATAGGTTCTTATGTTGAATTTGTATGCAAGTTGGAACTGCATATTTTATAATTGCAACTGCAGGCAAAACATTTTTTGGTCCCAGTGGCAATTCAATTTTCAGAATTTTGTGCTGTCATTGGAACAAGAATTGTCAATAAAGCTTCATTATAGACACTTTACAGCTGATCATTGCAGCCTGGGACTATAGTAACATCCAGAAAGATTCACCAGTCACAGGGGGCAGAGGGGTCTGTCTGTAAATGTACGTCTGGTGTCCATAAGTAGGGGACTGCCTGTATATACAGTATATAGACAGCATATATACAAATACATACAGTATATATATATATATACTCACCGGCCACTTTATTAGGTACACCATGCCAGTAACGGGTTGGACCCCCTTTTGCCTTCAGAACTGCCTCAATTCTTCGTGGCATAGATTCAACAAGGTGCTGGAAGCATTCCTCAGAGATTTTGGTCCATGTTGACATGATGGCATCACACAGTTGCCGCAGATTTGTCGGCTGCACATCCATGATGCGAATCTCCCGTTCCACCACATCCCAAAGATGCTCTATTGGATTGAGATCTGGTGACTGTGGAGGCCATTTGAGTACAGTGACCTCATTGTCATGTTCAAGAAACCAGTCTGAGATGATTCCAGCTTTATGACATGGCGCATTATCCTGCTGAAAGTAGCCATCAGATGTTGGGTACATTGTGGTCATAAAGGGATAGACATGGTCAGCAACTATACTCAGCTAGTCTGTGGCGTTGCAACGATGCTCAATTGGTACCAAGGGGCCCAAAGAGTACCAAGAAAATATTCCCCACACCATGACACCACCACCACCAGCCTGAACCGTTGATACAAGGCAGGATGGATCCATGCTTTCATGTTGTTGATGCCAAATTCTGACCCTACCATTCGAATGTCGCAGCAGAAATCGAGACTCATCGGACCAGGCAACATTTTTCCAATCTTCTGCTGTCCAATTTCGATGAGCTTGTGCAAATTGTAGCCTCAGTTTCCTGTTCTTAGCTGAAAGGACTGGCACCCGGTGTGGTCTTCTGCTGCTGTAGCCCATCTGCCTCAAAGTTCGACGTACTGTGCGTTCAGAGATGCTCTTCTGCCTACCTTGGTTATAACGGGTGGCGATTTGAGTCACTGTTGCCTTTCTATCAGCTCGAACCAGTCTGCCCATTCTCCTCTGACCTTTGGCATCAACAAGGCATTTCCGCCCACAGAACTGCCGCTCACTGGATGTTTTTTCTTTTTCGGACCATTCTCTGTAAACCCTAGAGATGGTTGTGCGTGAAAATCCCAGTAGATCAGCAGTTTCTGAAATACTCAGACCAGCCCTTCTGGCACCAACAACCATGCCACGTTCAAAGGCACTCACGTCACCTTTCTTCCCCATACTGATGCTCGGTTTGAACTGCAGGAGATTGTCTTGACCATGTCCACATGCCTAAATGCACTGAGTTGCCGCCATGTGATTGTCTGATTAGAAATTAAGTGTTAACGAGCAGTTGGACAGGTGTACCTAATAAAGTGGCCGGTGAGTGTATATATATATATATATATATATATATATATATATATATATATATATATATATACACACCATATAAAAACAGTATATACGCTTACATTCCAGCAGTCTTCTTAACTTCAGTTCATGCTGTCACCTTCTTATTACAGGGGACCTAAGGCCACAGATAAGAAAGCAGCACTGTAGCTGCTAAGCACATGGAGAAAGTAGACAGCGGAACCTAATCCTGCTCTCTGGCCTCCCTTTTCCCAGTATTTCTTTCATGGCTTAGCTTTTTGTGCTGTGGAAGAGGTACAGCATGTTCTCACTGCTCTGCAGTATGTCAGGTCGGTTGGCTGGGCCCCCTGACACTCGGGGCCCCATAGTAGTAGGTATGCCATTGTGCAGCAGAAATGCCAACCTTGGATTTCCACCAGGGATCATGTCAGAGATATATGGGATATTCAATTTGCTAATTTTGAGAAATTGAAAATGTTATGTATTTATCACAACCTTCAAGAAAAGTATTAGGATAATAATATTTATGTATGTTCCATTTTAGATCTATTGAGGATTTCTTTTTATAGTATAATAAATTTCAAAATTACAACATTTTATTTCTTATTGTCCAGGGACCTGATCTGAGTCTACAATGAAAATTCTTCTTAAAGTCAAACACTTCACCAACCATATTACCCCAAGGATCTGTGCAAGATTCATCAGCAAGGGCCAAACATTTTACTCCCCGCAGAACTTCTCAGATTATGAAGATATAAGGAGGAATTACAAACTGCATGTCCCAGAAAACTTCAATTTTGCTAGTGACATCTTAGACAAATGGACGGCGGCTGAAAAGGTAATAATCTGTAACAAGACGTGTGATATAATGATGATATAGAAGTTATATATAATAACGATGATGATATTTCCCAGGATGGCAGTAAGAAGCCCAGCCCTGCTCTGTGGTGGATAAATGGGGAAGGGAAGGAGGTGAAATGGAGCTTTGATGAGTTGGGATTTCACTCCCGGAAAGTGGCGAATGTTCTCTCTGATGCTTGTGACCTGAAACCAGGAGACAGAGTCATTGTGAATCTTCCTCGGATACCTGAGTGGTGGCTGTTCAATGTAGCATGTATTAGAGCAGGTAAGTAGAAAGTAGAGCAAGCATGCCAAAAAAGGATCATGTGCGCCAAAATCCCAGCGCAGACACAAAAATAAAAAATACAAAGCAGATAAGAAAAACAAATATGGATTGAATTCTTTAAAAAAACACAAGTGGGTGATAGATTATGGAGAACCAGTCAGCAAAAGCTCTCTGAAATCTTAACAGAGAAAATATTAAAAAGATACACCTTGAGCAGTGATTTTTTTTTTAACTGATGCAGATGTGACTTTAGATTTACACTGCAGGATAGCTAAAATGTTGTTTCACACAGAATTAAAGATAATAAATTGGGTTTGGGGCAAACATTACAAATGTAGCTTTTTGGTGTGGGGTCCTGGAGCCATAACTCTGCTTCATAGATAAAACTTAAACCTTTTTAACTTGAGAAGTTTTTGACACTTCCAAAATTTACTTCACAGGTTTAGTTTTAATTCCTGGGACTACACAACTTACAGCAAAGGATATTCTACACAGACTACAAACATCAGAAGCAAAATGCATCATAACTTGCCAAGAACTGGCCCCTGCAGTAGACTCCATCTCCAGCCAGGCTCCATTACTGAAAACCAAAATGACTGTGACTGGAAAGAGAGAAGGATGGCTGAGCTTTCAGGAGCTGTATACGTATGTCCCAATATATACCCAAATAATGACATAATCAGCAATGATCATGTATGGTTAGGCTTCATTCATAGGCCGGTAATGGGTGCATGGAGCCGTACGGAGCGGTACGGTGGAGCACACGTGCGGCACCATACCACTTTGTACCCCGGGAAAAGATAGGACCTATGTCCTATCTTACACCGTATTACAGCACCGTGTACCTCTATGGAGAGGAAGTGGGTGCGCAGTGCACCGACTTTACTGTGAATGTAGCCTTACATAAACATATTTATTTATTTAAGGGCAGCCGATGACAAGCACACGTGCGTTAGGACAAAGAGTACGGACCCGATGACCATTTACTTCACCAGTGGGACAACGGGGTCTCCCAAAATGACAGAACACAGTCACTGTAGTTTTGGTCTTGGGCTCACCATGAATGGGAGGTAAGTTATTATGTACAGATCAGTTGCAAAAGTTCCTCTAGAGGTAAATCCTCCTCAATTGCAAGTAGCAAAGACCAATGATGCGGTTAAACGTTTGAGTCCATTTTTAATGTGTGAGCAGCAAGGTCTTTTTTCTGGTGTCAGATTTTACCGGTGATTTCGACTGTGATGTTATATTGTGTCATACACCCTTAAAGGAAACCCACCATCTAATAGGTAATCAATCCGATGGTTGGATGCTATATATATATATATATATATATATATATATATATATATATATATATATAGATAGATTTAGGAGAAATGTAGAAAATTCTCATCTTAAAAATATGGAAACTACTGGTGGAGGCTACAGGGGCGTGGAGATAGACCAGTAGCCTCTTTGCATCCCTCCTAAGCACCCGTCTTCAGTGCGCAGCTCACTGTAGCTGCACTCACTCATCTGCAAAGCGGGAGCTGAAATGCACCATAAGAAGGAAAAATGAGCTATTTTGGCTATTTGGGCACACAAAAAAGTTGCATGTCCGCAATTGCTCCAATTTGTTTGCATAAAAATGGCACATATTTGTCACAATCATGGGTATTTGATTTTTTTAACGGGGCGGAAATGCACTCTTCAGGTTTGTGATCAACCCAGTGCAACTGTGTATCATTAAATTTGCAATATATAGGGACAAATAGAAGGACATGATGAAAGACAGAATAATGAGAAATTAACCGCCCCCCCAATGTATTTGTTATCCCTCACTGAATATATGTGCAATTATAAAGGGAATTTACAAAATAATCTCATACCTATTTTATAACTTTAGGTACTGGCTTGATTTAACTCCTTCAGATGTGTTCTGGAATACATCAGACACTGGCTGGGCGAAGTCTGCATGGAGCAGCGTTTTTGCTCCCTGGATTCAAGGTTCATGTGTGTTTGCCCACTTCATGCCACGGTTTGACCCAAATGGAACCTTGGAAGTAAGTTAAAGTGAACCTGTCAGTAGGAATATAATTTTTAGCTGATGACAGCTTCCAATAGCTTATGCTATGCTGATTTCCAAAATGCCTTTGTCAGCATTCTGAATCATTTCAGTACTTTAAAAAACTTTATTTTATCTTTTTTTACCTGGCTCCCTGCCAGCAGTGCGTGGTGAGTCCTGGGGTAAGGTTAGAGGGCAGCTGCAGCCTGTGTGCCTGTATCTCTGTCTCCTCTCCTCCACACTAACCCAGCTCCCTCCTCACTTCCTGTCATGTGCATTGAGCAGGCATTGGAGGGAGGGGGATGGTGTGGAGGAGAGGAAGAACTCATGAGGAGACTGAGGCACAGACACACAGGCTGCTGTAGCTGCTTCAGGGACTCATCACCTACTACTGGCAGGGAGCAAGATAATGTGATATAAAGTTTTATAAACTACTGATGTAATTATGAGCTCTTTCATAATTGACTGTAGAGCCCTGACACTGCCTCACACACCCGATTGATAGCTGGCACCCCAACTATCAACTTCTGACTCTGACAGCATTAGCAGTAATAATTCGATTGCTGATAATCTAATTGTGTATTGCTAATTCCCTAACTGACATCTTCTCTATTCATGTAGACATTGAGCAACTACCCTGTCTCTGTATTCTGCGCAGCGCCTACCGCCTATCGCATGCTGGTGTTATGCAACCTTGAAAGGTAAGTATCCTGGTTATACAGGTATTTCATCGTTAAGGGAAGTTTAGATTTGGAGTCTTTCCAGAATTTCATTAAAAGGAAGCCATTGAATGCACAAGTCTTTTGGTTTTGCAGGTAAAAACTCTACAAAATTTCCCTTTCACTGGTTCTGTTGCATCCTATAGCAATAGAATGGGTCACTCTGGTCACACAAAATTAATTGTTTTAGTAGCTGTAGTGTAAGCAACAATAGTAATAGAATAATTTGTATCTCTGTTTTTTTTAAGCTACAAATTCAAGAGTCTACAGCATTGTGTTAGCGCCGGGGAACCTATTAACCCCCAAGTGATGGACCAATGGAAAGAGAACACCGGGCTGGACATTTATGAAGGCTACGGTCAAACTGAGACTGTAAGTTGTAATTAGGCACTTTTTTTTGGTGTGGACCACCTGTAACCTAGAAAAAAAATCATTTGGGGCTTCTCCTTAGGGTGTTGTCTGAATGGTCTCCTGGTATTCACCCTTTAACCTATTGGACTTTGCTGCAGAGAATCCACCAGGTTGCTACTTCTTGGATTAATCTTCAGCTGACCCACATAGTGAATCGCACCAAACAAACAGGCAGAGGTGTTATCATAGCCTGTGCGTGACATTAATCTAGGCAGAGGTAAAGTCAAAGGCACAGAGTCAATACTGTAATCAGGCAGAGGTCAAGATATTCAGATTAGATTTAATGCCAGGTAACAAAAGCAAAGGCAAATACAAGACAAAATGCTGACAAACTCCTTATTCTTCAAGGGATCGAGTTTTATAAACTGAGTGTGATTGATGCACATATGATTGCAATTTAAATATGACTCCCAAAAATGTATGTGTGAATAAGCTCATATTAGGCAAGTGGGTGGTAACCTTTTATATTATCTGGGGTGTGTCTTTGTAAGTGAAATGAAATATTATATCCTGTTTTATAGAGCATCTTGATAAATTATATCCTGTATTTCGTAGGGACAGAATACAGAACCAGCACATGCAGTTGTGAATAAGATATTATGCTAATATACTCTAGAAGAAAGGACTCAGCTAACTACATGCATTATTATTTAGGTCCTGATTTGTGGAACATTTAAAGGAATGAAAATAAAACCTGGCTCCATGGGAAAGGCTGCTCCTTGCTATGATGTCCAGGTAACTCTACCTATCCAAGTAGTGTGAACAGAGGATAATTGGGGGTTATTGTTATCAGTAAAGATAATACAGAGCAAAACATTTCTTCCCTTTCATAACTAAATTCAATCAT
This sequence comes from Engystomops pustulosus, assembly GCF_040894005.1. Taxonomy (NCBI): domain Eukaryota; kingdom Metazoa; phylum Chordata; class Amphibia; order Anura; family Leptodactylidae; genus Engystomops; species Engystomops pustulosus. Next base: position 30,801,705 of record NC_092418.1, read on the forward strand.
ATATTGCTTATTGCTCAAATACCATATATACTCGAGTATAAGCCTAGTTTTTCAGCACAAAAATAATGTGCTGAAAACCCAAACTCTGCTTCTACTCGAGTAAAAAAATATAGGTTTTACCAGGTTTTTGTGGTAAAATTAGGGGCCTCGGCTTATACTCGAGAATATACGGTAAGTTATGTACTGTATATAGATCTGCATAATACAGTAGCTGTAGACACCGAACAATAAGACATTTTCCGTCAAGACTATCTGTAAAATCGATTCATTTTTTTATTGCACTGGAGTTATAAAAGTTATATAAAAGTTATATATGGAGTTATATTGGTTGCAAAGGTGAAAATCGGGATTTTTAATAAGAAAAAAATAAGTGTCAATTGGCAAGAAGGGGTGCACCTCACCAACATACCCATGGTGCACTGAATTGCTAATTTCCATAGAAATAAAAATGAATATTCCAATACATTAAGGTTACAGATTTTCTCATTAAAGGCATGCATTAACTTACAAGCACACACATATATTTGTCTGAAGAGCTGACAGATTCCATTAAAAGGGGTATTCCAAAAAAATTATACAAAAACCAATAATCCTAAAAATTAATGAATACAACACAGCTCAAAGTGGTTAACCTCTTAATGATGCAGCCTCAAAAGGCTCTAGTTACATTTTAGCAAATTTTCTTACTTGGTGGTTGAAGGGCCATAACTTATTTTTTTGGCATGCTACCTTAAGTTATTGCGGACATTTTTAGTTTTATTTGGGGTTAAAAGTGGAAAATAAAGCTTTTTTTTTTGTAAATCATAATATATACTTTTTTAATTTCAAATAAACTCAAAATGGTCATTATTAATTAATTCACTATTTTGTTTTGGTCATTTTGATATAAGATATGTATAGTCTTGGGCAAATGCAAATGTATTTTTATAACATGGGGGACGTTTTCACATTTTCACGGTCCTGTAGTAAACTGCAGCAACGTCTAAAGTCAATGGGCCATCCAAGATGAGTTAATCCAAAATGGAGCTTAAATAGTTTGCTTTTATTATTCACTAAACTTTTTAGGCTTTCTAAAGTAGGTTGAGTCATCTCCAAGATGGCTGCCACTGGATACTACAAGTCCCATGATCCTCAGTTCTCAGTAACTCCTCCTCCCTCTAATGCTCTGATCCCAGTGATCATGTAATAGACTGTCCTGCTCTGTTACCATAGTAATGATGTGAACTGCCATCACTGCACATTACCCCACTGAGCTGAAGTTTTACCACAACACTGGCCATACTGGATGCACTGCAACCAACCGAATACAGCCAAGCATGGTGATGGTCACATGACCTGCCCAGGCAGGTGCAGGACATGTGACCAGCGGCCATCTTCTGTCCTGTATCTCTTCCACAGGAACAAAATCTATGGACTGATTAAAGGGCCAGTAGCATTTTTATTCTTCATTATAATTTTAAATAACAACTAATTACATATTATATTTTAACAATCAATTTGAATATGAATTATGCTTATTCCTGAAATACTTTAATATATATTATATTAGATTTTGTTATTTTAGGTAGTTGACGCTAATGGGAACATCTTACCCCAAGATCAAGAAGGTGATATTGGAATCCGTATAGCTCCTCAAAAACCTTTTAACCTTTTCTCTCAATACACGGTAAGCTTTTTTTAAATTAAAATGTACCACAAACCCAAACGGGGCTGTGGAGTTGGAGTCAGAGTCAGTGACCATTTTGGATTATCTCATGATAAAATAGATGGACTGCTACACAAATCTATAATAAATCTCGCAAAAAATATGCCCTTAACCAGATTTGTCAGCCGAAAAATAAAAAAGTTATGCATATGAAATGAATAACATTTTCTCCAAATTACTATTTTTTCAGTACAATTGAAAAAAAAATAAATGAGGTATTTTGCAATCTTGGTGACCACTAAAATAATAATAATAAATTATTTTTATGGTATAGTGAACGGGCAAAAAAACCCAGAAAAAAATCTTCCCAAAAATTGATGATTTTTATTTCCTCCACCAACAAAGAGTTAATAAAATCTTAACAATTAGCTATAGATGCCCGAAAATTATGCACCAGAAAAGTGCATCTCATGTGGCATAAAATAAACCCCTATATCTCCACTTTAAAAAAAGAAAAAAAAATTATAGCCTGTACAATGTGACATAGCAAATCTACTCTGGATGGCGCCTCCTTCCATTCTATGCCCGGTCCTGCGCCCATACAGCCCATACACCACCACATATGGGGTATCACCACACTTGGGAAAAATTGTCAAACTTTAATCCATTGCGAATGTTTAATTTTCCACCCAAAATGAATGTTTTGTCCAAAAATATTACAATTTGTAGACCGCACCTCCATTTTGTTTTAACCCCTATAACACCTAAAGGGTAAACAAACTTGAGGAATATAGTTTCCATAATGGGGTAATTTACTAGTCTTTCTATTAGTTAGGCCTCTCGCAGTCAATTGAAAGCTGATAAAGCCCCTAGAAATATAGGTTTTGGCGATTTTCCAAAAAATGTAAAAAATGGCACCCAAATTCTAAGCCTCATAATATCCTAGGAAAATAAATGGAATCTTAAAAAAAACCATGCTCACATAAAGCACATAAATGTGCTCACATAACCATGCTCACATAAATGTAAGGTATGAATTAATTTGGGTGCTATATCTGCTTCAAAAGTAGAGAACTTTTAACTTTTTGAAATTTTTGAAAATTTTTGCCAAATTTCAGTTTTTTCTTAATTAAACACAAAATATATCATCCAAAATTTTAAACTAATTTGAAGTACAATATGTGAAGAGAAAATAGCCTCAAAATCCCCTGGATATGTTAAAGTGTTCCAAAGCTATAACCACTTATAGTGACACAGGGCAGATTTGAAAAACGTCCTGAAGAAGTTAAATGCCTGTTATATTCCTGATTTAGGCCAGGGGTTACCAACATTTATTGATACAAGGACTGCACCAGTAAACAGCATCCTAGATACAACAACCACAGTACAGCAATAAACACCACCCCAGACAATGATAATACGTACACAAAATGAGTACACAATAATAATACTGGAGACCCCAGAGCAGACAAATACTGAAGACCCCTAGAGCAGACAAAAAAAAATTATAAATCATCTTCTTCCTGGCTTCTCTTCAACTCACTGCACCACACTGCAGCTTTTTCTCCATCCTCTTTTCACTACTCTTCTCTGTGTCCTGCGCTAGTTGTATGAGGCGCCATCAGGACCCAGAACAGTATTGTGCCAGGAGAGGACCCTGAACAGTACAGTACAGCTGACAAGTACTTACCACTCCCAAGGCTGCTCTGGCTCCTGACACCGGTGCATTCAACTAGGATAAGGAGTCAGGACACGGGTGTAGTGAGGACTTTTCAGCTGCACTCACTGCTACCCGACCTCCTGCACAAATGAACGCTTCCATCAGTTTTGGAAGTACTCATTGGACTCACTGGTTTTGCAACCCTTTTCCAGGCTTTCAATTAAGAAGAATATGTGCTGCTCTATATGTACATGCTCAGTAGTGAAGCTCCTCTGCTATAAATCAGAAGAAATGAGCACTGGAAAGGAATGCCTGCTCTCATGTTAGAACCACTAGTAATTAGGAAAATTGATGAGTCGGAGTTGGAGTTGGTAGTTTGCAGTGTGCATGCATGAAGAGTAACCCTGTGGGCAACTAATTATTTGTAGTCTAGCTGAATGGGGGCTTCTGGAGCCGGCAACTGTATTAAAGCATTGTTTTGTAAAGGTTTAGCTGATGGGACCTGCACCAACCTGTTTTCATTTACAGCACATGATCCGAATAAAATGTAATGATGTAACATTTAAGGTTTATGGTAGACTATAAAAAAACTGTCTCTCATCTGCCTCATAATATAATTTTTGCAACAGGGTGACCCAGAGAAAACAAGCTCAACCCAAAGAGGAGACTTCTACCTTACTGGAGACCGAGGCACCAAGGATGAAGATGGCTATTTCTGGTTTGTTGGAAGATCCGATGATGTTATTTTATCTTCTGGGTAAATTTATTTTTTAAGCACAATGGAGCTTTTCTGCATTATGGTCTATAGCTGCCAATCAGAGCTTAGTAATAATGGAGCAAAACTTGGGTTGACTTCTCTTAAACTACTCCTGCTGCTAGTTGGCGTAGTTCTGCTCAAAAAACATTCAAACATTCACCTCAAATGCTCGTATGGTCTGGGTAGAGCGCAGGCACGGGCAGGAATGCCCTGCACCGGCCGGCTGTGCTATCTTCACTTGGCGTGGAAATGACATGAAGGGGAAAATGATTGAAAATGCCAGTTCTCTGGTGTAGAAGTCCTGACTAATGCCCCCTATAATCTTTGTTCTTATCACTAATCACTAAGATCGTGGTCGCGTTATTCCAGCGGCTTGTCCTTTATGTGTATGGAAGCGCTAAGTGATACAAGCGGTGGTAACTAAGGACGCAGTCGAACGATACCAGCGGCTTGTTCTTTATGCGCACGGAAGTGCTTTACAAGCCGCCGGTATTGCGTGACAGCGTCCTTAGTTACCACCTCCTCCGCTTGCATCACTAAGATCGCGGCCGCGTTATACCAGCGGCTTGTTCTTTATGCACACAGAAGCGCTTTACAAGCCACTGTTATAACGGGACCGCGATCTTAGATCCGACTTACATACAAAATCGACTTAAGTACAAACCGACAGTCCCATATCTTCATAATTTTCAGAAACCACTGTATTGCTTGAAAAACTCGTTTATTCATTAGATTTCAACCCCCCTCGGCGTGCTATCATAAGCTCTCAGCGCACCATGCGCGCCACCGTGCGTGCGCCGGAATAAGAAGTGCCATAGAGCCGGTGACGTCACCGAACTCTCAGGCACAATCGTGCCTGTGCAACTTCGCGTGCGAAGCCGGCCATGATAAAAATTTGAAGTTGCGCAGGTGCGAGTGTGCCTGAGAGCTCGGTGACGTCACCGGCTCTACGGCACTTCGTATTCGGGTGCAACGCGCGGTGGCGCGCATGGTGCGCTGAGAACGTATGATAGTACGCCGAAGGGGGGTTGCAATCTAATGAATGAACGAGCTGGTGCAAGGTATTTTAGGGTTAGAACTACCATTTTAAAGTGGTAGGTTTCCTTTAAAGGGAAACTTACCCCATTAGACTAGTAGTCCTCTCAGCTAGGTTATGATATATTCTTTCTAGAATTTTATGTGAAGTCTCATCAGATTAAAAAATATCCTCCAAAGTCATGTGAAAATGAGCAGAGAAGAGAAATATTTTGCCTGATATGAGTAAAGGTTAGAGGCTGCAGGAGGAGTGTCTCTTCTGACGGGCCTATCTTCTCTTTTATAGTACATAAAACCTGCTACTTTTGTCATATTAAAGATAAGATCCTGTTGTAATAAGATGTCTGTGTAAATATATCATTCTGATAGTAGCCGGGTGTGTATAAAATGCTTAGAATTTTCAGTTTCATGCATAACATCATGTCTGATGAAATAGAACTAGTATTGAAAGCTCAAGAATAAAATTTGATTTCTTCATTTCTTTACTCATCTTCAATACACATTAATACAGAGATCAGGTAACAAACTAAAATTAAGACCCCAGACCAAATAGTGATAATGCAGGTTATGATCCAAGAAAATAAATAACAACATAAAACATAGATCCCAGACAATGAATATTACACAGTTTCGACCAGATAATAATTAATATTTATCTATGTAGATATCGTATTGGACCATTTGAAATAGAGAGTGCTTTGATAGAGCACCCAGCTGTTGCAGAATCTGCCGTGGTCAGCAGTCCTGACCCAATCCGAGGAGAGGTAAGTGTCATCTCATACTGGTGTATAATGCTGTCATGGTAAATTGTGATTCCCTCAAGTAGAGACACAAGCTATAAGATGCATATAAAATCTATGCATACATATTCCGACCTGTGACCTTTACAGTGAGAGAGATAAAAGTATGGGAGGCATTTGTATTATTATTGCCAGTGGAAGGTCCTTCTTGAGGGGGTAATCAAGAATTTTGCCTTACAATATGGCTGACAGGAAGTAGCTGCCTGATGGCGAAAAAACTGCTGAAGTCAAAGGTTGTATGTATGGATCAGGAGCAAGATTTTAATTTCATATGTTATCAAATCATTAAGTGATTATTAAAAAGTCTCACCTGAATACACATCATCATGTCATATTTTAACGCACAGGTGGTAAAAGCCTTTGTGGTCCTGTCCCCTACATACACTGGACACGACCAGGAGGCGCTGACTAAAGAACTACAAGAACATGTCAAGAAAGTCACAGCCCCTTACAAGTACCCGAGAAAGGTCTGTATCCTCAGAACCGAACCCAATATCTCCCAAGAATTTGCAGGAACTTGTACTGACTTAATCTTTTTTGTTTCCAAGATTGAATTTGTTCAACAGCTACCGAAGACTGTCAGCGGGAAGATCCGGAGAAATGAACTGAGAAACAAGGAATGGGGGAAAGCCTAAATATAACAAGAACAAAGTAGTATAGATTGTGTATTTTTGTCCAGGAATCACTGTACGACATGAATATAAATAATCTCTATGAGTTATTAAAGGGGTTGTCCTCAGGGGTATGAATTAAGCGGGTGCAGGTAGTGCAGTCGCAACTGGGCTCAAGAGGCTCAGGGGCCCATTAGTTGTCCCCTGACAACTAGTACTATAACCCATACATCATACTTGGGTGGGGGGGGGCTGGCACTTTGCACTGGGGCCTATTAGCTTCACGTTACGTCACCGGTTGTCCTGTTTGTACAAAGAGACTGCACCAGTGACCTTACATGGAAGGAGTCATATAAGTGCCCTTGTGTAAAAACGGAGACTGGTTCTCATGTAGGCGACGTGATGGAGTCAAGATAGGAAGTATGCATAAGCTCTACTGGTATTTTTAGACCCACCCCTGCTAATAAGCAGTAAAATTTTGGGGTTATAGTCAATAAAAGCATTTAATAGAATACTAGAAACAATGCAGAACAACATATTTCCTGACAATCTGATCATGACCTCTAAATTATGACCTCACTGTATAAGTAGGATGAAGACTCCTGAAGACCTCATTTCCCACCGTTTCTCATTTCCATTTTTTAAGTTTAACAGTGACAATCCTTTTATTGAGGTCATGTAAAAACTTTTACCTGCTATGTTATGGACATATAGAATTTTACATGGACACATATTCACAACTTTTTCTTATCAGTATCAGTAAAAGAGTTATTGTTATATTGCCTCTCTCCTTGTCTCCCTGTTGTCTGATACATCTGCACCTCATTATCATCAAGGGCTATCTTGCCAGACAGCGACATCAGGGGTCTCAAAATCACCGGGATATGTTAAAGCGTTCCGAAGTTATAACCAATTATCGTGAGACTTGTCAGATTTGAAAAATCGAGTCTGGTCATTGAGCTGAAAACTAGTGTCGGTGATAAGGGGTTAAAAAAAGTTATGTGCGCCAAAATGGTACACTGAAAAGGACAAGTCAACACGTAAAAAATAAGCCGTAAACCAGCTCTGTTAACCAAAAAATATAAAATATGTCTATAAATGAGATTTTCTCTATATTAGTTTTTCTTCTGTAAAATTGTAAAAATGTATTTAAAAAACTATATAAATGAGGTATAAGCATAATCATAGTAATCCATAGAATAAAGATAATGGGGCAGATTTACTTACCCGGTCCTTTCGCGATCCCCGAGGTGCGTTGTCCGCTGAGGTCCACCGGAGTTCACCTTCTTCTTCCTGGTGCATGTGAGTGCTGATCTTGCGACACAATTTTGTTTTTAAATTCCGCGGTTTGTCCTAATCGGTCGGGTTGTCTGATGGCACGCCCCCGATTTCTGTCGCATGCAAGCCTGCGCCGATGCTCCACAATCCAATTGCAAAGTATTGAAGTATTTGCAAAGTGCATCGCATGTCGCTGAAAACGAGCCCTTATTTGTCTGAATTGCCAAAAAAAAGAAAGATTGTATAGCCGTTCAAAAGGGCATGATGCATAACCTGCTCTGAATGGTGCAGCTTCCCTTTAATGCCATGGCGTGTGCCCGTACAGCAGGTTACCACCACATATTGGGTATTGTTATACACGGGAGTGATTGGGTATCAAACTTTGTTGAGCGTTTTGATATTTTATCCACTAAGAATTTACATTTTTTGAAAAACACATTCATTTAGCCAAAAAAAATGAAAATTTCTAAATTGCACACGATTTTGTTTTATCCCTTGTAAAACAATAACAAAGGGTTAACAAACTTCATGAAAGTTGTTTTACTTAAGTTAAGGGGTGTAGTTTCTATAAAGGGGGTTTACTATTATTTAGGCCTCTTAAATTGACTTGAAATCTAAGCAGGTCCTGCAAAAGCATGATTTTGTGGTTTTTATGAAAATGTGAAAAATCGCACCTAAAGTTCAAGCCAAGAAGTAGAAAATGTAAAAAAGTAAAAAAAAAAAAAAAAAATTAAAACTTTTTATAATATAATTAAATAAATAAATAAAATAAAAGTCCCATAATCTCCCCAGTAACACATAAAATGCATATACAGGCGGTCCCCTACTTAAGGACACCCGACTTACAGACAACCCATAGTTACAGACGGACCCCTCTGCCCCATGTGACCTCTGGTGAAGCTCTCTGGATGCTTTACTATAGTCCCAGACTGCAATGATCAGCTGTAAGATGTCTGTAATGAAGCTTTATTGATAATTCTTGGTCCAATTACACCAAAAATTTTGAAACTCCAATTGTCACTGGGGCAAAAGAAAAAAAATTGTCTAAAACTTCCATTATAAAATATACAGTTTTGACTTACATACAAATTCAACTTAAGAACAAACCTCCAGACCCTATCTTGTATGTAACCCGGGGACTGCCTGTACAGTAAATAAAACACAAAAACATACATATTTGGTATCATCGCGTCCGTATTAATCTGTACAATAAATCTAAATCAATATTGAACCCGCTCGGTGAACTACGTAAAAAAAAACTCGGAAAACTTCCCATAATATACAATTTTTCATCAAACACCATCACAAAAAATGTTCTAAAAAGTGATCAAAAAAAGCTACGTTCCCTAATATGATACGACTGAAAAGAACAACTGTTTTCGCAAAAAATAAGCCCTCAACCAGATCTGACAACAGAAAAATACAGAAGTTATGGCCCTGAAAAGTTGTCAATAGTAAAAACAATGCGATTTTCTCCAATATTGGTTTTGCTCAGGAAAATTGAGCAAAAATAAGGAAAACTATATAAATGAGGTATCACCGCAATCGTAGTGAACCAGAGAATAAAGATAAAATATTATTTTTTACATTACGGTGAGCGGGGGGAAAAAAATGCTAACAATCCAAAATAAAAATTGATGATTTTGTTTGTGTCCCCCTTGAAATAGTAAATAAAATCTCAAGAATAAGCTTTAGACTCCCAAAATAAATTATCTATACATTGTATCTCATCCCATAAAAAATAAGCCCTCATATGTTTGTATTACCAAAAAAAATAAAAATTTATAGGTCGTACAATGTGACAATACAAAACTGCTGTGAATGGCGCCTCCATTCATTCTATACTCGACCTTGCGCCCGTACAGCAGTTTACCACCACATATGGGATATCAGTACACTCGGGAGGAATTGGGCATCAAGCGTTGCAGTGCGTTTCATCATTTAATTTATTCTGAAAATGTCAGTTTTGGCCTAAATGAATGTATTTTCCCAAAAAATTCAATAGTTTCTAAATCACAGGTCCATATTTTTTAACCCATGTGAAACACTTAAAGGGTTAATAGACTTAATAGAAGTTGTTTTACATACGTTGAGGGGTGAAGTTTCTATAGTGGGGTAATTTATGGGGTTTTACTATTATTTAGGCCTCTCAAAGTCACTTGAAAGCTGAGTTGTCGCTCAAAATGTGAGTTTTGGCAATTTTCATAAAAATAAGAAAAATCGCACCTAAAGTTCTGCACCTCATAACATCCTAGAAAAATGACCGGAAGCATAAAATATCATCCCAACATAAAGCAGATATTCTGTAAATGTTAATTATCAAACTTTTTGGGTAGTTTTATATCTTGTCTGGAAACCAGAACATTTCAAACTTGGAAAATGAAGAATTTTTACAAACTTTTGCCAAATTTTCACTTTTTTTCAGAACGAAATGCAAAACTTATCACTTAAATTTTATAACTAACATGAAGTACAATGTGTCACGAGAAAACATTCTCAAAATCACCGGGATATGTTAAAGCGTTCCGAAGTTATAACCAATTATCGTGAGACTTGTCAGATTTGAAAAATCGAGTCTGGTCATTGAGCTGAAAACTAGTGTCGGTGATAAGGGGTTAAAAAAAGTTATGTGCGCCAAAATGGTACACTGAAAAGGACAAGTCAACACGTAAAAAATAAGCCGTAAACCAGCTCTGTTAACCAAAAAATATAAAATATGTCTATAAATGAGATTTTCTCTATATTAGTTTTTCTTCTGTAAAATTGTAAAAATTTATTTAAAAAACTATATAAATGAGGTATAAGCATAATCATAGTAATCCATAGAATAAAGATAATGGGGCAGATTTACTTACCCGGTCCTTTCGCGATCCCCGAGGTGCGTTGTCCGCTGAGGTCCACCGGAGTTCACCTTCTTCTTCCTGGTGCATGTGAGTGCTGATCTTGCGACACAATTTTGTTTTTAAATTCCGCGGTTTGTCCTAATCGGTCGGGTTGTCTGATGGCACGCCCCCGATTTCTGTCGCATGCAAGCCTGCGCCGATGCTCCACAATCCAATTGCAAAGTATTGAAGTATTTGCAAAGTGCATCGCATGTCGCTGAAAACGAGCCCTTATTTGTCTGAATTGCCAAAAAAAAGAAAGATTGTATAGCCGTTCAAAAGGGCATGATGCATAACCTGCTCTGAATGGTGCAGCTTCCCTTTAATGCCATGGCGTGTGCCCGTACAGCAGGTTACCACCACATATTGGGTATTGTTATACACGAGAGTGATTGGGTATCAAACTTTGTTGAGCGTTTTGATATTTTATCCACTGAGAATTTACATTTTTTGAAAAACACATTCATTTAGCCAAAAAAAATGAAAATTTCTAAATTGCACACGATTTTGTTTTATCCCTTGTAAAACAATAACAAAGGGTTAACAAACTTCATGAAAGTTGTTTTACTTAAGTTAAGGGGTGTAGTTTCTATAAAGGGGGTTTACTATTATTTAGGCCTCTTAAATTGACTTGAAATCTAAGCAGGTCCTGCAAAAGCATGATTTTGTGGTTTTTATGAAAATGTGAAAAATCGCACCTAAAGTTCGTTTTTGCTGTTCAATCGATCGAATATGCGTCTCTATGGAAAAGCATGAGAACAGTAAACATCATTTAAACAAGTCTTGTATTGTTTAAATAAGAGTCACTGGGTGCTGGTTACCGATCGCATGCGCTTCACTGGAAGCGCATATGCAATTGGACCAGGCCTACCCCCAGGCATTAGTATTGCGATTGTTAGCACAACTCTAGCACTTTGTGAGACCACACCCTCAGGGCGCATTCACACGATTGCGTTGCGCCGTGCGCTGCGTTTCTGACGCATTCCACTGACTTCAGCCTTGATTACATGCTTAGGTTACATTGCGTTTTAGAAGATCCAGTGGAAACGCAATGTAACCTTGTTACATTAAGCATGTTATCAAGGCTGAAGCCAGTGGAATGCGTCAAAAACGCAACAGACAACGCGATGCAACGCATCGTGTGAACGCGCCCTCAAAGTTGGAATAGTTTTGAAATCTTCTTGTATTTTATTTGTACCCTGGCACTAGTACTCCGCCCCATTGAGCGCAGGTGTGTTTAATACGCAGGAGGCTACACAAAGTGGTTGCCTCCCTGTTCCCAGTGTCAGTTTCTGAGACTTTTTACAATGGTGAGCATTTGAGACCTGTTCACACTGCACAGAAATGCACAATGTCCGCCGTTACTGTGGTGCTTTATACAACTTATTTGCATATGATTTTTCTGATTATTTTTTGCATAATGCCACCATTTCTGTCTATAAAAGAATCCGGAACGGGAAGGTTTACTTTAGCTTTATAAGGCACTAGTGGTGGATTATTATTTTTTTTTTTCTGCTGATGGGTTCTCTGGCAAACCATGGGGAGAATGTATAATTTGCTGGCGCACCAAACATGAATGGTGCATGCCCCAAACCCCTGCACGCGATGGATATATTTAGAATGTGGCGGGCACTTTTACACCAGGTCCTTCCTGGCATAGAATTGCACTATAGGCTACGCCATTTCCACTGGACACGCACCCCTTTACGCCCAACTATGCCCGCGTTGCTGGGAGGTGGCGTAAGAGGGGAATTTCATATAGCGAGGAATTGTGCCTATTTCAGGGCTTGGATGCCAGAAAACTGGTACAGAAGCTCTGATAAATCCCTTCCATGTGTTGCTGATTACTGGGCACCAACGTTTAGGTCCAAACACATGTGCAATCGGGAGGAGTCGGGCCACATTCGCACATGGCGGAAGATATATCAGTGCTTTTACACCAGTTTTTTTTTTTTTGCAATTTCTTGAGATTATTCTGGTGACTACCCCACCTTCTAGCAATGTGGGCGTGGAGAGAGCGTGAAAGAGATCAGCCACTGGTGGAGTGTGGTGGCACGGGGCGTTCCTGCTCCATGCCTGTGCACTTTTTAATCTGCAAACATTTGTGCTTTCTTTGGCAGCACATATACGAAAATTTTAACGATACAGAGAAAATTTACATGGCTCTGCACAAGGATGATACACAAATTCGTGAAGCATTCCATATTTTTTGTTGACGGAAATAGAACATTAGGAGAATGGAGGAACCAACTACTGAAGTCTACTCTATTGGTGATTCTTATTTTAAGTGTGGGGCCGCTTGGCTTGACTACCAGGGCTCTGAATACAGAATGTTCTCCTAAACACATGCCCTCTTTGGTTTCTTCATTTTGTGGAATGCAACTCAGGATGTGTTATTACATCCTCGTATTGTGACAATTATATTGTAATGACACCTTATGCCATAATTGTCATTTTCCCTACCCACGGTCCCCCCTCACCCCAACTATTCTCTATAGCTTTTCATTATGCACTTCATGTTTGTCGCAAAAAGGGTGATCGCTGTTTCTTACTTAAAAGTACGCCAGGTCAGACCTGGCGTAGTTTTGTCTGTTATGGCTCTTTGATTGTGTTTACAGTCAGTTTACATTGTGTTAATATTCTGTTTATACGGCATTAACACAAATGTTTCTGTAAATGCAATGTAAGCACAATGCTAATGCAAAGGTTGGTTACCTCTGAATTGCATTTCAAAATGCTATCAAAACGCCACATGTGAACGCAGCCTATGCATGCACCGGAAACTCCTCTTTTACTATTATTGAATAGGAGAAGCAATTTATGCCAAGACGTTTAGCTCATAAAGTTCTCTGCAGTTTTTATGTTTTGTATCATTTTGAATGACCCCTTTTTAGTTGTATCACATTTACTATATGTACCTATTTTCTTTAATTTACCATATTCCATGTTTTAATTTTTGAGGATTGGCAAGATATTAACAGCGATAACGATGATTACTTACAAGCACAGAATATTAGTGATTATGAGCTTTACAGGCAAAGAATAGTTAATACGTACTATCACTGCCTCCTAGGTCATGACTCCACCGATTGCAAACTCTCTCCCTACGCCTCCCGTTCCTGTGTGACATCTCACAAAATTTACTCACAGCCGAAATAGGGAAGCTCCATTGGATATCTATAAGTCTTCAGACTTTCAATTAAAGACTGTAAGTATTGTTCATGTATGCAGGATCCTCCTACTGACTATTGAAGTAGGACATCCCTTCTATAGGGAATTCTTTATGCTGTGGTCAGTGGGGATGAATGTCTCTATGCAGCACAACCATAGGGCTACATACTGTAAAGCACATTATCATATATATAATATGTATATATGTGTGTGTGTATGTATATGTATATATATGTATATATGTGTGTATATGTATGTATATTATGTGAATCAGTCTCTAATAACACAGAGAGGGGTTATCTTTGCAATCTATGATTCTTCCGCTTCATAGTGGTTTGCTCCCAGGAAATTCACAGATTATTTATTGTATGAAGAAGACAATATAATATTTCTATCCACTTTCACTTTGCTCACTTATACTGAAGTGGTACTATCGGGGCGCTGGGGGAGTGCAAATTGTTGGAACTATGGGGGACATTTCTGAACGTGTCAGTGAATAGACCAAAGCAGAGTTAGGCCCGTTCCACACTTGCGAGTGTGATGCGATGAACTCTCATCACACTCATCGCACGTGCAGCGTTCGGGGCCGTGCTTTCCCGGCAGCATGCGTTGCGAGTGTGATGCGAGTTCATCGCATCACACTCGCAAGTGTGGAACGGGCCTTAGACTACACAGTTTTATTCTGCAGCAGAGATTACATGCTGGGTGATTCATCTGGATTAGTTTACAACTATGGCGTCTAATTTAGATCAGCTAATAGTTGGAATTTTCTGGCACACAGGCTAGGCCATGTTCTTTTTCTCAAGACCACACCTTGTGCCTAAATTTTTTATACAACTTTTTGATGTAGTAAGAAAATAGTATCTTGTAATTGGTAATACCTCTGCTTCTTACTAGATAGAACTAAGAAGGAACTTGTTTTTCTACAGGACAAGAAAATTTAGTAAAGACAAAAACTTTAAAATTGTTGACAGGGGATAACCCATACAAATTTCTTAAGGTGTCTGCCTACATAATCAGTGTGCAACCAACTGGGCACTAGAATCATGAGTTTCAGTAAAAAAAAGGTGATTGATACTTTGCACTACTTTGTTTTTACTATTGTTGTATGGGTTCATGCACACATCTGTTCTTTCTTTAGTATTCTATCTGTGATTTCCACTGGAAAAAAAATTGGAGCATGCATTTATATTTTCTCATTTGTGGAGCACAGAATTCAATAGAGGTCAGTGGGGGGAATTTCCGACAGGTTCCCACATCTGTTTAGACTAGGTCTGACCTGGTGGAGATTTCTACTTTAGTAAATGCGACGAACGGGGCATTCACCCCTCAAAGTGGTGTGTGGGATGGAAAAGCAGGGACACTGGTGGACATGGAGAAATTATTGTTTCTCTTCCCAAGTGGCTCTACAAAAAAAAAAGATTACACAAGGATGCCTTTCTTATGTGGTCCATTTTTCCTCAGATGATGTTGGGAAACCATGGGGCACATTTACTTACCTGTCCAGAGGAGTTCACAGAAAGTGCATTGTCTATCTATAATACACTGTGCCGCAATTCACTAAGATCGTGCGCCCGATATTGTACATGTGTAGTTTCCCCGCTCAGGTCCGACAGAGTTCACCTTCTTCTTTGAGGTACATGTAAGTGTTTGATCTTGCAACACAATACCTGTCAAATACCTGTCATGGCCGTGCAATCCCCAAAAATGTTGGAAAGTCTGACGAAAGTGCGTCCACGGACCCTTAGTAAATAAGCCCCTATGTGTTTTGTATTTGCAATTGATCAATGAATGCTATAAAAAAATGGATGCAAGAATATTGCAAAACAGGAACCATAGCTCCAGTGTAACCAGTACCATTTGCCATAAGACAGGGATGTGGAACATCCTGGAAAATTAATTTTTATACAATTTATTGCAAATTTTTAAATTTCTTTGTAAAGGGACCTGATCTGTCTGCCATGAAAATTCTTCTTAAAGTCAAACACTTCACCAACCATATTAGCCCAAGGCTCTGCTCCAGATTCCTCAGCAATGCCCAAAGGCTCTACAACCCACAGAACTTCTCAGATTATGAAGATCTCAAGAGGAATTACAAATTGGATTTCCCAGAACACTTCAACTTTGCAAGTGACATCTTAGACAAATGGACGGCGGCTAAAAAGGTAATAATCTGTTATCACTGTGTGATATAATGATGATATAGTAGTAATATATAATATTTCCCAGGATGGCAGTAAGAAGCCCAGCCCTGCTCTGTGGTGGATAAATGGGGAAGGGAAGGAGGTGAAATGGAGCTTTGATGAGTTGGGATTTCACTCCCGGAAAGTGGCGAATGTTCTCTCTGATGCTTGTGACCTGAAACCAGGAGACAGAGTTATGGTGATTCTTCCTCGGATATCTGAGTGGTGGCTGCTTAGTGTTGCATGTATTAGAGCAGGTAAGTAGACCTAAAGGGAACCTGTCACCGGGTTGATGCTTAGCATCATAACCGCACAACACATGATTTAACATGAATGTACAACCAAGTCATTCTATTAAACAATCTTAGATTGAACACAAGTCTCTTCTGCTGCAAATTTGTCTTAAAGGTAATCCCTCTCTATTTGTCAAGTGGAATTTTTTTAGCAAATATTATGATAAAATTGGATGGGACGTGAACCTAGGATCCCAATACTGCAAGGCTGTGGTGCTAGCCAATGAGCCACTGTGGAACCCATTAGGATGTAGTTATACACAGTCTGGGGTGCAACAGCCATGTGACAAGTTGAGTCTCTTGCCTCAGGCAGCACCACTAGCAGCAAGATGGGGGCAGCATCAGGGGTTTAGTCACCAGCTACAAAGCAGGAGCTGTCACTTAAAAGCATTATCTATGCACATCCAATGTCAGCATGGATGTAAGACACTTCATGGAATACCCACTTATTAAAAAGTAACCTGATATATTACTACGGGATGGGGCAAAGGAGGGCACAATTGTATAGCTTACCTCAGGCAGCAGAAAATTTAGGTTCACCCCTATACACAGTTGGAATACTTACAACATGAAACAACTAAAAAGACTGCTAGGTTACGATTACAGAGTTCTCAGATTAGGCAATAACTATCTGGGATAGTAGCCAACAAATGACACTCCCTTTGGCACTTGCGACCCCACATGCACTCTGGCTTCTGGACCTTTTTTGCTGATACCTGTTCCACCTGCAAATATTTGAGACACCACAAAAATGAAAAACAGTACAAAACTATTGCCTGCATGTATTTCAGTATACAAGTTTTAACATTAACAAAATATTTGAAGCATTTTTTTCTTTTTTTTTTTTTTAACTGTATTTATTTAGAGTTCTTCCAATTTTATAAGAGAACAAGACCCCAACATAGGGTCATCAATACAAACATTGGGTCTGGGACCCACAGAAGACAGGGAGAGAGGGGCAGGGAAAGGAAGGGGTAAGGAAGAAAAAGGAAGGGAGAGGTTATATCAGGTCACTAGGTTCCATTTAATTCAGAATGGCAACTCCAGTTCTCTCCAGCAGTTAGCGGGATCCTTTTCCAGCTTAAAGGACGAAATCCATAAAGTATGGGCTGGTAGAATAGGGGGTGGAAACATATAATATAATTAACACAAAACAAAACCAAAGAATCATGGCAGTTGCTCATCATCTCATCCCCGGAGGCTACGCCCCCCACCCCAGCCCAAACATGGTGTATTATAAGAGGTTACCACATTCATGTGCTAGGTTACAAACACTAACATTCCTGATCCAATTCAAGTTCTACTGGGGCATGTCCCACAAGCTGTTGTTTCTGGTACCGCACTGTAATTGCTTCACAAAGCAATTTCTGATATGTCGTCTCATCTCTGGTGACAGCACGCTGATAAAACTTTCTCAGGTGGTGAAAAAAGACTTTACTCGCTTTTCCCTACTCAGGCTTCTATCCAATCCATACGCATTGTATACGTGAGCTTCTCTAAAAACAGTCTGAAAGGGGGCGCTGTGGGGCTGAGCCAGGTCTAGAGGGTGCATTTACAACCCGCTGTTGCCACTGCCGTCAAATTTCTCTGGCACCCTTTGGTACAATGTTGACTTTCTGTATCTACATACCCAAAGATACCCAACAGCGGATCTCTAGGGACATAAGTTGTAAGATATTTAGTTGTAAAGGCTATAATTGTTTACCAGAAAGGCTGGAAAACCGGGCATGCCCACATACAACGATAAAGGCTGACTCCCTCCTCCTGACAGGGAGGGCATGCTGTTGTGTCTTATCTACCCATATGACATCCTCTGGTCAGAGTTATATAGGAGCGATTTTCTCCTGTAGTTCTGTAATTGTAAGAATTTGTTTGTCAGTATCATGTAGCAGCTGTGCCAGGGTGCGACTTCCAGCCCTAAACCATGTATAGAAATCGCGGTGTGAGTGACCATGAAGCATTTTTTCTGTCCTGTATTCTGCTCTTTTTCCTGTGGTGAGCAGGGTATCTGAAAGCCTTCAGAACACAGTCCACACTAGATAAGGAAACTAATAATAAACTCCTTCCACACCATCAGCATGGGGCAGATTTACTTACCCGGTCCTGTCGCAATCCAGCGGCGCGTTCTCTGACGAGGATTCGGGTCTCCCGGCGATTCACTAAGGTCGTGCGCCCGATGTCCACCAGGTGTCGCTGCGGCGAGGTCTGCTGGAGTTCACCATCCTATTCCTGGTGCATGTGAGTGTGTGTCAAGCGACACTTTTTTTTTTTTTTAAATAGTGCGATTTTTCCGAATCCGTAGGGTTTTCCGACTGCCACACCCCCGTTTTTCATTGCATGCAAGCCGGCGCCGATGCGACACAATCCGATCACGTGCGCCAAAAACCCAGGGCATTTCGGCTCAAAAAACACGGACGAAAAACGTGATTCAGACCCAGAGTAAATGTGCCCCAATATTTGACTTGATAATTCTTCTCTGAAGAGATTAAATTATCCACGAACTATCTTTTAAGGAATGAAGTAATTAGACACTTTATAAGGTTCCTTTATCTCTCTGCTGTCAGTGGTTTCACACAAACCATAAGGAAGGAAGAGGAAAAAGGACACAGGAACATTTTCAGTAATAAAGTATATTAAGATGTCCACTATTATAATCTGCACTATTGATTTATGCAATTTTGTAGTAAGTTTAGTTACACTTTAAATACAGTTCTGACAAAAATCCAATTCTATATAAGACACACGACACGGAACCAACAATATAATGTCAGATAATAAGCAACAGACATGAGAATAAGGGATTGAAATAATGGAGAGTCAAAGTCCACATGATTTATTTAATCATGGTGGCTCAGTGGTTAGCATTAGTCTTGCAGTGCTAAGGTCCTGGGTTCCAGTCCCATCCAGGTCAACATCTGTAAAGGGTTTGTATGTTCTCTCTGTGTTTGCGTGGGTTTCCTCTGGGTCCTCTGGTTTCCTCCCACACTCCAAAACATACTGGTAGGTGATTAGATTGTGAGCCCCATTGGGACAGGGACCAATTTGGCAAGTTCTGTTCAGTGCTGCGTAATCTGTGTGCACTATATAAATAAAGAATTATCATTATCATGACATACACACTAAAAGGTAAAGTGGAAGTGAGGGGCATCAATCTCTTCATCCATGCCTACACTCTTATTTATCAGGATACTTGCTCTGGGTCTCAGTTGGTTAGATAAGAGATTTCTCACATTGGCTCAGATTTATTGATAGTAAAAAATAGTATAAGTAAGTTTGCCTCACTGGTGTGCAGAGTGCACCTGATTAATGAAAACCGGTACACATGCTTCATTAATCTGGTGCACGCCCTAATTGCGTAAACTGAGTGTTGTGCCGTGCAAAAAATGCACTGGAACACCCCAGTATTGTGTTATGGCAGACACAGTGAAGCCGCAACACAATACTGGCAAACACTTCATAAATACATGAGCAAAAACTTTGCACATGAATGATAAATCTGGGCCATTGTCTCTGGGGCTGGCATATAAGTCCTACAGATAAAGTTTCTTAGTAGAAGTTACACGAATTAGCTAATTTCCCTAATGACACTCTAGAAAGTATGTGCTCCGGAAGGAATACATTAATCTGTAGGTAGTTACCCCTGTAGGTAGTTTAGCCAATTTAAGAGACTTCAAAAATTACTATGGATTTTAGCCAAACCAGTGTCTCCTCTTAAATGGAAGAACACCAATCTGTAGACAGATTTCCTTGGTTGTTCTCACATTTATTTACAGAGCAAGGCATTTGGATGGGAAAGCTGGCATTACAGAATATTTTTTTACCTAGGGGCTTCCAGATGCACCTACACTTGTCAAAGAATCTCTTCTCTTCTGAAGTAAAATATAACAATTATCATGGCTAGAGATCTATATAACTTTTCCATCATTTACTTCTAAGGTTTAGTTATAATTCCTGGGACAACACAACTTACAGCAAAGGATATACTACACCGGCTACAAAAATCAGAAGCAAAGTGCATCATCACTAGCCAAGAACTGGCCCCCGCTATAGACTCCATCTCCAACCAGGCTCCATTACTGAAAACCAAAATGACTGTGACTGGAAAGAGAGAAGGATGGCTGAGCTTTCAGGACCTGTACACGTATGTCCCAATATAATCAGAAATAAAACAGTGATTGATTTTATAATGAAATTTCATAAAGTTAATGTGCTTGTATTTAAGGGCGGCTGGTGACAACCACACATGTGTTAGGACAAAGAGTATGGATCCAATGATAATTTACTTCACTAGTGGGACAACAGGGTTTCCAAAAATGGTAGAACACAGTCACTGCAGTTATGGACTTGGACACACTATAACTGGAAGGTAAGTAAATTATACCTGCCAATTCTCCTGGAAGTGGGTAAGTCTCCGAGACTATGCAGTGTCTCGCACCCATGCTGACATCAGGTGCGAAGAGACACTACTTCTTTGTAGCAGATAACTGCACCCCCCCCATGCTGCCCCTCTGGGTGCAGGTGGTGTTACCTGAAGCATTGGTCTTAACTTGGCTTATGGTTGGTGCACCCATGCCCATTGCTTCTACCTAACAGACCTTTAATTCCCCCAAATCATAACATACCTATTTTGTTCTTACAGGTATTGGCTGGATTTATCTCCTTGTGATGTGTTTTGGAATGTATCAGACCCGGGTTGGGCAAAGTCAGGATGGTGTTCTATTTTTTCTCCATGGATTCAAGGTTCATGTGTGTTTGCTCACTACATGCCTCGATTTGACCCAATTGTAGTCTTGGAAGTAAGCAACGACTATGTATTATGTATGGCATAAAAGATCAACGCTAGTAAATGAATGTTAATTTCTGTATGTTATTTTGTAAGTAAGTAAAGGCACCTGCAAATAGTGTGTGTACAGATCCAACTTTTAAGAAACATGCTAGTCGGTGGTTGTACATAGTTTTTGGTGACATTGCCCTCCTTGGCATGTCTTATTCATATTGATGGCTTATACACAGGATCAGAGATCAGTTGCTAGTTCTTCAAGTTGTTTAGAACAACCTTCCTATCAAATTTCTTCAAAAGCTGTGTGCAGTTATACCTGGTGACATTTTATTTTTTCTCTCTTCTTAGACATTGTCCAACTACCCGATCACTGCATTCTGTGGCTCTACAACCACGTATCGTATGCTATTGTTATGTGACCCTTCACGGTGAGTACAAATCATACCACCTACTGAATTATCTGGAAACCTGCGAATATGTCACCATGAATGTCATTTTTAGCTGGTGACAGATTCCAGTGTATGCTATGCTGATTTTGTCAGCATTATGCATCCTTTCAGTAGTTTAAATAAGTTTAATTCACATTGCCTGGCTCCCTGCCAGCAGCATATGTTGAGTCCCAGGGTAGGGTGGGATGGCAGCTTCAGCCTATATGTCTCTTCTCCCCCACACTATCCCTCTCCCTTTCTTTCATATCCATTGAACAGGCAGGAGAAAGAAGGGGATGACGTGGAGAGAAAGACTGCATTAGGAGACACAGGCACACACAGGCTGCAGCTGCCCCCCTCCAGGACTCTCCACACACTGCTGGCAGGGAGCCAGGTAATGTGAATTAAACTTCTATAAAATACTGAGCTGATTCAGAATACTGTCAAAGGCATTTTTAAAATCAGAATAACGTAGACTATTGGAACATGTCACCTGCTAAGAATGACATTAAATGGAACTTTTTAAGAATATTAACTGGAAAATCTGTAGAGATTTCTCCATGGACCCTCGTAAGAAATGGAATACTATGTCACTTGTGTGACTGAAGCAGGAGCTTGCAAGTGCATCCCATTTAATGCATATGGGGCAAAGATATAAAAGTACAGTGCTTTACTACTATCTAGCCATACACTCTCTTAGATTTTAAATGGAGCAGTAATATGCATGCATTATTATCACCCGCTGATTGCATAGGTGACAGATGTTGTTCCTAGGCTAATCCCTTTAACAGCATCACAGTAATAATTTATACTTATTATTATTCATTCTCTTGGTGCATGTGAATAGGCAGCTCAGGCCACACGCACAGTTAAAGTTGATTGTTTTTTTTAAGGTGAGATACCGTATATAACTGCCTGTATATCTAGCCTGCCAAAACCCTGTCCCCCCAGTATATAGCCTTCCGGCCTCCTGCCCCCCCCCCAGTATATAGCCAGCCAACCTCCTGCCCCCCCAGTATATAGCCAGGCAGCCCATACCCTCAAGTATATAGCATGCCAGCCCCCTGCCCCAACCAGTATAAAGCCTGCCAGCCCTCTGCTCCCTAGTATATAGCCAGCCATCCCATGCCCCCATTACATAGCCAGCCAGGCCGCCCATATACCCCAATATATAGCCAGCCAGTCAATATCCCCCAGTATATAGCCAGTGAGCCGTGAGCCCATGCTCCCAGTATATAGCAAACCAGACCATGCCCCTGAGTATATAGCCAGCCAGTCTATGTCCTCCAGTATATAACCAGCCAATGCCCACAGTGTATAGCCACCCCATGCCCCCCAGAATATATACCCATCACATAAAAAAATAAACTCAGTACTCCCATTTCTAATGGCCACTGCAGGTCCTCTTCCTGATTCCTGTGGATGGGCGGCAACAGGTCTATGTGCGCTGGCCGAGCACACACTATGTAGCGACCGGTCCATGTGTAACAGTCTACCGGACAGGTAGCGTTACCAACTTTATATGCTTCCAATGCTCTCCAGATGTAGGGGGAGTATGGCCCACTAATCCTGCAATCTTTGTAGTTCCATAAGAAGTTGTCTTTAAGAATATGTCCTTTGCCTTTAACATGATATATTCATTCCATAGTAATATTGCCATCTTCATGTCTATATCTAGATTTGCTATTGCAGCTAAATTACACCTACCTGGGAAGGAAATGTTTACATTCTGACCAATAGGATCTCATGTTTATAATTCCATATTGTAAGAAGGTTGGACAATGGAACTTTCCATCCCTCAACAGAATGTAACAAACCCCCTTGAGGCTGGAAAGTTCTAGGTCTTTTCTGTAAGTGCTGAGGAGCAGAACACATCTCTACACTTGGCCTGCAGATACCAGCCCTGCTCCGTGACTCTACCTTGAAGAGCCGGCCATGGAGCACTGCTATGGCAGCTCCTTATCTCTCCAGCCTGAAACTACCTAAACCAGGCAGTGAGCACCCTTTGCAGAATCCAACCAGTGTTTTTTGGCCAGGACCAGTTAGACTGTTACCTTGGCCTGTTGCCTCTGTCAGGTTGGTGTTCTGGAATAAAGGAACCTTGAGTTGATGTTTCACATCCCTTGCCTCAGTGTGATACATGGAAGCCGTGTAACATCACAGGCCTCCCCTCTACCATCTACCTGGGGATCCTCACACATACATATATCAGGAGTGCCCCAGGGAGAAATGTTCCCACGTGGTCGCCCTCCTTCTTGTAATCCACCTGATGGACACCTGCCCAGCTTGGACGAGCCCTGTTCCACCTGTACCAAGCGACCGTGACCCAGTGAAGTGCTAGGCCACGCTCAACCCAGCCACTCCGGTACCAGGGGAATCCAGCGTCCCCCAAGCCCAAAAGGTCAGGCCTTGGCAGAGGATGTTGCATGTGCCTTTGCGCACAGACCTGTTGTTGCACACCCACAGTAATAAAGAAGAGGACATGCAGGGGGGCATCAGAAAGGTGAGTACTGAGGTTTTTTTTGTAGACTCTAGTACAAGCCAAGTTTGTGTTTTCCAGCACATCTTTTGTATGCTAATACCACAGTGATTATGGTGAAATTATATTTATACATAGTGGATGTATTTTTATACAGCTACAGACTTAAAAGTCTCCGGCAATGTAGTAGTGGTGGTGAACCTTTCAACCCTCAAGTGATGGAGCAATGGAAGGTGAAGACAGGGCTGGACATTTATGAAGGCTACGGTCAAACAGAGACGGTAGGTTGTAGGAGAACAAAACTTTATTACTTATGGCCAAAAAGATATGTACATTACCTGTGGAGATTGCCTTTGTAGACCACTTTTACAAGCATACAGTCTTAAAGGCTGGATTCTGGGTAAGGAATATGCAAATAAGTTTTCTAGGGTGGGCAATGGAAATATTTGCCAGCAGGTCTACCTTAAATAATGCTGCTTTACTGAAACCAATGTCTGACTTTCAAGAAGACTAGTAACATGTGGGATGATAGCTCAGAAAGGAAAACATATTTGCATATTCTTAACTTGAACCCAAGCACGGTCACATGTTCAAATTAAGAATATTTAAGATGGTATAATTATGCTAACTTTGTTTTCTTTTATCTCAAAAAATCTTAAAGGTAATCTTTCAGAAGTTGTTTTCACATTCACCACAAGGGTTAGAAATTGTGCCTGGGGACATGCTCTCATATATATTACATGCTCTTATGTGATATTTCTACATCTAACTGCTCCACAGACTTTACCAACTACTATGAGAAAAAAATGGTTGATTACTACAGCAGTCATTCAGAGGGGAAATGCTGTGGAGTAGCTCAGTTGAGAGATCTCACAATATTGGGTTGCCATCTCTGCAGTCCAGCTACAATCCTGGAATATAAATCCAATTTTCACAGTCCTGCTGCCACTAACAGCACACGAAATGTTACAATTATGCATCTCTCCAGGGATAGTAACTAGCACAAGTCTTCAGATATACATAGTCAAAACTGCTCACAGATCCCTTTGAAAGCGACCCTCCACGTCCACGGTTTTAGTATCCTCCATGCACAGGGTGGATGAAATGCTGTTGGTTGTCCTTCTGTAGATGATACAGGTAGTGTACTAGTAGATTTTTTTTTGACCCACCCTGTGATCCACTATTGGTATTAAGTTGCCTTCTTATAGATCATTATAAGTCTAAGACCCTATCATAGCTGTATTGTACCTATTCCATAGGGACATAATACTGACCGAATTCAAGCCTTATGGTAAATGCCAAGTAAATGGACATTGCTTACTACATCTGTTATCATCTAGGTCCTGGTCTGTGGAACATTTAAAGGAATGGAAATCAAACCTGGCTCCATGGGAAAGGCCTCTCCAAGCTACGACGTCCAGGTACCTCTACCTATACAAATATTCAGAGCACTGTCTGCTAAATTTCACTTTAAATAATGTAAGACTGTAATGTCTACATGCAATACGTTATACTAACATACTGTAATTTACACTTTAGATTGTTGATGCTGATGGTAACACATTACCCCCAAATCAGGAAGGTGATATTGGAATCCGTATAGCACCACAAAGACCTTTTTATCTTTTTACCCGATACACGGTAAGGGAAACGGAATGAGACATTTCTGCTTTCTTAACCACATTTTATGGTTTTGATGACTCTGACAATAAAAATGAATCAATTTTATAAATACAATAAACAACAATATGGTACCCTATGCTTGCAAAAACAATAATCAACCAAGAAAAAGGGGAACAGCGCAAGGAGGAAAAAGGTTAAAAGATCCAAAAAACCGCCACGTTTCAAACAAAATACAATAAATCCTCCGCCTCTACGTTCACCTATTCTACAGAACAAAAGACTGTAATGGAAAAGCAACGTGGTATCTTTCCGATCTAAAAGATCAGTACTCACGGATACGGAGACTGGGGCAGATTTACTTACCCGGTCCGTTCACGATCCAGCGGCGTGTTCTCTGCGGTGGATTCGGGTCCGGCCGGTATTCATCAAGGTAGTTCCTCCGACGTCCACCAGGTGGCGCTGCTGCGCTGAAAAGCATCTGAACGCACTCAAGTTCACCGGGCTGGACCAAGTGAAGGTAAGCGCGTCTCAAGCGACACTTTTATTGTTTTAAATGCGGCGGTTTTTCCGAATCCGTCGGGTTTTCGATCGGCCATGCCCCCCCCAATTTCCGTCGCGTGCATGCTGGCGCCGATGCGCCACAATCCGATCGCGTGCGCAAAAATCCCGGGGCAATACAGGGAACATCGGCGCAAATCGGAAATATTAGGGTAACACGTCGGGAAAACGCGAATCGGGCCCTTAGTAAATGACCCCCAGTGTCTTTATTCTTAGCTTTAGTTCAAAGTCCTCGGTCTTCTATAATTAGAAGGGCATTGAAGTCCCCTTATGATGTTGGTGCTTCGGCGCGGTGTCTCTCCTAAGCGTCTCGGAGGCGATCGGTAGCTTCTGTGCTGCTGCTTATTCCTCCCACCAGGAAACTCGTTCCTCCACACTCGTTCCGCTCTCTTTTTCTCCTCTCCTATTTGCCACTCAAAATGAGAAGAAAGGACACACGATGGTGCAGTATGTTCCCAGTTGGTTAAAAACTTTTTTATTGGAAATACTTACAAAGATCGAAAAATAAAAAGGCCTTATGTATAAAAACACGCTCGGTAACGTATACCCGACTCTTCCGGGCTTCTTCCGGGGCTCTTTTTTCTCATTTTGAGTGGCAAATAGGAGAGGAGACAAGGAGAGCGGAACGAGTGTGGAGGAACGAGTTTCCGGGCGGGAGGAATAGGCAGCAGCACAGAAGCTACCGATCGCCTCCGAGACGCTTAGGAGAGACACCGCGCCGAAGCACCAACATCATAAGGGGACTTCAATGCTCTTCTAATTATAGAAGACCGAGGACTTTGAACTAAAGCTAAGAATAAAGACAGTCTCCGTATCCGTGAGTACCGATCTTTTAGATCGGAAAGATACCACGTTGCTTTTCCATTACAGCCTTTTATTCCGTAGAATAGGTGAACGTAGAGGCGGAGGATTTATTGTATTCAATTTTATAAATAGTTAGTGACACGTTTTGCTTTACTTTCTATGACATTGAAGAAGTACAAATAATTCAGTGTACGAGACAGTAGCTGGGCGCTTTTATAACAATTACATTTGGTGACATTGCTTTTGACCAAATACTCAGACCTGAAATACTTACAGAATCCAATTGGTAAATCAGGTGAAATATAGAATGTAACTTTTACTAAGTATGTAATAAAATTGTAATAATAAAGGTGTTGACAATGATATATTTGGAAAGGTTCACTGCAGCAGTTAAAAAGTTTTCACATATGCAAGGTAACAGCAATATGTAAAGAAAGGTAAGTACAATAAGTGAACGAGTGCCTACCTTAAAGAGAACCCGTCATGCAAAATAACCCCCCTAAACTAAATATATTTTCATAAACTGCCATTGGAGAGCATTGCCTCTATCCCTTCATTGTCCCTCTACATGCCTGTAAACCTAAGCAATGAGGTCCTAAAGCTGTATGCAAATGACCTGTGAAATGTCCAATGAGTCATTAGCATATTCAAGCTGTCCACTCTATTCATGAGTGGGAGGCACAGCCACACCCCCAGTGCATGACTGACAGTCTATATAATGATATGAGGCTGTATAATGATGTGCTTCCTGGTGCTGGCGCCCCCTGCAGCCTGTGTGTGCATGTGTGTGTGTTTAGGAGAGATACAGCAGCTCCAGGCAGCCATGTTACAGCAGAACATGTCAGATTCATGTGTAGCTGATGTCTGTGTCTCTCACCTGTATATTAGGAGGATGCAGCATGTCAGCAGATGCAGCACACACTAGCCATGCTTTACTATACATTACACACAGACATGAGCAGGGGGAGGAGAGGGGAGGGGTAACAGGGGTGACATCACTGCCTCTGACCATGTGACCAGCCTCATTTACATGATAAAGAATAGATGATTTTACAATGAATAATGTATGAAATAACTAGATAAAGGCTGGGATGGGATCCTTGTGAGCTGCTCCAACAGGTAGAGGTGACAGGACAAGTGACACAGACCTGATGACAGGTGTCCTTTAAAGGACATCTCCTACCAGATTATTAGTGGTAGACTGTTCTACAACGTATGCTCGTTACCTCCAGGGGACGATGCAAACATCTCCAGCATTATCTAGGGAGCCCATAATCCCGAGAAAACAAGGTTTTAAAAATATGTAAATCCTCCACCCTTAATTATGCACACCCCGCCTTTCATTAATATTCACCCCCTCCATCCAGACACGGTGATGACCTTGTGCAGCCCACGGCTTACCAGTGCAGCTGCGCAAGGGATAATTTCTCAAGCAAGCGGACAGAGGCGGAGAATATTAATGAACCTTAACTTGTGGTCTGCTAAAGAAATGAAGAGGGATCCAACATTATTTATGTTTGGATGTGGCTAACGTCAGCGTGTTCAAGATCAGTAGAAGTGCAATTCGTTGTAAGGTATAATGTCGAGGCTTTTAGATCTGATAGTTCAGGTGGGTATAATAACCCCAGGACCAGGGTTACTCTCCCTGATAATGCCCTGTCACAGTGAGTCTAGAACGCCCTAGTGGCCTCAACTTGGAGCCATATTCCTAAGCGACTACCACCCCAACAGGAACCTGTCCCTGAAAACAACTGATCCTAATGCAACCTATTGTGAATGGTTGTCTCAGTTTTGTTGTTTAGGAAACAGAGCCTACTACACCTATAACAACTCCCTTCCTGTATGGATGATAGCAGCGTATAAAACTTTGTACAAAAAAACAAAAAACCATCTGCTGTAAACCATCTATTAACAACAGGGTGACCCAGAGATAACAGCCTCATCCCAAAGAGGAGACTTCTACCTTACTGGAGACCGAGCCACCAGAGATGAAGATGGCTATTTCTGGTTTGTTGGAAGATCAGATGACGTTATTTCATCTTCTGGGTAAATAAGTCCTTCAGGTACAGATAATGTCATGTCTTAAAACTGAGCAAAAACAAACTCAATCGAGTATATCAATATTCCAGTAACTTTAACCTCTAAATTACACAAGTACTACCAAATAAGTCTTGTTTGTGTTGTAGGGCCTAATTCATATAACTAAATGCACGATAATCCTTGCTTTTTATGTTTTGGACCACATACATGTAGAGTTTTGGACACACTGTAAAATGAGATGTATAGGAGGCTTTCTACACTATAAATGATTCTATTTTTATCTTTTTTTAGATATCGGATTGGACCCTTTGAAATCGAGAGTGCCTTGTTGGAGCACCCCGCTGTTGTAGAGTCTGCAGTGGTGAGCAGTCCTGACCCAATCCGAGGAGAGGTAACCTTAAGCTTGTTTTGTCTGTAATTTTGTAATATAATCCGTTAGGACACAATCAGGGACGAGCTCATTAAGACTTATATAGAGTCCATAGGATGTTTGGTTCAATGCACAGGCTTCACTGTGCATTGGACCAAATATGTTAATGTATTACGCTGCTCACTGCAATGTGGCATGACTCAATAGAAGTGATCCAAGCAAACTGCAAGGTGCAGGGAGAAACCACATCAGAACCAGAGGGATGTACTATACAATATTTATACTAATTGTATAGTATACATTCTATACATTGTATAGTATACAGCCAGGGCAAACATATAAACCGGTTGTCTAAAAGTTGGGTGTTCTTAAGTAGGGGACTGCCTGTAGTGTGATTAAAATCTCAGAAAATTACAGTGGACGTCTTCTTCTGGTGATTCGGGAATGGTGTGGCATTCTTGAATCCCTTCTTCCTCTTTTGTCCATGCCTACAAATCTTCAACTTCAAACCTTGACGGTAGATCCAGTCTGCAGCCCCCTACCATAAATCCACTACCGATAAGTTAAGTCTTGAACACAACTGAATAAGTACATCTAAATCAAGTGTGCTATTACCTACCTATTATACTACCCAATACTACTGCTCTTATTCTGTATATATGAGCACTGCACAGTACTACCTTTCATAACCAGGGCCGGTTTTAGACAAAGTAGGGCCCCAAAATAAAAAACTATTTTATGAACAGTCATAACATTTAATAATAATAACATTTTGTAGTTACACACAGTAGTATGGTAAGACAATGAGGCCCATTTACTTACCCGGTCCATTCGTAATCCCGCGGCGTGTTGGCTGACGTGGATTCGCGTCCTGCCTGGATTCACTAAGGTTGTGCGCTCGATATCCAGCAGGTGTCGCTGCTATGCCGAGGTCCGCCGGAGTTCACCATCTTCTTCCTGGTGCATGTAAGTGAGTGTCAAGCAACACAATTTTTTATTAAATACCACGGTTTTTGCGAATCCGTCGGGTTTTCCGACGGCCACGCCGCCCCCGATTTCCGTCGCATGTAAGTCGGTGCCAATGCGACACAATCCGATCTTGTGCGCCAAAACCCGGGGCAACTCTGCTCAAAACGTCGCAAATCCGAAATAATCGAGAAAACCCGACGGAATCGCGCCCAAAGGACCCTAAGTAAATAAGCCCCTGTAGGCGGCTGTAGGATAATTTTATAGGAGATAGACAGGATGATAGGGAGATTGATGATAGAAGATAAATATGAAAGATAATATAGATTTATAGATGCAGAAATATAAAGTACATTATATGTAGATAGATAGATAAAACATAGATATGAGAGATATATACAGTAGAAGAGAGATAGAAGATCGATAGATGGATAGATAATAGATAGGTACCGTAGATAATAAAAAAAAAACTGATAAATGCTTAGGTAGACAGATATATAGATAGGATATAGACATATTATAGGAGATAGATAACAGATAGATGATAGATATATAGACAGGAGATACATGATAAACATCTTCACCCGGTCATTCAACCAAGGGGTATTGAAGGAGCAATATATCCTCTGCCCACAAAATTCCACATGCAGGGCGCCCTTTAGGACAGGGGGCCCTGGGTGAATGCCTAGTGAGCAGCCCCTAAGACTGGCCCTGCTCTTATCCTGTTATAATAAGACACCGCACAGTACTACTCTTATCCTGTATATTTGGACTAAGTAAGTGTCATCCTTTAGCAAGTTCTTAAAAAGCTAAATGATTTTTCATTTTTGCATACAGTGTGTAAGTAGACTTTAAGAATATTAAAGTGTCATATGTTACTGCACAGGTGGTCAAAGCCTTTGTGGTCCTGTCCCCTACATACACTGGACACGACCAGGAGGCACTAACTAAAGAACTACAAGAACATGTCCAGAAAGTCACAGCCCCTTACAAATACCCGAGAAAGGTCTGTATCCTCATAATACAACCAGCTTCTCACAATAATCTGCTAGAACTTGTAGTAACATATTCCTGTGTTTTCAATACTGATAGATAGAATTTGTGGAAGAACTGCCCAAGACAGTCAGCGGGAAGATCCGGAGGAATGAACTGAGAAACAAGGAATGGGGGAAAGCCTAAAGACCACAGTAGTATAGATAGTATAGACATTACAAGAATTCAAAGCAGTAGTATCTTTATGAATCAAAGATCTACAAGAAGGACATGTGACCTTAATATCTGTAATTTACTCATCCTGACCTGTGATGTGCATCCTAAGCTCACCTCAGCTAACCCTGCTTGCTTTCCATTTCTATTGCTTTGCACTAACATTATATTGATCTTTTGCAGCTACTATGTTATGCTTGTCATGTCTTTTCACATTTGTTCTATTTGTGCTATTAAAAATAACTTTGTTTAAAATAAATGTGAATTGTCAGACAATGGATTTTGGGGATTTTCATGGATTATGAAATGTTAGAAATCCGTCAATACACAATAGCTGGCTTCTGTACTCATGACAAGCTTAAAAATAAGGAATAGTAATACAAGTAGTCCCCCGGTTACGTACAAGATTGGTTCTGCAGGTTTGTTCTTAAGTTGAATTTGTTTGTAAGTCGGAACTGTATACTTTATTTTTGTAACCACAGTCAAATTTTTTTTGGTCTCTGTGACAATTGGATTTAAAAAATGTCTGGTTGTCATAAGAACCAGGAATAACAATAAACCGTAATTAAGGACACCTTTGATAACCATTATAGCTTCTCATTGTAGCCTGGGGCTAAAGTACAGTAAATTACCAAAATCCAGAGGTTCGTTTGTAACTAGGGGTCGTCTGTAAGTCAGGTGTTTTTAAGTAGGGGACTGCCTGTATAAGACTGTGATAGATACTTGTAGCCAGAATTTTAGCAGATCCTACTTCGTCACCTCATTCTTTTATGGTCAATAAACATTTATTGAAACGTACAAAACACATTATACATTGTACAAAGCTTATTGCTTGGACAATCCAGTAAAAACAGTAATAAGTCATTAATAAAGAATTATAGAACATTATTGTACGTACATAATGGCTTGATACATTAAGTCGCATCTCTGAGTAGTGTGCCGTACCAAGCATAAGAATACATACATTTGAATGGATAACTTGTAGCAAACAAATTGAGATTATTCATCAAGACTAAATAACAATACATTAGACAAACACATCCACATTCATACAAGCATTCATACAACAGTTGAATTAAAGATATGCCGAGTCCCGTACTACATCAGGCTCAGCATGAGTAATAGGTATAGGTTATAGTGAGACTAATAGTTTTAAAAGATAATGATCTGCGCAGACACTCAAGGAGTAACCCCAGATGAGATCCAGGTAGCAAGAGCAGGAGAGTCCTTGAAGGTCGCCCATGAGGTCCATGTAGAATAAAACACTGCCACTCTACCCTCATCTATTGCCTTAAGCTCTTCCATCCTTTGAATGTGAGATAAAGCTGTCACCCAGTCAGATCTCGAGGGAGGTGTGGTCGATCTCCAAAGTCTGGGGATGATCTGGCGTGTGGCCACTATAAAGTGTCGTAATAAACCTTTTTTGATTTTGGAAATGGAGCCAGGCAGTGCCGAGAGCAGGGCCTGTTCCGGAGTGAAGGTTAGATTAGATTTAGTTAGTGCGTTATACAGACTATTGACATCGTGCCAGAGGGGAGTTATTAAAGGGCAGTTCCACCATATATGTAACATTGTACCTATCTCAGACTCACATCTCCAACATTGATTTGATACTTGCGGGTAGATTTGACTTAGTCTAACCGGAGTTCGATACCAGCAGGATAGAATTTTAAAATTGAGTTCTTCAATTCTGCACGAAGAGGACAGGGTGTGCGTCAGTGTGTATACTGTGTTCCACTGTTCTTCCGTCAGCTCCTTACCAATAGCAGTTTCCCAGGCCCTAGCGTAATACGGTCTTGTATCCCCAGTCTCCTTTGCCAGAAAAACGCCATACAGAAGAGAGATGGTATGGGTAAGAGGGGTCTTAGTAAGGCAGAGTTCCTCGAAGGTTGTGAGAGTAGAGGTTAGTGTGGAAGTTGGTGCTAGTGTGGAAATGAAATCTCTTAGCTGGAGATATTTAAGCCAATGGCCTGGTCGGGTTCCCATGCTCACCTCAGCTAATGGGCGGATTCCATCTTCGGACATCACATCCCTGATTCTAGGCAGGGTTTCCTGGCCTAAACCTAGAAAGGAGCTAACTCGATTCCCCGGTTCAAACTGGGGATTTCCCAAAAGGGGGGTCATAGGACCCGGAACAGAAATCACTCTCAGTGTGATTGCGAACTTCCTCCATATCCGTAGCACTCTCTGCATTACAAAAGAGAGCGGGAGAGACTGGAGTGCGACAGATTGGGGAAGCCAAAAGAAGCCCAACGCATGGGGGGAAGAAAGCTCTAGTTCCGATCGCACCCAAATCTTGCTCTCTCTATGATGGAAGAGATCTAGAATGCACGCCCCCACAGTGGCTCTATGGTAGGTGACAAAATCCGGCAATCCCACCCCACCTGAATGTTTCGGTCTTGTTAACAGGCTCCTTCGTATGCGAGGAGGAGAGTCTCGCCATATGAATTGGCGAGATAGCTTGTGAAGCGTCGCAAAAAAAATACGGGGAATGTCCATGGGTACCGTTTGAAACAAGTACAATAACCTGGGAAGAATGTCCATTTTTAGAACATTAATTCTTCCAAACCAAGACAGGGTCAATCCCCTCCACTTATTTAGATCAGCAATGATGGATTTTAGGAGCGGTTCATAATTGAGAGCATATAAGCTAGATAGGTCTGAAGGAATTTGTACCCCCAAGTATTTAATGGAGCCATTAGTCAATTTAAAGGAGAAGTTCGAGGTCAAATGCTCTATTTCTGTCTGAGGGAGGGATATGTTTATTAGTTCTGATTTTTGTAAGTTAACCTTGAAATTACTTAGTCCACTAAAAATGTCGAATTCCTTCAGTATGGAGGGGAGGGAGATTCGTGGATTGGTCACGTACAATAGTAGGTCATCCGCAAAAAGGGACATTTTGTGGTGGATGTGTCCAACCTGGAGACCCTTTATATTAGGATTATTCCTTAGTGCTATGGCCAACGACTCCATCACAAGTATGTACAAGAAGGGCGATAAGGGGCATCCCTGTCTAGTCCCATTTGAAATTGGGAATGGTAAGGACAAGGACCCATTCACTTTTACTCTCGCAGAAGACCTATGATATAAGGCCAAGATTTTCTCTCTCATACCTGGACCAAGGCCAATGGAGCGTAGCGTGGCTTGCAGAAACCCCCAATGTACCCGATCAAACGCTTTTTCTGCGTCTATAGAAAGCAGGCACATAGGAGTGTCAGAGGATTTTGCCCTTTCAATCAGGGAGATTGTCTTAATGGTGTTGTCCTTGGCCTCCCTCCCCGGGACGAAGCCAACCTGTTCCTGGTGTATCAGTGCTGGGATATATGGTTGGAGCCGCAAGGCCAACATTTTTGAATATATTTTGGTATCCACATTCAGCAAGGAGATTGGCCTAAAATTCCCGCAATGTGTTTGGTCCTTCCCTGGTTTAGGAATGACAGTAATATAAGCTTGTAAAGCCTGGTTTGGGAAGGGGCATCTCTCCGAGACCGAATTAAAGGCCTTAGTTAAGAGGGGTATCAATTCAGACTTGCATGCTTTGTAAAATCTGGCGGTGAAGCCATCGGGGCCCGGGCTCTTCCCCGTTTTGAGATTTTTAATGACTAGAGCCACCTCTTCGTCTGAGAAATTATTCTCTAGGGTCTCTGCCTCCGAGGCCGATATTTTTGGAAGCGAGTTTGCATCCAAGTACTCCTCCATCGAGGGTGCACCTGGGTGGGAAGGGCTAGACCCAGCATTATCTAAGTTGTAAAGAGTGGAGTAAAACTTGGAGAACTCGTCTAGTATCTGATACTCCTTATGAACCACTCCTTTAGTCGGGGAGTTGATGGAGAAGATGTGTGTGATTGGTGCGCGAGGATGTATGGCTTTTGCTAGCCAAGCACCACACTTGTCCCCATATTCAAAAAAGCCTTTGTGCATGCGTTCTCTCGCGCATCTATATTTCTGATCTAAAATGGAAAGGATCTCCTGTCTTAGCAGGGATATTTCAGTCTTCAAAAGCTCTGAAGGGGTGGATTTGTTAACACATTCCTTATCCGCCAAGGAGCTCAGAGCTGTTTTGAGTTTAAATGCTCTCTCTCGTTTCAATCTGGACCCATGAGACATAAAAATGGTTCTTATTTTCTGTTTAGTTGCTTCCCAGACCAGAATGGGGGGGGATGTTTCTGAGGTGACCTCGTCTACCGCAGCCCGGATGGCCAACTTAACCTCCTCCGCGCATACGGAATCGTCTAAAAGATGATCATTTAGGCGCCATGAACCCTTACGTACCGGGCCAGGAGATCCATCCAGAGAGCCAAAAACAGGGGCATGGTCTGACCACACAAAGGTATCTATTGAGCACCTAGGGAGCATGTCAAGTAGCCTATGTGAGATGAATATGTGGTCGAGTCTATGATAGGTGTTATGTGCCAGAGAGTGATAGCTATATTCTTTGACAGAAGGATGTAGTGTACGCCACATGTCTACCAAGTGCAGAGCCCTAAGCTCGGTCTTCAATCTGCGTCTCTTGGCAAAGGAGACAGAGGACTTACCCGTGGTAGTGTCTAGGTCTACGTCCATTACCATGTTAAAGTCTCCACCCAAGATGATGTCTGAACCATCTGCGAAGTCCGACAGCAAGCGAAGCTACACCAAAGGATGTCTGGTTAGAATTTGGAAAATATGCATTAGCGACAGTGAAAACAAATCCTCTCAAGTTGATCTTCAGAAACATATATCTACCCTCTGGATCAAATTTAGAGTCTAGCAGTGTGAATTGTAGGGACTTGTGGAAAGCTACTGAGACCCCCCCAGCCTTCCGCTCTGGGTTCGGGCAATGGTACCACTTGGAATATAAATTTGTCGGGCACGTGGGTACAGCATTAGCTACAAAATGAGTTTCCTGAAAGAGGGCTATCAGTATTTTCTGTTTAAGTCGATACAGAATTTGGCCTCTTTTTGCTTGTGCATTAAGACCTTTCACATTGAAGGAGCAGAATGCCAATCTCAAGCTGCTCATAATGATATTGTACGATGTAACCTGGGGAGGGATCCCCTTAGACAAATAAGTAAGCCCAGCAAGAGAGCAGTAGAATAAAGGGGATAAGCAAAGAAACAACACTCAAACCGCAATCGTTCTAAGACAATACACAGAGACAAAGAATAGATAGGACACAAGAAAAGACAAATTACAAATAATAGAATAACCAATTTTAAATTGGGTTACAGTGTAATTACACGCGTATCTTAAATTATACGCGGAAACCCCTGGGGGGAAGCGTCCAACTAGGAGGGAGACACACAGATCCTGTAGATCCCTCTTGGAAGCTGTTTCTGATTTAACTGGCTGAAACACAAACTGACAACGTATCCAACACAAATAGGCATTTGGACCCATTAAGAGGACATACAAAGGCAACTAAATTCGTATGAACAAATCGGTTGATCCCCCCATGGCTATAACATGACAGGTGAAATACAGCAGATAGATTACCACATTTCCCCACTTTTCCAATCGAGTGATAAGGAGAGTGAGTTATAACCATGGTAGGTAAATAATAAACAGGTTTTGAGAGACCCAATTACCGATCCTCTTGCGGGCGAACAAATCTCTGCATTTGCGGAGCTTGATGTGGAGGAGCCGCGCGATCTCCTTGGCCCCTTCGACCTCCTCGCCGCGGAGGTCTAGCCGGGAGCGGCGGAGGTGGGGCATTGCCTCCAAGGCCCTCTGGAATGGGGAGCCTTGGCCATTCAGTAATGGCCGGAGCGGGAAAACCCAAAGCTGCGGACAGACCCGGGACATCCACCGGATGTTGCAGGGTGTATCTCCTATCTGCATGGCGAATCTGTAGTCGGAATGGGAACCCCCAAGAGTATGGGATGTTTCTTTTTCTCAATTCCTCCAGGAATGGTTTTAGGGCTTTACGTTTAAGCA
The DNA here is from genome assembly GCF_040894005.1 of Engystomops pustulosus. Taxonomy (NCBI): domain Eukaryota; kingdom Metazoa; phylum Chordata; class Amphibia; order Anura; family Leptodactylidae; genus Engystomops; species Engystomops pustulosus. The sequence continues at coordinate 30,839,191 of NC_092418.1, forward strand.
AAGTGAGACGAGATAGGTCTGGGAGTAATTGTATTCGTGTACCCCTGTACACAACCTCTCCAGCTTCTCTAGCTTTGGACATAATGGCGTCCTTTATTTGATATTTATGTACTCTGCAGATGACATCCCTCGGTGGGTCCCGAGCAGCGGGCTTGGCTTGCAAGGATCGGTGTGCTCTGTCCAGTTCCAGATGCGTCTCTGCCGGGACCTCCAGTAAGGAGTTGAAGATTAGCTGTAAAGTATTGTGTAGACTGGAGTTATCCACTGTTTCAGGCAGGCCACGAATTCTAATGTTATTGCGGCGGCCCCTGTTTTCCGTGTCATCCAGTTGATCTGCCAGAAATTGGAGCTGGAATGTATGCGTAGCTAACATAGTCTCGTGGGTCTCCACACGATTGATAAGGGTAGAAGTACTGTCTTCCACAGTGGACACTCTGGCAGCAACTCTCTGGACATCCTCTCGCACCACTCCCAATTCCGCGGCATACGACTGCTCCAATCTGGCCACGTAACTTTCCATGTCCTCCCTAGTAGGGATAGATCGGAGATGTGTGCGAAGAGCTCGTAATTCTGCTAGAGCCCCCATCTCCTGTGCCAACATGCCTGATGAATATTCTTGTGCTAGCAACATGCGCTGCCGCTGAGGTGAGAGAGAAGAACTATCTGAGTATGGAGACATGACAGGATTCATTCCCACAGATCCCTGCGGTCCACTAGGTGGAAGAGAAGAAGAGGTCAGCATGGCTGCTGGAGATCCCCGGGTCGGCGTGGAGGGCCAGTCCCCCTCCTGTGATGACCAGAGAACTGGTGAGTGAGGGTGCTCGTGGGGATCTGCCCACTGTGCGGGCATGGATGGGTCTGCTGTGATATTGGGCGCCCCACATTCAGATCTCCCCACCCTGGGCGCAGCATTCTCCCCTGGGCTATGGTATGGGTGGGCACATGAGGTGGATGGTTGTGAGACCCCCAGGGGCTGTGTAATTTTTAGTGAATGAGCCCCCAGATCGTTATGGGAGAAAGGGCTCTTCTTTGCGGCTCCCACATTTGAGCTCTTTTGTGTCAGGGGTGCCAGCACCTGACAACCAGGTTGGATCCCTGCGTCAGGGGCCACTTCCAACCCCGGTCCAACCAGATCAGCCGGCTGCTGCGGGAGTGCCTCCAGGCAAGTCTTAGCGCCGCAGCCCGCACGTGCCTGCGCGCTCTGCAGTTGCGAGCTCCCAGACTCGGCCACCGAATCTCCGGGAGTACAATCTCCCATCCCGCCTCCCGTCTCCTTCTCTCTTACCGCTGTATCGGCGGTTGGTTCAGGGTCCTCCGGCATCTGCCGCCGCTCCCCGCCACTCCGCGGCGCGGGGCCAGGAGAGGAGCGCGCCGCCATCTTGGGAGCTTCCTCCGGTATGGATTCCCTCGCGCGCACTGACGCCTGGTGGCTGTTCCGATCCGAGGGTCCGGACCTTTCCTTCCCTCTGGTCGCCGACGCTGGTTGTTCTACCGCCCGTCCATCCAGGGGTGAGCATGAGGCTCCGTTCGGAGAGGGTCTGGCCGCCATTCCGGCACCTCGTGGAGTGGATGATGAGGTCTGCACCGGTGTAAGAAACTTCCCTATCCCCTTCGTTGCCTTTCTCGTTAGAGGAGTGCAAGGGGCCTTGGAGTCTGTACGTTTCTTGGGTCCCATTTGGATGCAATTGGGGTGTTGGATCGTGATGATACACAGCTTCTCTCGAGGTTAAAGCAGGAGCTAGCACAAGGCACGTCTGGTCACCGCCATAGCTAGGCCACGCCCCCCCTTACCTCATTCTTTTACTATTTGTTTTCTTTTGGGTTCAGTCCTAGATTTGGTTTTTAATCTAATTTTAGGCCAAATTACGCTCAATGCTTATGTTCTTCTGTGACAAGACATACAGTATTTTTCTGTCCAGCTACTTTACCTATCCCTCTAGTCGCTCATTATAGTCTGCCAGAAAAAAAAGTGCAATTCTTAAAGTATAATAAAATAAAACATTTCCAACATCAATGTAACCTTCAGTTTTTTTTTCTTATAAAATCTCGCCTCAGGCGGCAGAATGCGGATCCCTGTAAAGGGCGGCAAAATTCGCTGCTCTAAAGTGGGCGATTCGGGCGCCTGTTAACGCCCAAATCGCCCACCAGCTAAATAAATCGTGTCAGTCTCTTTAAGACACAGGCGCGATTTATATGCGGAGCGACACAGCGCCTTTCCGGCTGCTGCGTCGCTCCGTTCTGAGCAGTGACACAGGCGTCATGACGTCACACTTCCTGTGTCACTGTGCGGAGCTGCGGCTCACTGAAGAGCCGCGTGAAGACCGGAGCTGCGCGCCGAGGGAGCAGCTGCCTACAGGTGAGTATATATTTTATTATTTTTAATGCATTTTCATTAATTCTATGTGGCTAATAAGGGGGAGTGGGGAGATGTCATGTAATTGTGGGCGGGGGGAAGTACTGTATATTTTATATCGGGCCATAATTGTTTTAGACTGGGGGGGGGGTTATATATTTTATATGGGGGCCATAATTATTTTATACTGGGGGGGGTGTTTATATTATATGGGGCCATAATTGTTCTATACTGGGGGGTGCTGTGTACATTATATGTGGCCATACTTGTTTTATACTGTTGGGGGGGGGGGGGTGTATATATTATATGGGGCCAGAATTGTTGTATACTGTGTGTGTGGGGAGGGGGTGCTGTATATATTATATGGGACAAGAATTGTTTTATACTGGGGGGGTACTGTATATATTATATGGGGCCATAATTGTTTTATACTATGGGGGATGCAGTATATATTAAATGGGCCCAGAGTCATTTTTACTGGGGCGGGGGATGCTCTATATATTATATGGGGACAGATTCGTCTTTTCCTGGGGGGTGGGGGGTTATATATTTATATGGGGTCAGATTTCAGCTGGGGGGTACAGTATATTGCTAATCTGGGGGGCTGTATATGGGGTACAGTATATTACTAAGCTGAGGGGCTGTATATGGGGTACAGTATATTACTAAGTTGGGGGGCTGTATATGGGGTACAGTATATTACTAAGCTGGGGGCTGTATATGGGATACAGTACATTACTAATCTGGTGGGCTGTATATGGGGTACAGTATATTACTAAGCTGGGGGGCTGTGTATGGGGTACGGTATATTACTAAGCTGGGGGGGCTGTATATGGGATACAGTATATTACTACGCTGGGGGGCTGTATATGGGGTACAGTATATTACTAAGCTGGGGGGATGTATATGGGGTACAGTATATTACTTAGCTGGGGGGATGTATATGGGGTACAGTATATTACTAAGCTGGGGGGCTGTATATGGGGTACAGTATATTAGCTGGGAGGGGGTTGTATATGGGGTACAGTATATTACTAGGCTGCGGGGCTGTATATGGGATACAGTATATTACTAAGCTGAGGGGCTGTATATGGGGTACAGTATATTACTAAGTTGGTGGGATGTATATGGGGTACAGTATATTACTAAGCAGGGGGCTGTATATGGGGTACAGTATATTACTAAGCTGGGGGGCTGTATATGGGATACAGTATATTACTAAGCTGGGGGGCTGTATATGGGATACAGTATATTACTACGCTGGGGGGCTGTATATGGGGTACAGTATATTACTAAGCTGGGGGGATGTATATGGGGTACAGTATATTACTAAACTGGGGGGGGCTGTATATGGGATACAGTATATTACTAAGCTGGGGGGGCTGTATATGGGATACAGTATATTACTAAGCTGGGGGGCTCTATATGGGATACAGTATATTACTAAGCTGGGGGGATGTATATGGGATACAGTATATTACTAAGCTGGGGGGCTGTATATGGGATACAGTATATTACTAAGCTGGGGGGCTGTATATGGGGTACAGTATATTAGCTGGGAGGGGGTTGTATATGGGGTACAGTATATTACTAGGCTGCGGGGCTGTATATGGGATACAGTATATTACTAAGCTGAGGGGCTGTATATGGGGTACAGTATATTACTAAGTTGGTGGGATGTATATGGGGTACAGTATATTACTAAGCAGGGGGCTGTATATGGGGTACAGTATATTACTAAGCTGGGGGGCTGTATATGGGATACAGTATATTACTAAGCTGGGGGGCTGTATATGGGACAGTTCTGGTTATATTTGTTATGCTCACTGTTGTCTGTCTGTCTATGTCTTTGTGGTATGAAAGGATGAATGCTTGGTTGCTCATGTCTCCTTCCCCACACCCCTTTCCCTTCCGCTAAGATGTCTTCACTTAAGGTAATGAGTTGGAATGTGAGGGGACTCAACTCCAAATTCAAGAGGGCTCTGATGTTAGACGTCATTAAGCGTCAGGCCCCTCACATTGTATGTATCCAAGAGACACACCTTACGGGTCAGAAGGTCCTCTCTCTGAAGCGGGCCTGGGTGGCTAGAGGTTATCATTCCTCCTACTCTGTCTACGCCAGGGGAGTATCCATACTCATATCCAAAGCGCTTCCCATAGAGGTCATACAGGTAGCACCGGATCACTTTGGCCGGTACGTAGTCATACATTGTGCCTTGTGGGGCTTTACTTTCACTATAGTGTCGGTCTATGTCCCACCTCCCTTTGACCCAGCTGTATTGCACCTAATCTCCAGTAAACTTGCTTCTATGCCTCCTAGTCCGATCCTCTGCATTGGTGACTTCAATGCAGTCCCTAATCCCTCCCTGGATCGCACAAGCGGCCTAGACACAGGCTCGGTCCGTCTGAATGAGTGGCTCACTTCTCTAGACCTCGCCGATGTTTGGCGTTGTAAGCACCCTCAAGAGAGAGAATATTCATTCTATTCCTCTGTGCACAAGAGCTTCTCTCGGATTGATCTGGCCTTTGTCTCCCCTGATATGATGCAGCACGTTGATCAAGTATCCTATTGCCCGCGCAGTGCATCAGACCACTCCGCCTTGCTTATCAGTCTCCTTATAGGCCCCCCCAGCGACTCCCGCTTATGGCGCCTGCACCCGGCCTGGCTCCTATCCCCAGCGGTCCAGAGTACTGTTAGGGCAGCGCACAGCGAGTTCTGGGATGTACACTCAACCCATCCTGATCCTCTTCTAGTCTGGGACTCGTACAAGTCCTCAGTGCGGGGAGCATTCATGTCAGGTGTAGCTGGCCATAGGAAGTCATTAAATGCGCAGGAGGAAAGGCTGACCGCCGCTCTGGTGACTTCAGAAAAGGAGTATCTAGAGAAACCTACTCCGGGGAATAAAAAGACTTGGGCTCAGGCGCAGAGGAACCATCTAGCTGTAGTGAAGGAGCGCACCAGCAAGCGCCTGCAAGCCAGGGAAGCGTCCATCTTTGAATTCGGAGATAAAAATGGGAAGCTGCTTGCATATCTCTCGCGGGCTGAACGTCCGTGTGCTTCCGTTCCATCTATCCTTGACAGTAGCGGAGCCTTGAACACAGAACCCCGGGCCATAAACATGGTTTTTCACGAATTCTACTCTTCTCTTTACAGCTCCAGATTGTCCGCCTCTTCCGTCGAGATTTCCAGATTCCTTGGCAGTCTTCCACTTTGGAGGCTCACACCGGCACAGTCATCGGAGCTTGATGCCCCGCTCTCGGCGGAGGAGGTGGAACTGGCCATCCAATCGTTGCCCCCCGGTAAGACACCTGGACTTGATGGGCTGGGAGGTGAGTGGTATAGGGATAACTGTGAGACTCTGGTCCCCCATCTCCTTAGCCTGTACTCCGATGCGCTCGACAGCGGTTCCCTCCCTGATTCTATGCGAGAGGCCCTTATTGTAGTTCTTCCCAAGCCTGGTAAGGACCCTCTGCATCCCGACTCATACCGTCCAATTTCCCTCCTAAACTCAGATGTTAAAATACTAGCAAAAATTTTGGCAACAAGGCTTAATAAAGTAATATTATCCTTGGTTCACCCAGACCAGACAGGCTTTATGCCAGGGAGGGGAACTGACATAAATATACAAAGACTACACCTGAATATAGCAGAGGCAGAGAAGTCTTCAGACCCTGGGTTTATATTATCCTTAGATAATTGTAAGGCGTTTGATTCTGTGGAGTGGCCCTATTTGTGGACCCTCTTGCCCAGGCTGGGTATTGGCCCTCGCTTCACAGCACTGGTTAGGTTATTGTATAACGACCCTAGGGCTAGGGTAAGGACCAATCTTAATATCTCACCCACTCTCCCTATGGCCAGGGGCACTAGACAGGGTTGCCCACTATCTCCCCTCCTCTTCGCACTTGCCATTGAGCCCCTTGCTGTGGCGATCCGTCACTCTGATAGCATTAAGGGCATTGCTAGAGGTTCTATCATTGAAAAGGTATCTCTCTATGCTGATGATACACTTGTATACCTTGGGGATGTGGGCCCCTCTCTGGAATCCCTTCTGTCCCTGATAGAATGCTATGGGGGGTTCTCTGGTCTCCGGGTTAACTGGGACAAATCGGCCCTCTTTCCCTTATCAGATATAGGGGTACACTCCCTTCCCGTCCCAGTCCAGGTGGTGTCCACCTTTAAATATCTGGGAGTCCAGGTGTCACGCAAGGTCCAGGCATATACGGAGTTAAACATCACACCCCTGATAGCTGCAACGGAATCGCGCCTAAAAGCCTGGTCCACTCTCCCCTTGTCCCTATACGGGCGTATTAATATATTCAAAATGATCTTCCTCCCCAAATTTCTATACCTTTTTCATGCTTGTCCTATACTGCTTCCTAAGAGTCTGTTTAAACGCTTAGACGGCATTCTCAGGTCCTTCTACTGGCAGGGTAGCGCCCCGCGATTCAGTTTAGCGCTGCTTCAGGCTCCCAAGTCTAGGGGTGGACTGGCTGCCCCGGATCTGTATCTTTATTACCTGGCTTCCCAGCTAGTATATGCCCAGTGGTGGATAGATATAGACATGGGTAATGCAGCTACTGCACTGGCTGGTGCCCTGGTAGGTTCCTACGAGGCCCTTACAAACTTGCTGTACAGGTATAAGTCCCCATCTGATACCCCACTCCCCCTACGTACGGTAGCGGTGTGCTGGAGTAGGGCACAATCCCTGGTAGAGCTAAACAGCTCCCCCCCTCTCTCGCCTAGGACTCCATTGTGGCTCAATCCGTGGCTTTCTCACTTCCTCTCCCTCCCGGGCTGGACAATGTGGGGGGCGGCGGGGGTGAAATTTGTAGGCCAGCTCTTATCCCCGGAAGCAGAGTTACTCAGCTTTAACGAGATAAGGGAGAGACATACTGTACCCAATACGGCCAGCTTCCATTACACGCAACTGAGACACGCATTCAAAGCCCAATTCGGCTCCTTCAGCCTGACAGTGAAATTCTCCAAACTAGAGACTCTGATGAGTACCCCGGACCTCCCTAAGCCACTCACTCAGTGCTATGCTCTCCTACAAGAGCAAAAGTCCAGACCGTTTGATAGAGCCTGTGAACGCTGGAGACAGGATATCCCTGACCTGTCGGATGATGACTGGAGGGAGGTCGAACTGTCCTACTTCACATCTGTAGTGAGCGCGAGGGACTTCCTGATCCAATCTAAATTCCTCCATCGAGTATACTTCACCCCTGCTAGACTATTCCGTATGGGAGCAATGCCCAATGATCTTTGCTTTCGCTGTCAGGCTGAAGTCGGATCCTTCCTGCATTGTGTCTGGTCCTGCCCTAGGGTCCATGTCTTCTGGTCCGAAGTGCTGGAGTTCCTAAATGTACACTTTGATTTCCCACGATTACTTTCTCCCTCTGTGTGTCTCCTGGGTATCATAAATGAAGTCATCAATGGCCACTATGACAAAATTTTCTTTAGGTTTGTATTATACTACGCCCGAAAAGTGGTGGTGATGACCTGGAAGGACCAGGAGCCCCCTCCATTAAAAAGATGGATATTACTTATTAACAGCGTCATTCCCCACTACCGGTCCCTGTATGTCAACAGGAAGTGTCCCCAGAAGTTTGACCGCATCTGGTCCAGATGGTGCGAGACTCCCCATACTGCCCTATAATCACATGTGATATATACTCCTCTCCATGATGAAGGAGACTGAGCGTGCTGGTGTGTGTGTGTGTGTGTGTGACTGATTGTCTATGTGTCAATAGTTATTTGTGTTGTATCAAGATGTCTGGTTAAAATATCTGCTGTCACTTATCACGGTATATCCCTTAGTTAATATTGGAACGCAATAAGATCCTGTTCGTTACCACGGATGCTATTCAATTATTCTGTATTGTGGGGAAGAAAGTATGTAACAGACAATCTTGTTCTTTGGTTTGTTTATTGCAATTGTTAAAAAAAAATTTTCCAAAAATTTGCAAAAATAAATACTTTAAAAAAAAAAAAAAAAAGCTGGGGGCTGTATATGGGATACAGTATATTACTAATCTGGGGGGCTGTATATGGGGTACAGTATATTACTATGCTGGGGGGCTGTGTATGGGGTACAATATATTACTACGCTGGGGGGCTGTATATGGGATACAGTATATTACTACGCTGGGGGGCTGTATATGGGGTACAGTATATTACTAAGCTGGGGAGATGTATATGGGGTACAGTATATTACTAATCTGGGGGGATGTATATGGGGTACAGTATATTACTAAGCTGGGGGGCTGTATATGGGGTACAGTATATTACTAAGCTGTGGGGGCTGTATATGGGGTACAGTATATTACTAAGCTGGCGGGCTGTATATGGGATACAGTATATTACTAAGCTGGGGGGCTGTATATGGGATACAGTATATTACTAAACTGGGGGGGCTGTATATGGGTACAGTATATTACTAAGCTGGGGGGCTGTATATGTGATACAGTATATTACTAAGCTGGGGGGATGTATATGGGGTACATTATATTACTAAGCTGGGGGGCAGTATATGGGATACAGTATATTACTAAGCTGGGGGGCTGTATATGGGATACAGTATATTACTAAGCTGGGGGGCTGTATATGGGATACAGTAGATTACTAAGCTGGGGGGCAGTATATGGGATACAGTATATTACTAAGCTGGGGGGCAGTATATGGGATACAGTATATTACTAAGCTGGGGGGCTGTGTATGGGGTACAGTATATTACTAAGCTGGGGGGCTGTGTATGGGGTACAGTATATTACTAAGCTGGGAGGCTGTGTATGGGGTACGGTATATTACTAAGCTGGGGGGCTGTATATGGGATACGGTATATTACTAAGCTGGGGGGGCTGTATATGGGATACGGTATATTACTAAGCTGGGGGGCTGTGTATGGGGTACAGTATATTACTAAGCTGGGGGGCTGTATATGGGATACAGTATATTACTATGCTGGGGGGCTGTATATGGGGTACAGTATATAACTAAGCTGAGGGGCTGTGAATGGGGTACGGTATATTACTAAACTGGGAGGGGGCTGTATATGGGATACAGTATATTACTAAGCTGGGGGCTGTGTATAGGATACAGTATATTACTAAACTGGGGGGCTGTGTATGGGGTACGGTATATTACTAAGCTGGGGGGATGTATATGGGATACAGTATATTACTTAGCTGGGAGGGGGTTGTATATGGGGTACAGTATATTACTAAGCTGGGGGGGGCTGTATATGGGGTACAGTATATTACTAAGCTGGGGGGCTGTATAGGGGGTACAGTATATTACTAAGCTGGGAGGCTGTATATGGGGTACAGTATATTACTAAGCTGGGGGGATGTATATGGGGTACAGTATATTACTTAGCTGGGAGGGGGTTGTATATGGGGTACAGTATATTACTAAGCTGGGGGATGTATATGGGGTACAGTATATTACTAAGCTGGGGGGATGTATATGGGATACAGTATATTACTAGGCTGGGGGGCTGTATATCGGATACACTATATCACTTAGCTGGGAGGGGGTTGTATATGGGATACAGTACAGGGGCGTAACTACAGCGGTAGCAGCCATAGCAGCCGCTATGGGGCCCACAATGTCAGGGGGCCCCGTCATCCGACCTGACACTAAAGAATGAAGAATGTGCACCATTATATACATATTATACTGCGCATTGTCGTATATATATTGATTATGTATGTGTATCTGTGATGTGCATATGCTGTATGTGTATATGGTGTATGGTGTATAAATACAGTATGTTATGTGTGTATGTACGCTGTATGTCTGTATATGGCACTGTATGTTTGTATGTGAGGTGTATATGCTCTATATGTGTGTAGCAGTGTATAAATGTGTATGTATGAGTGATGAACTGTATGTTTATGTATATAGGAATGTATTATGTATATTTTTAAGCCGGCAGGGGGTCCCCTTCAGAAGTCTGCTATGGGGCCCTGCCTCTCCTAGTTACGCCACTGATACAGTATATTACTAAGCTGGGGGTTCTGTGTATGGGGTACAGTATATTACTAAGCTGGGGGGATGTATATGGGGTACAGCATATTACTAAGCTGGGGGGATGTATATGGGGTACGGTATATTACTAAGCTGGGGGTTCTGTGTATGGGGTACAGTATATTACTAAGCTGGGGGGCTGTATATGGGGTACAGTATATTACTAAGCTGGGGGGCTGTATATGGGATACAGTATATTACTAAGCTGGGGGCTGTGTATGGGGTACGGTATATTACTAAGCTGGGGGGCTGTATATGGGATACAGTATATTACTAAGCTGGGGGCTGTGTATGGGGTACGGTATATTACTAAGCTGGGGGGCTGTATATGGGATACAGTATATTACTAAGCTGGGGGCTGTGTATGGGGTACGGTATATTACTAAGCTGGGCTGTAGATGGGATACAGTATATTACTAAGCTGGGGGGCTGTATATGGGGTACGGTATATTAGTAAGCTGAGGGGCTGTATATTGGATACAGTATATTACTAAGCTGGGGGGCTGTGTATGGGATACAGTATATTACTAAGCTGGGGATGTATATGGGGTACAGTATATTACTAAGCTGGGGGGCTGTATATGGGGTACGGTATATTACTAAGCTGGGGGGGCTGTATATGGGATACAGTATATTACTAAGCTGGGGGCTGTATATGGGGTACAGTATATTACTAAGCTGGGGGGGTGTATATGGGGTACAGTATATTACTAAGCTGGGGGGATGTATATGGGGTACAGTATATTACTTAGCTGGGAGGGGGTTGTATATGGGGTACCAGGCTCGGTCTGGCCCGCCGGGGGGGCCGGGAAAACCCCCGGTGGGCCCCGATACATGGCACTATGTCAGGGGCCTCCGATGGATCCACCGGAGGCCCCTGCCAGTGGCTGTAATAGCACTCGATGCGGCCGGGACAGCCGCTCGAGTACTATAACTGCAGCCCGGGGTCCGAGCCCTCACCCCTCTCTCACCTCTATCTGCGTCCCTTCCGGACACAGATAGAAGTGGGTGCTGCAGTGGAGAGCGGAGCCATAAGCTCCGTTCTTCACTGCAAATAGCAGGAGACACGGTGACGTCATTACACCGCGTCCCCTGCTTCTACCAGCTGAGTACAGTCCTGGGAGCCGGAGACGCGGTGTGATGACGTCACCGCGACTCGATCCCGCGCAGCCAGAAGAGGAGAGAAGATAAAAGAAGACAGGTGAGCATGAAAGTTTCTTTTTTTAATTGACAGGACATTAATTTAATTTTTAGGGGGGCTGGCAGGCTGTATTCTACTGGGGGGCTAGCAGGCTGTATACTACTGGGGGGCTGGCAGGCTATATACTTCAGGGGGCTGGCAGGCTGTATACTACTGGGGGGCTGGCAGGCTGTATTCTACTGTGGGGCTGGCAGGCTGTATTCTACTGGGGGGCTGGCAGGCTGTATACTACTGGGGGCTGGCAGGCTATATACTTCAGGGGGACTGGCAGGCTGTATTCTACTGGGGGGCTGGCAGACTATATACTTCAGGGGGGCTGGCAGGCTGTATTCTACTGGGGGGCTGGCAGGCTATATACTACTGGGGGCTGGCAGGCTATATACTCCAGGGGGGCTGGCAGGCTGTATTCTACTGGGGGGCTGGCAGGCTGTATACTACTGGGGGGCTGGCAGGCTGTATTCTACTGGGGGGCTGGCAGGCTGTATACTACTGGGGGGCTGGCAGGCTATACACTTCAGGGGGGCTGGCAGGCTGTATACTACTGGGGGGCTGGCAGGCTGTATACTACTGGGGGGCTGACAGGCTGTATACTTCAGGGGAGCTGGCAGGCTGTATACTACTGGGGGGGGGGCTGGCAGGCTATATACCTCAGGGGGGCTGGCAGGCTGTATACTACAGGGGGGCTGGCAGGCTGTATACTTTAGGGGGGCTGGCAGGCTGTATTCTACTGGGGGGCTGGCAGGCTGTATTCTACTGGGGGGCTGGCAGGCTGTATACTTCAGGGGGGCTGGCAGGCTGTATATTTTAGGGGGGCTGGCAGGCTGTATATTTCAGGGGGGCTGGCAGGCTGTATATTTTAGGGGGGCTGGCAGGCTGTATATTTTAGGGGGGCTGGCAGGCTGTATATTTCGGGGGGCTGGCAGGCTGTATACATGGGGCCTGGCAGGCTGTATACTTCAGGGGGCCTGGCAGGCTGTATGCTACATGGGGGCTGGCAGGCTGTATACTTCAGGGGGGCTGGCAGGCTGTATACTACATGGGGGCTGGCAGGCTGTATACTACATGGGGGCTGTCATGCTATACACTACAGGGGCTGACTGGCTATATACTGGGGAGGCTGTGACCAATGCATTTTCCACCCTCGGCTTATACTCAAGTCAATAGGTTTTTCCAATTTTTTTGTGTTAAAATTAGGGGTCTCAGCTTATACTTGAGTATATACAGTGATAATAGAATAATAAATAATGTGCAGATACTATGTGTAAATGAAAAAATAGGAGGCAAGTTGTAGAAATGTATAATTGAAGGGATGCTATATGCTTCCTTATAATTTGGAGGGGACTATATGTATACTAAAAATTAGAACACGGTATAAAAACGTATCAGTACATTTTGTATAAAATAGTAAGTAGATTGTTATATAACACATTTTTGGTAATTTTTGATATGCTGGGGGCACAGAGGGGTTTCTTATGTAGCTTCTTTAGAAGTACAATGTGGGACATTATACTGTATGTAACTGTGGTATTTTTAGGGGCGCAGGGATGGGGATCTGCTTCAAAGAGCTGAGCACATCTGCCAGAAAATTCTGCAACCAGATTTTACGACGATTCTGGACGTGAAGGAGAAGACAAGTCACCTGTCAGGTACAAGATGCTACTTCTGCCTGTGTGAAATCAGTATTGTAGTCACTGACTAACCTTCTAGTGTGAGACAGCTCTCAGCTTATGTACTATTATATCTATAGGGTCAGAGAGACAGGGGTGACTTGTCTGTGTGGTGCGGGGACGCCAGAGTAGAGTTATTGTCATCAGTTCTTGTAAAGGTTTTCAGCATTTCCTTATTGGAAGGTTGGTGGAGTGCGAACACTCCACCACAGTCCTGGAAACCAGCAGAAAGCCCGGGACACCAGGGGTAACTCTTATACTATACCTAACATTAATGCCCTGAGGTAACGTCACCACTGCAGCCCCTGTACACAAAACAAGAGTCGAGCTCTAGCAAAGAGGGAGGGAGAAAGGGATTAGCTTATCCTTTATTTCACTGCCCCCGCTAGTGCTTAGAAATTCCCTTATCCCAGAATATTTCTATGTAGTAGTAGGTGGGCCCCCAAAATCAACTTTACTGGTGGGCCCCAGGCACCCCAGTCCGACCCTGTGGGGTACAGTATATTACTAAGCTGGGGGATGTATATGGGGTACAGTATATTACTAGGCTGGGGGGCTGTATATCGGATACAGTATATCACTTAGCTGGGAGGGGGTTGTATATGGGATACAGTATATTACTAAGCTGGGGGGATGTATATGGGATACAGTATATTACTAGGCTGGGGGGGCTGTATATCGGATACAGTATATCACTTAGCTGGGAGGGGGTTGTATATGGGATACAGTATATTACTAAGCTGGGGGCTGTATATGGGATACAGTATATTACTAAGCTGGGGGTTCTGTGTATGGGATACAGTATATTACTAAGCTGGGGGGATGTATATGGGATACAGTATATTACTAAGCTGGGGGGGTGTATATGGGATACAGTATATTACTAAGCTGGGAGGCTGTATATGGGATACAGTATTTTACTAAGCTGGGGGGATGTATATGGGATACAGTATATTAATAAGCTGGGGGGATGTATATGGGATACAGTATATTACTAAGCTGGGGGGATGTATATGGGATACAGTATATTACTAAGCTGGGAGGCTGTATATGGGATACAGTATATTACTAAGCTGGGGGGATGTATATGGGATACAGTATATTAATAAGCTGGGGGGATGTATATGGGATACAGTATATTACTAAGCTGGGGCTGTATATAGGATACAGTATATTACTAAGCTGGGGGATATATATGGAGTACAGTATATTACTAAGCTGGGGGGCTGTATATGGGATACAGTATATTACTAAGCTGGGGGGGCTGTATATGGGGTACAGTATATTACTAAGCTGGGGGGATGTATATGGGATACAGTATATTACTAAGCTGGGGGGATGTATATGGGATACAGTATATTACTAACCTGGGGGGATGTATATGGGATACAGTATATTACTTAGCTGGGGGGCTGTATATGGGGTACAGTATATTACTAAGCTGGGGGGCTGTATATGGAATACAGTATATTACTAAGCTGGGGGGATGTATATGGGGTACAGTATATTACTAAGCTGGGAGGGCTGTATATGGGATACAGTATATTACTAAGCTGGGGGGATGTATATATGATATAGTATATTACTAAGCTGGGGGGGCTGTATATGGGATACAGTATATTACTAAGCTGGGGGGGCTGTATATGGGGTACAGTATATTACTAAGCTGGGGGGATGTATATAAGATACAGGATATTACTAAGCTGGTGCGCTGTATATGGGATACAGTATATTACTAAGCTGGGGGCTGTATATGGGATACAGTATATTACTAAGCTGGGGGGCTGTGTATGGGGTACAGTATATTACTAAGCTGGGAGGCTGTATATGGAGTACAGTATATTACTAAGCTGGGGGCTGTATATGGGATACAGTATATTACTAAGCTGGGGGGCTGTATATGGGATACAGTATATTACTAAGCTGGGGGCTGTATATGGGATACTGTATATTACTAAGTTGGGGGGGCTGTATATGGGATACAGTATATTACTAAGCTGGGGGGCTGTATATGCGATACTGTATATTACTAAGCTGGGGGGCTGTATATTAGGGGGTACTATATATTCACATTGGTCAGGGTTGCACTGTATGGAAAATCATGTAACATAATAACAGGGTGGGATATATGAGTTATAGGATACCATAGATACTTTGCATCATTTAAACCAAATGTTAGGGGTCTGTATTAATAAATTAGGGGTGTTGTATATTGATTGGTGCTGTGCCTGCTATAATTCCAGTAGAATATATATATAGAAGATATGTTTTATATGTGGGGGAGTGTGTACAGTTGTATTGTGAGGGGTATATATTATTATTAGAGATGAGCGAGCACTAAAATGCTCGGGTACTCGTTATTCGAGACGAACTTTTCCCGATGCTCGAGTGCTCGCTTCGAGTAACGAGCCCCATTGAAGTCAATGGGAGACTCGAGCATTTTTCAAGGGGACCAAGGCTCTGCACAGGGAAGCTTGGCCAAACACCTGGGAACCTCAGAAAAGGATGGAAACACCACGGAAATGGACAGGAAACAGCAGGGGCAGCATGCATGGATGCCTCTGAGGCTGCTTAATCGCACCATTATGCCAAAATTATGGGCAACAGCATGGCCATGACAGAGTGACAGAATGAAGCTAGATAGCATCTAAAACATCCAATAATTGACCCTGACACTATAGGGGACGGCATGCAGAGGCAGAGGCAGCGGCAGCAGTGGCAGGCTAGAGAGTGGCATGGCGACATACCCTAAATGGACTCAGGCTTCAAACCAATGGGTAGCAGAGAGGAACCAAAGAAGGTGAGCAAGAAGCGCTCAAATAATATTGGTACATGATAAAAGTTTGCCAGTATATTTTGTGGATTACACAGCAGGGTGGCGACAAAGTTAACATGGAAGCCATGAAAACAATCCAAAATTCTGCCTGACACAGCTCGTTTGATAAGGGGACGATGTATGGAGGCAGTGAACTAGTAGTAGATTAAAGGTACTGCAGTTAAAACTATGTTAGTTGGTTCTTGGCATGGAGCTGGCGCTCCGCTGCCAGGCGAGCTTTCGCCAATCCAAGCCCCTGTCTCTAGGCTACTCCCCAAACAGCACTTCTAAGAACCTTTCGGATAAGATCAAGTGTAGTAGCGTTCTTATAAGTTTGGGATATGGCGGGTGAGGGGAATGTAAACATCTGCGCAAGAAGCGCTGAAATAATATCCGTAAATGAAAAAAGTTTTCCAGTATATTTTGTGGCTTACACAGCAGGGTGGCGACAAAGTTAACAAGTTTGATGTGGAATGCCCTGCAATAGCTCTTGGGCGGTGTGCCTTTTATCACCTAGGCTCAGCAGTTTGAGCACCGCCTGCTGTCGCTTAGCAACGGCACTGCTGCTGTGCCTAGAGCTACCGACTGATGGCGCCATGCCCACGGATGGTAATTCGGAGGAGGAGGAGGTGGAGGAGGGGTGGGAGGATTTGGAGGTATAGTAGGCCTTTGAGACCTGGACCGAGGTAGGCCCCGCAATCCTCTGCGTCGGCAGTATATGACCAGCCCCAGGGTCAGACTCGGTCCCAGCCTGCACCAAGTTAAGTGTAGTAGCGTTCTTATAAGTTTGGGATATGGCGGGTGAGGGGAATGTAAACAGATGTGCAAGAAGCGCATGATGCGCATGGAGCTGGCGCTCCGCTGCTAGGCGAGCTTTCGCCAACCAAGCCCCTGTCTCTAGGCTACTCCCCAAACAGCACTTCTAAGAACCTTTTGTATAAGATCAAGTGTAGTAGCGTTCTTATAAGTTTAGGATATGGCGGGTGAGGGGAATGTAAGCAGATGCGCAAGAAGCGCATGATGCGCATGGAGCTGGCGCTCCGCTGCTAGGCGAGCTTTCGCCAATCCAAGCCCCTGTCTCTAGGCTACTCCCCAAACAGCACTTCTAAGAACCTTTTGTATAAGATCAAGTGTAGTAGCGTTCTTATAAGTTTAGGATATGGCGGGTGAGGGGAATGTAAACAGATGCGCAAGAAGCGCTGAAATAATATCCGTAAATGGTAAAAGTTTGCCAGTGTATTTTGTGGATAACACAGCAGGGTGGCGACAAAGTTAACAACTTTGATGTGGAATCCATGAAAACAACCCAAATTTCGGCCTGACAAACCTCGTTTGATAAAGGGACGATGTATGGAGGCAGCTATATGGACGACTTTTGGAGGTAGCAATGGAGACAACGTGTGGAGGCTGCTATGGAGACAATTCAATTTGGATAGTGCCTGTATGTGGCAGTCCAAAAAATTTTTCAAACCAGAGGAGCAGGTAGGTGGCCCTCCAGAAAAATGGAATAGATTGAGTGCCTGTATGTGGCAGTCCAAAAAATTTTTCAAACCAGAGGAGCAGGTAGGTGGCCCTCCAGAAAAATGGAATAGATTGAGTGCCTGTATGTGGCAGTCCAAAAAAGTTTTTAAACCAGAGGAGCAGGTAGGTGGCCCTCCAGAAAAATGGAATAGATTGAGTGCCTGTATGTGACAGTCCAAAAAATTTTTCAAACCAGAGGAGCAGGTAGGTGGCCCTCCAGAAAAATGGAATAGATTGAGTGCCTGTATGTGGCAGTCCCAAAAAATTGTTTAAAACAGAGGACCGGAAAGGTGGCCCTCCAGAAAAATTGAATAGATTGAGTGCCTGTATGTGGCACTCCCAAAAATTGTTTAAAACAGAGGACCGTGTCGGTGGCCCTCCAGAAAAATTAAATGCATAAAGTACTATACCTAGAGCCAGTGGGCCCTGTCAAAAAACAGCCAGTTTCCTCTGCTTTACTGTAGAAAGAGGAGGAGAAGGAGGAAAATGAGGAGGAGGAGGAGTGGATAAATTATTCAGGTTGAGCTTCCTTCACCTGCTGGAGATTTGAAATTAGGAGAAATCCATGCTTTATTCATCTTGATAAGCGTCAGCCTGTCAGCGCTGTCAGTCGACAGGCGTGTACGCTTATCGGTGATGATGCCACCAGCTGCACTGAAAACCCGCTCTGACAAGACGCTAGCGGCAGGGCAGGCAAGAACCTCCAAGGCGTAGAGCGCCAGTTCGTGCCACATGTCCAGCTTTGAAACCCAGTAGTTGTAGGGAGCTGTGTGATCATTTAGGTGGTATGGTCAGCTACGTACTCCCTCACCATCTTTCTGTAAAGATCAGCCCTACTCTGCCGAGACTGGGGACAGGTGACAGTGTCTTGCTGGGGTGACATAAAGCTGGCAAAAGCCTTGTAAAGTGTACCCTTGCCAGTGCTGGACAAGCTGCCTGCTCGCCTACTCTCCCTCGCTACTTGTCCCGCAGAACTACGCACTCTGCCGCTAGCGCTGTCAGAAGGGAAATACTGTTTCAGCTTGTGCACCAGGGCCTGCTGGTATTCATGCATTCTCACACTCCTTTCCTCTCCAGGGATGAGAGTGGAAAGATTTTGCTTGTACCGTGGGTCCAGGAGAGTGAACACCCAGTAATCGGTGCTGGAATAAATTCTTTGAACGCGAGGGTCACGGGATAGGCAGCCTAGCATGAAATCTGCCATATGCGCCAGAGTACCAACGCGTAAGAATTCACTCCCCTCACTGGCCTGACTGTCCATTTCCTCCTCCTCCAACTCCTCCAACTCCTCTTCTTCTGCCCATACACGCTCAACAGTGTAGGACTCAACAATGGTCCCCTCTTGTGTCTCGCCAACATTCTCCTCCTCTTCCTCCTCATCCTCCTCCACCTCCACCTCCTCCGATATGCGCTGAGAAACAGACCTAAGGGTGCTTTGGCTATCAACAAGGGAATCTTCTTCCCCTGTCTCTTGTGAGGAGCGCAAAGCTTCCGACTTCATGCTGACCAGAGAGTTTTTCAACAGGCCAAGCAGCGGGATGGTGAGGCTGATGATGGCGGCATCGCCACTGACCATCTGTGTTGACTCCTCAAAGTTACTCAGCACCTGACAGATATCAGACATCCACGTCCACTCCTCATTGTAGACTTGAGGAAGCTGACTGACCTGACTACCAGTTCTGGTGGAAGTTGACATCTGGCAGTCTACAATCGCTCGGCGCTGCTGGTAAACTCTGGATAACATGGTCAGTGTTGAATTCCACCTCGTGGGCACGTCGCACAACAGTCGGTGAGCGGGCAGTTGGAGGCGGCGCTGCGCTGCCCTGAGAGTGGCAGCATCTGTGCTGGACTTCCTGAAATGCGCACAGATGCGGCGCACCTTCGTGAGCAAATCAGACAGATTGGGGTATGTCTTGAGGAAACGCTGAACTATCAGATTTAACACATGGGCCAGGCATGGCACATGTGTCAGTCTGCCGAGTTGCAGAGCCGCCACCAGGTTACGGCCGTTGTCACACACAACCATGCCTGGCTTCAGGTTCAGCGGTGCCAGCCACAGATCAGTCTGCGCCGTGATGCCCTGTAATAGTTCTTGGGCGGTGTGCCTTTTATCGCCTAGGCTCAGCAGTTTGAGCACCGCCTGCTGTCGCTTAGCGACGGCACTGCTGCTGTGCCTAGAGCTACCGACTGATGGCGCCATGCCCACGGATGGTCGTTCGGAGGAGGAGGTGGAGGAGGGGTGGGAGGAGGAGGAGGCATAGTAGGCCTCAAACACCTGGACCGAGGTAGGCCCCGCAATCCTCGGCGTCGGCAGTATATGACCAGCCGCAGGGTCACACTCGGTCCCAGCCTCCACCAAGTTAACCCAATGTGCCGTCAGAGATATATAGTGGCCCTGCCCGGCAGCACTCGTCCACGTGTCCGTGGTCAGGTGGACCTTGTCAGAAACGGCGTTGGTCAGGGCACGGATTATGTTGTCTGACACGTGCTGGTGCAGGGCTGGGACGGCACATCGGGAAAAGTAGTGGCGGCTGGGGACCGAATACCGAGGGGCGGCCGCCGCCATGAGGCTGCGAAAGGCCTCGGTCTCTACTAGCCTATAGGGCAGCATCTCCAGGCTTAGCAATCTGGAGATGTGCACATTAAGGGCTTGGGCGTGCGGGTGGGTTGCACTATATTTGCGTTTCCGCTCCAGCGTCTGGGGTATGGAGAGCTGAACGCTGGTGGATGCTGTGGAGGATCGTGGAGGTGACGATGGGGTTTTTGTGGCAGGGTCCTGGGCAGGGGGCTGACTATCAGCTGACACAGGGGAAGGAGCAGTGGTGTGCACGGCCGGAGGTGAACGCGCTTGTTGCCACTGAGTGGGGTGTTTAGCATTCATATGCCTGCGCATACTGGTGGTAGTTAAGCTAGTAGTGGTGGAACCCCTGCTGATCCTGGTTTGGCAAATGTGGCACACCACAGTCCGTCGGTCATCCGGTGTTTCCTTAAAGAACCTCCAGACTTCTGAAAATCTAGCCCTCGCCGCAGGAGCCCTCGCCACGGGAGCTTCACTAGTTGACACATTTGGCGCTGATGCACCAGCTCTGGCCCTGCCTCTCCGTCTGGCCCCACCACTGCCTCTTCCAACCTGTTCTGGTCGAGGACTCTCCTCCGTCTCAGAAGCACTGTGTTCACCCGGCCTCTCAACCCAGCTTGGGTCTGTCACCTCATCATCCTCCGATCCCTCAGTCTGCTCCCCCCTCGGACTTCCTGCCCTGACAACAACTTCCCCACTGTCTGACAACCGTGTCTCCTCATCGTCGGACACCTCTTTACACACTTCTTCCACTACGTCAACAAGGTCATCATCACCCACAGACTGCGACTGGTGGAAAACCTGGGCATCGGAAAATTGCTCATCAGCAACCGGACAAGTGGTTTGTGACTGTGGGAAGGGTCCAGAAAACAGTTCCTCAGAGTATGCCGGTTCAAATGGCAAATTTTGCTGGGAGGGGGCAGACTGGGGGGTAGGAGGCTGAGGTGCAGGAGCTGGAGGAGTGCCGATTTCGGTGACATGGGTGGACTGCGTGGAAGACTGACTGGTGGACAAATTGCTCGAAGCATTGTCGGCAATCCACGACATCACCTGTTCGCACTGTTCTGGCCTCAACAGTGCTCTACCACGATTCCCAGTAACTTCAGACATGAACCTAGGGAGTGTAGCTCTGCGGCGTTCCCCTGCTCCCTCATAAGCAGGTGGTGTCTCACCCCGCCCAGGACCACGGCCTCTGACCCCTGCAGTAGTTGGACGCCCACGTCCCCGCCCTCGTCCTCTACCCCTAGCCCTCGGGTTAAACATTTTGAAAATGAGAGTTATAACTTGTATTTTTTTTTTAACTTTTTTTTTTTTGTTTGTTTTTTTTTTGTGTTTTTTAGTTTTTAAAACCAAACGATGCTATCCTATTGCTATGGCTATTTTCTAGCCAAGTATTACAGCACACTACTATGCCAGATGAGATGACGCTGAGTTATGAAAAAAATAAACGTAAAATAAAAAGAAACTGGCAGACTGTGCCTAATTGAAATACAACCCCGGGCCCTAATAAATTTTCCCACTTCGGTCTTTGCGATGGATATGTGCGTCACTAAAACACAGTGGTCGCAAGTCTGACTCCAAATTGCTCCCAATTTGATAGTAGATGCACTGCAGCAAGTACAGCCACCAGCAGATCAACCAGAAATCAAATATATATAACGCTACTGTAGGCGTAATTAAGACGTTTGTATTCTCCTATGGCTATTTTCTAGCCAAGTATTACAGCACACTACTATGCCAGATGAGATGACGCTGAGTTATGAAAAAAATAAACGTAAAATAAAAAGAAACTGGCAGACTGTGCCTAATTCTACTCAAACCCCTAATAAATTTTCCCACTTTGGTGTTTGAGGTGGATATGTGTGTCACTAAGAGCTAAACACAACGGTAGCAAGTCCCCCTGCTAATTCCTCACAATATGGTACTAGCTGCAAATAAAAAAAAAAAATATATAACGTTATTGTAGCCCTAAGAAGGGCTGTTGGGTTCTTTTAGAATCACTCCTGCCTAACAGTAAGCTAATAGAACACCCTAACGCTTTCCCTGAGCAGCAGCAGCTCTCTCCCTAGCGGCATCCAGACAGAGAATGATCCGAGCAGCGCAGGCAGGGGCTAGTCTATTCCAGGGTCACCTGATCTGGCCAGCCAACCACTGCTATCTACGTGTAAGGGTACCACGTCATGCTGGGTGGAGTGCAGAGTCTCCTGGCTTGTGATTGGCTCTGTTTCTGGCCGCCAAAAAGCAAAACGGCGGGAGCTGCCATTTTCTCGAGCGGGCGAAATACTCGTCCGAGCAACGAGCAGTTACGAGTACGCTAATGCTCGATCGAGCATCAAGCTCGGACGAGTATGTTCGCTCAGGAGACTTTATACTGTAAGTGACTGTGGTATTTTTAGGGACGCCGGGTGGAGATGCTGCACGGAGCTGAAGATATCTGGCTGTGACCTCAGCAGCGATACGTCATGGATTGGAGAACCCGGAATAAAGTCCTCCTGATGGAAGAGATTGTCCTCTATAAGGTACTAGATGTCACTAATGACTCCCAGAACCTGTAGTCAGTCACACAGTGTCAGGGAGCTGTCTGTGGGGATGTTACTTGTTAGAAACGTTTTCAGCATTTACTTAACAGGGAGCGGGGGGGGGGGGGGTGCCAGCATTTTAATATTCGCCTCAGGCAGCAAATATGCTAGAATCGGCCCTGTGCTTGATCATGTAGTGGTAGTTGTGACTAACCCCGCACTCCCATCTCATGTCACAGGGCACACATATACTAGGGAGCTCACCCATCTATCCAAGATGTATGTGGTGTATTAACCCCTGTGTGTCTAAGCCATTATATAGCTTCAGGACCAAGCACAATTTTTAAAATCTGTTATCGGTCACTATTTGCAGTTATAAGTTTAGAATGGTTTATCATACACAGGTGATTTAGAGATTTTTTTTGTGATGTGTTGTACTTCACATTAACGGTATATTTTGTTTTTTATGGTTTGCATTTATTTAATTAAAAAGGGGGAAATTTGGTGAAAATTTTGATATTTTGATTTCTAAATGTTGTTCCCATTGCACAGTAAGTCAAATCACACAAATTGGTTACTAATTAACATTTCCCATAAATCTTCTTTATGTTGGCATCATTTTTTAAATGTTATAATATTTTATTTGGATATTAGGTGACTTTCTAATGGAACAGCAATTTTTAAAATTTTCAAGAAAATGTAAGATTCAATGATTTTAGAGGTCATTTCATATTGAAAAGGGTTTTACAAGTTATATTTTGTGGAGCTCCCCACAAATCATCCAATTTTTAAAACTGCACCCCTCAAACTGTTCAGAACAGCCTTTGATAAGTTTGTTAACCCGTTCAGTGTCTCATATGAATTGGAACAAGATGGAGGTTCCATTTGGAATTTTCAAATTTTTACAATAAAGTTATTATTTAACCCTAAAATACAGATGTTCATGCAGGATAAAAGGTAAAAACCTCTCAGATTTTGTTTGGGCAATTTCATCTTACTATGGCAATAATCCCCATGTGGATGTAAACTTTATGAGCCCACAACAGGGTAAAGAATAGAAGGAGCGCCGTTGAGCTTTTGGAGGGCAGATTAGGAAAAATTGTTTTTAACACATTTCAAAAGTTCCTGAGGTTTCCAGAAGTGAAACCACCAGAAATGACATAATTTTTAAAACTACACCCCTGAAAGAATTTAGTTATGGTGATGATCAGCGTTTTGACATTTTGTTTTTTTTTTTACAGTTTTTTGTTGAAAAGTAGTGTGAAAAATAAAAGTGTGACATTTTCCACAAATTCATGATTTATAGGACAGATTTCTCCGATGCAGAGCAGGAAAGTGAAGCAAATGGGCTTAATTTTTAGAGTGATGTTTCTCCTGAGTTTAGAAATACCCCCAAAGTGGCATAAATATGTTCACTGGACATACGGCAGGGCCTGGAAGTGAAGCAGCGACCTAAGGCGTCCAAAGACCAATATTTGAATGATTGATTCACCAGTGACCGTGGACCCCCAGAATGATGGAAACCCCCACTTATGACATCATTTTTGAAACTACACCCCTGAAAGTATGATGGGAATTATGGAGGTGGAGGAGATTTGGGGTTCAGAGAATCCAAATTACCGTATTTTTCGGACTATAAGGCGCACAAAAAATCCTTTGATTTTCTCAGAAATGAAAAGTGCACCTTATAGCCAAGTGCACCTTATATATGAACCGTACTTACAGACAACAGCTGCCTTTACCTGCGCACAGGTCTGCCACCTGCTGGTCATTCATCCTTATAATCCGGTGCGCCTTATATATGAACCTAGACGTTTTAGCAGGCATTTATTGATGGTGCGCCTTATAATCCGGTGCGCCTTGTAGTCCAAAAATTTTTTAAGAAAAAGAAGAAACAGGGAAAAAAGAAATGTATAAGTCCAGGGATGTGTGGTAAATGAGGAAGCGGTTTTTATACAAAGACCAGGGTAGGAGGGACATGTGTCGCACTCATATGTCGTGTCTTTGTGTTTGCCATTTTTGAAGCAGACAAAACATCTCTTCTGGGGGTGACTTTTTCTGTGCAGTGGGGGGGATGGAGGACTATCAGGGGGCTGAATTTGACTGCCCCTTACCTCATAGATATGAAATGTGTGAGTGTAACCTGTTTCGGGCTCACACATTTTGTAAATCTTTATGCCATATCTGGCACGTTTGTTAGGCAAATATTGCCCAAACTTTACTCTCCCCTTGAAATGCACCAGGAACTCATCCACCACAATATCTCTTTTTGAGGTGTACAAGGAAGAGAATTTTTGGCTTAGAAATTAAATCAGGGGCCAAATCTTATAAAGTCTGAGAATTGGGAATTGTCAGCAAAATGGAGAAATCTTTGAATTGCCTCAAAGTGATTCCTGGACAATGTTAATTTGTATAAGAGGGTATAATGTAAGAGATCTTTAGACCAATAGTCCCTTACAGATTTTTTTTTATAAGGCCCATATTCAGCACTAGTTGGTTTCTAAAAATTGCTGGGCATATAAATTAGTTTGCTCAACAATCAAGTCCAGCGGGTCATCTGAAAAAAATAACTTGAAATGGCCAATTTCAGATAACCCTGCTGTTTGTACTTGGGCTCCTGGATAAGCAATAAAGTCAAATACTTGGGGGACATAGGAGGCTGTGGGAAGCCAGTTCCTCAGATGAGGAAGAAGAAGTGGAGGACAGAACAAATTCTGAGCCTCCCTGATTCTGTATCTGAGGCTAACGTAGCATCCGCCTCTTCAGCGCTGTATGTTCTTTGTGTCATTTTGTCTAATGCACTTTATTTGCTACTGTAACAATGTGTAATGTACTTTACTTGGGACTGTAACAAGCGTACACACTGACAGCTGGAGTGACACTGACGAACTGTCACTGCTCAAAACTGTCAGCCTGACAATGGATAACGCCGTGGGACTGTCGGTGACACTGACGGATGCTGACTGACGGGGACTGACACTTATTGATTCTAACGCTAACTCTGACTTTTTTACCTTTTTTTAGTTTTTTTGGGCTAACGCTGACTGGTGGTGCACGTGGTGCAGAGGCCCTGATAAATATCCCCCATATAGTACATATACATCTTATACTTAGACATGCAGTATATACAGACTGGACAACCCGGCACTTTCTTAGGCAACAAAACTCTGTTATCCCAATAACATAATATCACCACATAATACTTAAATATGTAAATCAGTAAACACAGAGGCTTGTGTTGGGCGGTGGAAAACCAGTCACAGCATTTATTAACAAAATATTTTCTTTAACAATTTTCAAAACACGTAAATCTTAACACAGTAGGCACTTGTATCGTGATCTCTCCATCCAAAGGAAAAACGGCTCAGGACTGCACTGTACCCATCTGGACTCCCAGATGACAAGTCGTCCAGGCGAACAAAGCAGCATTCTCTCATCTTCAATTTTACTCCGCCAGCTGTGACTTCAGAACTATAAGACACAGATACTCAAAACAGTAAAATGAAACAATAAATTAAGGAGGGAGAAATTGCTTCTGGTGAGTGCAGCAGTCCACAGAGGGAGAGGAGGAGACCTGCTACACAGGAAAAGGGGAGGAGGAAAGTGCACTGCAGCAAACACTCTCCTATTAAAGTGCATGGCCTCAAACTAACCCCTTCCACCACTACCTGCCTCCACCAGTCCAGGTGAACCCTTCATACACAGTCAGGCGTAGACATACTATGTATAGAACATATACACACATATACAGCAAATACACACACATCCAGCATATGCATATACATGTATACACACATCATATTCACACATACAGCGTATTCACACACACCTATAGAAAATAGACACACACTTACAGCACATACAGACATAGGGCATATAAATACACATACATGGATGTAGTCACTGTCAGCCGGTCTTCTTATCCCATGGGGACTGTCACAGATCTGACTCCATGCAGTCCAGTAGCTTGTGACCTCATGGGGAAGTTGTTCCTCCGTCCTGCAGCCCCTTCCATGACATTTCCCATCTGGGCTGATGGCTCCGCTCTGTGCTGTGAGGATGTGTCCTGTTATATACATATTATACTGTACAATGCGCAGCATGTAACATGGGGCAGGGGGAGACGGCCTTCCCAGCATGTGATATGGAGGTGCTGAGGTCTCACACTACTGGCTGAGTAAGTGACACCACCACCTTATTGTCACCACATGGAAAGATGTCTCTCCAGCATCACCTACAGTACTTACCTAATCATCGTCTGCATATGGAAATCTCTCTCTATCCCCAGGAATAATATATCCCATCATGTCTGTATATACTACTAGATGTGACTATGTGTGAGCACAGACAGAGGTTGTATCATTGGAGCTTTGTGCACACTTTATACTTACACTATAACAGACATTATCCCCCGTCCACATCTGACTTTTACCTGATGGTTTATACATCATGGGCCCAGATTTACTGAAGCCCCTGCGCCAGTTTTTTGTCAGACTTTGCACCTTCTTTCATGTGTAAACTTCTTCCACATGTATATAAGAAGTGTTCGCCACTGAAATGGGCGTCCGGGGCTCAGTCGGGCCGTGCGCCACATTTATAATGCAAAGTCCAACAGAAATGTGTCACACGGCCAAAGTTAAAGGTGCATCAAAAAAAATGGTGCACTCTGCCGGAGCAGTGCAGGGGGCACCAGATTCATGTAAAACGGGCGAAAGAAATCCTGAATCTGGCGCCCCCTGCACACTACACAGGACACTGCACATAGTACAGACTGCACTGTTATCTGCCCCAATAATGTGCTATAATGTTTCTATAAGCAGCAATCACTGGCTGATTACCAACCGCTCTATACTTATTCTGTTTTATAGCTTTAAGGTTTTTACTTTATTTTATTTTATTCATATGAAATCAGCTCATCCTGTGCAGCGCATGTTCCAGTATTCTATGTACATAACGACTAGAAAGATCTACAGACCCAGAAGTTACTGGAACCAGTTCTGGAGAACATTATGAGAACGTTTCTTATCCTGCTAAAAGACTAAAACTGCAACAATAACAATAGAGGAATGAGCACCTACCTCCTGTCAGCAAAGGATGACACTCTGCAGCAGACGTCTTCTTATCTCCTCTTTTTCTTTTCTTTTTACGTTCTTTTCTTTCTCAGTCCATGAAACACTGGATGGTTTGGATGGTGTTGTATTTCATTGACTGAAAACTGCCTCAGATACAGATGGAGGATATACTTTATTTCTAGGTGACAGTAAGATGATCTCTATTTTTACATTTTCCATTCTTTTTGGTTATTCTCTTTGTGTTTCTTTTCTTTATTTTTCTCAGTCCATGAAACACTGGATGGTTTGGATGGTGGTTGTATTCCATGGACTGAAAACTGCCCCAGGTACAGTAGGAGGATGATATACTTTATTTTTAGTTGACAGTAAATTATTCTGCAGAAATTACATGATTAAGGCTTCATTCTTTTGACTTTTTTTCTGATTCTCTATTTTTACATTTTCTTTTCTATTTTCTCTCTTTGTTTTTATTTTCGTTATTTTTCTCAGTCCATGAAACACTGGATGGTTTGGATGGTGGTTGTATTCCATGGACTGAAAACTGCCCCAGGTACAGTAGGAGGATGATATACTTTATTTTTAGTTGACAGTAAAATATTCTGCAGAAATTACATGATTAAGGCTTCTTTCTTTTGACTTTTTTTCTGATTCTCTATTTTACATTTTCTTTTCTTTTTGTTTTCTCTCCTTGTTTTTCTTTTCTTTATTTTTCTCAGTCCATGAAACACTGGATGGTTTGGATGGTGGTTGTATTCCATGGACTGAAAACTGCCCCAGGTACAGTAGGAGGATGATATACTTTATTTCTAGTTGACAGTAAATTATTCTGCAAAAATGACATGATTAAAGCTTCTTTCTTTTGACTATTTTTCTGATTCTCTATTTTTACATTTTCTTTTCTTTTCTATTTTCTCTCTTTGTTTTTATTTTCGTTATTTTTCTCAGTCCATGAAACACTGGATGGTTTGGATGGTGGTTGTATTCCATGGACTGAAAACTGCCCCAGGTACAGTAGGAGGATGATATACTTTATTTCTAGTTGACAGTAAATTATTCTGCAAAAATGACATGATTAAAGCTTCTTTCTTTTGACTATTTTTCTGATTCTCTATTTTTACATTTTCTTTTCTTTTCTATTTTCTCTCTTTGTTTTTATTTTCGTTATTTTTCTCAGTCCATGAAACACTGGATGGTTTGGATGGTGGTTGTATTCCATGGACTGAAAACTGCCCCAGGTACAGTAGGAGGATGATATACTTTATTTCTAGTTGACAGTAAATTATTCTGCAGAAATTACATGATTAAGGCTTCTTTCTTTTGACTTTTTTTTCTGATTCTCTATTTTTACATTTTCTTTTCTTTTTGTTTTCTCTCCTTGTTTTTCTTTTCTTTATTTTTCTCAGTCCATGAAACACTGGATGGTTTGGATGGTGGTTGTATTCCATGGACTGAAAACTGCCCCAGGTACAGTAGAAGGATGATATACTTTATTTTTAGTTGACAGTAAATTATTCTGCAGAAATTACATGATTAAGGCTTCTTTCTTTTGACTTTTTTTCTGATTCTCTATTTTTACATTTTCTTTTCTATTTTCTCTCTTTGTTTTTATTTTCTTTATTTTTCTCAGTCCATGAAACACTGGATGGTTTGGATGGTGGTTGTATTCCATGGACTGAAAACTGCCCCAGGTACAGTAGGAGGATGATATACTTTATTTCTAGTTAACAGTAAATTATTCTGCAAAAATGACATGATTAAAGCTTCTTTCTTTTGACTATTTTTCTGATTCTCTATTTTTACATTTTCTTTTCTTTTTGTTTTCTCTCCTTGTTTTTCTTTTCTTTATTTTTCTCAGTCCATGAAACACTGGATGGTTTGGATGGTGGTTGTATTCCATGGACTGAAAACTGCCCCAGGTAAAATAGGAGGATGATATATTTTATTTTTAGTTGACAGTAAAATATTCTGCAGAAATTACATGATTAAGGCTTCTTTCTTTTGACTTTTTTTCTGATTCTCTATTTTACATTTTCTTTTCTTTTTGTTTTCTCTCCTTGTTTTTCTTTTCTTTATTTTTCTCAGTCCATGAAACACTGGATGGTTTGGATGGTGGTTGTATTCCATGGACTGAAAACTGCCCCAGGTACAGTAGGAGGATGATATACTTTATTTCTAGTTGACAGTAAATTATTCTGCAAAAATGACATGATTAAAGCTTCTTTCTTTTGACTATTTTTCTGATTCTCTATTTTTACATTTTCTTTTCTTTTTGTTTTCTTTCTTTGTTTTTATTTTCGTTATTTTTCTCAGTCCATGAAACACTGGATGGTTTGGATGGTGGTTGTATTCCATGGACTGAAAACTGCCCCAGGTACAGTAGGAGGATGATATACTTTATTTCTAGTTGACAGTAAATTATTCTGCAGAAATTACATGATTAAGGCTTCTTTCTTTTGACTTTCTTTTTATGAGTCTCTATTTTTACATTTTTCTTTCTTTTTATCTTCTCTTTTTGTTTTTCTTTTCGTTATTTTTCTCAGTCCATGAAACACTGGATGGTTTGGATGGTGGTTGTATTCCATGGACTGAAAACTGCCCCAGGTACAGTAGGAGGATGATATGCTTTTTTCTAGTTGACAGTAAAATATTCTGCAGAAATTACATAATTAAGGCTTCTTACTTTTGATTTTCTTTTTCTGATTCTCTATTTTTACATTTTCTTTTCTATTTTCTCTCTTTGTTTTTCTTTTCATTATTTTTCTCAGTCCATGAAACACTGGATGGTTTGGATGGTGGTTGTATTCCATGGATCTTTAGCTGTTTTAGTGTAGTTGCTTTGTAGCAGCTACAAGTTGAGGTTGACATACTCTGTTGCAGGCTCAGATGGTTGAGATGTTTTGTAGCTGAGAGTAAGACACTAAACAGTAAGTGTAGGAGGAAGAGCTTTTTTTCTTTTCTTTTATTTCTATTTTTTCTTTTGTCTTTTTTCTGTCATTTTATTATTTTCTATGTTTCTTTCTTTCCTTCTACCTTATTTTTCTTGTCTCTGTTTCCTCCTTCCTATCCTCCTTCCTTTCATTCCTCCTCACTTTCTTTCTTTCTTCCTTCCATTCCTCCTTCCTTTCCTCCTTCCTTTCCTCCTTTCTTTTCTCCTTTCTTTCCACCTTCATTTCCTTCTTCTTTTCTTCCTTCCTTTCCTCCTTCTTTTCTTCCTTCCTTCCTTTTCTCCTTCCTTTCTTACTTTCTTTTCTCCTTTCTTTTCTCCTTCCTTTCCTCCTTTCTTTTCTCCTTCCTTTCTTACTTCATTTCCTCCTTCCTTTCTTCCTTCCTTTCTTCCTTCCTTTCCTCCTTCCTTTCCTCCTTCCTTTTCTCCTTCCTTTTCTCCTTCCTTTTCTCCTTTCTTTTCTCCTTTCTTTCCTCCTTCATTTCCTCCTTCTTTTCTTCCTGCCTTTCCTCCTTCCTTTTCTCCTTCCTTTCTTACTTCATTTCCACTTTACTTTCCTCCTTTGTTTCTTTCTGTTTCCCCATGTGTGAGCATGGCCAAAAAGAACAAATGACATAAATAGTAGGACCTATATCAACCTTTCCTCTGTATAATGTCTACCTCTTGTAACACATCCTTCTGTTGAGCTGTTTGATGTCAGGCTATGGCTACTCATGTTCAAATATTCTATGACATCAATTGTGTCACCATGAAAAAATTGCAGCCATTAATAATCACTGGCTGACTAAGGCCGGGCTGTGCTCTAATACATCCTGGGTGTTACAGGATATAGCGGGAGGATGTGTTACACTACTGTATTGGCACTAGTAGGGTCCATAACTATTTGGAAGAATAAAAATGTACATTGCAAATCAGTGTTCAGTCAATCCTACAGCAAAATGAATCTATCAATATAATTGGTACAATAAGTTCAGGGCCTTGCACTTAAATATTCCTAATTTGCACAGTATGAGCCAATTCAATATGGATAAAATAACAACAATTGGCTGAATATAAAAATTTTGCATCACATCATAAAGGCCACATCGCACCGGATAATCTGGCGATTCACAAGTTTTTGTGATTATTCCAGGGCTTGTAGCCAGATAAAGCCCATATATATATTCCCCATTATGTTTTATAAGACATTGGGTGAAAGTCAGATTTGTACATTGGATACAGTCAGTTATCATCTACCTATAAAGCCTGTATGATAGTAACAATGATTTCCCCTGTGGCTGTGATCACTAATAGTCGCATCTAGTAGTATATAAACACTATATATGTAATGGGGAAGGTTTAGACCTGTGACTGTAGGGGCTATTCTATCACCAAGGTCCTGTGCTCTGGTGTAAATGATGGGCGGTGGATCTGGAAGGAAGGGGCCTATTGTCTTATCACCCTGGATAAGGGGCCAATGCTTCCAGATGATTCATTCCATCTTGTTATGTTTATTCTTAAATTGTAGTAAAATTTTTGTTTCTCTTAGAGTTTTACATTTCCCATCTGTTCTATAGAAGAAGGA
The DNA here is from genome assembly GCF_040894005.1 of Engystomops pustulosus. Classification (NCBI taxonomy): domain Eukaryota; kingdom Metazoa; phylum Chordata; class Amphibia; order Anura; family Leptodactylidae; genus Engystomops; species Engystomops pustulosus. The sequence continues at coordinate 30,871,454 of NC_092418.1, forward strand.
TGAGCTCTCCGATCACCACGTCTAAACCTTTACCATTCACAATGTGACTTTCTCTGAAGGAGCAGCTGTAACTGCACATCCTAAGGCTACATTCACACTAATGTATGGGGGACGTATATACGGCCGACGTATATACGGCCGATATACGTCCCCCATACACTTCTATGGGCGCACGGCACCCTACGGGAGCGGTACAGTGCCGCACACGTGCGGCACCGTACCGTTCCGTACCCGGGAAAAAGATAGGACCTGTCCTATCTTTTCCCGTAATACGGGGCCGTGCGCCATAGGTTGCTATGGAGAGGGGCGGGGGTGAGCTGCGCTCACCTCCTCCTCCTCTCCCCGTACACTGCCGTTGCCCGCTATGGTACGGTACGGGCGGGCAACGGCAGTGTGAATATAGCCTTATAGGAAGAGAGAAAATCCACTGGAAATGAACTTAAAACAGATGAATTCCTTACCTGTTCCTCCCAGGGGTCGTCTGCTTTGTAGAATGTACCTGCAAAATGTAAACCATGGGGCGCACCAGGAGATGCCTCAGACATCACATTAATGACCATATTGTGATCATTAGGGAAGGTTTTAAGAAACACTTTCTCACTTCACTATAAAAAGTCCATAACTGCAGTCCCAAATCTCTCAGGATCCATGTTATATCAATTAGTGATAACATAATGGGGGGGGGGACAATTATATATCCAAGATGTCTATGGGGGAATCTCACATTATTTTATTGATTCGCTGTCACAAAAGGGTCTTGACACTGATTTAGGGACCTTTGGTTTTCTTTAAAGAAGACCTCTCGCCCTTACAAAATGCACTAGGATCTGCCTAACAAAATCAGCAGCTTCTAGCACTTCCCCTTTTTGAAAACCCTCCAATAAATCTAGAAGACACTGCAGCGCCGTATCCTCAAAAAACCAAACCAAACCCACAGCGGTCCGGCATATTCATGAGGGGGCGGTCCAAGGCGCTGCCTTTTCCCCGGACTGCTCCTCCCACGCCATAGGCTGATGGTGACTGCCGGGCTGATGGTGACTTCACGGACCACCTTATAAATCTTCCGGACCACTGTAAACTCAGTCCGGCATTTTGAGGGTGCGGTGCTACAGTGTCTGGTAACTCTATTGGCGGGTTTCCGTAAAGCTAGCAGTTTATCACTGCTAATAATGGGGTAGCGCTAGCAGCTCCTTACTTTAGGAAGCTGCTCCTAGTGCGATTTTTAAGAGTGACAGGTCCTCTTTTCTTATTATTTGCAATATCCCATAATTATTACATGAATCTTTATGTTACTTTATCATTATTTTTCCCAGTGTTTGTTGATCCCTGTAATTTGTACCATAATATTTGTATCATATTGTATTTTATTATTCTTTACACAAATGTTATCATTCAGAAAAATCTTTAGTATATTCTGATACACGGAACTACTTATAATTTCTTACTAACATTTATTAATACTGATCTAATATTGTATGTCAGAATAAATGTCATTATTGTTTGTCAATATTCTATAATATTTCTAGGATAACCCAATAGAACAGATTACTGCCGAAAATGTGTCTATTTTATTATTGTAATCCTGCTACCATCTGGATTGGCCGATCCTGAGCTCTGCCTAATCAGAGTTCTTGCTGCTGTTATTGAAAAGTCTACAACAAGGATTAGGGTCATAGGAAGCCATTAATCACAAGAGCGGCTAATTTGGAGACTGTCTGCCCAACACCATACACCACTTTGCCCTTAAAGGGGCACCCACCAAGTGTGGGTGAATCATTGCCTAAAGGTTCAGGTCCAGCTGCGGCTCCCCTGGTTTCTAATCCAACTGTTCAGAAGTTCCCTGCTCTGCCATATTCAGGAGGACCTGTATATATATATATATATATATATATATATATATATATATATATATATTAATGGGGTTCTCTCTATATATGTTTTTCTTGGGGGTTGCACAAATGTATTACTGGGTGGTTGTATATACAGTATATGAATTACTGGGGGCTGAATACATATGTATTAATTTTTGCTGTATAATATATATGTATGTATATATATATATATATATATATATATATATATATATATATATATATATAGCCCCCAGTAATATATATATATATATATATACCCCCCTGTAATATATATTTATTACAGGGAGCTTTATATATAATACTGGATATTACTGGGGGCTGTATATATAATACTGGTGGCTGTATATATATTACTGGGGGCTGTATATGTATTACTGGGGGCTGTATATGTATTACTGGGGGGTGTATATATTTATTACAAGTAACATTTACTTTTTTGAAAACAATCATGTGTGCACCAGAGCCCTCCACCACCCTTATTCCTTTACTTCCCAATATATCAGCTCTAGGACCCTGCACATTTTCTTGGTTTGAGGATGCAAGTGCAAGGATCTTTATGCTGTATATGTTTTAATCTGGAAATTGTGTGTTAATAATTTATAAATGTGCATGTATATGGATATGTATGTATACGTGTATATAATGTGTTAGTAATCCACAATTTAGTGTTCAAAAAAAGTAGCATCAAAAAGGCTCCAGTTTGGGGCTGCCACATTACATGAACCTGGGTATATAAAGTAGGCGGCTTTTTCCTCACAAAGTTTTGACTTTATTGAAGTCTTAGGATCTAAACTCGATAAGATTCTATCGAGTATAAGCCGACTCGAGTATAAGCCGAGGGTGGGAAATGCATTGGTCACACCCCCCCCCTGTATATATCCAGCAGCCCCCCAGTATATAGCCAGCCCCCAGTAGTATATAGCTTGCCAGCCCCTGCCCCCAGTATATACCCTGCCAGACCCAGACCCAGTACATAGCCAGCCCCTGCCCCAGTATATACCCTGCCAGCCCCTGACCCAGTACATAGCCAGCCCCTGCCCCAGTATATAGCCTGCCAGCCCCTGTTCTCCAGTATACAGCCTGCCAGCCCCTGTGCCCCAGTATACAGCCTGTCAGCCCCTGTGCCCCAGTATATAGCCTGCCAGCCCCTGTGCCCCGGGTCGTTTTTTTTTTTACTCGAGTATGAGTTTGTGCTTACACTCGAGTATATACGGTAATATAATATTTATATATATGTATGTAGTTTGACACAGAATCTGAAATTTAAAAAGACTACTCAGTTTTAAAATTCCCCACTGCAGCACTTATCTCTACTAAGGGTGATGCCACACATGGCGTTTTGAGCCCGTTTTTGGTCCATTTTTAAGCAGTCTGTTAAAAAATGCATCAGTTTTCTAAAAACGCATGCGTTTTTTGAAAACGCATCAGTTTTTGACCAGTTTTAATTAAGAAGATTTGTAAAACCTGTCAAAAACGGTTGCGTTTTCGAAAAACACATGCGTTTTTTAACGCATGCGTTTAACAGACGGACCCAAAACGGGTTCAAAACTAAGGGTGCAGCCACACATTCAGTTTTTCAGACGCAGTTTTTGAAGCCAAAAGCAGGTATGGATGATAATGATTGAGGACTTAACATTGAGGGTGCGGTCACATGCCGCGTTTAACGCATGCGTTTAAAAACACATTGCAACAGCTGAAGAGAGATTTGCCTAATTAAACAGCTGTTAGTGCAAGTGTTAACATCGCGTTAATGCATGTGTTTGTTAACATACCGTTAACATACGCATTAACATAAGTGTTAACGTTGGTGTTTTGTACACGCGCGTGTTAAGATCTGTTTAATTAGGCAAATCTCTCATTAGCTGTTACAATGCGGTTTTAAACGCATTAGTTAAACGGGGCATGTGACTGCGCCCTGAGAGCTGCTACTCCTCCTCTATTTTCACTCCACTCCAGGTTTTGGCATCAAAAACTGCATCTGAAAAACTGAACTTGTGCACTCACCCCACCCTCAGGTGTATTCACACATAGCGCTAAAGTTGCATTTACAAACGCAATGCTAGGGCCCAGGTGCAGGTCTCCGCCAGATTGCATAAGCGTTTTCAGTAGTTACCAATCACATGCGTTTCCACCCAAATGCATATGCGATGGGGCTATGGCACGCCCCTGTGAGCATTGATTCAGCTTCTAAACCAAAGCAAAGCAGTGTGTGTGACCACATCCTTAGGGTGCTGTCACTATGTACGTTCTTGGCCATGCGTTTTTGAATGTGTACCATGCGTTTGGCTGGTTTGACCCTGTTTTATCTTAATTTCTAGGCAGCTGTGAAACGGATTGAAACCAGCCAAGCGTGGTAAACATACAAAAACGCATGCGCTTTCAGTCCGTCAAAAAACAGTCCAAAATATTTTATCTGTGTGTATGGGTGCAGCGCACTTTATATACATGTGGATAATTATAGGTTAATGTGTAAGGTGGCCACTGACTGTATATAGATCTATGAGTAAGGGTATATTCACACTAACGTGTGCTCGCCCGGCCGTAGTGCGCTGCTCACCCCTCCCCTCTCCATAGGAAGCAGCGCCGCCAGCCAATCTTACAGCCGGAGATAGAGCTTCTTCTATCATATCTGGAGTGTTTGCAGAGTACAGTGACTATACGTTGTACTCCCCGTTTTAAGCCCTTTTCCCCTTTATCTTTTTTCATCTTTAATTGTGGTAATATGCTAATTTACCAAAGAGGCTACTGGGGCGTGGAGTAGCCGGAGCTGAGTCTACATGGTGCAGCTACGAGAAGCAGCAGTCCCTCGTCTGCGAATCCGGTGTACTGCGCATGTGCAAATTGGCAAATTAGCATATTACCACAATTAAAGATTAAAAAAAGGTAAAGGGGACTAAAGGATTAGCCCTTAAAGGGGCTCTCCTTACATACATTAGAGGCACCTACCACCGGATTTACCTTAATAGGTAGATCCATGGTGGTAGGTTTCCTTTAAGGGGGTTCTGACTGTCTACATGTATATACACTGTCTTTATATACATAAGTACAATGAGGCCCCTGATTGTATATAGGTATATATATACCTGTATATAAGTATTTAAAACCGGTCCCTCTGCTCATATGTTCACAAAATTGAAATATAAAAATGTCTGTAACTTTACGCTTACGATCTTCGCTCTTCTATGAACCAGCGCTCTTCCTGTGTGGTAAAGCAGGAAGACTTCATCCAGGAATAGGTTCACATTCACACCTCCGGATACTGGCGCTTTTCTTCCCTCCAGCGATCACACGGACATGTATCAGTGTCCTCACTATAGGAGATAATACACACATAGCGCAGCCTGTACGGGGGAAAGCTTCTTTACTAGTCGTATAATCACATCTGGTACAAAGAACAGAACTTTTATATCCCCATCAGTGTGACAGCCAGTCATCCACGCCCGGCCCTGGGTTACCCCAATATGGCTTCTCCTGGGGGCTGCGCTATTATCAGAATAACATTACATTGGGGAAAACATTATTTATAATAAATCATTGGGATTGTCCTTCATACACTGCACTATGTACATATGGAGGCGATGGGTTTAATATTTGTAATTTTTGTGGTTGGTGGGGGGGGGTTGTTTATGTTAAGATTGAATAATTAATTTAGGGGGGGTTGTAAATATATTAATGACATTGGGGGATCATAACTTGGGACAATAAGTCATGAAATCAGCAAAGATAAAATAATGTAAAACCAACTAGGGAGATTTAAAAAAAAAAAAAAGAGTTTTAGCCGCACTTTTCTATTCCTAAATATCTGAGCACCTCGAGAGGGGTAAATGTAGAGCGGATAGTCTCACCCTGCATCAGCCTCCTCCTCCTGTATTAGACATTACTACAACTAAGGCGTTTTGTTACCTTACACTGACTTGTAGATAATGTTAGTAAACCTCCCCATCACCTACAACCTAGAGAGATATTTCTGCCTGATAATTGTAATAAATTCCCAGATAATCACAGCACAAACACATAGTATACATGCGGTTTCCCCCAGCGATGTGTGAACAAGGCCAAAAAGAGCAGATCCCATGCGCAGCAGGACTTCCATGGAGCCGTCTCCTCCCAGATGTCTCCTCTAGTAACACATTCTGCTTCTGTTCAGCTGTTGTGATGTCACAGCTCCGGCTCCTCGTGTCCCAATATTCCATCACGTGACTTATGTAGCCCTGGTATAAGTGCAGCCCACAATCATTATTACTATTATATATCCCAAGTTTTACATTAAAATTAAGCCTCTAATTTTGTCATTTCTTCTGTCACTCATATAACCGCTGTCTAAGATTCATTTCCCTCATAACTTGATGTTTAATAAATAAAAAATCCCAAATTTCGGCCTAAATAGAATTACACTGTTATGCTGATAATTTGGTTACATCTTGGTATTAGGTGGATGAATAAATCTCACTACTAGATGGTGATTTGGAGCTTTCTACATTTATATGGGAAATTCAATAATACAACAGTTTGCAGTAAGACTATAAGGTTCTTCTAGAGCAGGGGAGGGCAATCCATCTTCAATTTGGATTGGTTTTAGTGACCTGGACTGATATACATAACTCAGTTCTACCCAATACCTACCCTGTTTCCTTGAAAATAAGACCTAGAGCAATTTTTTTCACACTTATTAATATAAGGCCTCCCCTGAAAATAAGACCTAGCGGCAGCCAATACTACGGCTCAGCACACGCCATACATTAGCATTAGTAGATCATTTAGATACTGCAAGCAGAATGGCAGCTTCACGGACGAGGGTGTGCAGCTTCTCGTAGCTGCGTTCTGAAGATATCTGGGTAGGAGGATCAAAGAGGCTACTGGGGCGTGGAGTAGCAGCGCAGTGTAGCCTCAGCTCCGGATACTCCACACCCCAGTAGCCTATTTGGCAAATAAGCATATTACCACAATTAAAGGTTAAAAAAGATAAAAGTGCTCTCCTTACATACATTAGAGGCACCTACCTTAATAGGTAGATCCATGGTGGTAGGTTTCCTTTAAGGGGGCTCTGACTGTCTACATGTATATACACTGTCTTTATATACATAAGTACAATGGGGCCACTGAGTGTATATAGGTAAATATGTAATGGGGGCCACTAATTGTATATAGCTATATATATATATATATATATATATATATATATATATATATATATACCTGTATATATGTATTTAGGATATATATATATATATATATATATATACAGGGTACCTGATACTGTTGCTGAATTGTGTTGGCACATACCCATATACGGTCTTGCGGAGAGTCCCAAACCGGTCCCTCTGCTCATATGTTCACAAAATTGAAATATAACGCCGTCTGTAACTTTACGCTTACGATCTTCGCTCTTTGCAGGAAGCAGGAAGACTTCATCCAGGAATAGGCTCACATTCAGACCTCCGGATAGATTGATAAGATTGAATAATTAATTTAGGGGGGATTGTAAATATATTAATTGGGGGATCATAACTTGGGACAAAAAGTCAGGAAATCAGATAAGATAAAATAATGTTTAAAAGTAGAGATGAGCGAGCACTAAAATGCTCGGGTACTCGTTATTCGAGGCGAACTTTTCCCGATGCTCGAGTGCTCGTTTCAAATAACGAGCCCCATTGAAGTCAATGGGAGACTTGAGCATTTTTCAAGGGGACCAAGGCTCTGCACAGGGAAGCTTGGCCAAACACCTGGGAACCTCAGAAAAGGATGGAAACACCACGGAAATGGACAGGAAACAGCAGGGGCAGCATGCATGGATGCCTCTGAGGCTGCTTAATCGCACCATTATGCCAAAATTATGGGCAACAGCATGGCCATGACAGAGTGACCGAATGAGGCTAGATAGCATCTAAAACATCAAATAATTGACCCTGACACTATAGGGGACGGCATGCAGAGGCAGCGGCAGCGGCAGCAGCGGCAGGCTAGAGAGTGTCATGGCAACATACCCTAAATGGACTCAGGCTTCAAACCAATGGGTGGCAGAGAGGAACCAAAGGAGGTGAGCAAGAAGCGCTCAAATAATATCGGTACATGATAAAAGTTTGCCAGTATATTTTGTGGATTACACAGCAGGGTGGCGACAAAGTTAACATGGAAGCCATGAAAACAATCCAAAATTCTGCCTGACACAGCTCGTTTGATAAGGGGACCATGTATGGAGGCAGTGAACTAGTAGTAGATTAAAGGTGCTGCAGTTAAAACTATGTTAGTTGGATCTTGGCATGGAGCTGGCGCTCCGCTGCCAGGCGAGCTTTCGCCAATCCAAGCCCCTGTCTCTAGGCTACTCCCCAAACAGCACTTCTAAGAACCTTTTGTATAAGATCAAGTATAGTAGCGTTCTTATAAGTTTGGGATATGGCGGGTGAGGGGAATGTAAACATCTGCGCAAGAAGCGCTGAAATAATATCCGTAAATGAAAAAAGTTTTCCAGTATATTTTGTGGCTTACACAGCACGGTGGCGACAAAGTTAACAAGTTTGATGTGGAATGCCCTGTAATAGCTCTTGGGCGGTGTGCCTTTTATCACCTAGGCTCAGCAGTTTGAGCACCGCCTGCTGTCGCTTAGCGACGGCACTGCTGCTGTGCCTAGAGCTACCGACTGATAGCGCCATGCCCACGGATGGTAATTCAGAGGAGGAGGAGGTGGAGGAGGGGTGGGAGGAGGAGGAGGCATAGTAGGCCTGAAACACCTGGACCGAGGTAGGCCCCGCAATCCTCTGCGTCGGCAGTATATGACCAGCCGCAGGGTCAGACTCGGTCCCAGCCTCCACCAAGTTAACCAGAGGAGCAGGTAGGTGGCCCTCCAGAAAAATTGAATAGATTGAGTGCCTGTATGTGGCAGTCCAAAAAAGTTTTCAAACCAGAGGAGCAGGTAGGTGGCCCTCCAGAAAAATTGAATAGATTGAGTGCCTGTATGTGGCAGTCCAAAAAAGTTTTCAAACCAGAGGAGCAGGTAGGTGGCCCTCCAGTAAAAATGGAATAGATTGAGTGCCTGTATGTGGCAGTCCAAAAAATTTTTCAAACCAGAGGAGCAGGTAGGTGGCCCTCCAGAAAAATGGAATAGATTGAGTGCCTGTATGTGGCAGTCCAAAAAATTTTTCAAACCAGAGGAGCAGGTAGGTGGCCCTCCAGAAAAATGGAATAGATTGAGTGCCTGTATGTGGCAGTCCAAAAAAGTTTTCAAACCAGAGGAGCAGGTAGGTGGCCCTCCAGAAAAATTGAATAGATTGAGTGCCTGTATGTGGCACTCCCAAAAATTGTTTAAAACAGAGGACCGGGTCGGTGGCCCTCCATAAAAATTAAATGCATAAAGTACTATAGCTAGAGCCAGTGGGCCCTGTCAAAAAATAGCCAGTTTCCTCTGCTTTACTGTACAAAGAGGAGGAGAAGGAGGAAAATGAGGAGGAGGTTGAGCTTCCTTCACCTGGTGGAGATTGGAAATTAGGAGAAATCCAGGCTTTATTCATCTTGATAAGCTTCAGCCTGTCAGCGCTGTCAGTCGACAGGCGTGTGCGCTTATCGGTGATGATGCCACCAGCTGCACTGAAAACCCGCTCGGACAAGACGCTAGCGGCAGGGCAGGCAAGAACCTCCAAGGCGTACAGCGCCAGTTCGTGCCACATGTCCAGCTTTGAAACCCAGTAGTTGTAGGGAGCTGTGTGATCATTTAGGATGATGGTATGGTCAGCTACGTACTCCCTCACCATCTTTCTGTAAAGATCAGCCCTACTCTGCCGAGACTGGGGACAGGTGACAGTGTCTTGCTGGGGTGACATAAAGCTGGCAAAAGCCTTGTAAAGCGTACCCTTGCCAGTGCTGGACAAGCTGCCTGCTCGCCTACTCTCCCTCGCTACTTGTCCCGCAGAACTACGCACTCTGCCGCTAGCGCTGTCAGAAGGGAAATACTGTTTCAGCTTGTGCAACAGGGCCTGCTGGTATTCATGCATTCTCACACTCCTTTCCTCTCCAGGGATGAGAGTGGAAAGATTTTGCTTGTACCGTGGGTCCAGGAGAGTGAACACCCAGTAATCGGTGCTGGAATAAATTCTTTGAACGTGAGGGTCACGGGATAGGCAGCCTAGCATGAAATCTGCCATATGCGCCAGAGTACCAACGCGTAAGAATTCACTCCCCTCACTGGCCTGACTGTCCATTTCCTCCTCCTCCAACTCCTCCAACTCCTCTTCTTCTGCCCATACACGCTCAACAGTGAAGGACTCAACAATGGTCCCCTCTTGTGTCTCGCCAACATTCTCCTCCTCTTCCTCCTCATCCTCCTCCACCTCCACCTCCTCCGATATGCGCTGAGAAACAGACCTAAGGGTGCTTTGGCTATCAACAAGGGAATCTTCTTCCCCCGTCTCTTGTGACGAGCGCAAAGCTTCCGACTTCATGCTGATCAGAGATTTTTTCAACAGGCCAAGCAGCGGGATGGTGAGGCTGATGATGGCGGCATCGCCACTGACCATCTGTGTTGACTCCTCAAAGTTACTCAGCACCTGACAGATAACAGACATCCACGTCCACTCCTCATTGTAGACTTGAGGAAGCTGACTGACCTGACTACCAGTTCTGGTGGAAGTTGACATCTGGCAGTCTACAATCGCTCGGCGCTGCTGGTAAACTCTGGATAACATGGTCAGTGTTGAATTCCACCTCGTGGGCACGTCGCACAACAGTCGGTGAGCGGGCAGTTGGAGGCGGCGCTGCGCTGCCCTGAGAGTGGCAGCATCTGTGCTGGACTTCCTGAAATGCGCACAGATGCGGCGCACCTTCGTGAGCAAATCAGACAGATTGGGGTATGTCTTGAGGAAACGCTGAACTATCAGATTTAACACATGGGCCAGGCATGGCACATGTGTCAGTCTGCCGAGTTGCAGAGCCGCCACCAGGTTACGGCCGTTGTCACACACAACCATGCCTGGCTTCAGGTTTAGCGGTGCCAGCCACAGATCAGTCTGCGCCGTGATGCCCTGTAATAGTTCTTGGGCGGTGTGCCTTTTATCGCCTAGGCTCAGCAGTTTGAGCACCGCCTGCTGTCGCTTAGCGACGGCACTGCTGCTGTGCCTAGAGCTACCGACTGATGGCGCCATGCCCACGGATGGTCGTTTGGAGGAGGAGGTGGAGGAGGGGTGGGAGGAGGAGGAGGCATAGTAGGCCTGAAACACCTGGACCGAGGTAGGCCCCGCAATCCTCGGCGTCGGCAGTATATGACCAGCCGCAGGGTCAGACTCGGTCCCAGCCTCCACCAAGTTAACCCAATGTGCCGTCAGCGATATATAGTGGCCCTGCCCGGCAGCACTCGTCCACGTGTCCGTGGTCAGGTGGACCTTGTCAGAAACGGCGTTGGTCAGGGCACGGATTATGTTGTCTGACACGTGCTGGTGCAGGGCTGGAACGGCACATCGGGAAAAGTAGTGGCGGCTGGGGACCGAATACCAAGGGGCGGCCGCCGCCATGAGGCTGCGAAAGGCCTCGGTCTCTACTAGCCTGTAGGGCAGGGCAGCATCTCCAGGCTTAGCAATCTGGAGATGTGCACATTAAGGGCTTGGGCGTGCGGGTGGGTTGCACTATATTTGCGTTTCCGCTCCAGCGTCTGGGGTATGGAGAGCTGAACGCTGGTGGATGCTGTGGAGGATCGTGGAGGCGACGATGGGGTTTTTGTGGCAGGGTCCTGGGCAGGGGGCTGACTATCAGCTGACACAGGGGAAGGAGCAGTGGTGTGCACGGCCGGAGGTGAACGCGCTTGTTGCCACTGAGTGGGGTGTTTAGCATTCATATGCCTGCGCATACTGGTGGTAGTTAAGCTATTAGTGGTGGAACCCCTGCTGATCCTGGTTTGGCAAATGTGGCACACCACAGTCCGTCGGTCATCCGGTGTTTCCTAAAAGAACCTCCAGACTTCTCAAAATCTAGCCCTCGCCGCAGGAGCCCTCGCCACGGGAGCTTCACTAGTTGACACATTTGGCGCTGATGCACCAGCTCTGGCCCTGCCTCTCCGTCTGGCCCCACCACTGCCTCTTCCAACCTGTTCTGGTCGAGGACTCTCCTCCGTCTCAGAAGCACTGTGTTCACCCGGCCTCTCAACCCAGCTTGGGTCTGTCACCTCATCATCCTCCGATCCCTCAGTCTGCTCCTCCCTCGGACTTCCTGCCCTGACAACAACTTCCCCACTGTCTGACAACCGTGTCTCCTCATCGTCGGACACCTCTTTACACACTTCTTCCAGTACGTCAACAAGGTCATCATCACCCACAGACTGCGACTGGTGGAAAACCTGGGCATCGGAAAATTGCTCATCAGCAACCGGACAAGTGGTTTGTGACTGTGGGAAGGGTCCAGAAAACAGTTCCTCAGAGTATGCCGGTTCAAATGGCAAATTTTGCTGGGAGGGGGCAGACTGGGGGGGAGGAGGCTGAGGTGCAGGAGCTGGAGGAGTGCCGATTTCGGTGACATGGGTGGACTGCGTGGAAGACTGACTGGTGGACAAATTGCTCGAAGCATTGTCGGCAATCCACGACATCACCTATTCGCACTGTTCTGGCCTCAACAGTGCTCTACCACGAGTCCCAGTAACTTCAGACATGAACCTAGGGAGTGTAGCTCTGCGGCGTTCCCCTGCTCCCTCATAAGCAGGTGGTGTCTCACCCCGCCCAGGACCACGGCCTCTGACCCCTGCAGTAGTTGGACGCCCACGTCCCCGCCCTCGTCCTCTACCCCTAGCCCTCGGGTTAAACATTTTGAAAATGAGAGTTATAACTTTAATTTTTTTTTTAACTTTTTTTTGTGTTTTTTTTTTTTGTGTGTTTTTTAGTTTTTAAAACCAAACGATGCTATCCTATTGCTATGGCTATTTTCTAGCCAAGTATGAAAGCACACTGCTATGCCAGATGAGATGACACTGAGTTATTAAAAAAATAAACGTAAAATAAAAAAGGAAATGGCAGACTGTGCCTAATTGAAATCCAACCCCGGGCCCTAATAAATTTTCCCACTTCGGTCTTTGCGATGGATATGTGCGTCACTAAGCGCAAAACACAGTGGTCGCAAGTCTCACTCCAAATTGCTCACAATTTGCTAGTAGATGCACTGCAGCAACTACAGCCACCAGCAGATCAACCAGAAATCAAATATATATAACGCTACTGTAGGCGTAAGTAAGCCGTTTGGATTCTCCTATGGCTATTTTCTAGCCAAGTATTAAAGCACACTACTATGCAAGATGAGATGACGCTGAGTTATGAAAAAAATAAACGTAAAATAAAAAAGGAAATGGCAGACTGTGCCTAATTGAAATACAACCCCGGGCCCTAATAAATTTTCCCACTTCGGTCTTTGCGATGGATATGTGTGTCACTAATAATTAATAATAAATTATTTTTATGGTATAGTGAACGGCCAAAAAAACCCAGAAAAAAAATCTTTCCAAAAATTGATGATTTTTATTTCCTCCACCAACAAAGAGTTAATAAAATCTTATCAATTAGCTATAGATGCCCCAAAATTATGCACCAGAAAAGTGCATCTCATGTGGCATAAAATAAGCCCCTATATCTCCACTTTAAAAAAAGAAAAAAAAATTATAGCCTGTACAATGTGACAATGCAAATCTACTCTGGATGGGGCCTCCTTCCATTCTATGCCCGGTCCTGCGCCCATACAGCAGTCACCACCACATATGGGGTATCACCACACTTGGGAAAAATTGTCAAACTTTAATCCATTGCGAATGTTTAATTTTCCACCCAAAATGAATGTTTTGTCCAAAAATATTACAATTTGTAGACCGCACCTCCATTTAGTTTTAACCCCTATAACACCTAAAGGGTAAACAAACTTCTTAAAAGTGCTTTTTCATACATTGAGGACTATAGTTTCCATAATGGGGTAATTTACTAGTCTTTCTATTATTTAGGCCTCTCGCAGTCAATTGAAAGCTCGTCAGGTCCCTAGAAATACAGGTTTTGGCGATTTTCCAAAAAATTAGAAAAATGGCACCCAAATTCTAAGCCTCATAACATTCTAGGAAAATACATGGAATCTTAAAAAACCCATGCTAAAATAAAGTAGACATTTAAGAAATGAGGTATGAATTAATTTGGGAGGACTTTTAACTTTTTGAAATTTTTGAAAATTTTTGCCAAATTTCTGTTTTTTCATAACTAAACACAAAAGATATCATCCAAATTTTTAAACTAATTTGAAGTACAATATGTGACGAGAAAACAATCTCAAAATCCCCTGGATATGTTAAAGCGTTCCAAAGCTATAACCACTTATAGTGACACAGGGCGGATTTGAAAAACGTCCTGTTATATTCCTGATTTATGGATTTAGGCCAGGGGTTACCAACATTTATTGGTACAAGGACTGCACCAGTAAACAGCATCCTAGATACAACGACCACAGTACAGCAATAAACACCACCCCAGACAATGATAATTCATACACAATAATACTGGAGACCCCAGAGCAGACCAATAATACTGGAGACCCCAGAGCAGACCAATAATACTGGAGACCCCAGAGCAGACCAATAATACTGGAGACCCCAGAGCAGACCAATAATACTGGAGACCCCAGAGCAGACCAATAATACTGGAGACCCCAGAGCAGACAAAAAAATAAATAAATCATCTCCTTTCCTGGCTCCTCTTCAACTCACTGCACCACACTGCAGCTCTTTCTATAGCCTCTTTTTTTCTATTCTGCTCTGTGTCCTGAGCTAGTTGTATGAGGCGCCATCAGGACCTAGAACAGTACTGTGCCAGGAGCAGGAGAGGACCCGGGAGCAATACAGTACAGCTGACAAGTACTTACCACTCCCGAGGCTGCTCTGGCACAGGACACAGAGCGGGAGGAGAGGACATGGGTGTAGTGAGGACTTTTTAGCTGCACTCACTGCTACCCGGCCTCCTGCACAAACGAACGCTTCCATCAGTTTTGGAAGTACTCATTGGACTCATTGGTTTTGCAACCCTTTTCCGGGCTTTCAATTGAGAAGAATATGTGCTGCACTATATGTACATGCTCAGTAGTGAAGCTCCTCTGCTATAAATCAGAAGAAATGAGCACTGGAAAAGAATGCCTGCTCTCATGTTAGAACCACTAGTAATTAGAATAATTGATGAGTCAATTAGTGAGTTGGAGTCGGAAGTTTGTAGTGTGCATACATGAAGAGTAACCCTGTGGGCACTAAGTTACTTGTAATCTAGCTGAATGGGGGCTTCTGGAGCTTGGCAACTGTATTAAAGCATTGTTTTGTAAAGGTTTAGTTGATGGGACCTGCACCAACCTGTTTTCATTTACAGCACATGATCTGAATATAATGTAATGATGTAACATTTAAGGTTTATGGTAGAGTATAAAAAAACTGTCTCTCATCTGCCTCATAATATAATTTTTGCAACAGGGTGACCCAGAGAAAACAAGCTCAACCCAAAGAGGAGACTTCTACCTTACTGGAGACCGAGGCACCAAGGATGAAGATGGTTACTTCTGGTTTGTTGGAAGATCAGATGATGTTATTTTATCTTCTGGGTAAATTTATTTTTTTAAGCACAGTGGAGCTCTTCTGCATTATAGTTTACAGCTGCCAATCAGAGCTTGGTAATAATGGAGCAAAACTTAGGTTGACTTCTTAAACTACTCCTGCTGCTAGTTGGCGTAGTTCTGCTCAAAAACCATGCAAACATTGAACTGAAATGCTCGTATGGTCTTCCGTGCGCATAAAGAACAAGCCGCTTGTATCGTGCGACTGCGTCCTTAGTTACCACCCCCTCCGCTTGTATCACTAAGATCGCGGTCGCGTTATTCCAGCGGCTTGTCCTTTATGTGTATGGAAGCGATAAGGGGACCACGATCTTAGTGATACAAGTGGAAGGGGTGGTAACTAAGGTCGCATGATACCAGTGGCTTGTTCTTTATGCGCACGGAAGTGCTTTACAAGCCGCCGGTATTGCGCGACAGCGTCCTTAGTTACCACCCCCTCCGCTTGCATCACTAAGATCACGGCCGCGTTATACCAGCGGCTTGTTCTTTATGCACACAGAAGCGCTTTACAAGCCACTGTTATAACGGGACCGCGATCTTAGATCCGACTTACATACAAAATCGACTTAAGTAGAAACCGACAGTCCCTATCTTGTACGTAACCCGGGGACTGCCTGTATAACCCTGAAATACCTTGCATCAGCTCAGGGTGAGCTGGTGCCGGAGCATATCTTCATAATTTTCAGAAACCACTGTATTGCTTGAAAAACTTGTTTATTCATTAGATTTCAACCCCCCTTCGGCGTGCTATCATACGTTCTCAGTGCACCATGTGCGCCACCGTGCGTGCGCCGGAATAAGAAGTGCCGTAGAGCCGGTGACGTCACCGAACTCTCAGGCACACTCGCACCTGCGCAACTTCAAATTTTTATCCTGGCCGGCTTCGCACATGAAGTTGTACAGGCACGATTGTGCCTGAGAGTTCTGTGACATCACCGGCTCTACGGCACTTCTTATTCCGGCGCACGCACGGTGGCGCACATGGTGCGCTGAGAACGTATGATAGCACGCCGAAGGGGGGTTGAAATCTAATGAATAAACAAGTTTTTCAACGTGTGCGAAGCCGGCCAGGATAAAAATTTGAAGTTGCGCAGGTGCGAGTGTGCCTGACAGCTCGGTGATGTCCCCGGCTCTCCGGCACTTCGTATTCGGGTGCAACGCGCGGTGGAGCACATGGTGCGCTGAGAACGTATGATAGTACGCCGAAGGGGGGTTGAAATCTAATGAATGAACGAGTTTTTCAAGCAATACAGCGGTCTTTGAAAATAATAAAGATATGCTCTGGCACCAACTCACCCTGAGCTGGTGCAAGGTATTTTAGGGTTAGAACTACCATTTTAAAGTGGTAGGTTTCCTTTAAAGGGAAACTTACCCCATTAAACTACTAGTCCTCTCATCTAGGGTATGACATATTCTTTCTAGAATTTTTTGTGAAGTCTCATCAGATTAAAAATATCCTCCAAAGTCATGTGAAAATGAGCAGAGAAGAGAAATATTTTGCCTGATATGAGTAAAGGTTAGAGGCTGCAGGAGGAGTGTCTCTTCTGACGGGCCTATCTTCTCTTTTATAGTACATAAAACCTGCTACTTTTGTCATATTAAAGATAAGATCCTGTTGTAATAAGATGTCTGTGTAAATATATCATTCTGATAGTAGCCCGGTGTGTATAAAATGCTTAAAATTTTCTGTTTCATGCATAACATCATGTCTGATGAAGAGAACTAGTATTGAAAGCTCAAGAATAAAATCTGATTTCTTAAGTTTACTCATCTTCAATACGCATGAATACAGAGATAAGGCAATAAACTAAAATTAAGACCCCAGACCAAATAGTGCAGGTCATGATCCAAGAAAATAAATAACACTACAGACCCTCCAACCAGAAAATACATAACTCAGACCTCAGATCAGACAAAAAAATAATAATCCAGACCCCAGACCAGACAACATAATAATAGAACAGAGCCCAGATGAGATAAAAACATAGATCCCAGACAATGAATATTTTACATTTTGGACCAGATAATAATTAATATTTATCTATGTAGATATCGTATTGGACCATTTGAAATAGAGAGTGCTTTGATAGAGCACCCCGCTGTTGCAGAATCTGCCGTGGTCAGCAGTCCTGACCCAATCCGAGGAGAGGTAAGTGTCATCTCATACCGGTGTATATTGTTGCCATATTGTGATTCCCTCAAGTAGAGACACGAGCTATAAGATGCATATAAAATCTATACATACATATTCCGACCTGTAACCTTTACAGTGAGAGAGATAAAAGTATGGGAGGAATTTGCATTATTATTGCCAGTGGAAGGTCCTTCTTGAGGGGGTGATCAAGAATTTTGCCTCCCAATATGGCTGACAGGAAGTAGCTGCCTGATGGTGAAAAAACTTCTGAAGTCAAAGGTTGTATATATGGGTCAGGAGCAAGATTTTAATTTTGTATGTTATCAAATCATTAAGTGATTATTAAAAAAGTCTCAATACAAATCATGTCATATGTTACTGCACAGGTGGTAAAAGCCTTTGTGGTCCTGTCCCCTACATACACTGGACACGACCAGGAGGCGCTGACTAAAGAGCTACAAGAACATGTCCAGAAAGTCACAGCCCCTTACAAATACCCGAGAAAGGTCTGTATCCTCAGAACCAAACCCAATATCTCACAAGAATTTGCGGGAACTTGTACTGACTTAATCTTTTTTGTTTCCAAGATTGAATTTGTTCAACAGCTACCGAAGACAGTCAGCGGGAAGATCCGGAGGAATGAACTGAGAAACAAGGAATGGGGGAAAGCCTAAAAATAACAAGAACAAAGTAGTATAGATAGTGTATTTTTGTCCAGGAATCACTGTACGACATGAATATAAATAATCTCTATGACTTATTAAAGGGGTTGTCCTCAGGGGTATGAATTAAGCGGGTGCAGGTAGTGCAGTCGCAACTGGGCTCAAGAGGCTCAGGGGCCCATTAGTTGTCCCCTGGCAACTAGTACTATAACCCATACATCATACTTGGGTGGGGGGGGGCTGGCACTTTGCACTGGGGCCTATTAGCTTCACGTTACGTCACCGGTTGTCCTGTTTGTACAAAGAGACTGCACCAGTGACCTTACATGGAAGGAGTCATATAAGTGGCCCTTGTGTAAAAACGGAGACTGGTTCTCATGTAGGCGACGTGATGGAGTCAAGATAGGAAGTATGCATAAGCTCTTCTGGTATTTTTAGACCCACCCCTGCTAATAAGCAGTAAAATTTTGGGGTTATAGTCAATAAAAGCATTTAATAGAATACTAGAAACAATGCAGAACAACATATTTCCTAACAATCTGATCATGACCTGTAAATTATGACCTCACTCTATAAGTAGGATGAAGACTCCTGAAGACCTCATTTCCCACCATTTCTCATTTCCATTTTTTAAGTTTAACAGTGACAATCCTTTTATTGAGGTCATGTAAAAACTTTTACCTGCTATGTTATGGACATATAGAATTTTACATGGACACATATTCACAACTTTTTCTTATCAGTAAAAGAGTTATTGTTATACCGCCTCCCTCCTTGTCTCCCTGTTGTCTGATACATCTGCACCTCATTATCATCAAGGGCTATCTTGCCAGACAGCGACATCAGGGGTTTTCCCTGGGGAAACTACAGGTCCACACCGCTGACCGCCACAAACACCTGTGCATCCCCCCTAAAACATGTACAGCGGCCCCTAGAAGAGAGTGATTAACCCCTTTCCGCCATTGGACGTAGGCTCTATATTTTACCCAATACCAGCGATCAGAGATTCCTCCGATCGTGGGTGTTAACCCCTTAAACGCCACGGTCATGCTGACTGCGGTGCGCTAAGGTCTCATGCACTAGATCGGACCACATCGCTTCTTAAGGGGGGGGTTGGGTCTTCCGCTGCTCCGATGGCAGCCCCGGTGTCTGCCAGTGCCCCGGGGCTGCTCTATCCTGTCTGGGAGCCGGGTCTGTAACACATTGAGCATGAACATGCACTGTGTAATAGGAATAAGAGCTTAAACAAACGATCAGAGTATCGCTTGTTCAAGACAACCTGTAAGGGTAAAAAAAAAAAGTTTAAAACACTTAGTAAAAACATTTTTTTATAAAAAGAATTAATTAAAGTCAAAGTCTTCTAAACACCAACATGTATACCTAATAAACTACAAAATAAACTAAATCATGAAAAAAAAACAACATATTTGGCATCGCCAGGTTCGTAACAATCTGTACAATAAATCAGTAACATTATTGGACCCGCTCAGTGAACGCCGAGATTTCATAAAATCCCTTCACAAAATGTTCCAAAAAGTGATTAAAAAAAAGTTATGTGCGCCAAAATGGTACACTGAAAAGGACAAGTCAACACGTAAAAAATAAGCCGTAAACCAGCTCTGTCAACCAAAAAATATAAAATATGTCTATAAATGAGATTTTCTCTATATTAGTTTTTCTTCTGTAAAATTGTAAAAATATATTTAAAAAACTATATAAATGAGGTATAAGCATAATCATAGTAATCCATAGAATAAAGATAATGGGGCAGATTTACTTACCCGGTCCTTTCGCGATCCCCGAGGTGCGTTGTCCGACGAGGATTCGGGTCGGCCGCGATTCCCTAAGATCGTGCGTCCAATTTCCTTCATGTGTTGCTTCCCCCGCTGAGGTCCGCCGGAGTTCACCTTCTTCTTCCTGGTGCATGTAAGTGCTGATCTTGCGACACAATTTCGTTTTTAAATTCCGCGGTTTGTCCTAATCAGTCGGGTTGTCTGACGGCACGCCCCCGATTTCTGTCGCATGCAAGCCGGCGCCGATGCGCCACAATCCGATTGCAAAGTATTGAAGTATTTGCATCGCATGTCGCTGAAAACGAGCCCTTATTTGTCTGAATTGCCAAAAAAAATAAAGATTGTATAGCCGTTCAAAAGGGCATGATGCGTAACCTGCTCTGTATGGCGCAGCTTCCTTTTAATGCCATGGCGTGTGCCCATACAGCAGGTTATCACCTTATATGGGGTATTGTTATACTCAGGAGGGATTGGGTATCAAACTTTGTGGAGCGTTTTGGTATTTTATCCACTAAGAATTTACATTTTTTGAAAAACATTCATTTAGCCAAAAAAATGAAAATTTCTAAATTGCACACGATTTTGTTTTATCCCTTGTAAAACAATCACAAAGGGTTAACAAACTTCATGAAAGTTGTTTTACTTACGTTAAGGGGTGTAGTTTCTATAAAGGGGTTTTGCTATTATTTAGGCCTCTTAAATTGAGTTGAAATCTAAGCAGGTCCCGCAAAAGCATGATTTTGTGGTTTTTATGAAAATGTGAAAAATCGCACCTAAAGTTCAAAGTTTTTGCTGTTCAATCGATCGAATATCTGTCTCTATGGAAAAGCATGAGAACAGTAAACAACCTGAGTGAAGTTGGCCCCCCCACCTTGTTCAAATCAAACAAAATTGGTGTCAAACGTTTGTGCTACGTTTGTGCTGGTTTGTGCAGCAGAAATTTTCGTTTGTGCCGCTATCGTTTTTAAGATTTTAATGAAAGTTTCCAGAGGTCATCAGAGGTCAACCAGCCCCCCACGTTGCCCAAATCAAACAAAACTGGGACCGAACAATTCTGCTACGTTTGTGCTGGTTTGTGCTGCTCAAATTTTTGTTTGTGCTGCTTTTGTTTTGAATATATGAACAAAAAATGAAAGTTCAAAAGTTCAGCCAGCCCCCCCACATTAACCGAAGAAAACAAAACTGGTGTCAAACGTTAGTGCTACGTTTGTGCAGCAAAAATTTTCATTTGTGCCGCTATCATTTTTAATATATTCATACTTTTTTGCACAGGTCATCAGAGTTCATTTCTTCCAAAGTACAATGTGTTTGCTAGCTCCCCCTGGTGATCAAACCAGGGAAGTGTCACTAGGTTTGTTTTTTACCAGTTCATCCTAAACACCTCAAACACCTGAACATACCTTAAAAATTATAGCAGCACAAACAAAAATGTTTGCTGCACAAACCAGCACAAACGTAGCACTAACGTTTGACACCAGTTTTGTTTGATTTGGTTAATGTGGGGGGGGGGCTGCTTGAACTTTTGAACTTTCATTTTTTGTTCATATATTCAAAACAAAAGCAGCACAAACAAAAATTTGCGCAGCACAAACCAGCACAAACGTAGCAGAATTGTTCGGCACCAGTTTTGTTTGATTTGGGCAATGTGGGGGGGCTGGTTGACCTCTGATGACCTCTGGAAACTTTCATTAAAATATCGAAAACGATAGCGGCACAAACAAAAATTTCTGCTGCACAAACCAGCACAAACGTAGCACAAACGTTTGACACCAATTTTGTTTGATTTGAACAAGGTGGGGGGGCCAACTTCACTCAGGTCAGTAAACATCATTTAAACAAGTCTTGTCACTGGGTGCTGGTTACTGATCGCATGCGCTTCACTGGAAACGCATATGCAATTGGACCAGGCCTACCCCCAGGCATTCGTATTGCGATTGTTAGCACAACTCTAGCACTGTGTGAGACCACACCCTCAGGGCGCATTGTGTTTCTGACGCATTCCACTGACTTGATTACATACTTAGGTTACATTGCGTTTTAGAAGATCCAGTGGAAACGCAATGTAACCTTGTTACATTAAGCATGTTATCAAGGCTGAAGCCAGTGGAATGCGTCACAAACACAACAGACAACATGATGCAACGCATCGTGTGAACGCGCCCTCAAAGTTGGAATAGTTTTGAAATCTTCTTGTATTTTATTTGTGCCCTGGCACTAGCACTCCGACCCATTGAGTGCAGGTGTGTTTAATACGCAGGAGGCTACATAAAGTGGTTGCCTCCCTGTTCCCAGTGTCAGTTTCTGAGACTTTTTACAATGGTGAGCATTTGAGACTTGTTCACACTGCACAATGTCCGCCGTTACTGTGGTGCTTTATACAACTAATTTGCATATGATTTTTCTGATTTCTATAAAAGAATCCAGAACGGGAAGGTTTACTTTAGCTTTATAAGGCACTAGTGGTTGATTATTATTTTTTTTTAATGCTGATGGGTTCTCTGGCAAACCATGGGGAGAATGTATAATTTGCTGGCGCACCAAACATGAATGGTGTTCCCCCAAACCCCTGCACGCGATGGATATATTTAGAATGTGGCGGGCAGTTTTACAACAGGTCCTTCCTGGCATAGAATTGCGCTATAGGCTACGCCATTTCCACTGGACACGCACCCCTTTACGCCCCTCTATGCCCGCGTTGCTGGGAGGTGGCGTAAGAGGGGAATTTCATATAGCGAGGAATTGTGCCTATTTCAGGGCTAGCATGCCAGAAAACTGGTACAGAAGCTCCGATAAATCCCTTCTATGTGTTGCTGATTACTGGGCACCAACGTTTAGGTCCAAACACATGTGCAATCGGGAGGAGTCAGGCCACATTCACACATGGCGGAAGATATATCAGTGCTTTTACACCAGTTTTTTTTTTTTCATAGAAGCACTGAAATAATCACAATTTCTTGAGATTATTCTGGCGACTACCCCACCTTCTAGCAATGCGGGCGTGGAGAGAGTGTGAAAGAGATCAGCCACTGGTGGAGTGTGGTGGCACGGGGCGTTCCTGCTCCATGCCTGTGCACTTTTTAATCTGCAAACATTTGCGCTTTCTTTGGCAGCACATATACGAAAATTTTAACGATACAGAGAAAATTTACATGGCTCTGCACAAGGATGATACACAAATTCGTGAAGCATTCCATATTTTTTGTTGACGGAAATAGAACATTAGGAGAATGGAGGAACCAACTACTGAAGTCTACTCTATTGGTGATTCTTATTTTAAGTGTTGGGCCCCTTGGCTTGACTACCAGGGCTCTGAATACAGAATGTTCTCCTAAACACATGCCCTCTTCGGTTTCTTTATTTTGTTGAATGCAACTCAGGATGTGTTATTACATCCTCGTATTGTGACAATTATATTGTAATGACACCTTATGCCATAATTGTCATTTTCCCTACCCACGGTCCCCCCTCCCCCCCACTATTCTCTATAGCTTTTTATTATGCACTTCATGTTTGTCGCAAAAAGGGTGATCGCTGTTTCTTACTTAAAAGTACGCCAGGTCAGACCTGGCGTAGTTTTGTCTGTTATGGCTCTTTGATTGTGTTTACAGTCAGTTTACATTGTGTTAATATTCAGTTTATACGGCATTAACACAAATGTTTCTGTAAATGCAATGTAAGCACAATGCTAATACAAAGGTTGGTTACCTCTGAATTGCATTTCAAAATGCTATCAAAATGCCACATGTGAACGCAGCCTATGCATGCACCGGAAACTCCTCTTTTACTATTATTGAATAGGAGAAGCAATTTATGCAAAGACTTTTAGCTCATAAAGTTCTCTGCAGTTTTTATGTTTTGTATCATTTTGAATGACCCCTTTTTAGTTGTATCACATTTACTATATGTACCTATTTTCTTTAATTTACCATATTCCATGTTTTAATTTTCGAGGATTGGCAAGATATTAACAGCAATAACGGTGATTACTTACAAGCACAGAATATTAGTGATTATGAGCTTTACAGGCAAAGAATAGTTAATACGTACTATCACTGCCTCCTAGGTCATGACTCCACCGATTGCAAACTCTCTCCCTACGCCTCCCGTTCCTGTGTGACATCTCACAAAATTTACTCACAGCCGAAATAGGGAAGCTCCATTGGATATCTATAAGTCTTCAGACTTTCAATTAAAGACTGTAAGTATTGTTCATGTATGCAGGATCCTCCTACTGACTATTGAAGTAGGAAATCCCTTCTATAAGAAATTCTTTATGCTGTGGTCAGTGGGGATGAATGTCTCTATGCAGCACAACCATAGGGCTACATACTGTAAAGCACATTGTCATATATATAATATGTATATATGTATATGTATATATGTGTGTGTATGTATATGTATATATATGTGTGTATATGTATGTATATTATGTGAATCCGTCTCTAATAGCACAGAGAGGGGTTATCTTTGCAATCTATGATTCTTCCGCTTCATAGTGGTTTGCTTCCAGGAAATTCACAGATTATTTATTGTATGAAGAAGACAATATAATCTTTCTATCCACTTTCAGTATTAATTCCTCGCAGTTTGAAGAACTTTGCTCACTTATACTGAAGTGGTACTATCGGGGCGCTGGGGGAGTGCAAATTGATGGAACTATGGGGGACATTTCTGAACGTGTCAGTGAATAGACCAAAGCAGAGTTAGGCCCCTTCCACACTCGCGTTGCAGATCACGTCAGAGTTTGATCAGGGTGCGATCAGGGTTTGGTCAGTGAAAAACGCACATTTTGCATCAGAGTGCAATCAGTTTTCAGTCAGTGTTTCTTCAGTGTCTCAGTTTTTCATGCGCGTTTTTGCTGCAATTTCAATGGAATTTCAATGCGTTTTTCACGCGCAGAAAATGCGCGTGAAATGGACTCAGGACTTAGCTCTATCTTTTGAAAAACGCATTGCACTTGCAAGTGTCTCAGAGTGCGATGCGTTTTTGATGCGTCTCCATAGACGCATTTGGTGCATCATGGTGCATTTTTCACGCGCGTGACTTGCAAAAATAGAGCATGTCGAGATTTAAACGCGCGTTTAAAA
Organism: Engystomops pustulosus; assembly: GCF_040894005.1. NCBI lineage: Eukaryota > Metazoa > Chordata > Amphibia > Anura > Leptodactylidae > Engystomops > Engystomops pustulosus. Next base: position 30,896,594 of record NC_092418.1, read on the forward strand.
AAAACGCGCATGTGTGCGTGAAAAAGAATGCAAGTCTGAAAAGACAAATTGGTTATAATAGGTCAGAGTACAATGCAAGTTCTGCGCGTCAAAAGCATGCGCAGAAAACGCGCGTGAAAAACGCAAGGCCCGTTCCACACTTGCGAGTGTGATACGATGAACTCGCATCACACTCGCAACGCATGCTGCCGGGAACGCGCGGCCCGAGCAGGGACACTGGTCGACATGGAGAAATTATTGTTTCTCTTCCCAAGTGGGTCTACAAAAAAAAAAACAGATTACACAAGGATGCCTTTCTTATGTGGTCCATTTTTCCTCAGATGATGTTGGGAAACCATGGGGCACATTTACTTACCTGTCCAGAGGAGTTCACAGAAAGTGCATTGTCCATCTATAATACACTGTGCCGCGATTCACTAAGATCGTGCACCCGATATTGTGCATGTGTAGCTTCCCCTCTCAGGTCCAACAGAGTTCACCTTCTTCTTTGAGGTGCATGTAAGTGTTTGATCTTGCGACACAATACCTGTCAAATACCTGTCATGGCCGTGCAATCCCCAAAAATGTTGGAAAGTCTGACGAAAGTGCGTCCACGGACCTTTAGTAAATAAGCCCCTATGTGTTTTGTATTTTTGCAATTGATCAATGAATGCTAAAAAAAAAAATGGATGCAAGAATATTGCAAAACAGGAACCATAGCTCCGTCACTGGTGTAACCAGTACCATTTGCCATAAGACAGGGATGTGGAACATCCTGGAAAATTAATTTTTATACAATTTATTGCAAATTTTTAAATTTCTTTGTAAAGGGACCTGATCTGTCTGCCATGAAAATTCTTCTTAAAGTCAAACACTTCACCAGCCATATTACCCCAAGGCTCTGCTCCAGATTCCTCAGCAATGCCCAAAGGCTCTACAACCCACAGAACTTCTCAGATTATGAAGATCTCAAGAGGAATTACAAATTGGATTTCCCAGAACACTTCAACTTTGCAAGTGACATCTTAGACAAATGGACGGCGGCTGAAAAGGTAATAGTCTGTTATCACCGTGTGATATAATGATGATATAGTAGTAATATATAATATTTTCCAGGATGGCAGTAAGAAGCCCAACCCTGCTCTGTGGTGGATAAATGGGGAAGGGAAGGAGGTGAAATGGAGCTTTGATGAGCTGGGATTTCACTCCCGGAAAGTGGCGAATGTTCTCTCTGATGCTTGTGACCTGAAACCAGGAGACAGAGTTATGGTGATTCTTCCTCGGATACCTGAGTGGTGGCTGCTTAGTGTTGCATGTATTAGAGCAGGTAAGTAGACCTAAAGGGAACCTGTCACCGGGTTGATGCTTAGCATCATAACCGCACAACACAGGATTTAACATGAATGTACAACCAAGTTATTCTATTAAACAATCTTAGATTGAACACAAGTCTTTTCTGCTGCAAATTTGTCTTAAAGGTAACCCCTCTCTATTCGTCAAGTGGAATTTTTTAGCAAATATTATAATAAAATTGGATGGGACGTGAACCTAGGATCCCAATACTGCAAGGCTGTGGTGCTAGCCACTGAGCCACTGTGGAACCCATTAGGATGTAGTTATACACAGTCTGGGGTGCAACAGCCATGTGACAAGTTGAGTCTCTTGCCTCAGGCAGCACCACTAGCAGCAAGATGGGGACAGCATCAGGGGTTTAGTCACCAGCTACAAAGCAGGAGCTGTCACTTAAAAGCATTATCTATGCACATCCAATGTCAGCATGGATGTAAGACACTCCATGGAATACCCACTTATTAAAAAGTAACCTGATATATTACTATGGGATGAGGCAAAGGAGGGCACAATTGTATAGCTTACCTCAGGCAGCAGAAAATTTAGGTTCACCCCTATACACAGTTGGAATACTTACAACATGAAACAACTAAAAAGACTGCTAGGTTACGATTACAGAGTTCTCAGATTAGGCAATAGCTATCTGGGATAGTAGCCAACAAATGACACTCCCTTTGGCACTTGCGACCCCACATGCACGCTGGCTTCTGGACCTTTTTTGCTGATACCTGTTCCACCTGCAAATATTTGAGACACCACAAAAATGAAAAACAGTACAAAACTATTGCCTGCATGTATTTCAGTATACAAGTTTTAACATTCACAAAATATTTGAAGCATTTTTTTTCTTTTTTTTTTTCAACTGTGTTTATTTAGAGTTCTTCCAATTTTATAAGAGAACAAGACCCCAACATAGGGTCATCAATACAAACATTGGGTCTGGGACCCACAGAAGAGAGGGGCAGGGAAAGGAAGAGGTACGGAAGAAAAAGGAAAGGAGAAGTTCTATCAGGTCACTAGGTTCCATTTAATTCAGAACGGCAACTCCAGTTCTCTCCAGCCGTTAGCGGGATCCTTTTCCAGCTTAAAGGACAAAATCCATAAAGTATGGGCCGGTAGAATAGGGGGTGGAAACATACAATATAATTAACACAAAACAAAACCAAAGAATCATGGCACTCCCTCATCATCTCATCCCCGGAGGCTACACCCCCCACCCCAGCCCAAGCATGGTGTATTATAAGAGGTTACCACATTCATGTGCTAGGTTACAAACACTAACATTCCTGATCCAATTCAAGTTCTACTGGGGCATCTCCCACAAGCTGTTGTTTCTGGTACCGCACTGTAATTGCTTCACAAAGCAATTTCTGAGATGTCGTCTCATCTCTGGTGACAGCACGCTGATAAAACTTTGGTGGTGAAAAAAGACTGTACTCGCTTTTCCCTACTCAGGCTTCTATCCAATCCATACGCATTGTATACGTGAGCTTCTCTAAAAACAGTCTGAAAGGGGGCACTGTGGGGCTGAACCAGGTCTAGAGGATGCATTTACAACCCGCTGTTGCCACTGCCGTCAAAATTCTCTGGCACCCTTTGGTACAATGTTGACTTTCTGTATCTACATACCCAAAGATACCCAACAGCGGGTCTCAAGGGACATAAGTTGTAAGATATTTAGTTGTAAAGGCTATAATTGTGTACCAGAAAGGCTGGAAAACCGGGCATGCCCACATACAACAATAAAGGCTGACTCCCTCCTCCTGACAGGGAGGGCATGCTGTTGTGTCTTATCTACCCATATGACATCCTCTGGTCGGAGTTATATAGGAGCGATTTTCTCCTGTAGTTCTGTAATTGTAAGAATTTGTTTGTCAGTATCATGTAGCAGCTGTGCCAGGGTGCGAATTCCAGCCCTAAACCATGTATAGAAATCGCGGTGTGAGTGACCATGAAGCATTTTTTCTGTCCTGTATTCTGCTCTTTTTCCTGTGGTGAGCAGGGTATCTGAAAGCCTTCAGAACACAGTCCACACTAGATAAGGAAACTAATAATAAACTCCTTCCACACCATCAGAATGGGGCAGATTTACTTACCCGGTCCTGTCGCAATCCAGCGGCGTGTTCTCTGACGAGGATTCGAGTCTTCCAGGCGATTCACTAAGGTCGTGCGCCCGATGTCCACCAGGTGTCGCTGCGGCGAGGTCTGCTGGAGTTCACCATCCTATTCCTGGTGCATGTGAGTGTGTGTCAAGCGACACTTTTTTTTTTTTTAAATAGTGCGATTTTTCCGAATCCGTAGGGTTTTCCGACTGCCCCCCCCCCGGTTTTCGTCGCATGCAAGCCGGCGCCGATGCGACACAATCCGATCACGTGCGCCAAAAACCCAGGGCATTTCGGCTCAAAAAACCCGGACGAAAAACGTGATTCAGACCCAGAGTAAATGTGCCCCATTATTTGACTTGATAATTCATCTCTGAGGAGATTAAATTATCCACGGACTATCTTTTAAGGAATGAAGTAATCAGACACTTTATCTCTCTGCTGTCAGTGGATTCACACAAACCATAAGGAAGGAAGGAAGAGGAAAAAGGACCCAGGAACATTTTCAGTAATAAAGTATATTAAGATGTTCACTATTATAATCTGCACTATTGATTTATGCAATTTTGTAGTAAGTTTAGTTACACTTTAAATACAGTTCTGGCAAAAATCCAAATCAATATAAGACACACGACATGGAACCAACAATATAATAATTTTATAATAATAATAATAAGCGACAGACAAGCAAATGAGGGATTGGAATAATGGAGAGTCACAGGCACATGATTTATTTAAGGAGAGTCTTGTAACGCTAAGGTCCTGGGTTCCAGTCCCATCCAGGTCAACATATTCAAAGAGTTTGTATGTTCTCTCTATGTATGCGTGGGTTTCCTCTGGGTCCTCTGGTTTCCTTCCACACTCCAAAACATACTGGTAGGTGGATGAGATTGTGAGCCCCATTGGGACAGGGACCAATTTGGCAAGTTCTGTTCAGCGCTGCGTAATGTGTGTGCACTATATAAATAAAGAATTATCATTATCATGACATACACACTAAAAGGTAAAGTGGGAGGGAGGGGTATCAATATCTTCATCCATGCCTACACTCTTATTTATCAGGATACTTGCTCTGGGTCTCAGTTGGTTAGATAAGAGATTTCTCACATTGGCTCAGATTTATTAATAGTAAAAAAATAGTTTAAGTAAGTTTGCCTCACTGGTGTGCAGAGTGCACCTGATTAATGAAAACCGGTACACATACTTCATTAATCTGGTGCACGCCCTAATTGCGTAAACTGAGTTTTGTGCCGTGCAAAAACGCACTGGAACACCCCAGTATTGTGTTATGGCAGACACAGTGAAGCCGCAACACAATACTGGCAAACACTTCATAAATACATGAGCAAAAACTTTGCACATGAATGATAAATCTGGGCCATTGTCTCACACTCTGGGGCTGGCATATAAGTATAAAAGTCCTACAGATAAAGTTTCTTAGTAGAAGTTACACAAATCAGCTAATTTCCCTAATGACACTCTAGAAAGTATGTGCTCCGGAAGGAATACATTAATCTGTAGGTAGTTACCCCTGTAGGTAGTTTAGCCAATTTAATAGACTTCAAAAATTACTATGGATTTTAGCCAAACCAGTGTCTCCTCTTAAATGGAGGAACACCAATCTGTAGACAGATTTCCTTGGTTGTTCTCACATGTATTTACAGAGCAAGGCATTTGTATGAGAAAGTTGGCATTACAGAACCTAGGGGCTTCCAGATGCACCTACACTTGTCAAAGAATCTCTTCTCTTCTGAAAAAAATATAACAATTATCATGGCTAGAGATCTATATAACTTTTCCATCATTTACTTCTCAGGTTTAATTATAATTCCTGGAACAACACAATTTACAGCAAAGGATATTCTACACAGGCTACAAAAATCAGAAGCAAAGTGCATCATCACTAGCCAAGAACTGGCCCCCGCAATAGACTCCATCTCCAACCAGGCTCCATTACTGAAAACCAAAATGACTGTGACTGGAACGAGAGAAGGATGGCTGAGCTTTCAGGACCTGTACACGTATGTCCCAGTATAATCAGAAATAAAACAGTGATTGATATTATAATGAAATTTCATAAAGTTAATGTGCTTGTATTTAAGGGCGGCTGGTGACAACCACACATGTGTTAGGACAAAGAGTATGGATCCAATGATAATTTACTTCACTAGTGGGACAACAGGGTTTCCAAAAATGGTAGAACACAGTCACTGCAGTTATGGACTTGGACACACTATAACTGGAAAGTAAGTAAATTATACCTGCCAATTCTCCTGGAAGTGGGTAAGTCTCCGAGACTATGCAGTGTCTCGCACCCATGCTGAAGAGACACCCTCCGATGCTGCCCCTCTGGGTGCAAGTGGTGTTACCTGGAGCAATTGTCTTAACTTGGCTTTTGGCTGGCGCACCCCTGCCCATTGCTTCTACCTAATAGACCTTTATTTTCCCGAAATCATTACATACCTATTTTATTCTTACAGGTATTGGCTGGATTTATCTCCTTGTGATGTGTTTTGGAATGTATCAGACCCGGGTTGGGCAAAGTCTGGATGGTGTTCTATTTTTTCTCCATGGATTCAAGGTTCATGTGTGTTTGCTCACTACATGCCTCGATTTGACCCAATTGTAGTCTTGGAAGTAAGCAACGACTATGTATTATGTATTGCATAAAAGATCAACAATAGTAAATGAATGTTAATTTCCGTATGTTATTTTGTAAGTAAGCAAAGGCACCTGCAAATAGTGTGTGTACAGATCCAACTTTTAAGAAACATGCTACTCGGTGGTTGTACATAGTTTTTGGTGACATTGCCCTCCTTGGCATGTTTTATTCATATTGATGGCTTATACTCAGGATCAGAGATCAGTTGTTAGTTCTTCAAGTTGTTTAGAACAACCTTCCTATCAAATTTCTTCAAAAGCTGTGTGCAGTTATACCTGGTGACAATGTTTTTTTCTCTCTCTCTTCTTAGACATTGTCCAACTACCCGATCACTGCATTCTGTGGCTCTACAACCACGTATCGTATGCTAGTGTTATGTGACCCTTCACGGTGAGTACAAATTATACCACCTACTGAATTATCTGGAAACCTGCGAATATGTCACCATGAATGTCATTTTTAGCTGGTGACAGATTCCAGTGTATGCTATGCTGATTTTGTCAGCATTATACATCCTTTCAGTAGTTTAAATAAGTTTAATTCACATTACCTGGCTCCCTGCCAGCAGCATATGTTGAGTCCCAGGGTAGGGTGGGATGGCAGCTTCAGCCTATATGTCTCCTCTCCTCCACACTATCCCTCTCCCTTTCTTTCATATCCATTGAACAGGCAGGAGAGAGAAGGGGATGACGTGGAGAGAAAGACTGCATTAGGAGACACAGGCACACACAGGCTGCAGCTGCCCCCCCTCCAGGACTCTCCACACGCTGCTGGCAGGGAGCCAGGTAATGTGGATTAAACTTCTATAAAATACTGAGCTGATTCAGAATACTGTCAAAGGCATTTTTAAAATCAGAATAACGTAGACTATTGGAACATGTCACCTGCTAAGAATGACATTAAATGGAACTTTTTAAGAATATTAACTGGAAAATCTGTAGAGATTTCTCCATGGACCCTCGTAAGAAATGGAATACTATGTCACTTGTGTGACTGAAGCAGCAGCTTGCAAGTGCATCCCATTTAATGCATATGGGGCAAAGATATAAAAGTACAGTGCTTTACTACTATCTAGCCATACACTCTCTTAGATTTTAAATGGAGCAGTAATATGCATGCATGATTATCACCCGCTGATTGCATAGGTGAAAGATGTTGTTCCTAGGCTAATCCCTTTAACAGCATCACAGTAATAATTTATACTTATTATTATTCATTCTCTTGGTCCATGTGAATAGGCAGCTCAGGCCACACGCACAGTTAAAGTTGATTGTTTTTTTTAAGGTGAGATACCGTATATAACTGCCTGTATATCTAGCCTGCCAAAACCCTGTCCCCCCAGTATATAGCCTTCCGGCCACCTGCCCCCCCCCCAGTATATAGCCAGCCAACCTCCTGCCCCCCCAGTATATAGCCAGGCAGCCCATACCCTCAAGTATATAGCATGCCAGCCCCCTGCCCCAACCAGTATAAAGCCTGCCAGCCCTCTGCTCCCTAGTATATAGCCAGCCATCCCATGCCCCCATTACATAGCCAGCCAGGCCGCCCATATACCCCAATATATAGCCAGCCAGTCAATATCCCCCAGTATATAGCCAGTGAGCCCATGCTTCCAGTATATAGCAAACCAGACCATGCCCCTGAGTATATAGCCAGCCAGTCTATGTCCTCCAGTATATAACCAGCCAATGCCCCCAGTGTATAGCCACCCCATGCCCCCCAGAATATATACCCATCACATAAAAAAATAAACTCAGTACTCCCATTTCTAATGGCCACTGCAGGTCCTCTTCCTGATTCCTGTGGATGGGCGGCAACAGGTCTATGTGCACTGGCCGAGCACACACTATGTAGCGACCGGTCCATGTGTAACAGTCTACTGGACAGGTAGCGTTACCAACTTTATATACTTCCAATGCTCTCCAGATGTAGGGGGAGTATGGCCCACTAATCCTGCAATCTTTGTAGTTCCATAAGAAGTTGTCTTTAAGAATATGTCCTTTGCCTTTAACATGATATATTCATTCCATAGTAATATTGCCATCTTCATGTCTATATCTAGATTTGCTATTGCAGCTAAATTACACCTGCCTGGGAAGGAAATGTTTACATTCTGACCAATAGGATCTCATGTTTATAATTCCATATTGTAAGAAGGTTCCTGGTTGGACAATGGAACTTTCCACCCCTCAACACAATGTAACAAACTCCCTTGTGGCTGGAAAGTTCTAGGTCTTTTCTGTAAGTGCTGAGGAGCAGCACACATCTCTACATTTGGCCTGCAGATACCAGCCCTGCTCCGTGACTCTACCTTGAAGAGTCTGCCATGGAGCACTGCTATGGCAGCTCCTTATCTCTCCAGCCTGAAACTACCTAAACCAGGCTGTGAGCACCCTTTGCAGAATCCAACCAGTGTTTTTTGGCCAGGACCAGTTAGACTGTTACCTTGGCCTGTTGCCTCTGTCAGGTTGGTGTTCTGGAATAAAGGAACCGTGAGTTGATGTTTCGCATCCCTTGCCTCAGTGTGATACATGGAAGCCGTGTAACATCACAGGCCTCCCCTCTACCATCTACCTGGGGATCCTCACACATACATATATCAGGAGTGCCCCAGGGAGAAATGTTCCCACATGATCGCCCTCCTTCTTGTAATCCACCTGATGGACACCTGCCCAGCTTGGACGAGCCCTGTTCCACCTGTACCAAGCGACCGTGACCCAGTGAAGTGCTAGGCCACGCTCAACCCAGCCACTCCGGTACCAGGGGAATCCAGCGTCCCCCAAGGCCAAAAGGTCAGGCCTTGGCAGGGGATGTTGCATGTGCCTTTGCGCACAGACCTGTTGTTGCACACCCACAGGAATAAAGAAGAGGAGATGCGGGGGGCGTCAGAAAGGTGAGTACTGAGGTTTTTTTTGTAGACTCTAGTACAAGCCAAGTTTGTTTTTTCCAGCACATTTTTTGTATGTTAATACCACAGTGATTATAGTGAAATTATTTTTATATATAGTGGATGTATTTTTATACAGCTACAGATTTAAAAGTCTCCGGCAATGTAGTAGTGGTGGCGAACCTTTCAACCCTCAAGTGATGGAGCAATGGAAGGTGAAGACAGGGCTGGACATTTATGAAGGCTACGGTCAAACAGAGACGGTAGGTTGTAGGTGAACAAAGCTTTATTACTTATGGCCAAAAAGATATGTACATTACCTGTGGAGATTGCCTTTGAAGACCGCTTTTACAAACATACAGTCTTAAAGCTGGATTCTGGGTAAGGAATATGCAAATAAGTTTTTAAGGGTGGGCAATGGAAATATTTGCCACCAGGTCTACCTTAAATAATGCTGCTTTACTGAAACCAATGTCTGACTTTCAAGAAGACTAGTAACATGTGGGATGATAGCTCAGAAAGGAAAACATATTTGCATATTCTTAACTTGAAGCCAAGCACGGTCACATGTTCAAATTAAGAATATTTAAGATGGTATAATTATGCTAACTTTGTTTTCTTTTATCTCAAAAAATCTTAAAGGTAATATTTCAGAAGTTGTGTTCACATTCACCACAAGGGTTAGAAATTGTGCCTGGGGACATGCTCTCATATATATGACATGCTCTTATGTGATATTTCTACATCTAACTGCTCCACAGACTTTACCAACTACTATGAGAAAAAATTGGTTGATTACTACAGCAGTCAGGGCCGGATTAAGGTTGGTGGGGGCCCCTGGGCGCAAAATCTGGTGGAGGCCCCCACTAAGTGCAGCGTGCATACAAGTCCTCCTGCTCACTATTCACGAAGAAACAATGCTACATACAGCCGCCTGATCCCCAGTAATACATCTATATACAGCCGCCTCGCCCCCAGTTACACCGCTACATACAGCCGCCTCGCCCCCAGTAACACAGCTACATACAGCCGCCTCGCCCCCAGTAACACAGCTACATACAGCCGCCTCTTCCACAGTAACACAGCTACATACAGCCGCCTCATCCCCAGTAACACAGCTACATACAGCGGCCTCACCCCCCAGTAACACAGCTACATACAGCCGCCTGGCCCCCAGTAACACAGCTACATACAGCCACCTCATCCCCAGTAACACAGCTACATACAGCCGCCTCATCCCCAGTAACACAGCTACATACAGATGCCTCTCCAGTAACACAGCTACATACAGCCGCCTCACCCCCAGTAACACAGCTACATACAGATGCCGCTCCAGTAACACAGCTACATACAGCCGCCTCACCCCCAGTAACACAGCTACATACAGATGCCGCTCCAGTAACACAGCTACATACAGCCGCCTCGCCTCCAGTAACACAGCAACATACAGCCTCCTCGCCCCCAGTAACACAGCTACATACAGCCGCCTCACCCCCAGTAACACAGCTACACACAGCCGCCTCGCCCCCAGTAACACCGCTACATACAGCCGCCTCATCCCCAGTAACACAGCTACATACAGCCGCCTCATCCCCAGTAACACAGCTACATACAGCCGCCTCACCCCCAGTAACACAGCTACACACAGCCGCCTCGCCCCCAGTAACACAGCTACACACAGCCGCCTTATTCCCAGTAACAGCTACACACAGCCGCCTCATCCCCAGTAACAGCTACACACAGCCGCCTCATCTCCAGTAACAGCTACACACAGCCGCCTCATCCCCAGTAACACAGCTACACACAGCCACCTCATCCCCAGTAACACAGCTACACACAGCCGCCTCGCCCCCAGTAACACAGCTACATACCGCCGCCTCATCCCCAGTAACACAGCTACATACAGCCGCCTCACCCCCCAGTAACACAGCTACATACAGATGCCTCTCCAGTAACACAGCTACATACAGCCGCCTCGCCTCCAGTAACACATCTACATACAGCCGCCTCTTCCACAGTAACACAGCTACACACAGCCGCCTCGCCCCCAGTAACACAGCTACATACCGCCGCCTCATCCCCAGTAACACAGCTACATACAGCCGCCTCATCCCCAGTAACACAGCAACATACAGCCGCCTCTTCCACAGTAACAGCTACACACAGCCGCCTCGCCCCCAGTAACACAGCTACATACCGCCGCATCATCCCCAGTAACACAGCTACATACAGCCGCCTCATCCCCAGTAACACAGCTACATACAGCCGCCTCACCCCCCAGTAACACAGCTACATACAGCCGCCTCGCCCCCAGAAACACAGCTACATACAGCCGCCTCGCCCCCAGTAACACACCTACATACAGCCGCCTCAACCCCCAGTAACACAGCTACAGTAACACACAGCTACAGTAACATACAGCCGCCTCGCCCCTAATATACACACATACAGCAAATACACACACATTCAGTATATACAGCATTTTCACAGACATACGGGAAATACACACACATTCAGTATACAGAGCATATACATACATACCATATACACAGCATATAAACATAAACATACATCATAAATATATATGTGCACATATAAAAACAGTAAATGCATATATACACAGTATATACATATATAGACAGTAGATGAATATATACACATATACACAGTATATACATATATACACAGTAGATGCATATATACACATATACACAGTATATACATATATAGACAGTAGATGCATATATACACATATACACAGTATATACATATATAGACAGTAGATGCATATATACATATACACAGTATATACATATATAGACAGTAGATGCATATATACACATATACACAGTATATACATATATAGACAGTAGATGCATATATACACATATACACAGTATATACACAGTAGATGCATATATACACATATACACAGTATATACACAGTAGATGCATATATACACATATACACAGTATATACACAGTAGATGCATATATACACATATACACAGTATATACACAGTAGATGCATATACACATATACACAGTATATACACAGTAGATGCATATATACACAGTATATACATATATAGACAGTAGATGCATATAAACACAGTATATACATATATAGACAGTAGATGCATATATACACACAGTATATACACTGTACATACACTATATACACAGAATATACATCATATATACACACAAATAAATACATATGTAGTGTATACTTACCCTTTTAGGATGACCGGCCGTCGCGTCAAGCGGCTGTTCGGCGTGGGGGGTCGGTTGGTTGCTGGTTTGGACGGGAGCGGGGGGGAGGATCGCATGTTCGGCCGGGGAGAGCGGGTCGAGGGGCCGCTGCCTGTTCGGGCGAGGGTCGGGGTGTCAAGCCGAGGACGTCAGCTTGTTCCGGGGAGGGGGGGGGTTAGGAGCGAAGGGCAGCCACTTGTTCCGGGGGGGGGGGGGGTTGGGGGTTAGGAACGGAGGGCAGCCGCTTGTTCCGGGGGGGAGGGGAAAAGCGTAGGACGGCTGCTGTTTGTTCTGCCGGGGAAGGGGGGAGGAGCGGAGGACGGCCGCTGCTTGTTCCGCCAGGGGGGGGGAGAGGAGCGGAAGATGGACCCATCCCCAGCGGGGGGAGGGGGGTTTGGAGCGGCGGACGGGCGCTTGTTCGGGCGGGGGTTGGGGGTTTGGAGCGGAGGAAGGGCGCTTGTTCCACCGGTGGGGGGAGCGGAGGACGGCCGCTTTTTTTGCGGGGTTGGGGAGCGGAGGACGGAGGACGCGCTGGGGAGGAGGGAGCGCGAGTGGGGTTACGAGCGGGCGGGGAGCCTTATCCATGCAGCGTGTTGGGCGGGCAGGGAGGCGGGAACCTGTGCCGGCGGGGCGGACGGCTCGGCCGTGCAAGGGGATATGCGGGGAGGCGGTCACCGGTGCCGTGGATGGGCGGACAGCTCTGAGAGGTGGCGGCTAAGGAGCCAGGGCCCAGGGGGCGCGATCTGGTGGGGGCCCCCTCGGGGGGCAAGATGGTGGGGGCCCCGGGGCTCGAGCCCCGGGAGCCCCGCCTATAATCCGGCCCTGACAGCAGTCATTCAGAGCAGAGGGGAAATGCTGTGGAGTAACTCAGTTGAGAGATCTCACAATATTGGGTTGCCATCTCTGCAGTCCAGCTACAATCCTGGAATATAAATCCAATTTTCACAGTCCTGCTGCCACTAACAGCACACGAAATGTTACAATTATGCATCTCTCCAGGGATAGTAACTAGCACAAGTCTTCAGATAGAAATAGAGAAAAAACGGGGTCAAAGAGTGAGACGCGCTACATGCAAAGTGTATTGTTGATTATTTTTATTGGAATTATGACTATAATTCCAATAAAAATAATCAACAATAATCAACAATACACTTTGGATGTAGCGTGTCTCACTCTTTGACCCCGTTTTTTCTCTATTTCTACACAATACATCTGGATCCACATCCAGCTCCGGGGCGTGACGCTGCAACTCCACTCCAATATCCCCCTCCCCCATTTTGTGCATACCATTTTGGCGCCTGGCTCTAGATAATCCCTCACAATTTTTTCCTCTCCTCCTCAAGTCTTCAGATATACATAGTCAAAGCTGCTCACAGATCCCTTTGAAAGCGACCCTCCACCTAGAAAACAGCCTTTGACTATATATTAGGCATCGTCCACGGTTTTAGCATCCTCCATGCACAGAGTGGATGAAATGCTGTTGGTTGTCCTTCTGTAGATGATACAGGTAGTGTACTAGTAGATTTTTTTTGACTCACCCTGTGACCCACTATTGGTATTAGCTTGCCTTCTTATAGATCATTATAAGTCTAAGACCCTATCATAGCTGTATTGTACCTATTCCATAGGGACATAATACTGACCGAATTCAAGCCTTATGGTAAATGCCAAGTAAATGGACATTGCTTACTACATCTGTTATCATCTAGGTCCTGGTCTGTGGAACATTTAAAGGAATGGAAATCAAACCTGGCTCCATGGGAAAGGCCTCTCCAAGCTACGACGTCCAGGTACCTCTACCTATACAAATATTCAGAGCACTAGTTAATGTCTGCTAAATTTCACTTTAAATAATGTAAGACTGTAATGTCTACATGCAATACATTATACTAACATACTGTAATTTACACTTTAGATTGTTGATGCTGATGGTAACACATTACTCCCAAATCAGGAAGGTGATATTGGAATCCGTATAGCACCACAAAGACCTTTTTATCTTTTTACCCAATACACGGTAAGGGAAACGGAATGAGACATTTCTGCTTTCTTAACCACATTTTATGGTTTTGATGACTCTAACAAGAAAAATGAATCAATTTTATAAATACAATAAACAACAATTTGGTACCCTATGCTTGCAAAAACAATAATCAACCAAGAAAAAGGGGAACAGCGCAAGGAGGAAAAAGGTTAAAAGATCCAAAAAACCACCACGTTTCAAACAAAATACAATAAATCCTCCGCCTCTACTTTCACCTATTCTACAGAACAAAAGACTGTAATGGAAAAGCAACGTGGTATCTTTCCGATCTAAAAGATCGGTACTCACGGATACGGAGACTGGGGCAGATTTACTTACCCGGTCCGTTCGCGATCCAGCACGTTCTCTGCGGTGGATTCGGGTCCGGCCGGGATTCATCAAGGTAGTTCCTCCGACGTCCACCAGGTGGCGCTGCTGCGCTGAAAAGCATCTGAACGCACTCGAGTTCACCAGGCCGGACCAAGTGAAGGTAAGCGTGCCCCAAGCGACACTTTTATTGTTTTAAATGCGGCGGTTTTTCCGAATCCGTCGGGTTTTCTATCGGCCATGCCCCCCCAATTTCCGTCGCGTGCATGCCGGCGCCGATGCGCCACAATCCGATCGCGTGCGCCAAAATCCCGGGGCAATACAGGGAAAATCGGCGCAAATCGGAAATATTAGGGTAACACGTCGGGAAAACGCCAATCGGGCCCTTAGTAAATGACCCCCAGTGTCTTTATTCTTAGCTTTAGTTCAAAGTCCTCGGTCTTCTATAATTAGAAGGGCATTGAAGTCCCCTTATGATGTTGATGCTTCGGCGCGGTGTCTCTCCTAAGCGTCTCGGAGGCGATCGGTAGCTTCTGTGCTGCTGCCTATTCCTCCCACCAGGAAACTCGTTCCTCCACACTCGTTCCGCTCTCCTTGTCTCCTCTCCTATTTGCCACTCAAAATGAGAAGAAAGGACACACGATGGTGCAGTATGTTCCCAGTTGGTTAAAAACTTTTTTATTGGAAATACTTACAAAGATCGAAAAATAAAAAGGCCTTATGTATAAAAACACGCTCGGTAACGTATACCCGACTCTTCCGGGGCTCTTTCTTCTCATTTTGAGTGGCAAATAGGAGAGGAGACAAGGAGAGCGGAACGAGTGTGGAGGAACGAGTTTCCGTGTGGGAGGAATAGGCAGCAGCACAGAAGCTACCGATCGCCTCCGAGACGCTTAGGAGAGACACCGCGCCGAAGCACCAACATCATAAGGGGACTTCAATACTCTTCTAGTTATAGAAGACCGAGGACTTTGAACTAAAGCTAAGAATAAAGACAGTCTCCGTATCCGTGAGTACCGATCTTTTAGATCGGAAAGATACCACGTTGCTTTTCCATTAGTCTTTTATTCTGTAGAATAGGTGAACGTAGAGGCGGAGGATTTATTGTATTCAATTTTATAAATAGTTAGTGACACGTTTTGCTTTACTTTCTATGACATTGAAGAAGTACAAATAATTCAGTGTACGGGACAGGAACTGGGCGCTTTTATAACAATTACATTTGGTGACATTGCTTTTGACCAAATACTCAGACCTGAAATACTTACAGAATCCAATTGGTAAATCAGGTGAAATATAGAATGTAACTTTTACTAAGTATGTAATAAAATTGTAATAATAAAGGTGTTGATAATGATATATTTGGAAAGGTTCACTGCAGCAGTTAAAAAGTTTTCACATATGCAAGGTAACAGCAATATGTAAAGAAAGGTAAGTACAATAAGTGAACGAGTGCCTACCTTAAAGGACATCTCCTACCCGATTATTAGTGGTAGACTGAACTACAAGTATGCTCGTTACCTCCAGGGGATGATGCAGACATCTCCAGCATTATCTAGGGAGCCCATAATCCCGAGAAAACAAGGTTTTAAAAATATGTAAATTAGCCTGAGGCACTAATGAGCGCCTCATGGCTCCTCCACCCTTAATTATGCACACCCCGCCTTTCATTAATATTCACCCCCTCCATCCAGACAGCCGGTGATGACCTTGTGCAGCTGCGCAAGGGATAATTTCTCGAGCAAGCGGACAGAGGCGGAGAATATTAATGAACCTTAACTTGTGGTCTGCTAAAGAAATGAAGAGGGATCCAACATTATTTATGTTTGGATGTGGCTAACGTCAGCGTGTTCAAGATCAGTAGAAGTGTAATTCGTTGTAAGGTATAATGTCTAGGCTTTTATATCTGATAGTTCAGGACCAGGGTTACTCTCCCTGATAATGCCCTTTCACAGTGAGCCTGGAACGCCCTAGTGGCCTCAACTTGGAGCCGTATTCCTAAGCGACTAGCACCCCAACAGGAACCTGTCCCTGAAAACAACTGATCCTAATGCAACCTATTGTGAATGGTTGTCTCAGTTTGGTCGTTTAGGAAACAGAGCCTACTACACCTACAACAACTCCCTTCCTAAACAACCAAACTGTGAGGAAGTGTTGTTTTAATTTGTAGCCGGTAGATTTGTTTGTATGGCAGAGTGAGGTAATAATATGTTCCCTGCTCTGCCATAGACTGTGGAGCGCACAGGAGACCTTACTGGAGACCGAGCCACCAGAGATGAAGATGGCTATTTCTGGTTTGTTGGAAGATCAGATGACGTTATTTCATCTTCTGGGTAAATAAGTCCTTCAGGTACAGATAATGTCACATCTTAAAACTGAGCAAAAACAAACTCAATCGAGTATATCAATATTCCAGTAACTTTAACCTCTAAATTACACAAGTACTACCATATAAGTCTTGTTTGTGTTGTAGGGCCTAATTCATATAACTAAATGCACAATAATCCTTGCTTTTTATGTTTTGGACCACATACATGTAGAGTTTTGGACACACTGTAAAATGAGATGTATAGGAGGCTTTCTACACTATAAATGATTCTATTTTTATCTTTTTTTAGATATCGGATTGGACCCTTTGAAATCGAGAGTGCCTTGTTGGAGCACCCCGCTGTTGTAGAGTCTGCAGTGGTGAGCAGTCCTGACCCAATCCGAGGAGAGGTAACCTTAAGCTTGTTTTGTCTGTAATTTTGTAATATAATCCGTTAGGACACAATCAGGGACAAGCTCATTAAGACTTATATAGAGTCCATAGGATGTTTGGTCCAATGCACAGGCTTCACTGTGCATTGGACCAAATATGTTAATGTATTACGCTGCTCACTGCAATGTGGCATGACTCAATAGTAGTGATCCTAGCAAGGCGCAGGGAGAAACCACGTCAGAACCAGAGGGATGTACTATACAATATTTATACTAATTGTATAGTATACATTGTATACATTGTATAGTATACAGCCAGGGCAAACATATAAACCGGTTGTCTAAAAGTTGGGTGTTCTTAAGTAGGGGACTGCCTGTAGTGTGATTAAAATCTCAGAAAATTACGGTGGACGTCTTCTTCTGGTGATTCGGGAATGGTGTGGCATTCTTGAATCCCTTCTTCCTCTTTTGTCCATGCCTACAAATCTTCAACTTCAAACCTTGACGGTAGATCCAGTCTGCAGCCCCCTACCATAAATCCACTACCGATAAGTTAAGTCTTGAACACAACTGAATAAGTACATCTAAATCAAGTGTGCTATTACCTACCTATTATACTACCCAATACTACTGCTCTTATTCTGTATATATGAGCACTGCACAGTACTACCTTTATTATCCAGGGCCGGTTTTAGACAAAGTGGGGCACTGGGAAAAACTAAAAGTAGGGCCCCAAAATAAAAAACTATTTTATGAACAGTCATAACATTTAATAATAATAACATTTTGTAGTTACACACAGTAGTATGGTTAGACAATGAGGCCCATTTACTTACCCGGTCCATTCGTAATCCCGCGGCGTGTTGGCCGACGTGGATTCGCGTCCTGCCTGGATTCACTAAGGTTGTGCGCTCGATATCCAGCAGGTGTCGCTGCTATGCCGAGGTCCGCCGGAGTTCACCATCTTCTTCCTGGTGCATGTAAGTGCGTGTCAAGCAACACAATTTTTTATTAAATACCACGGTTTTTGCGAATCCGTCGGGTTTTCCGACGGCCACGCCGCCCCCGATTTCCGTTGCATGCAAGTCGGTGCCAAAGCGACACAATCCGATCTTGTGCGCCAAAACCCGGGGCAACTCTGCTCAAAACGTCGCAAATCCGAAATAATCGAGAAAACCCGACGGAATCGCGCCCAAAGGACCCTAAGTAAATAAGCCCCTGTAGGCGGCTGTAGGATAATTTTATAGGAGATAGACAGAATGATAGGGAGATTGATGATAGAAGATAAATATAAAAGATAATATAGATTTATAGATGCAGAAATATAAAGTACATTATATGTAGATAGATAGATAAAACATAGATATGAGAGATAGATACAGTAGAAGAGAGATAGAAGATCGATAGATGGATAGATAATAGATAGGTACCGTAGATAATAAAAAAAAACAACTGATAAATGCTTAGGTAGACAGATATATAGATAGGATATAGACATATTATAGGAGATAGATAACAGATAGATGATAGATATATAGACAGGAGATACATGATAAACATCTTCACCCGGTCATTCAACCAAGGGGTATTGAAGGAGCAATATATCCTCTGCCCACAAAATTCCACATGCAGGGGGCCCTTTAGGACAGGGGGCCCTGGGTGAATGCCTAGTGAGCAGCCCCTAAGACTGGCCCTGCTCTTATCCTGTTATAATAAGACACCGCACAGTACTACTCTTATCCTGTATATTTGGACTAAGTAAGTGTCATCCTTTAGCAAGTTATTAAAAAGCTAAATGATTTTTCATTTTTGCATACAGTGTGTAAGTAGACTTTAAGAACATTAAAGTGTCATATGTTGCTGCACAGGTGGTAAAAGCCTTTGTGGTCCTGTCCCCTACATACACTGGACACGACCAGGAGGCGCTGACTAAAGAACTACAAGAACATGTCAAGAAAGTCACAGCCCCTTACAAGTACCCGAGAAAGGTCTGTATCCTCATAATACAACCAGCTTCTCACAATAATCTGCTAGAACTTGTAGTAACATATTCCTGGGTTTTCTATACTGATAGATTGAATTTGTGGAAGAACTGCCCAAGACAGTCAGCGGGAAGATCCGGAGGAATGAACTGAGAAACAAGGAATGGGGGAAAGCCTAAAGACCACAGTAGTATAGATAGTATAGACATTACAAGAATTCAAAGCAGTAGTATCTTTATGAATCAAAGATCTACAAGAAGGACATGTGACCTTAATATCTGTAATTTACTCATCCTGACCTGTGATGTGCATCCTAAGCTCACCTCAGCTAACCCTTCTTGCTTTCCATTTCTATTGCTTTGCACTAACATTATATTGATCTTTTGCAGCTGCTATGTTATACTTGTCATGTCTTTTCACATTTGTTCTATTTGTGCTATTAAAAATTACTTTGTTTAAAATAAAAGTGAATTGTCAGACAATGGATTTTGGGGATTTTCATGGATTATGGAATGTTAGAAATCTGTCAATACACAATAGCTATCTTCTGTACTCGTGACAAGCATTAAAATAAGGAATAGTAATACAAGTAGTCCACTGGTTACGTACAAGATTGGTTCTGCAGGTTTGTTCTTAAGTTGAATTTGTTTGTAAGTCGGAACTGTATACTTTATTTTTGTAACCAAAGTCCATTTTTTTTTAGTCTGTGACAATTGGAAATTGGATTAACAATAAACCGTAATTACAGACACCTTTGATAACTGTTACAGCTGTTTATTGTAGCCTAGGGCTAAAGTACAGTAAATTGCCAACATCCAGAGGTCCGTTTGTAACTTGGGGTCGTCTGTAAGTCCGGTGTTCTTAAGTAGGGGACCGCCTGTATAAGACTGTGGTAGATACTTGTAGCCAGAATTTTAGCAGATTCTACTTTGTCACCTCATTCTTTTACTATTTGTTTTCTTTTGGGTTCAGTCCTAGATTTGGTTTTTAATCTAATTTTAGGCCAAATTACGCTCAATGCTCATGATCTTCTGTGACAAGACTCTCTTTATCTGAAGCTGAATACTTCAAAAAGAGAACTCTTGGATTTAACAAAAGTTTACTAGTTGTCAGCCTTCCTTTCTCCATCCTCCAGACTTACAGTATTTTTCTGTCCAGCTACTTTACCTATCCCTCTAGTCACTCACTATAGTCTGCCAGTAAAAAAAAAAAGTACAATTCTAAAGGTATAATAAAATAAAACATTTCCGACATCAATGTAACATTCCGTTTTTTTTTTCTTAGAACTAACAAAACTAAAGCTACACTCACCGGCCACTTTATTAGGTACACCTGTCCAACTGCTCGTTAACACTTAATTTCTAATCAGCCAATCACATGGCGGCAACTCAGTGCATTTAGGCATGTAGACATGGTCAAGACAATCTCCTGCAGTTCAAACCGAGCATCAGTATGGGGAAGAAAGGTGATTTGAGTGCCTTTGAACGTGGCATGGTTGTTGGTGCCAGAAGGGCTGGTCTGAGTATTTCAGAAACTGCTGATCTACTGGGATTTTCACGCACAACCATCTCTAGGGTTTACAGAGATTGGTCCGAAAAAGAAAAAACATCCAGTGAGCGGCGGTACTGTGGGCGGAAATGCCTTGTTGATGCCAGAGGTCAGAGGAGAATGGGCAGACTGGTTCGAGCTGATAGAAAGGCAACAGTGACTCAAATCGCCACCCGTTACAACCAAGGTAGGCAGAAGAGCATCTCTGAACGCACAGTACGTCGAACTTTGACGCAGATGGGCTACAGCAGCAGAAGACCACAACGGGTGCCACTCCTTTCAGCTAAGAACAGGAAACTGAGGCTACAATCTGCACAAGCTCATTGAAATTGGACAGTAGAAGATTGGAAAAACGTTGCCTGGTCTGATGAGTCTCGATTTCTGCTGCGACATTCGGATGGTAGGGTCCGAATTTGGCGTCAACAACATGAAAGCATGGATCCATCCTGCCTTGTATCAACGATTCAGGCTGGTGGTGGTGGTGTCATGGTGTGGGGAATATTTTCTTGGCACTCTTTGGGCCCCTTGGTACCAATTGAGCATCGTTGCAACGCCACAGCCTACCTGAGTATTGTTGCTGACCATGTCCATCCCTTTATGACCACAATGTACCCTGTAACATCTGATGGCTACTTTCAGCAGGATAATGCGCCATGTCATAAAGCTGGAATCATCTCAGACTGGTTTCTTGAACATGACAATGAGTTCACTGTACTCAAATGGCCTCCACAGTCACCAGATCTCAATCCAATAGAGCATCTTTGGAATGTGGTGGAACGGGAGATTTGCATCATGGATGTGCAGCCGACAAATCTGCGGCAACTGTGTGATGCCATCATGTCAATATGGACCAAAATCTCTGAGGAATGCTTACAGCACCTTGCTGAATCTATGCCACGAAGAATTGAGGCAGTTCTGAAGGCAAAAGGGGGTCCAACCAGTTACTAGCATGGTGTACCTAATAAAGTGGCCGGTGAGTGTAGAATAGAAAAAAAAAATTAAAACAGTATTTCTGTTATATTCTTTTTATACTATTTCACTTTTTTTTTTAAATAGAAAAATTGAAAAAAATAAGTAGAAAAGAAATAAAAAAGAAAAGTATAAAAGATAAAGTAATAATGATCTGCTTATATAATATAATTATTATAATATATTATAATATATTGTTGAAAATGCATTATATTAATGAACTGTTAAATGTTTATTACAGGATGATAATTATCAGGGCCGCATCTGCCATGAGGCGAGATGAAAATCTCGCCTCAGGCGGCAGAATGCGGATCCCTGTAAAGGGCGGCGAAATTCGCCGCTCTTAAGTGGGCGATTCGGGCGCCTGTTAACGCCCGAATCGCCCACCAGCTAAATAAATCGCGCCTGTCTCTTTAAGACACAGGCGCGATTTATATGCGGAGCGACACAGCACCTTTCCGGCTGCTGCGTCGCTCCGTTCTAAGCAGTGACACAGGCGTCATGACGTCACGCCGCCCGTGTCACTGTGCAGAGCTGCGGCTCACTGAAGAGCCGCGTGAAGACCGGAGACGCGGGTGGAGGGAGCAGCTGCCTACAGGTGAGTATGATTATTATTATTTTTAATGCATTTTCATTAATTCTATGTGGCTAATAAGGGGGAGTGGGGAGATGTCATGTAATCGTGGGAGGGGGGAAGTACTGTACATTTTATATGGGCCATAATTATTTTATACTGTGGGGGGGGGGTGTATATATTATATGGGGCCATAATTGTTCTATACTGGGGGGTGCTGTATACATTATATGTGGCCATACTTGTTTTATACTGTTTGGGGGGGGGGGGGGTATATATTATATGGGACAAGAATTGTTTTATACTGGGGAGGTACTGTATATATTATATGGGGCCATAATTGTTTTATACTGGGGGGGGATGCAGTATATATTAAATGGGCCCAGAGTCATTTATACTGGGGCGGGGATGCTCTATATATTATATGGGGACAGAATAATTTTATACTGGGGAGCTGTATATATTATGAGGCCAGATTCTTCTTTTCCTGGGGGGGTGGGGGTGGGGGTGGGGGGGTAATGTATTTATATGGGGTCAGATTTAAGCTGGGGGGTACAGTATATTACTAATCTGGGGGGCTGTATATGGGGTACAGTATATTACTAAGCTGGGGGCTGTGTATGGGGTACATTACATTACTAAGCTTGGGGGCTGTATATGGGATACAGTATATTACTAAGCTAGGAGGGGGCTGTATATGGGATACAGTATATTACTAAGCTGGGGGGCTGTGTATGGGATACAGTATATTACTAAGCTGGGGGGATGTATATGGGATACAGTATATTACTAAGCTGGGGGGCTGTATATGGGATACAGTATATTACTAAGCTGGGAGGCTGTATATGGGGTACAGTATATTACTAAGCTGGGGGGCTGTATATGGGATACAGCATATTACTAAGCTGGGGCGGCTGTATATGGGATACAGTATATTACTAAGCTGGGGGGCTGTATGTGGGATACAGTATATTACTAAGCTTGGGGGATGTATATGGGATACAGTATATTACTAAGCTGGGGGGCTGTATATGGGATACAGTATATTACTAAGCTGGGAGGGCTGTATATGGGATACAGTATATTACTAAGCTGGGGGCTGTATATGGGATACAGTATATTACTAAGCTGGGAGGATGTATATGGGATACAGTATATTACTAAGCTGAGGGGGCTGTATATGGGATACAGTATATTACTAAGCTGGGGGCTGTATATGGGATACAGTATATTACTAAGCTGGGAGGGCTGTATATGGGGTACAGTATATTACTAAGCTGGGGGGGCTGTATATGGGGTACAGTATATTACTAAGCTGGGGGGCTGTATATGGGATACAGCATATTACTAAGCTGGGGCGGCTGTATATGGGATACAGTATATTACTAAGCTGGGGGGCTGTATGTGGGATACAGTATATTACTAAGCTTGGGGGATGTATATGGGATACAGTATATTACTAAGCTGGGGGGCTGTATATGGGATACAGTATATTACTAAGCTGGGAGGGCTGTATATGGGATACAGTATATTACTAAGCTGGGGGCTGTATATGGGATACAGTATATTACTAAGCTGGGAGGATGTATATGGGATACAGTATATTACTAAGCTGAGGGGGCTGTATATGGGATACAGTATATTACTAAGCTGGGGGCTGTATATGGGATACAGTATATTACTAAGCTGGGAGGGCTGTATATGGGGTACAGTATATTACTAAGCTGGGGGGCTGTATATGGGATACAGTATATTACTAAGCTGGGGGGATGTATATGGGATACAGTATATTACTAAGCTGGGGGCTGTATATGGGATACAGTATATTACTAAGCTGGGGGGTTGTATATGGTATACAGTATATTACTAAGCTGGGGGGCTGTATATGGGATACAGTATATTACTAAGCTGGGGGGATGTATATGGGATACAGTATATTACTAAGCTGGGGGCTGTATATGGGATACAGTATATTACTAAGCTGGGGGGTTGTATATGGTATACAGTATATTACTAAGCTGGGAGGCTGTATATGGGGTACAGTATATTACTACGCTGTGGGGGCTGTATATGGGACACAGTATATTATTCTAATTATTATTCTAATATACTGTGGGGGGGGGGTGTATATATTATATGGGGCCATAATTGTTCTATACTGGGGGGTGCTGTATACATTATATGTGGCCATACTTGTTTTATACTGTTTGGGGGGGGGGGGGGTATATATTATATGGGACAAGAATTGTTTTATACTGGGGAGGTACTGTATATATTATATGGGGCCATAATTGTTTTATACTGGGGGGGGATGCAGTATATATTAAATGGGCCCAGAGTCATTTATACTGGGGCGGGGATGCTCTATATATTATATGGGGACAGAATAATTTTATACTGGGGAGCTGTATATATTATGAGGCCAGATTCTTCTTTTCCTGGGGGGGTGGGGGTGGGGGTGGGGGGGTAATGTATTTATATGGGGTCAGATTTAAGCTGGGGGGTACAGTATATTACTAATCTGGGGGGCTGTATATGGGGTACAGTATATTACTAAGCTGGGGGCTGTGTATGGGGTACATTACATTACTAAGCTTGGGGGCTGTATATGGGATACAGTATATTACTAAGCTAGGAGGGGGCTGTATATGGGATACAGTATATTACTAAGCTGGGGGGCTGTGTATGGGATACAGTATATTACTAAGCTGGGGGGATGTATATGGGATACAGTATATTACTAAGCTGGGGGGCTGTATATGGGATACAGTATATTACTAAGCTGGGAGGCTGTATATGGGGTACAGTATATTACTAAGCTGGGGGGCTGTATATGGGATACAGCATATTACTAAGCTGGGGCGGCTGTATATGGGATACAGTATATTACTAAGCTGGGGGGCTGTATGTGGGATACAGTATATTACTAAGCTTGGGGGATGTATATGGGATACAGTATATTACTAAGCTGGGGGGCTGTATATGGGATACAGTATATTACTAAGCTGGGAGGGCTGTATATGGGATACAGTATATTACTAAGCTGGGGGCTGTATATGGGATACAGTATATTACTAAGCTTGGGGGATGTATATGGGATACAGTATATTACTAAGCTGAGGGGGCTGTATATGGGATACAGTATATTACTAAGCTGGGGGCTGTATATGGGATACAGTATATTACTAAGCTGGGAGGGCTGTATATGGGGTACAGTATATTACTAAGCTGGGGGGGCTGTATATGGGATACAGTATATTACTAAGCTGGGAGGGCTGTATATGGGATACAGTATATTACTAAGCTGGGGGCTGTATATGGGATACAGTATATTACTAAGCTGGGAGGGCTGTATATGGGGTACAGTATATTACTAAGCTGGGGGGCTGTATGTGGGATACAGTATATTACTAAGCTTGGGGGATGTATATGGGATACAGTATATTACTAAGCTGGGGGGCTGTATATGGGATACAGTATATTACTAAGCTGGGAGGGCTGTATATGGGATACAGTATATTACTAAGCTGGGGGCTGTATATGGGATACAGTATATTACTAAGCTGGGAGGATGTATATGGGATACAGTATATTACTAAGCTGAGGGGGCTGTATATGGGATACAGTATGTTACTAAGCTGGGGGCTGTATATGGGATACAGTATATTACTAAGCTGGGAGGGCTGTATATGGGGTACAGTATATTACTAAGCTGGGGGGCTGTATATGGGATACAGTATATTACTAAGCTGGGGGGATGTATATGGGATACAGTATATTACTAAGCTGGGGGCTGTATATGGGATACAGTATATTACTAAGCTGGGGGGTTGTATATGGTATACAGTATATTACTAAGCTGGGGGGCTGTATATGGGATACAGTATATTACTAAGCTGGGGGGATGTATATGGGATACAGTATATTACTAAGCTGGGGGCTGTATATGGGATACAGTATATTACTAAGCTGGGGGGTTGCATATGGTATACAGTATATTACTAAGCTGGGAGGCTGTATATGGGGTACAGTATATTACTACGCTGTGGGGGCTGTATATGGGACACAGTATATTACGAAGCTGGAGGGCTGTATATGGGGTACAGTATATTACTAAGCTGTGGGGGCTGTATATGGGATACAGTATATTACTAAGCTGGGAGGATGTGTATGGGGTACAGTATATTACTAAGCTGGGGGGCTGTGTATGGGATACAGTATATTACTAAGCTGGGGGGAAGCTGTATATGGGATACAGTATATTACTAAGCTGGGGGGCTGTATATGGGATACAGTATATTACTAAGCTGGGAGGCTGTATATGGGGTACAGTATATTACTAAGCTGGGGGGCTGTATATGGGATACAGTATATTACTAAGCTGGGGGGGCTGTATATGGGATACAGTATATTACTAAGCTGGGGGGATGTATATAGGATACAGTATATTACTAAGCTGGGGGGCTGTATATGGGATACAGTATATTACTAAGCTGGGAGGGCTGTATATGGGGTACAGTACATTACTAAGCTGGGGGGGCTGTATATGGGATACAGTATATTACTAAGCTGGGGGGCTGTATATGGGGTACAGTATATTACTAAGTAGGGGGTCTGTATATGGGGTACAGTATATTACTAAGCTTGGAGGGGGCTGTATATGGGATACAGTATATTACTAAGCTGGGGGGCTGTATATGGGATACAGTATATTACTAAGCTGGGAGGTATGTATATGGGGTACAGTATATTACTAAGCTGGGAGGGGGCTGTATATGGGATACAGTATATTATTCAGCTGTGGGGGCTGTATATGGGATACAGTATATTACTAAGCTGGGGGGCTGTATATGGGATACAGTATATTACTAAGCTGGGGGGCTGTATATGGGATACAGTATATTACTAAGCTGAGGGCTGTATATGGGATACAGTATATTACTAAGCTGGGGGCAGTATATGGGATACAGTATATTACTAAGCTGGGGGGGCTGTATATGGGATACAGTATATTACTAAGCTGGGGGGCTGTATATGGGATACAGTATATTACTAAGCTGGGGGGCTGTATATGGGATACAGTATATTACTAAGCTGGGGGGGGGTGTATATGGGATACAGTATATTACTAAGCTGGGGGGCTGTATATGGGATACAGTATATTACTAAGCTGGGGGGTTGTATATGGTATACAGTATATTACTAAGCTGGGAGGCTGTATATGGGGTACAGTATATTACTACGCTGTGGGGGCTGTATATGGGACACAGTATATTACGAAGCTGGAGGGCTGTATATGGGGTACAGTATATTACTAAGCTGTGGGGGCTGTATATGGGATACAGTATATTACTAAGCTGGGAGGATGTGTATGGGGTACAGTATATTACTATGCTGGGGGGCTGTGTATGGGATACAGTATATTACTAAGCTGTGGGGGGGCTGTATATGGGATACAGTATATTACTAAGCTGGGGGGCTGTATTTGGGATACAGTATATTACTAAGCTGGGAGGCTGTATATGGGGTACAGTATATTACTAAGCTGGGGGGCTGTATATGGGATACAGTATATTACTAAGCTGGGGGGGCTGTATATGGGATACAGTATATTACTAAGCTGGGGGGATGTATATGGGATACAGTATATTACTGAGCTGGGGGGCTGTATATGGGATACAGTATATTACTAAGCTGGGAGGGCTGTATATGGGGTACAGTATATTACTAAGCTGGGGGGGCTGTATATGGGATACAGTATATTACTAAGCTGGGGGGCTGTATATGGGGTACAGTATATTACTAAGCTGGGGGTCTGCATATGGGGTACAGTATATTACTAAGCTTGGAGGGGGCTGTATATGGGATACAGTATATTACTAAGCTGGGGGGCTGTATATGGGATACAGTATATTACTAAGCTGGGAGGTATGTATATGGGGTACAGTATATTACTAAGCTGGGAGGGGGCTGTATATGGGATACAGTATATTATTCAGCTGTGGGGGCTGTATATGGGATACAGTATATTACTAAGCTGGGGGGCTGTATATGGGATACAGTATATTACTAAGCTGGGGGGCTGTATATGGGATACAGTATATTACTAAGCTGGGGGCAGTATATGGGATACAGTATATTACTAAGCTGGGGGGGCTGTATATGGGATACAGTATATTACTAAGCTGGGGGGCTGTATATGGGATACAGTATATTACTAAGCTGGGGGGCTGTATATGTGATACAGTATATTACTAAGCTGGGGGGGTGTATATGGGATACAGTATATTACTAAGCTGGGGGGCTGTATATGGGATACAGTATATTACTAAGCTTGGAGGGGGCTGTATATGGGATACAGTATATTACTAAGCTGGGGGGCTGTATATGGGGTACAGTATATCACTAAGCTGGGGGCTGTATATGGGATACAGTATATTACTAAGCTGGGGGCTGTATATGGGATACAGTATATTACTAAGCTGGAGGGCTGTATATGGGGTACAGTATATTACTAAGCTGGGAGGTATGTATTTGGGGTACAGTATATTACTAAGCTGGGGGCTGTATATGGGGTACAGTATATTACTAAGCTGGGGGGATGTATATGGGATACAGTATATTACTAAGCTGGGGGATGTATATGGGATACAGTATATTACTAAGCTGGGAGGGGGCTGTATATGGGATGCAGTATATTATTAAGCTGTGGGGGCTGTATATGGGATACAGTATATTACTAAGCTGGGGGGCTGTATATGGGATCCAGTATATTACTAAGCTGGGGGGCTGTATATGGGATACAGTATATTACTATGCTGGGGGCTGTATATGGGATACAGTATATTACTAAGCTGGGGGCTGTATATGGGATACAGTATATTACTAAGCTGGGGGGGGCTGTATATGGGATACAGTATATTACTAAGCTGGGGGGATGTATATGGGATACAGTATATTACTAAGCTGGGGGGCTGTATATGGGATACAGTATATTACTAAGCTGGGAGGGCTGTATATGGGGTACAGTATATTACTAAGCTGGGGGGGCTGTATATGGGATACAGTATATTACTAAGCTGGGGGGCTGTATATGGGGTACAGTATATTACTAAGCTGGGGGTCTGTATATGGGGTACAGTATATTACTAAGCTTGGAGGGGGCTGTATATGGGATACAGTATATTACTAAGCTGGGGGGCTGTATATGGGATACAGTATATTACTAAGCTGGGAGGTATGTATATGGGGTACAGTATATTACTAAGCTGGGAGGGGGCTGTATATGGAATACAGTATATTATTCAGCTGTGGGGGCTGTATATGGGATACAGTATATTACTAAGCTGGGGGGCTGTATATGGGATACAGTATATTACTAAGCTGGGGGGCTGTATATGGGATACAGTATATTACTAAGCTGGGGGCTATATATGGGATACAGTATATTACTAAGCTGGGGGCAGTATATGGGATACAGTATATTACTAAGCTGGGGGGGCTGTATATGGGATACAGTATATTACTAAGCTGGGGGGCTGTATATGGGATACAGTATATTACTAAGCTGGGAGGCTGTATATGTGATACAGTATATTACTAAGCTGGGGGGGCTGTATATGGGATACAGTATATTACTAAGCTGGGGGGCTGTATATGGGGTACGGTATATTACTAAGCTTGGGGTGCTGTATATGGGATACAGTATATTACTAAGCTGGGGGTGCTGTATATGGGATACAGTATATTACTAAGCTGGGGGGCTGTATATGGGATACAGTATATTACTAAGCTTGGAGGGGGCTGTATATGGGATACAGTATATTACTAAGCTGGGGGGCTGTATATGGGGTACAGTATATTACTAAGCTTGGGGTGCTGTATATGGGATACAGTATATTACTAAGCTGGGGGGCTGTATATGGGATACAGTATATTACTAAGCTTGGAGGGGGCTGTATATGGGATACAGTATATTACTAAGCTGGGGGGCTGTATATGGGGTACAGTATATCACTAAGCTGGGGGCTGTATATGGGATACAGTATATTACTAAGCTGGGGGCTGTATATGGGATACAGTATATTACTAAGCTGGAGGGCTGTATATGGGGTACAGTATATTACTAAGCTGGGGGGCTGTATATGGGGTACAGTATATTACTAAGCTTGGAGGGGGCTGTATATGGGATACAGTATATTACTAAGCTGGGGGGCTGTATATGGGATACAGTATATTACTAAGCTGGGAGGTATGTATTTGGGGTACAGTATATTACTAAGCTGGGGGCTGTATATGGGGTACAGTATATTACTAAGCTGGGGTCTGTATATGGGGTACAGTATATTACTAAGCTGGGGGGATGTATATGGGATACAGTATATTAGTAAGCTGGGGGATGTATATGGGATACAGTATATTACTAAGCTGGGAGGGGGCTGTATATGGGATACAGTATATTATTAAGCTGTGGGGGCTGTATATGGGATACAGTATATTACTAAGCTGGGGGGCTGTATATGGGATACAGTATATTACTAAGCTGGGGGATGTATATGGGATACAGTATATTACTAAGCTGGGAGGGGGCTGTATATGGGATACAGTATATTATTAAGCTGTGGGGGATGTATATGGGATACAGAATATTACTAAGCTGTGGGGGCTGTATATGGGGTACGGTATATTACTAAGCTGGGGGGCTGTATATGGGATACAGTATATTACTAAGCTGGGGGCTGTATATGGGATACAGTATATTACTAAGCTGGGGGCTGTATATGGGATACAGTATATTACTAAGCTGGGGGGCTGTATATGGGATACAGTATATTACTAAGCTGGGGGGCTGTATATGGGATACAGTATATTACTAAGCTGGGGGGCTGTATATGTGATACAGTATATTACTAAGCTGGGAGGTATGTATATGGGGTACAGTATATCACTAAGCTGGGGGGCTGTATATGGGATACAGTATATTACTAAGCTGGGGGGCTGTATATGTGATACAGTATATTACTAAGCTGGGGGGATGTATATGGGATACAGTATATTACTAAGCTGGGGGGCTGTATATGGGATACAGTATATTACTAAGCTGGGGGGCTGTATATGGGGTACAGTATATTACTAAGCTGGGGGGCTGTATATGGGATACAGTATATTACTAAGCTGGGGGGCTGTATATGGGGTACGGTATATTACTAAGCTGAGGGGCTGTGTATGGGGTACGGTATATTACTAAGCTGGGGGGGCTTTATATTAGGGGGTGCTATATATTCACATTGGTCAGGGGAGCACTGTATGTAAAATCATGTAACATAATAACAGGGTGGGATATATTAATTATAGGATACCATAGATTACTTTGCATCATTTAAACCAAATGTTAGGGGTCTGTATTAATAAATTAGGGGTGTTGTATATTGATTGGTGCTGTGCCTGCTATAATTCCAGTAGAATATATACATATAATGAAGATATGTTTTATATGTGGGGTAGTGTGCGGTCAGTTGTGTTGTGAGGGGTATATATTATTTAGGAGCGCAGTGTTGTTATCCAGGAGACTTTATACTGTAAGTGACTGTGGTATTTTTAGGGACTCCGGGTGGAGATGCTGCACAGAGCTGAAGATATCCGGCCATGAATTCAGCAGTGATACGTCATGGATTGGAGAACCCGGAATAAAGTCCTCCTGATGGAAGAGATTGTCATCTATAAGGTACTAGAGGACACTAATGACTCCCAGAACCTGTAGCCAGTCACACAGTGTCAGGGAGCTGCCTGTGGGGATGCTAATTGTTAGTAACGTTTTCAGCATTTACTTAACAGGGAGCGTGGGGGGGGGGGGGGCAGCATTTTAATATTCGCCTCAGGCAGCAAATATGCTAGAATCGGCCCTGTGCTTGATCATGTTGTGGTAGTTGTGACTAACCCCCACTCCCATCTCATGTCACAGGGCACACCTATACTAGGGAGCACACCCATCTATCCAAAATGTATGTGGTGTATTAACCCCTGTGTGTCTAAGCTTCAGGACCAAGCACAATTTTTAAAATTTGTTATGTGTCATTATTTGCAGTTACAAATTTAGAACGGTTTATCATACACAGGTGATTTTGAGATTTTTTTTTGTGATGTGTTGTACTTCACATTAACTGAATATTTTGGTTGTTATGGTTTGCATTTATTTATTAAAAAGTTGGAAATTTGGTGAAAATTTTGAAAAAATTGCGATATTTTGAGTTCTAAATGTTGTTCCCATTGTATAGTAAGTCTAATCACCCAAATTGGTTAATAATTAACATTTCCCATAAATCTTCTTTATGTTGGCATCATTTTTTAAATGTTATAATATTTTATTTGGATATTAGGTGACTTTCTAATGGAACAGCAATTTTTAAAATTTTCAAGAAAATGTAAGATTCAATGATTTTAGAGGACATTTCATATTGAAAAGGGTTTTACAAGTTATATTTTGTGGAACTCCCCACAAATCATCCAATTTTTAAAACTGCACCCCTCAAACTGTTCAGAACAGCCTTTGATAAGTTTGTTAACCCTTTCAGTGTCTCATATGAATTGGAACAAGATGGAGGTTCCATTTGGAATTTTCAAATTTTTACAATAAAGTTATTATTTAACCCTAAAATACATATGTTCATGCAGGATGAAAGGTAAAAACCTCTCAGATTTTGTTTGGGCAGTTTCTTCTTACTATGGCAATAATCCCCATGTGGATGTAAACCGCTTTATGAGCCCACAACAGGGTAAAGAATAGAAGGAGCGCCGTTGAGTTTTTGGAGGGCAGATTAGGAAAAATTGTTTTAAAGGTGCCAGAACACATTTCAAAAGTTCCTGAGGTTTCCAGAAGTGAAACCACCAGAAATGACATCATTTTTAAAACTGCACCCCTGAAAGAATTTAGTTATGGTGATGATCAGCCTTTTGACATTTTGTTTTTTTTTTACAGTTTTTTGTTGAAAAGTAGTGTGAAAAATAAAAGTGTGACATTTTCCACAAATTCATGATTTATAGGACAGATCTCTCAGATGCAGAGCATGAAAGTGAAGCAAATGGCTTAATTTTTAGAGTGATGTTTCTCCTGAGTTCAGAAATACCCCCAAAGTGGCATAAATATGTTCACTGGACATACGGCAGGGCCTGCAAGTGAAGCAGCAACCTAAGGCGTCCAAAGACCAATATTTGAATGATTGAGTCACCAGCGACCGTGGACCCCCAGAATGATGGAAAACCCCACTTATGACATCATTTTTGAAACTACACCCCTGAAAGTACCGTATATACTCGTGTATAAGCCGAGTTTTTCAGCACAAGTCAATGCACAAGTAAAAAATACTTAAAAAATAATAAACTTATATACTCACCCTCCGGTGGCCCTGATGTTCAGCGCTGCTCCCCCGATGTCCGCACGGCTCGTCTTCTGGCTTCCGCGCCCGTCTTCTTTCTTCTGCTGGGCGCCGCCATGTTTTCCCCCCCGGGCGGCGCCTAGAATCACGGACATCGGGGGAGCAGCGCTGCACATCGGGGCCACCAGAGGGTGAGTATATAAGTTTATTTATTTTTTTAAAGCTGGGCAGGCTGTATACTACTGAGGGCAGGCTGTATACTACTGGAGGCAAGCTGTATACTACTGGGGGCAGGCTGTATACTACTGGAGGCAAGCTGTATACTACTGGGGGCAGGCTGTATACTACTGGAGGCAAGCTGTATACTACTGGGGGCAGGCTGTATACTACTGGGGGCAGGCTGGGCTGGCTGTGTACTGCTGGGGGCAAGCAGGCCAGGCTGTATACTACAGGGGGCAGGCTGTATACTACAGGGGGCTAGCTGGCTATATACTGGGGGGGGTCAATGCATTTCCCACCCTCGGCTTATACTCGAGTCAATAGGTTTTCCCAGTTTTGGTGGTAAAATTAGGGCTTTCGGCTTATACTCGGGTCGGCTTATACTCGAGTATATATGGTATTTATTTATGGTTATCATCAGCCTTTTGACGCTATGTTTTTTACATTTTTTTGTTGAAATGTAGCAACTTTCTCAGATGCAGAGCATAAAAGTGAAGAAGATGGGCTTCCATTTTTTTTTAGTGCTCTTTCTTCTGAGTTCAGAAATACCCCCAAAGTGGCATAAATATGTTCAGATATGCTGACTATTTGAAATATTGAAACACATTTTTTATCTAAAATGTCCTCTTAGAAGATAATTTTCATGCAATGGGATAAAAGTAGAAAAATATACTCTGCCATTTTAAAGGTTATTTCTCCTGCTTTCATAAAAAAAAAACCTAAATGACCCTTATATACTGCCTGGACACATGGCAGGGCCTGGAGGTGATAGAACACCACATAGATTCTGAGGTCTTCATTTACTTGGTATTCATCTAGGGGTATAATGGGAATTATGGAGGTGGAGGAGATTTGGGGTTCAGAGAATCCAAATTACCGTATTTTTCGGACTATAAGGCGCACAAAAAATCCTTTGATTTTCTCAGAAATGAAAAGTGCACCTTATAGCCAAGTGCACCTTATATATGAACCGTACTTACAGACAACAGCTGCCTTTACCTGCGCACAGGTCTGCCACCTGCTGGTCATTCATCCTTATAATCCGTTGCGCCTTATATATGAACCCAGACGTTTTAGCAGGCATTTATTGATGGTGCGCCTTATAATCCGGTGCGCCTTATAGTCCAAAAAATTTTTAAGAAAAGGAAAAACAGGGAAAGAAGAAAAGTCCAGGGATGTGTGGTAAATGAGGAAGCGGTTTTTATACAAAGACCAGGGTGGGAGGGACATGTGTCGCACTCATATGTCGTGTCTTTGTGTTTGCCATTTTTGAAGCAGACAAAACATCTCTTCTGGGGGGTGACTTTTTCTTTGCAGTGGGGGGGGGGGGGGGGGAACGGACTACTCCAGGAAAGTGCTGCCCAGGAACAATTGCTCTCCCCAACCTGCAGGGTTTGCCTATTAGGGTCTTGGGAAGGTGCATCTGATTCCTGCGGACCCTCCCACATGCCAGTGTTTCTTTCTCAGCCAGGCACTGAAACAA
Organism: Engystomops pustulosus; assembly: GCF_040894005.1. NCBI lineage: Eukaryota > Metazoa > Chordata > Amphibia > Anura > Leptodactylidae > Engystomops > Engystomops pustulosus. Next base: position 30,932,026 of record NC_092418.1, read on the forward strand.
CACATTTATCATGGTACACGTGGTACCCCTGGTCAAACACTGAATGCAGGACGTCCCAGACAATCTTCCCAGTTATTGTGAGGGATGGAGGACAATCAGGGGGCTGAATTTGACTGTCCCTTCCCTCATAAATACGAAATGTGTGAGTGTAGCCTGTTTCGGGCTCACACATTTTGTAAATCTTTATGCCATATTTGGCACGTTTATTAGGCAAATATTGCCCAAACTTTACTCTCCCCTTGAAATGCACCAGGGACTCATCCACCACAATATCTCTTTTTGAGGTGTATAAGGAAGAGAATTTTTGGCTTAGAAATTAAATCAGGGGCCAAATCTTATAAAGTCTGGGAATAGGGAATTGTCAGCAAAATGGAGAAATCTTTGAATTGCCTCAAAGTGATTCCTGGACATTGTTAATTTGTATAAGAGGGTATAATGTAAGAGATCTTTAGACCAATAGTCCCTTACAGATTTTTTTTTTATAAGGCCCATATTCAGCACCAGTTGGTTTCTAAAAATTGCTGGGCATATAAATTAGTTTGCTCAACAATCAAGTCCAGCGGGTCATCTGAAAAAAATAACTTGAAATGGCCAATTTCAGATAACCCTGCTGTTTGTACTTGGGCTCCTGGATAAGCTATAAAGTCAAATACTTGGGGGACATAGGAGGCTGTGGGAAGCCAGTTCCTCAGATGAGGAAGAAGAAGTGGAGGACAGAACAAATTCTGAGCCTCACTTATTCGCTGATTCTGTATCTGAGGCTAACGAGCGCTGTATGTTCTTTGTGTCATTTTGTCTAATGCACTTTATTTGCTACTGTGTGATGTACTTTACTTGTGACTGTAACAACCGTACACACTGACAGCTGGAGTGACACTGACGAACTGTAACTGCTCAAAACTGTCTTTCTGACAATGGATAACATCGTGGGACTGTCGCTGACACTGACGGATGCTGACTGACGCGGACTGACACTTATTGATTCTAATGCTAACTCTGACTTTTTTACCTTTTTTTAGTTTTTTTTTACTAACGCTGACTGACGTGGCGCAGAGGCCCTGATAAATATCCCCATATAGTATATATACATCTTATACTTAGACATGAAGTATAAAAAGACTGGACAACCCGGCACTTTCTTAGGCAATAAAACTCTGTTATCCCAATAACATAATATCCCCACATAATACTTAAATATGTAAATCAGTAAACACCGAGGCTCATGTTGGGTAGAAAACCAGTGACAGCATTTATTAACATAATATTTTCTTTAACAATTTTAAAAACACGTAAATCTTAACACAGTAGGCTCTTGTATTGTGCATCTCTCTATCCAAAGGAAAAACGGCTCAGGACTGCACTATGCCCATCTGGACTCCCAGATGACAAGTCGGTCAGACGAGCAAAGCAGCATTCTCTCATCTTCAATTTTACTCCGCCAGCTGTGACTTCAGAACTATAAGACACAGATACTCAAAACAGTAAAATGAAACAATAAATTAAGGAGGGAGAAATTGCTTCTGGTGAGTGCAGCAGTCCACAGAGGGAGAGGAGGAGACCTGCTAAACAGGAAAAGGGGGAGGAGAAAAGTGCAATGCAGCAAACACTCTCCTATTAAACTGCATGGCCTCAAATTAACCCCTTCCACCACTACGCGCCTCCACCACATCCAGGGGAACCCTTCATATACAGTTGGGCGTACACATACTATGTATAGAACATATACACACATATACAGCCAATACACACACATCCAGCATATGAATATACGTGTATACACACATCATATTCACACATACAGCATATTCACACACACCTACAGAAAATAGACACACACTTACAGCAGATACAGACATAGGGCATATACATACACATACATGGATGTAGTCATTGTCAGCCGGTCTTCTTATCCCATGGGGACTGTCACAGATCTGGCTCCATGCAGTCCAGTAGCTTGTGACCTCATGGGGAAGTTGTTCCTCCGTCCTGCAGCCCCTTCCATGACATTTCCCATCTGGGCTGATGGCTCCGCTCTGTGCTGTGAGGATGTGCCCTGTTATATACATATTATGCTGTACAATGCGCAGCATGTAACATGGGGCAGGGGGAGACGGCCTTCCCAGCATGTGATATGGAGGTACTGAGGTCTCACACTACTGGCTGAGTAAGTGACACCACCACCTTATTGTCACCACATGGAAAGACTTATTTCCAGCATCACCTACAGTACTTACCTAATCATCTATCTCTATCCCCAGGAATAATATATCCCATCATGTCTGTATATACTACTAGATGTGACTATGTGTGAGCACAGACAGAGGTTGTATCATTGGAGCTTTTGTGCACACTTTATACTTACACTATAACAGACATTATCCCCCGTCCACATCTGACTTTTACCTGATGGTTTATACATCATGGGCCCAGAGTTACTGAAGCCCCTGCGCCAGTTTTCTGCCGGACTTTGCACCTTCTTTCATGTGTAAACTTCTCCCACATGTATATAAGAAGTGTTCGGTGCTCAGTCGGGCCGTGCGCCACATTTATAATGCAAAGTCTGACAGAAATGTGTTGCACGGCCAAAGTTAAAGGTGCATCAAAAAAATGGTGCACTTTGCCGGAGCAGTGCAGGCGGCGCCAGATTCATGTAAAACGGGCGAAAGAAATCCTGAATCTGGCGCCCCCTGCACAGTACACAGGACACTGCACATAGTACAGACTGCACTGTTATCTGCCCCAAATCTGCGCTATAATGTTTCTATAAGCAGCAATCACTGGCTGATTACCAACCGCTCTATACTTATTCTGTTTTATAGCTTTAAGGTTTTTATTTTATTTTATTTATATGAAATCTACAGACCCAGAAGTTACTGGAACCAGTTCTGGAGAACATTATGAGAACATTTCTTATCCTGCTAAAAGACTAAAACTGCAACAATAACAATAGAGGAATGAGCACCTACCTCCTGTCAGCAAAGGATGACTCTCTGCAGCAGACATCTTCTTATCTCCTCTTTTTATTTTCTTTTTACATTCTTTTCTTTCTCAGTCCATGAAACACTTGATGGTGTTGTATTTCATTGACTGGAAACTGCCACATATACAGGATATACTTTATTTCTAGGTGACAGTAAGATGATCTCTATTTTTACATTTTCCTTTCTTTTTAGTTATTCTCTTTGTGTTTCTTTTCTTTATTTTTCTCAGTCCATGAAACACTGGATGGTTTGGATGGTGGTTGTATTCCATGGACTGAAAACTGCCCCAGGTACAGTAAGTGGATGATATACTTTATTTCTAGTTGACAGTAAAATATTCTGCAGAAATTACATGATTAAGGCTTCTTTCTTTTGACTTTTTTTCTGATTCTCTATTTTTACTTTTTCTTTTCTATTTTCTCTCTTTGTTTTTCTTTTCTTTATTTTTCTCAGTCCATGAAACACTGGATGGTTTGGATGGTGGTTGTATTCCATGGACTCAAAACTGCCCCAGGTACAGTAGGAGGATGATATACTTTATTTCTAGTTTACAGTAAATTATTCTGCAGAAATTACATGATTAAGGCTTCATTCTTTTGACTTTTTTTCTGATTCTCTATTTTTACATTTTCTTTTCTATTTTCTCTCTTTGTTTTTCTTTTCTTTATTTTTCTCAGTCCATGAAACACTGGATGGTTTGGATGGTGGTTGTATTCCATGGACTGAAAACTGCCCCAGGTACAGTAGGAGGATGATATACTTTATTTCTAGTTGACAGTAAATTATTCTGCAGAAATTACATGATTAAGGCTTCATTCTTTTGACTTTTTTTCTGATTCTCTATTTTTACATTTTCTTTTCTATTTTCTCTCTTTGTTTTTCTTTTCTTTATTTTTCTCAGTCCATGAAACACTGGATGGTTTGGATGGTGGTTGTATTCCATGGACTGAAAACTGCCCCAGGTACAGTAGGAGGATGATATACTTTATTTCTAGTTGACAGTAAATTATTCTGCAGAAATTACATGATTAAGGCTTCATTCTTTTGACTTTTTTTCTGATTCTCTATTTTTACATTTTCTTTTCTATTTTCTCTCTTTGTTTTTCTTTTCTTTATTTTTCTCAGTCCATGAAACACTGGATGGTTTGGATGGTGGTTGTATTCCATGGACTGAAAACTGCCCCAGGTACAGTAGGAGGATGATATACTTTATTTTTAGTTGACAGTAAAATATTCTGCAGAAATTACATGATTAAGGCTTCTTTCTTTTGACTTTTTTTTCTGATTCTCTATTTTTACATTTTCTTTTCTTTTTGTTTTCTCTCCTTGTTTTTCTTTTCTTTATTTTATCAGTCCATGAAACACTGGATGGTTTGGATGGTGGTTGTATTCCATGGACTGAAAACTGCCCCAGGTACAGTAGGAGGATGATATACTTTATTTCTAGTTGACAGTAAATTATTCTGCAGAAATTACATGATTAAGGCTTTTTTCTTTTGACTTTTTTCTGATTATCTATTTTTACATTTTCTTTTCTATTTTCTCTCTTTGTTTTTCTTTTCTTTATTTTTCTCAGTCCATGAAACACTGGATGGTTTGGATGGTGGTTGTATTCCATGGACTGAAAACTGCCCCAGGTACAGTAGGAGGATGATATACTTTATTTTAGTTGACAGTAAAATATTCTGCAGAAATTACATGATTAAGGCTTCTTTCTTTTGACTTTTCTTTCGGATACTCTATTTTTACATTTTCTTTTCTTTTTGTTTTCTCTCCTTGTTTTTCTTTTCTTTATTTTTCTCAGTCCATGAAACACTGGATGGTTTGGATGGTGGTTGTATTCCATGGACTGAAAACTGTCCCAGGTACAGTAGGAGGATTATATACTTTATTTTTAGTTGACAGTAAAATATTCTGCAGAAATTACATGATTAAGGCTTCTTTCTTTTGACTTTTTTCTGATTCTCTATTTTTACATTTTCTTTTCTATTTTCTCTCCTTGTTTTTCTTTTCTTTATTTTTCTCAGTCCATGAAACACTGGATGGTTTGGATGGTGGTTGTATTGCATGGACTGAAAACTGTCCCAGGTAAAATAGGAGGATGATATACTTTATTTTTAGTTGACAGTAAAATATTCTGCAGAAATTACATGATTAAGGCTTCTTTCTTTTGACTTTTTTTCTGATTCTCTATTTTACATTTTCTTTTTTTTTCTCTCCTTGTTTTTCTTTTTTTTATTTTTCTCAGTCCATGAAACACTGGATGGTTTGGATGGTGATTTTATTCCATGGACTGAAAACTGTCCCAGGTACAGTAGGAGGATGATATACTTTATTTTTAGTTGACAGTAAAATATTCTGCAGAAATTACATGATTAAGGCTTCTTTCTTTTGACTTTTTTTTTCTGATTCTATATTTTTACATTTTCTATTTTCTCTCTTTGTTTTTCTTTTCTTTATTTTTCTCAGTCCATGAAACACTGGATGGTTTGGATGGTGGTTGTATTCCATGGACTGAAAACTGCCCCAGGTACAGTAGGAGGATGATATACTTTATTTTTAGTTGACAGTAAAATATTCTGCAGAAATTACATGATTAAGGCTTCTTTCTTTTGACTTTTTTTTCTGATTCTATATTTTTACATTTTCTATTTTCTCTCTTTGTTTTTCTTTTCTTTATTTTTCTCAGTCCATGAAACACTGGATGGTTTGGATGGTGGTTGTATTCCATGGACTGAAAACTGTCCCAGGTAAAATAGGAGGATAATATACTTTATTTTTAGTTGACAGTAAATTATTCTGCAGAAATTACATGATTAAAGCTTCTTTCTTTTGACTTTTTTTCTGATTCTCTATTTTTACATTTTCTTTTCTATTTTCTCTCTTTGTTTTTCTTTTCGTTATTTTTCTCAGTCCATGAAACACTGGATGGTTTGGATGGTGGTTGTATTCCATGGACTGAAAACTGCCCCAGGTACAGTAGGAGGATGATATACTTTATTTCTAGTTCACAGTAAAATATTCTGCAGAAATTACATGATTAAGGCTTCTTTCTTTTGACTTTTTTCTGATTCTCTATTTTTACATTTTCTTTTCTATTTTCTCTCCTTGTTTTTCTTTTCTTTATTTTTCTCAGTCCATGAAACACTGGATGGTTTGGATGGTGGTTGTATTGCATGGACTGAAAACTGTCCCAGGTAAAATAGGAGGATGATATACTTTATTTTTAGTTGACAGTAAAATATTCTGCAGAAATTACATGATTAAGGCTTCTTTCTTTTGACTTTTTTTCTGATTCTCTATTTTACATTTTCTTTTTTTTTCTCTCCTTGTTTTTCTTTTCTTTATTTTTCTCAGTCCATGAAACACTGGATGGTTTGGATGGTGATTTTATTCCATGGACTGAAAACTGTCCCAGGTACAGTAGGAGGATGATATACTTTATTTTTAGATGACAGTAAAATATTCTGCAGAAATTACATGATTAAGGCTTCTTTCTTTTGACTTTTTTTTCTGATTCTATATTTTTACATTTTCTATTTTCTCTCCTTGTTTTTCTTTTCTTTATTTTTCTCAGTCAATGAAACACTGGATGGTTTGGATGGTGGTTGTATTCCATGGACTGAAAACTGCCCCAGGTACAGTAGGAGGATGATATACTTTATTTCTAGTTGACAGTAAAATATTCTGCAGAAATTACATGATTAAGGCTTCTTTCTTTTGACTTTCTTTTTATGAGTCTCTATTTTTACATTTTCCTTTTTCTTTATTTTCTCTCTTTGTTTTTCTTTTCTTTATTTTTCTCAGTCCATGAAACACTGGATGGTTTGGATGGTGGTTGTATTCCATGGACTGAAACAGTTTTAGTGTAGTTGCTTTGTAGCAGCTACAAGTTGAGGTTGACATACACTGTTGCAGGCTCAGATGGTTGAGATGTTTTGTAGCTGAGAGTAAGATACTAAACAGTAAGTGTAGGAGGAAGAGCTTTTTTTCTTTTCTTTTATTTCTATTTTTTCTTTTGTCCTTTTTCTGTCATTTTATTATTTTCTATGTTTCTTTCTTTCCTTCTACCTTATTTTTCTTGTCTCTGTTTCCTCCTTCCTATCCTCCTTCCTTTCATTCCTCCTCGCTTTCTTTCTTCCTTCCATTCCTCCTTCCTTTCCTCCTTCCTTTTCTCCTTCCTTTCCTCCTTTCTTTTCTCCTTTCTTTCCACCTTCATTTCCTCCTTCTTTTCTTCCTTCCTTTCCTCCTTCTTTTCTTCCTTCCTTCCTTTCCTCCTTCCTTTCTTACTTCCTTTCCTCCTTCCTTTTCTCCTTCCTTTCCTCCTTTCTTTCCTCCTTTCTTTTCTCCTTTCTTTTCTCCTTCCTTTCCTCCTTCCTTTCCTCCTTCCTTTTCTCCTTCCTTTTCTCCTTCCTTTTCTCCTTCCTTTTCTCCTTCCTTTCCTCCTTTCTTTTCTCCTTTCTTTCCTCCTTCATTTCCTCCTTCTTTTCTTCCTTTCCTCCTTCCTTTCTTACTTCATTTCCACTTTACTTTCCTCCTTTGTTTCTTTCTGTTTCCCCATGTGTGAGCATGGCCAAAAAGAACAAATTACATAAATAGTAGGACTTATATCAACTTTTCCTCTGTATAATGTCTACCTCTTGTAACACATCCTTCTGTTGAGCTGTTTGATGTCATAGCTATGGCTACTCATGTTCAAATATTCTATTACATCAATAGTGTCACCATGTAAAAATTGCAGCCTTTAATAATCACTGGCTGACTAAGGCCGGGCAGTGCTCTAATACATCCTGGGTGTTACAGGATATAGTGGGAGGATGTGTTACACTACTGTATTGGCACTAGTAGGGTCCATAACTATTTGTAAGAATAAAAATGTACATTGCAAATCAGTGCTCAGTCAATCCTACAGCAAAATGAATCTATCAATATAATTGGTACAATAAGTTAAGGGCCTTGCACTTAAATATTCCTAATTTGCACAGTATGAGCCAATTCAATTTGAATAAAATAACATAAATTAAATAAACGGCGTTAACACAAAATGAATATAGAGCAGTTGCTAAACAGACAACAATTGGCTGAATATAAAAATTTTGCATCACATCATAAAGGCCACATTGCACTGGATAATCTTGCGATTCACAAGTTTTTGTGATTATTCCAGGGCTTGTAGCCAGATAAAGCCCATATATATATTCCCCATTATGTTTTATAAGACATTGGTTGAAAGTCAGATTTGTACATTGGATACAGTCAGTTATCATCTACCTATAAAGCCTGTATGACAGTAACAATGATTTCCCCTGTGGCTGTGATCACTAATAGTCACATCTAGTAGTATATAAACACTATATATGTAATGGTGAAGGTTTAGACCTGTGACTGTAGGGGCTATTCTGTCACCAAGGTCCTGTGCTCTGGTGTAAATGATGGGCGGTAGATTTGGAAGGAAGGGGCCTATTGTCTTATCACCCTGGATAAGGGGCCAATGCTTCCAGATGATTCATTCTTCTTGTTATGTTTATTCTTAAATTTTTGTAAAAGTTTTGTTTCTCTTAGGGTATTACATTTCCCATCTGTTCTATAGAAGAAAGATGAGCTCTCCGATCACCACGTCTAAACCTTTACCATTCACAATGTGACTTTCTCTGAAGGAGCAGCTGTAACTGCACATCCTTATCGGAAGACAGAAAATCCACTGGAAAAGAACATAAACCAGATGAATTCCTTACCTGTTCCTCCCGGGGGTCGTCTGCTTTGTAGAATGTACCTGCAAAATGTAATCCATGGGCCGCACCAGGAGACGCCTCAGACATCACATTAATGACCATATTGTGATCATTAGGGAAGGTTTTAAGAAACACTTTCTCACTTCACTATAAAAAGTCCATAACTGCAGTCCCAAATCTCTCAGGATCCATGTTATATCAATTAGTGATAACAGAATGGGGGGGTCCTTTTATCTAAAACGGGGGAATCTCACATTTTTTTATTGATTCCCTGTCACAAAAGGGTCTTTACACTGATTTAGGGATCTTTGGTTTTCTTTAAAGAAGACCTCTCACCCTTACGAAATGCAATAGGATCTGCTTAACAAAATCAGCAGCTTCTAGCGCTTCCCCTTTTTGAAAACCCTCCAATAAATCTAGAAGACTATGCATCACCGTATCCTCAAATAAGCGAATCGAGCCCACAGTGGTCTGACATATTCATGAAGGGGCGGTCCGAGGCGCTGCCTTTTCCCCGGACTGCTTCTCCCACGCCATAGGCTGATGGTGACTGCCGGGCTGATGGTGACTTCACAGACCATCTTATAAACCTGCCGGACCACTGTAAGCTCAGTCCGACCTTTTGAGGGTACGGTGCTACAGTGTCTGCTAACTCTATTGGCGGGTTTCAGTAAAGCTAGCAGTTTATCACTGCTAATCATGGGGTAGCGCTAGCAGCTCCTTACTTTAGGAAGCTGCTCCTAGTGCGATTTTTAAGGGTGACAGGTCCTCTTTTCTTATTATTTGCAACTTTCCATAATTATTACATGAGTCTTTATGTTACTTTATCATTATTTTTCTCAGTGTTTGTTGATCCCTGTAATTTGTACCATAATATTTGTATCATATTGTATTTTATTATTCTTTACACAAATGTTATCATTCAGTAAAATCTTTAGTACATTCTGATACACTGAACTACTGATAATTTCTTACTAACATTTAGTAATACTGATCTAATATTGTATGTCAGAATAAATGTCATTATTGTTTGCCAATATTGTATAACATTTCTAGGATAACCCAATAGAACAGATTACTGCCGAAAATGTGTCTGTTTTATCATTATAATCCTGATTGGCCGATCCTGAGCTCTGCCTAATCATAGTTCTTGCTGCTGTTATTGAAATATCTACAACAAGGATTAGGGTCATAGGAAGCCATTAATCACAAGAGCGGCTAATTTGGAGACTGTCTGCCCAACACCATAGACCACTTTGCCCTTAAAGGGGCACCCACCAAGTGTGGGCGAATCACTGCCTATAGGTTCATATATATATATATATATATATATATATATATTAATGGGGTTCTCTCTATATATGTTTTTTCTTGGGGGCTGCACAAATGTATTACTGGGTGGTTGTATATACAGTATATGAATTACTGGGGGATGTATACATATGTATTACTTTCTGCTGTATAATATAATATGTATATATATATATATATATATATATATATATATATATACAGCCCCTAGTAATATATATATACCCCCCTGTAATATATATTTATTACAGGGAGCTTTATATATAATACTGGTGGCTGTATATATATTACTGGGGGCTGTATATATATTACTGGGGGGGTGTATATATTTATTACAAGTAACATTTACTTTTTTGAAAACAATCGTGTGTGCACCAGAGCCCTCCACCACCCTTATTCCATCACTTCCCAATATATCAGCTCTAGGACCCTGCACATTTTCCTGGTTTGAGGATGCAAGTACAAGGATCTTTATACTGTATATGTTTATGTGTACTGTATATTTTCATATGTATATGTTCATGTGTATAATGTGTATGCAGTATGTTTTAATCTGGAAATTGTGTGTCAATAATTTATAAATGTGCATGTATATGGATATGTATGTATATGTGTATATAATGTGTTAGTAATCCACAATTTAGTGTTGAAAAAAGTTTGGGGCTGCAACATTACATGAACCTGGGTATATAAAGTAGGCGACTTTTTCCTCACAAAGTTTTGACTTTATTGAAGTCTTAGGATCTAAACTCGATAAGATCCTATCGAGTATAAGCCGACTCGAGTATAAGCCGAGGGTGGGAAATGCATTGGTCACAGCCCCCCCCCAGTATATAGCCAGCAAGCCCCCAGTAGTATATAGCCAGCAGCCCCCCAGTATATAGCCAGCCAGCCCCCAGTAGTATATAGCCAGCAGCCCCCCAGTATATAGCCAGCCCCCAGTAGTATATAGACTGCCAGCCCCTGCCCCCAGTATATACCCTGCCAGCCCCAGACCCAGTACATAGCCAGCCCCTGCCCCAGGATATAGCCTGCCAGCCCCTGTGCCCCAGTATATAGCTTGCCAGCCCCTGCCCCAGTATATAGCCTGCCAGCCCCTGTGCCCCAGTATATAGCCTGCAAGCCCCTGTGCCCCAGTATATAGCCTGCCAGCCGCTTTGCACCAGTATACAGCCTGCCAGCCCCTGGGTCCCAGGATATAGCCTTCCAGCCCCTGTGCCCCAGTATATACCCTGCCAGCCCCTGTGCCCCAGTATATAGCGTGCCGGCCCCAGTTCTCCAGTATACAGCCTGCCAGCCTCTGTGCCCCAGTATAGAGCCTGTCAGCCTCTGTGCCCCAGTTTATAGCCTGCCAGCCCCTGTGCCCCGGGTCGTTTTTTTTTTTACTTGAGTATATACTGTAATATAATATTTATATATATGTATGTAGTTTGACACAGAATGGGAAATTTAAAAAGACTACTCAGTTTTAAAATTCCCCACTGCAGCACCCATCTCTACTAAGGGTGATGCCACACATGCGTTTTGAACCCGTTTTTGGTCCGTTTTTAAGCAGTACGTTAAAAAACGCATGCGTTTAAAAATGTACCCGTTCTTTAAAAACGCATGCGTTTTTTGAAAGAAACGGATGCGTTTTTAACGCATGCGTTTAACAGACGGACCCAAAACGGGTTCAAAACTAAGGGTGCAGCCACACATTCAGTTTTTCAGACGCAGTTTTTGAAGCCAAAAGCAGGTGTGGATGATAATGGTTGAGGACTTAACATTGAGGGTGCAGTCACACACCGCATTTAACGCATGCGTTTAAAAACACATTGCAACAGCTGAAGAGAGATTTGCCTAATTAAACAGCTGTTAATGCATGTGTTAACATCGCGTTAATGCATGTGTTTGTTAACATAATGTTAACATATACATTAACATAAGTGTTAACATTGGTGTTTTGTACACGCGCGTGTTAACAGCTGTTTAATTAGGCATATCTCTCATCAGCTGTTACAATGCGGTTTTAAACGCATTAGTTAAACGCGGCGTGACTGCACCCTGAGATTTGCTACTCCTCCTCTATTTTCACGCCACTCCAGGTTTTGGCATCAAAAACTGCATCTGAAAAACTGAACTTGTGCACGCACCCTCAGGGCGCTCTCACGTTGCGTTTTGACCTGCGTTTTCATTGCGTTTGAAACGCATATACAACATTGCGTTTACAAACGTAAACGGTAATGTAATTAGGCAAATTACCTCACATCAGCTGTTGTATATGCGTTTCAAACGCAACGAAAACGCAACCAAAACACAACGTGTGAACGCGCCCTCAGGTGTATTCACACATGGCGCTAAAGTTGCATTTACAAACGCAATGCTAGGGCCCACGTGCAGGTCTCCGCCAGAATGCATAAGCGTTTTCAGTATTTACCAATCACAGGCGTTTCCACCCAAATGCATATGCGATCGGGCTATAGCGCGCCCCCGTGAGCATTGATTCAGCTTCTAAACCGAAGCATAGCAGTGTGTGTGACCACATCCTTAGGGTGCTGTGACAAAGTACGTTCTTGGACATGCGTTTTTGTATGTGTACCATGCGTTTGGCTGGTTTGACCCTGTTTTATCTTAATTTCTAGGCAGCTGTGAAACGGATTGAAACCAGCCAAGCGTGGTAAACATACAAAAACGCATGCGCTTTCAGTCCGTCAAAAAACAGTCCAAAATATTTTACCTGTGTGTATGGGTGCAGCGCACTTTATATATATGTGGATAATTATAGGTAAATGTGTAAGGTGGCCACTGACTGTATATAGATCTATGAGTAAGGGTACATTCACACTAACGTGTGCTCGCCCAGCCGTAGTGCGCTGCTCACCCCTCCCCTCTCCATAGGAAGCAGCGCAGCACGCCCAGTCTTGCAGCTGGAGATAGAGCTTCTTCTATCATATCTGCAGTGTTGTCAGAGTACAGTGACCATACGTTGTACTCCCCGTTTTAAGCCCTTTTCCCCTTTATCTTTTTTCATCTTTAATTGTGGTAATATGCTAATTTACCAAAGAGGCTACTGGGGCGTGCAGTAGCCGAAGCTGAGTCTACATGGTGCAGCTACGAGAAGCAGCACTCCCTCGTCTGCGAAGCCGGTGTACTGTGCATGTGCAAATTGGCAAATTAGCATATTACCACAATTAAAGATTAAAAAAGATAAAGGGGACTAAAGGATTAGTCCTTAAAAGGTCTCTCCTTACATACATTAGAGGCACCTACCACCGGATTTACCTTAATGATGGTAGGTTTCCTGTAAGGGGGCTCTGACTGTCTACATGTATATACACTGTCTTTATATACATAAGTACAATGGGGCCACTGATTGTATATAGGTATATGTGTAACGGGCCACTGATTGTATATAGGTATATATATACCTGATATATACCTGTATATAAGTATTTAGGATATATATATATATATATACACAGGGTTATATACAGGGCACATACCATATACAGTCTTGCGGAGAGTCCCAAACCGGTCCCTCTGCTCATATGTTCACAAAATTGAAATATAAAAACGTCTGTAACTTTACGCTTACGATCTTCGCTCTTCTATGAACCAGCGCTCTCCTCGTGTGGTAAAGCAGGAAGACTTCATCCAGGAATAGGCTCACATTCAGACCTCCGGATACTGGCGCTTTTCTTCCCTCCAGCGATCACACGGACATGTATCAGTGTCCTCACTATAGGAGATAATACACACATAGCGCAGCCTGTACGGGGGAAAGCTTCTTTACTAGTCGTATAATCACATCTGGTACAAAGAACAGAACTTTTATATCCCCATCAATGTGACAGCCAGTCATCCACGCCCGGCCCTGGGTTACCCCAATATGGCTTCTCCCGGGGGCTGCGCTATTATCAGAATAACATTACATTGGGGAAAACATTGTGTATAATAAGTCATTGGGATTGTCCTTCATACACTGCACTATGTACATATGGAGGCAGTGGGTTTATTATTTGTAATTTTTGTGGGGGCGGGGTGGGGGGGTTGTTTATGTTAAGATTGAATAATTAATTTAGGGGGGGTTGTAAATATATTAATGACATTGGGGGATCATAACTTGGGACAATAAGTCTTGTAGATAATGTTAGTAAACCTGCCCATCACCTACAACCTAGAGAGATATTTCTGCCTGATAATTGTAATAAATGCCCAGATAATCACAGCACAAACACATAGTATACATGCGGTTTCCCCCAGCGATGTGTGAACAAGGCCAAAAAGAGCAAATCCCATGCGCAGCAGGACTTCCATGGCGCCGTCTCCTCCCAGATGTCTCCTCTAGTAACACATTCTGCTTCTGTTCAGCTGTTGTGATGTCACAGCTCCGGCTCCTCGTGTCCCAATATTCCATCACGTGACTTATGTAGCCCTGGTAGAAGTGCAGCCCACAATCATTATTACTATTATTTAATCACAAGTTTTACATTAAAATGAAACATCTATACACGTAATCTTAACCCTTTCAGGACCTGGCCCTTTTTTGTTTTTTCATTTTCATTTTTTATTCCCCATGATCAAAAATCCATAACTTTTTTATTTTTCCATGTACAGAGCTATGTGACGGCTTATTTTCTGCGTAACAAATTGCACTTCATAGAGATGGTATTGAATATTCCATGCCATGTACTAGGAAGCGGGAAAAAAATTCCAAATGCAGTGAAATTGGTAAAAAAACGCATTTGTGCCGTCTTCTTGTGGGCTTGGATCTTACGGATTTCACTGTGCGCCCCAAATGACATGTCTACTTTATTCTTTGGGTCTGTGCGATTACGGGGAGACCAAATTTATATAGGTTTTATAATGTTTTCATACATTTAAAAAAATTAAAACCTCCTGTACAAAATTTTTTTGGGGGATTTTGCCATCTTCTGGCGCTAATAACTTTTTTATACTTTGGTTTACGGAGCTGTGGGTGGTGTCGTTTTTTGCGGATTTTGATGACGTTTACAATGTTATCAATTTTAGGACTGTTCGATCTTGTGATCACTTTTTATAGAATTTTTTTATTTTTTATTTTATTTTTTTAAATGTAAAAAAAAGTGCCATTTTCGACTTTGGGCGCGATTTTCTGTTACGGGATTAAACGCAGTGAAAAACCGTTATCATATTTTGATAGACCGGGCATTTTCGGACGCGGCGATACCTAATGTGTTTATGATTTTTACTGTTTATTTATATTTATATCAGTTCTAGGGAAAGGGGGGTGATTTGAGTTTTTAGGGTTTTTTATTATAATTTTTTTTTTTAAACTTGTTTTTATTTTCATTTTTAGTATTTTTCAGACTCCCTAGGGTACTTTAACCCTAGGGTATCTACAGTATGGCAGTATATGTGTATTTTACTACTCATACATTACAATGTGCTGATAGCACATTGTAATGCATGGGTTAACCCGAAGTAGCCTCGGGTCTTCGTGAGACCCGAGGTTACCATGGCGACGGATCGCCGCTCCCCGATGACGTCACGGGGAGCGGTGATCCTCGAAAAGATGGCGGCGCCCTTGCGCCGCAATCCTTTTGAAGCTGCCGGCAGCAATATGCAGCAAAGACTTACCGGCTATGCACCCGCGGCCGACCCGTGACGTGCTAATACGTCACGGGTCGTGAACGGGTTAAATCTCTTATTTGCTGTTAGAAAATATACAAGTAGAATATAAACTGTAGAAAAGAAACAATATAAAAAGGTTATATATTGAAGGCATTTATCAAGCCTTGTATGCCACTTTTCTGGCGTAGAAGGCAAGTCCCAAATCCTGTATATACTACACCCTCATAGCTCAAACATTCCTACCCCTGCCCAGTGCATTTACTATAGTCCTATACAAAACAATACAATGTAGTATCCCCCATACCACTTTGGCTGACAGGGTCCTTGAATTCATATTACATACCAACCGTCACCTAATGGTCACCAATAGAGATGAGCGAGCACTAAAATGCTTGGGTACTCGTTATTCGAGACAAACTTTTCCCGATGCTTGAGTGCTCGTCTCGAATAACGAGCCCCATTGAAGTCAATGGGAGACTCGAGCATTTTTCAAGGGGACCAAGGCTCTGCACAGGGAAGCTTGGCCAAACACCTGGGAACCTCAGAAAAGGATGGAAACACCACGGAAATGGACAGGAAACAGCAGGGGCAGCATGCATGGATGCCTCTGAGGCTGCTTAATCGCACCATTATGCCAAAATTATGGGCAACAGCATGGCCATGACAGAGTGACCGAATGAGGCTAGATAGCATCTAAAACATGCAATAATTGACCCTGACACTATAGAGGACAGCATGGAGAGGCAGCGGCAGCAGCGGCAGGCTAGAGAGTGTCATGGCGACATACCCTAAATGGACTCAGGTTTCACCAAAGGAGGTGAAATGATTTCCTATGTGAACAAAAGGTTGACGGTATATTTAGTCGATAACACAGCATGGTGGCGACATAGTGACCAAGTTCCATAACGTATCTGGTGAAACACCCGAAAAATGAGCCTGACACAGCTCTTTTGATAAGGGGACGACATGTGGAGGCAGCCATGGAGACGACTTCCATGATTAAGAGTGACAGTATGGGGCATTCATATTGCGCTGCTATGATTGCAACTTCAGGTCTCCAGCATGGCGGCGACAGATGGGCCGAGTTCCACTATGTATCTGGTGAAACACCTGAAAATTCTGCCTGACACAGCTCGTTTGATAAGGGGATGATGTGCTGCATATCCTCTCGTGCTCCAGCGTCTGGGGTATAAAGAGTTGAAATGAGACATTGGTGGACGCTGTGGAGGATCGTGGAGGCAAAATGGACAGGAAACAGCAGGGGCAGCATGCATGGATGCCTCTGAGGCTGCCTAATCTTGGGATGGAGCTGGCGGTCCACTGCCAGGCGAGCTTTCGCCTTTCCAAGCCCCTGTCTCTCGGCTCCTCCCCACCCAAAATGGGCCTGGGGGCCAGAAGAGTTTACTTTGAAAAAATTATAATTTTCAAAGCAGGCCGGGTCGTTTGAATATTTCACCTAGGAATAATGGAATAGCATAGTGGTTCTATTTTTAATTGTTTTTACGGAAATGGTTCCATGATTAAGAGCGACAGTATGGGGCATCCATATTGCGCTGCTATGATTGCAACTTCAGGTCTCCAGCATGGCGGCGACAGATGGGCCAAGTTCCCCTATGTATCTGGTGAAACACCTTAAAATTCTGCCTGACACAGCTCGTTTGATAAGGGGACCATGTATGGAGGCAGTGAACTAGTAGTGGATTAAAGGTGCTGCAGTTAAAACTATGTTAGTTGGATCTTGAGATGGAGCTGGCGCTCAGCTGCCAGGCGAGCTTTCGCCAATCCAAGCCCCTGTCTCTAGGCTACTCCCCAAACAGCACTTCTAAGAACCTTTTGTATAAGATCAAGTGTAGTAGCGTTCTTATAAGTTCAGACTCGGTCCCAGCCTCCACCAAGTTAACCCAATGTGCCGTCAGCGATATATAGTGGCCCTGCCCGGCAGCACTCGTCCACGTGTCTGTGGTCAGGTGGACCTTGTCAGAAACGGCGTTGATCAGGGCACGGATGATGTTCTGTGACACGTGCTTGTGCAGGGCTGGGACAGCACATCGGGAAAAGTAGTGGCGGCTGGGGACCGAATACCGAGGGGCGGCCACCGCCATGAGGTTTCGAAAGGCCTCGGTCTCTACCAGCCTACAGGGCAGCATCTCCAGGCTAAGCAACTTGGAGATGTGGACGTTGAGGGCTTGAGCGTGTGGGTTGGTTGCGCTATACTTCCTTTTGCCCTTTTGCGCTCCAGCGTCTGGGGTATGGAGAGCTGAAAGCTGGTGGATGCTGTGGAGGATCGTGGAGGATCGTGGAGGCGGAGATGGGGTTTTCGCACGGGAGGTGTTTGGGCCGTGGTCCTGGCAGGGGGCTGACTAGCAGATGACACAGGGGAAGGAGCAGTGGTGTGCCCGGCCGGAGGTGAACAGGCTTAGTGCCATTGAGTGGGGTGTTTAGCATTCATATGCCTGCGCATACTGGTGGTAGTTAAGCTAGTAGTGGTGGAACCCCTGCTGATCCTGGTTTGGCAAAGGTTGCACACCACAGTCCGTCGGTCATCCGGTGTTTCTTTAAAGAACCTCCAGACTTCTGAAAATCTAGCCCTCGCCACGGAAGCTTGACTACGGGCAACATTTGGTGCTGATGCACCAGCTCTGGCCCTGCCTCTCCGTCTGGCCCCACCACTGCCTCTTCCAAACTGTTCTGCTATAGGACTTGCCTCCGTCTCAGAAGCACTGTGTTCACCCGGCCTATCAACCCAGCTTGGGTCTGTCACCTCATCATCCTCCGATCCCTCAGTCTGCTCCCCCCTCGGACTTCCTGCCCTGACAACAACTTCACCACTGTCTGACAACCGTGTCTCCTCATCGTCCGGCACCTCTTTACACACTTCTTCCACTACGTCAATAATGTCATCATCACCCACAGACTGCGACGGGTGGAAAACCTGGGCATCGGAAAATTGCTCAGCAGCAACCGGACAAGTGGTTTGTGACTGTGGGAAGGGTCCAGAAAACAGTTCCTCAGAGTATGCCGGTTCAAATGCCAAATTTTGCTGGGAGGGGGCAGTCTGGGGTGAAGGAGGCTGAGGTGGAGGAGCTGGAGGAGTGCTGATTTCGGTGACATGGGTGGACTGCGTGGAAGACTGACTGGTGGACAAATGGCTAGAAGCATTGTCTGCAATCCACGACATTACCTCTTCGCACTGTTCTGGCCTCAACAGTGCTCTACCATGAGTCCCAGTAACTTGAGACATGATGAACCTAGGGAGTGTAGCTCTGCGGCGTTCCCCTGCTCCCTCATCAGCAGGTGGTGTCTCACCCCGCCAAGGACCACGGCCTCTGACCCCTGCAGTAGTTGGACGCCTACGTCCCCGCCCTCGTCCTCTACCCCTAACCCTCGGGTTAAACATTTTCAAAATTAAAGTGTACACTTCAAATTTTTTTTTTGTGTGTGTTTTTTGTGTTTTTTTTTTTAAACAAAACGATGCTATCCTATTGCTATGGCTAGTTTCTAACCTACACTGACAGCACACAACTGGATTTTGTGCTGTGCCAGATGACTTTGAGTTATAAGAGAAATAAACGTAAAAAATAAATAAATCAGCAGACTGTGCCTAATTCAAATCAAACCCCTAATAAATTGTCCCACTTCGGTGTTTGAGGTGGATATGTGTGTCACTAAGAGCTAAACACAAGTCTCCCTGCAAATTCCTCACAATATGGTACTAGCTGCACTACTAATGCCAGCAAGCCCAGCCTCAAGCAAACAAAAAAAAAGGAAAATAAAACGTTATTGTAGCCCTAAGAAGGACTGTTGGGTTCTTGTAGACTCTCTCCTGCCTAACAGTAAGCTAATATAACACCCTAACGCTTTCCCTGACCAGCAGCAGCTCTCTCCCTAGCGGCATCCAGACACAGAATGATCCGAGCAGCGCGGGCAGGGGCTAGTCTATTCCAGGGTCCCTGATCTGGCCAGCCAACCACTGCTATCGACGTGTAAGGGTACCACGTCATGCTGGGTGGAGTGCAGAGTCTCCTGGCTTGTGATTGGCTCTGTTTCTGGCCGCCAAAAAGCAAAACAGCGGGAGATGCCATTTTCTCAAGCTGGCGAAATACTCGTCCGAGCAACGAGCAGTTTCGAGTACGCTAATGCTCGAACGAGCATCAAGCTCGGACGCGTATGTTCGCTCATCTCTAGTCACCAATAGAACTGAATTATCAGGGATAAACAGGAATTACAGGGAGAGAGTGTATTTATTATAGGTCAATATATGAATGGTCCAAATAAATATGGTGGAAAGTTGTCACTGTCTCCGTCTGGAGAAAACAAGGTTTAAACACCAGAGGCGACAGGGCTTTTTTACCAGGAGAACTGTCAATCTGTGGAATAGCCTGCCTCAGGCGCTGGTCACAGCAGGGACAGCGGAGAGCTTCAAGAAGGGTCTAGATGTCTTTTTACACATAAATAACATTGATGGTTATGTTATATAGAATTGTGTGGTATAGCCCCGATACCCCCTGATGATGTTACAAATTTGTGAAACATGCTGAAGGGCTGTCTCTTTGTGTGACATCTTTAATTGCACCAGTGTGTTGCTAAGTAGGAATAGTAACTGAATATAAAATAGACAAGTAGACAGTGTGTAACTTATCAGGATGTATTGTCCCCTTCATTAGGGGTATATAGTTATTGCGCTATATATAACAACTCTTAGGAGTAATAGCTATATGTTTGCCTGGCATTCGCCCTTCCACATTGACCTATAATAAACACACTGGGGGTCATTTACTTAGGGCCCTAATTGTGTTTTACCGGTGGGAATGCAAATTTTTCCGTTTTGCACCGATTTTTCCTGTATTGGCCCGGGTTTTTGGTGCACGCGATCGGATTGTGGCGCATCGGCGCCGGCATGCATGCGACAGAAATCGGGGGGCGTGGCCGAACGAAAACCCGACGGATTCGGAAAAACCGCCGCATTAAAAAAAAAAAAAATTGTCGCGGGACACGCGACAAAGACCTGATATTTTCAGGAAAACTGTAATGTATTATGGATGTGGCGTCTATAATCTACAAATTAAAATTGACATCGAATACTTTGAATTCTAATTCATTTCAAACTTCATCGTTGTGTCACAATGTGGCCTCCTCTGCTGTGGGTTTTGTGGGATTCTGCTGATGCCACCTTTACACTATATCATTGTGCCACTTTGTGGCCTCCTGTTGCTGCTGATGCTGCTGCCGCCACCTCCACACTCTGTCATTGGAGCACTCTTCGGCTTTCCATGTTGCTGCCACTTGTGGGCTCCTGTTGATGCCACCTCCACACTATATTATTGTGCCACTCTGTGGCTTTCCACGTTGCTGCCACCTGTGGCCTCCTGTTGCTGATGCTGTTGCCACCACCTCCACACTCTTATCATTGTGCCACTTTGTGGCCTACCATGTTTCCGGCACCACCATAATTTGTCATTGTGCAACTCTGCAGCCTACTCATGCTGCTGCCAACTGATCGATGTCTCCCTGGAATACCCTGTGATTTCCATAATGCTGTTTTCACCCTCCACCACTCTATGACGTTGCCACTGTTTGGTTTTCCCTTCATTTATTCTGCCAGAAGTATGAAAAGCTTCAGGATTGATAGCCAAAAACAGGAGTGGATACAGAACACAGAGGACATGCAAGTATCCCATTTGCTGCTCATCTCTGGATCATATTCTGGATCTACTTCTGTTTGTTTTTGGCTTTAGCAATACTGATGGATTATTGACCGATTGAAAGAGGACACTGACGAGTGAAAAGAAGGGCAAAATGATCAGTGACATCAATGCAAAATTACTGCCATCACCCTCTCCACTCTTTAGGGGGATTTCTACATGTATCCGCGTTTAACAGAACAGGTTCTGTCGTAATCTATGGAATCATCTGATGTCAGTGTAAAAAGAGTGCACTCTTTGATGTTATAGTGGGATCTTGGCCCTCAGCTCGGTCCTTTTGAGCTGGCACAGACGTTACCTTGTCAGGCTGCATTCCCGCTTTGCTTATTTGGGGAAGTTGGCCTATGTAAGTGCACATGGAAGTGAAGAGTGAAGTGATTCTAAGAGCGGCAGCTGTCATGTGTGTGTCATACTAAAACACAGCATTGTTTGAAGACCAAACCATGCTCCCTATGCATATTTGAGCATGGCACAATGTTCTACAACACCCTACAAGCTCTCTGCAACAAATTGAGATCTCTAGTAATTACCTACTGCTACCTTTTGTAAAAGATTAATGATCTTCTGGCAGGCAAGGTTTCGCTAAGCCCTTTGCTGCACGAAATAAAAAGACAAATGGCAACCTCCACCTATGCTGTGTATATAGGTATATACTCACACAGATCTGGTTATTTACATATAGCTG
Organism: Engystomops pustulosus; assembly: GCF_040894005.1. Classification (NCBI taxonomy): domain Eukaryota; kingdom Metazoa; phylum Chordata; class Amphibia; order Anura; family Leptodactylidae; genus Engystomops; species Engystomops pustulosus. The sequence continues at coordinate 30,954,029 of NC_092418.1, forward strand.
ACATTTAACATTCTACATAACACTTAATTCAATAGTACATTGAAAACTGGGAACCTTTACCCATATATCCACAGTTGACACAATTGCACCATATATACCCAATGTCTCACACGTGTCAAACGGCCCACATCTGATTTCACAAGTGTGTCACGTAAAGATTGTGCTTTTCAGATATAGGTGTCCTCCATAATATAATTTGGACCAGTGTTTCCTGATAATCCCAGCTATGAAGCCACTTCTATCACAGTGTTGAAACAAAAAGCATACATGTCAAGGATAGTTTTAGAGACCAACAAACTGGAACAAATCTGTGCCTCAGCTTTCTGTTTGGTCAATTCTACTATCTTCTTGGGAAACCCTCTGTTAAAAAATGTATTGCTCATATCTTTTGTATTTTGATCAACCTTAGATGGATTATTAATCGTCCTTTTTACCCTCAGGAATTTACGGTAAGGCAACTATTTAATAATAATATAATGTTGGCAGAGGTCCCGGGCCCTGCTCACATTCCCTGGCTCCCACGATGTCCTCTCTGGCTCCCGCGGCTCGCCGTCACAATAATTGCCGCTGGGCTGCTATAAGTTTCTGCCCCTTCCTGTGACCCTTGCCGGATCTTTGAGCCTCACAGCCTGAGGGAAAACTTCCTTGTGAGTATTCCTGCGTTCCTGTGTCCTCCAGCGTTCCTCCCTGCCTTCCTGTGTGTTCCTGCCTCCCGAGTCCTGTGTTGCTGTGTTTCTGTGCCTCTGTTCCCGTCCCCTTCTGCCTGGACCTCCCGTTGCTGACCCCGGATAGGACTTTACCTTGCATCTCTGCCGCCTGCCTTGACCCTGTGCCTGGACCCGACCACGAGACTGTCTTCTGCTAAGGTACCTAGACCTTGGCTGCCAACGCGGGTTAGTCGCACCTGTGGAACGACCTGGTGGTATCCTGCCGCAGCAAGTCCAACCCGCTTTGCGGCGGGCTCTGGTGAAGACCAGGTGCCACTTGGACTCCGGTCCCAGGTGTCGGCTAGTACCTTCTCCCGCGGTGATCCAGGGGATTCACACACCCCGAATCCTGACACATATTTTATCTATAAAACCTTATTTTGCTATTGTACCTATACCAACATTATATTTTACATTTTTTTTGGTCCGTTTTGGGGTTCAAGATACCGAACCTATTGTTGAGCAAGGTACTTAGCAAGATTTATAGGGAATTGAATGGGATGAGTGGAACTTAGCTGTATTTTAAGCCGAAGCGTCCCTCATCTATATGGAATAAATGCAACACAACATTTTTTCCCCTTAATTTTGAAAAATGCTACAGAGAGAAATAAATAAATTTTCCCTCGAATTAGGTCATCTGATGGCAGACTAATGTGCCCTACTAAGTAGATCCTGAGGAAGGAAGTTCCTCAGAAATTCTTTTATTATAACTTAATATAGAGTTACAGTTTATAGTTTTCCAAATTGAGTTCTACAAATTGTGCTAATTAGCCTGGGGTGCTTGTCTCCCCCAGTTCCAATATAAGTCCCGCCCGGCACTATCGAAGAGCAGGACTGAGCAGGACTTGTATCGGAAAGAGGGGAGTGAATAAATCAAAAGACAACGTGCTCCTATGATGTAGCCAGAGCACCCGGGGCTAATTAGCTTCATTTTTATCTCTATATTGCCACAGTTGCAGTGTATAGATTTATGATAAAATAAGTCCTGAGGAACTTGTTAGTAGGACATGTCTACCATCTGTAAAACGGATGCATTTGATAATTGACTGCCACATATACCCACAAATGGATAGCATAACACAAACGGATAGCATAACATAACATAGCATGTATGTCGTCAATGAAAACCTTTTTGGACAGTGGAAGTTGACTAAACCTTACCCATAACCCTGATTCTATGCACCCTAAGATCTTGGATCCATAAGGATGTTACTTCTATGAATCGTTTCCAGAGTTCTTTGAAAAGCTTTTCATTGACTTTAATGCTAAAATGGGAGAGTCTGCTAAAGGGTGAGTCTTTAGTGACTTGCTTGAAGTGTAGACTTGTACCGTTTGCCATAGAGAGCATAAGGAGAGTGAAAAAATCAGTCGATACTTTGTTGAGGCTAGTTGTTAGGATTGTATACATACATGAGGTATAAGGATATATGTGATGTCTATACTCTATACAATCTATACTACGTTTGATTGTTATTTTTAGGCTTTCCCCCATTCCTTGTTCCTCAATTCATTCCTCTGGATCTTCCCGCTGACTGTCTTGGGCAATTCTTCCACAAATTCAATCTAATAATATTGAAAAAAATGTATAAGTTAATACAAGTTCCAGCAGATTCTTGTGAAAAGTTGGGTCTTGCTCTGAGGATACAGACCTTTCTCGGGTACTTGTAAGGAGCTGTGACTTTCTGGACATGTTCTTGTAGTTCTTTAGTCAGCGCCTCCTGGTCATGTCTAATATATGTAGGGGACAGGACCACAAAGGCTTTTACCACCTGTGCAGTAAATTATTCAATGATGGAAGTTACTTAATGCAGATTACTGCACATTTGCTTAAAGCCTACATTTTTCTGTTGCCGTCACTTATGAGAGGTTGACCAGTTGCATTTATGAATGGCACAATACTTATGGTATATACAACCTACTGAATAACATTTATTAACCCTGTCAGTTTTGGGCTCCTGCACTGATCTTGCCAGGCACATACGGTAATCTGTTTGCAGCTCAGTCCAATTTACGTAAATGTGACAGAGCTGCAATACCAAGCAAAGCCACTATAAAGTGAATGGCACTGTGTAAATACTTAAAGAGGACGCAGAATGCTGATGCCGCAACAAGCGGATTGTCGCCTCACAAAGGATGTGATAATGAATACCTGTCAGAGGGATAGGTGCTTGACAAGATAGTCCTGGAGTACATTTTATGATGCTGAATACCAGACCATCTGACTAACACATACTTTACCTCTCCTCGAATTGGGTCAGGACTGCTGACCACTGCAGACTCTACAACAGAAGGATGCTCCAATAAGGCACTCTCTACTTCAAAGGGTCCAATACGATATCTGTAAAGGACAAGGAAACAATATGGGGGTTTATCAAAAGTGTACATAGTAAAGTACATTATGTATAGAAAGCTAGATAGATGATAGAATATATATATCATAGCTAGATGATAGAAGATAGATATAATATAGGTATGAGAGATAGTTACATTAAAAGAAAGATAAAAGATCGAAAAGATAAAAAGCTCCAGAGACAAATATGTAGATAAGAAATAGACAAATTATAGGAGATAAGGAAATAGATAACTAGATAGATGATAGATATATAGACAGGAGATACATGATAAGCATCTTCACCAGGTCATTCAACCAAGGGGTATTAAAGAAGCAATACATCCTCTGTAAATAAAATCAGTGAGTCTGCTTTGGACTCATAAGCCACAAGCATTCGTTTGGCAAAACATCTGGAATTAAGGTCCCAAACATATCTAGCTCACCTTAGAGCAGTGATGGCGAACCTTTTGGAGACAGAGTGCCCAAGCTACAACCAAAACCCACTTATATGTCTCGAAGTGCCAATATGACAATTTAAGCAGTAACTTATTGGAACCTGCTGTATCACAGGTTTAAATTGAATTGGCGTCCTGAGTTCACCAATACAATTGAAAGATGATGGAGAAATTTGGGTCGTAGCTTCCCACCAGGGTGCCCTGAAGAGGAAGGATCAGGTAACCCAGAGCAGGAGCTCCAACGATTAAGCCAAGTGTATAGGTGTCAGTGATCCACTAATGCTGAAGGGTCCAGCTGAGGCCTATAGCTGATGGCAAGGGCATTACATCTCACTTCAATGTGTATCTGTCCATTATACAGTGTATGCACAATGAAACAAGAGGTACTGACCTGGACTTCATTAGTTACAATGTGCTAGGTGCCGTGTGGATACCCCCATCACTTTTCCCACACATATGCAATGTACCTGGCATTACACCTCGCAGTGAGGAGCGAAGCAATTTGTTCTGAATTCAACATCACCCGCTGCAAAGCATATATGCCGGTGGACAGTAGCAGACCCTCAACACCAAATATGTTTGGGTCTCTACACTTAACATATGTTTAAGCATGATTGTGGTCTGATGGTCCAGACCAGCCTGACAGAATCCCTTTAAGCAATAAAAGGTGAGTTGCTATTATTTGCTATGAACAAGTCTCTTACTTTAATGTTTTGGAACATATTATCCATTGTATTTATTACTTATATTTACCCAGAAGATAAAATAACATCATCTGATCTTCCAATAAACCAGAAATAGCCATCTTCATCTCTGGTGGCTCGGTCTCCAGTAATGTAAAAGTCTCCTCTTTGGGATGAGGCGGTTTTCTCAGGGTCACCCTATTGTCAAAAGACATTACATAGAAGACGTGTTCTGTGCCATGCTTGATATTCTACCAAACCAAAGCTATATGGTTATATTACATGCTGGACTATATACTGCAAATCAGCAACAGATAGGTGAAGTCCTAACAGCTGGACCTTTTAATAGGCTTTGATAGCCTTATACACTATGGGGCACATTTACTGAAGGTCCGTCAGACGCATTTTTGTCGGGTTTCCCGAATATTTCCGATTTACCCTGAATTGCACAGTGGTTTTGGTGCACACAATCAGATTGTGGCGCATCCGCGCCGGCATTCATGCAACACAAATCGGGGGTGTGGCCATCGGACTGATTTGGAATTTAACTTTCAAAATTGTGTCGCAAGATCTCCAGCAGATCTGAGCGGGGAAGCGACACCTGCAGGAAATTGGATGCACAATCTTAGTGAATCGCGGCAGCTCCAAATCCTCGTCAGACATTCCGGATCGGCGTCGTCAATGGGACGGGTAAGTAAATGTGCCCCAATAAGCTATCTTTACAAGCACATTTTACAATTTATATACTCCAAAGCAAAGCAAAATGATGCAACTTTTAAGATCTTGACTAAAAACAAAAAAACCTATTGTTTTATTTCTGCAACTCCATCCCCATGGCAACAGACTACAAACAAAGCCTGTGTAGTCCCAATTTTTCATTTATCTCTTTTCTCCTGCTTTATTTCTATTTTTAGATTCACAGGAGGGTAAAAAATTGTGTTCAAGAAATCAGATAGAGACAAATTCTATGTATAAAGAAAGCTTACCATATAATGAGTAAAAAGATAAAAAGGTCTGTGAGGTGCTACTCGGATTCCAATATCACCTTCCTGGTTTGGGGGTAATACATTGCCATCAGGATCAACCACCTAGAATAACACACATATATATACATTTCAGTTTAGCACAATATAAAGAGATGTGGCATCATATTGACATTAGACATGCTACATAACACGGCAATCTAATGTGTTGAATATCAGTTTGGAGTTTGCTGCAATTTCTATTACATCTAAAGTTTGAGATTCCTTTACATGAGATTCCTGTACATGTCTATCAAGATTATACCAGCCGTGGGCTTCCTAAATTATATGTGAAATAGGCATGATATGATTTGAGACAAAATTACGTTCCTCTTGTTGTAAAATAACAAGGCTTGAATTGGCCCACAGGTGACTAGTTGGATCCACCAGTGGGCCCCCTGCCATGCACAGCTTATGCAGGGGCCGGTTAATGTATAGGCATGTATTCCTGTCTCTCAGAGGAGTAAGTTCATAGAAGAATACTCACAAGTATCTAGGGACAAAAACAGTCCAATACAAGGCTTTGAAGTAAACTACTATGGAAACAAAAAACTATAGTTTGGCTATATAATACAGGGGACTAGCTATATATTACAGGGGGATAGATGGCTATATACTAAAGGGGGCTGGCTATATACTAAAGGGGGATGGCTGGCTATATACTACAGGGGGATGGCTGGCTATATACTACAGGGGGCTGGGTATAAACTAAAGGGGGGTGGCTGACTATATACTACAGGGGGGTGGCTGGCTATATACTAAAGAGGGCTGTTTATATACTAAATGGGAGTGGCTATATACTAAAGGGGGATGGCTGGCTATATACTACAGGAGGCTAAGGGGCTATATACTAAAGAGGGATGGCTATATACTACATGGGGATAGCTAGCTTTATACTACAGGGGGCTTGCTGGCTATGTAACGGAAGACTCTGACCAATGCATTTCCCACCCTCAGCTTATACTCAAGTCAATAGGTTTTCCCAGCTTTTGGTGGTAATACTCGGGTTGGCTTATACTCGAGTATATATACAGTATATAATTTGTGTACTTTTTTAAAATAAAGATTATATTTAAAAAAAAAAAAAAAGAAACTGGCTACATTTTAGGAATTTGTTAATGGGTGTCTGTTTATATTTATTAATGCAGCAGTTAAATGGTGGGCCCCCATCATGGACTTTTCAAGTGGTTCCTAGGCATACCCACCTGATACTGACAATAACCCCCAATTATCCAGTGTTCACACTACTTGTATAGGTAGAGGTACCTGGACATCGTAGCAAGGAGCAGCCTTTCCCATGGAGCCAGGTTTTATTTTCATGCCTTTAAATGTTCCACAGATCAGGACCTAAGTCATAATGGATGCAGTTAGTAGTGTTCTTTTTTGAAATCACATGACCATCTAATCGCCTTGTATCTCACACAAATAGTTACATTATGACTGGCCTATGGGCTGTCCTTTTAGCTGTTCAGTAATGTGTGTACCCCTAAAAGGGAACTTGCCACCAGGAATGTCTTTTTAGCTGGTGACAGGTTTCAATAGCCTTTGCTATGCTGATTTTAAAAATGCCTTTGTCAGCATTCTGAATCATCTCATTACTTCAAAATAGTTTATTTGATATTACCTGGCTCCCTGCCAGCTGTGTGTTATGGGGCAGCAGCAGCCTGTGTGTGCCTGTGTCAGTATCTTCTCCTCCACACTCATGCAGCCCCCTCACCTCTCCCCAGTTCCTGTCATGTGCATTGAGCAGGCAGGGGAGTAAGAGGGATGGTGTGGAGAGCAGGATTAACCACACGCTGCTGGCAGGGAGCCAGGTAATGTAAATCAAACTATTATAAGCTACTGAAATGATGCAGAATGCTGACAAAGACATCTTTTTAAATCAACATAGCATAGACTGGAACCTGTTAACAGCTAAAAATCACATTCCTGGTGACAGGTTCGCTTTAAGGATGGTCTTTAACACCTTAACAACTTGGCCATGTTTAACCTGACACATTTTTTCAAATCTGCCCTGTGTCACTATAAGGCTTCATTTACACAACTGCAGGGGGGACATATGTACGGACGCAAGCTTGCGGCCGTACATATGTCTCCCATAGAAAACAACGGCCAAATGGGCGGTGCCTCACGTGCGGCACTGTACCGCTCCGTGCACGGGGAAAAGATAAGACATGTCCTATCTTTCCCGTGTTATGGGCTGTGCGCAATGGATCGCCATGGCGGCTGACGAATGCCTGGGATGATTTAACATATCCAGGTGATTTTGAGATTTTGATTCTTGTTACACATTGTACTTCATGTTAGTTGAAAAATTTGGGTTTTGCGTTTACTTATGGGGAAAAAAAATAGGTATTTGGTGAAAACTCTGAAAAATTCTTTACTTTCAAGATTCAAAATTTTCTACTTTTCCGACACATAGTCATAACACCAAAATAACTTTGTAATTAACATTTACAGAATCCCTGCTTTATATTGGATTGTTTTTTTTTTATCCGTCTTCTCATTTCTGTAGAATGTTATAAGGTTTAGAACTTTTGTAAAAAATGCAAAATCATCCTTTTGAGACACCTGAGAAAATTATCAATTGTGGTTTCAGACTATTTGCATTTGTTTTGCCAAAGCTGTTTAATGGCTTATTTTTTGTGAAACTAGTTGTTCTTTTCAGTGGTACCATTATTGGTCATATACATTTTTAAATCACTTAGAACATTTTTGTGAAGGGATTTGAAGAATAGTAACATTTTTAGATTTTTTTTTAGAAGTTTTTTTTTTTTTTACAGGGTTTCTGATCGCTTGTTCAATCTCATATTCAGCTAACGCACTGCAATACAAATGTATTGCAGTGTGCTATGTAACTCAATGAGCATGCAGGGCCTGGGGAGATCGGGCAGCCCTGGAGCACCCAAAGCTGCCGTAGGAGGATCAGACCACCCCAGTAAGCAGCACGGGGGGTCCAATCCATAGGTTAACATCTGCCTTCAGAGGAATCTCCAATCGTGGGATGATACAGGTGGGTATCAGCTGTAATATACAGTTGACACCCACACCTTCTGACTCCGCTTGGGAGCAGTTGCCAGAAGCAGTACATAATAGTATGGCATGGGTCAGGTTACCTCAGCCTGTGCAGTACTATTATGTCCTGCATAGGAAAGGGATTAAAGCTTAACCCCTTTGCCACCCAATTCCCTGTTTCCATTTCATATTTAAGTCTTTTTGCTCCCCCCTCTCAAAAGCCATAACTTTTTGTGTTTTTCCATGCACAGAGCTGTATGAGCGCTTGTTTTCTGCATTGTAAATCATTTGAACAATTGTTTCCCCATATTCTGAGACAGATAACCTTTTCATACGTCAGTGTACAGAGCTGTGTAATGTGATATTTTACGGGATGAAACGTTTTCATTGCCTATTTGACTGTGTGAGGGAATGGAATCCATTTTCTTTTGTGTAACATGTATCTATACAAAGATTTTTGGCTCTATTGATAGAAAAGACTCCTATGTACCATTTCCCACCATCCCCCCGTGTACACGGATCATCTTTCAGTTACATCCTCTTGAAGGCTAATGGAATGTGGGTATGGTCAATAGGCTCCTTTGTCTCAAGAACCTATAAAAACTGTCTGCAACCTAAATAAATTGGAATTCTCTCAAACATGTGAAGGTCTGAGTGATTCACCGAGCAGCTCGTACTATACAATGATTTGGACCACCATCACATCGAGATAAAGGGATATTTCCCTGACAAAATATGGCGCCCAACGTGGGGCCTGGGTTTGCATGACGCCTACCGGAGAATTTAGGGATCATCCTTTCAGGACAGACAGACCATGCAGCTGCACAAAAAGGTAAGAAGCTTTTTTTCTTACAAAATTGCTCTGTCGCTCCTTGATTAGATTTTCCCACATCCGGTGAGTTGCATGCCTATATTGCCCAGTCCAAAGAATCTTGTTAGTTTATTTGAAAACTCCATGTGATGTGTGGTAGTGTATATGGCTATTGTGTGAGTTTGAACTTGTGTGTTTGATAGCGCTATTGTGATACTGTATTGTACTGGTTTTAAGAACGGAAAATTCTAGGGATTGCCCCTACCTAAAGAGTTTCCTAGACAAGCTACTTTTTGGAACGTAATTCGCTTGAGACAAAGTAGACTGAGTTTGGACAGTCGGACTTTATAAATTTATTTTGTGTGGTAGGTTCCAGAGCTGCTTCATGGAAGGGGACTGCAGTCATCTCTTGACGGGCAAACGGTTTAAAAAAAAAAAAAAAAATTTTAGAATTAGAAGTGGTTAAAACTGCCCTAAGGAAGAGTGGGGGACTGCGAGGGTGTGCCGGCACTAGAGATATAATATAGGAAAATTATGGGAAAAATTGCTAGGTAGGATGAGAGGCAATTCAGAGGGAAAACCAGACGTACGGATCTTGAATGATAAAAAAAAAAAAAAAACACAGCACAGAAGTTAATGAGGGAGCTAGTCTGTAGATTTGGGATTCCAGAGACCATAGAGAGTGATAGAGGTTCCCACTTTACAGGGGAGGTGATGAGGGAGGTAATGGGAGCACTTGGGATTGAACAGGCCTTCCATACCCCCTATCATCCACAGAGTAGTGGGAAGGTGGAGAGGTTAAATGGGACTCTTAAGTTAAAAATTCAGAAAGCCATGGAAGAGACAGGGAAGAACTGGGTTGATTGTCTTCCTTTGGCCTTATTTTCTATAAGGTACACTCCCAACAGGAAAACAGGCCTCTCACCTTTTGAGATTCTCTTTGGATCTGCTCCTAGAATGGGCTTATATTTTCCACAAGTTTTACAGATGTACCATGGAGAATTGACAGGATACGTCCAAGCCCGGCAAAAACATCTAGCTATGGTGCATGAACAAGTTTTTGCTTCTATTCCAGACCATGATGCAGTAGGAGGATCACATAATCTACAACCTGGAGATTGGGTGGTCTTGAAGCGACACGTGAGAAAAAGCCTTGAGCCACGTTTTGAAGGACCATTTCAAGTCCTTCTGACCACATCTACTTCCGTGAAGTTACAAGGGAAGCCTAATTGGATTCACGCCAGCCATTGCAAAAGAGTATTGAATCCAGCTGCTCATGAAGATGAATCTGTATCTCCAAATGTTAATATTACTTAAGATACTATTGACATTACCCCTTGGAAGAACTTTCAACGAGATGTTGAGTGGGGATTGGGATAACTTGCTCATTAAGCATCACCAAGTCCTTTTAAAAGATATGAGAGATGATGTATTACCCAAAGATTGTTGGATTTGCAGGTTTCCTTTCAAATGACACCTTTTTCCAACAGGAAGTGAGTGAAATCCTGAAGGTGAACATGCTAGTCAGATGGGTAGCAGAGCTTTTTAATGGCACTGTCGTTGGAGTACCGAAAAACATATATGTTGTATGTGGCCATCAGGCTTATAAATGGCTTCCTAGCAATTTTACAGGAGTTTGTACACTGGCTCGCCTTACTCCTGCCACTTTTATTGTCCCCCATACCAAATGTGAATCTTATTCCCAAGCACACATTACACAAGAGAAAAGCAGATAATCTTCCTAGACCAGACGGACGCCCACATGTGGTGGAGATGGGAACAGCTAACACAATCTTCAGCACACTTTTTATTTATCCTATGATAATGCAGGTGTGGGATAAATTGGTAGAAGCCACAGATTATCTAGATCAACAAATTTTTCAGATTTTGGGGGCTGTGAATAAGACAAATGTCATCCAGAGACAGTTAATTGTGGTAACCAACCAACATACATTAGTTTTAGATTACATCACTGCGTCCCAGGGTGGCATGTGTCAAGTCATAGGGCCAACATGTTGTCATTACATCGATCCTCAAGGCAACATGCAAATTAAGACGAATTTAGCAAAAATTGCTGATTTTAGAGATAGATGGCTCAAGGAGCATGATAGTAATAAGGACAGCTGGTGGTCTGACACATTCGCATCCTTAAACCCCGCCAATTGGTTTAAGGGTATTTTTGGGTGGCTCATGGGAGTTTTGCAAGCAACATTTCAAATCATTTTGTTATGTGTATTTGTTTATATCTGCATAAGAGTAGTAATCTGGCTTGTTGTAAAACTGTGGCGAAGGAAACCAAGGATTGTGCGATATCAATCTAGGTATACACCTAATTCTACAGAGGGAGTGGTTATACCTATGTACAATTTGGCCAAGAGAGTGTAGAGAACCTACCATTAATATTAGGACCGAATTCATTGTGTTGTGATATAATGTTCAGGATGCTCAGGAGGGAAGCAGGTGAAGGGTTAGATAAGTCCTGGATGTGTGACTAGCACATGTCAATGTACCACCTGAGCAGTACCTGAAATTATTCACAAAAGGGAGGAATTGTGAGGGAATGGAATCCATTTTCTTTTGTGTAACATGTATCTATACAAAGATTTTTGGCTCTATTGATAGAAAAGACTCCTATGTACCATTTCCCACCATCCCCCCGTGTACACGGATCATCTTTCAGTTACATCCTCTTGAAGGCTAATGGAATGTGGGTATGGTCAATAGGCTCCTTTGTCTCAAGAACCTATAAAAACTGTCTGCAACCTAAATAAATTGGAATTCTCTCAAACATGTGAAGGTCTGAGTGATTCACCGAGCAGCTCGTACTATACAATGATTTGGACCACCATCACATCGAGATAAAGGGATATTTCCCTGACAACTGTAGGACCTTTAGATCACCTTTTGCTCAATTTTTTACGTGTTGCAAAATGGTGGAAAACTAGTGATTCCGACTCTTGGAAGTTATATTCAGTTATAGGGTTTACTGCTGGGAATAATAGTTTTTATATTTTGATAGCCTGTGCATTTTGGGATGTAGTGATACCTAACATGTTTATGGTTCTGCTGTTTAGAGGTGGCACTAGATGTCTAAGCACTAATCTCTTAGCACCAGGAGTCACAAGATTAGAATGTAGATGGACATATGTGAGCACTGATAACTTAAAAAGTTTTAATTTTGTTTATCGTTTCATTTGTTTTTTATGACTTTTTTATTTGTTGGATATTTAGTTGATGATTTTTTATTTGATTTGAAATTTTCACAAAACAACTAAAAACAATAAACAAAATGATTAAAGTAATTGGTGCCCACATATAGCAAAATACATCATGGTGAATGATAGGCCTGGTGTCCCAGAGAGACTCTCAGCTGTAAAGGCAACCGAACACCGCCCCAGGGAACAATGATCAAAGCCAATATGAGGGCTTTGACTGCGGCATTTCCACACACGATTGGTGCATTATTCTGCATACACCCTATATGTGGATTCATACTATCTCTTTAGGTCCTGCTTTACCATCCAGAGGATGCAGATAGAGTTCAAATTGGGGCATACCTTCCACCACCCGGGACAGAAGGACAGAGCTTGCAAGGGAAGTTCTCCCTGGTGACAACTTACTGTCTCAGTTTGGGCATATCCTTCATAAATGTCCAGTCCTGTCTTCTCTTTCCATTGCTCCATCACTTGAGGGTTCATAGGCTCCCCAGCACTTAAACAATGCTGTAGACTCTTGAATTTGTAGCTTTAAAGGTATATCAAGATACAATAATTTATAATAACTGCTGTACTCAGACTCATTACTAGAAGCTGCTGAACCCCATTTATAATCTGTTGTTTATAGCACTCATCTCACTGTATGGATAAGAGACCACATCCTTTGCATTCTCCTAAATACATGCCTGGCTGTAATAGTAAATCCAGCTTGTTACAGTATATGCAAGGTGTAAAACAGACACATATAAAGGTAAAATAGATGCCAAAAGGTGGGTAAAGATTTGTGTGTATATATATTTTTTTAGCATTAAATGATGCCTCCGTCTGCCAGTATATGTCTATGGATATGTTTAACATATATACCCCAAGGAACTTTCCTGAAATATATGTAGAACTTATCTAAACAATGTGGTGCGAATGAACCCTTAAAAGGGTTTCCTACTAATGAAAGTACCCTTAAAAGGGTTTCCTACTAATTCCACCTATCCCATTAGTGTCCAGTCACTAATAGGTCCGATAGTTAGGACAAGATATTTAAGATATATATTACACGTTAACCACATGTGGTGTAATAGTGTGTCTTGTTGTCGCTAATGATGTTTGAAGAAGGCATTATGCAGCAAAACCCACTGGTAAACCCAGAGGTCAATCTGTTAGATGCCTGTGAAGTCTTCATGGAGCGACAAACCTTAGCTATGACAGCCTTAAAGGGGTATTCCCATCTGAGCATTCACATTCAGTTTCATTAATCTGCCATATATAAACATTTCTTCAATTGGATGTTATTAAAAAAAATGTACCTGGGTGAAGATAATTTCCCCCAACATTTCCCATGTTGTCCCTTAGAAACGAGATGGCTTCCTCGGTTACGACCACCTCACACTCTGGCAGCAGTGGCCAGACATGCGCTATGAGTCCTGCCTGACCTCCTGGCTTCAGTGTTCATTACCACAGGACAGCTGTAGGACATGCAGTAACTCCTGGACATTTCATATACAAATTTTTTTTGGTTTATTTGTGCAATCATTTCAGCAGAGGTGGTCGTATCCAGGAACACAGTCTTGTTTCTAAGGGACCATATGATCACATTTATGAGAAATTATCTTCACACAGGAACATTTTTCTTAATAACATCTAATTGAAGAAATGTTTATATATGGCAGATTTATCAAACTGAATGTGAATGCTCAGACGAGAATACCCCTTTAAGTTTTCCCTAGAACTGATATAAAAATAAATATGTTGGGTATCGCACGTCCCAAAAGTCGCAGGCTATGAAAATATAAAAAAGGCTATTGCCAGATGTGGGGGGTCATTTACTTACCCGGTCCATTCGCGATCCAGCGGCGCGTTCTCTGCGCTGGATTCGGGTCCGGACGGGATTTATTAAGGTAGTTCCTCCGCCGTCCACCAGGTGGCGCTGCTGTGCTGAAGAGCATCAGAACGCACTGGAATACACCGAGCTGGGCTGAGTGAAGGTAAGTGCAATTTTCGCCCCACATTTTTTTTTTTTTAAATGCGGCAGTTTTTCCGAATCCGTTGGGTTTTTGTTCGGCCACGCCTCCCGATTTCCGTCGCGTGCATGCCGGCGCCGAAGCGCCACAATCCGATCGTGTGCGCCAAAATCCCGGGGCAATTCAGGGGAAATCGGCGCAAATCGGAAAAATTCGGGTAACACGTTGGGAAAACGCGAAACGGGCCCTTAGTAAATGACCCCCTATATGTCCAGAGTGGAACTTTTTTTCAAATCATAAAAATTAGAATAAATAATGATCAAAAGGTGCTTAAAAAAAAGTTTGTAGAAATGAAAACGTCCACTCACCCTTGAAAAAAATGACGCCTTACACCGCTCCATACACCGCAGTATAAAAAAGTTATGATGAAACAAAAAATGTTTTTGTTGAAAAGGTTTTCATTTTTTTAAATCTATTCTGTGTATATGTAAATCTGATATCCCTGTAATTGTACTGACCCAAAGAATAAAAGCAAGGTCTCATTTGGAGAACAGAGGGAAAGCCGCAAAAAAAAGAACTTCAATTTCTTTAATGATTATTCATATGGCTTCGTACATGCAAAAATAAAAAGTTATGAAGGAGGGAGCAAAAAATTGGAAACGCAAAAACAAAAAAAAGGCCATCAGTGGGAAGGGCTTTACCACATAGGTGACCGTCACTCTCTCTGTACTACTACTACTACTGTACAGACCCACACATAGGATTTTTGCATAGACCTGAAGATATGTAACACAGGACCTGCACAAATCTGGTTATGTGACTGTATACGTGAGTTTCAACACTTTAGTAAGGGGTATCTGTATTATTTCACGGCTGAGTATTTACAGTATTTATAAGTCATTTGATGGTATAATGTGTACTTACCTTGCAAGGTCACATAACACCAGCATACGATAGGTGGTTGGGGTTGCACAGAATACAGTGATCGGGTAGTTGGTCAATGTCTGCAACAATAGAGAAAACTGCATTTAGGTAATTAGTAATCCACCATGTGTTATAGAATTGACATATTTTATACATAAAACACATACATTGTGGGACTTATATCATATGCAGGCGCTCGCGTGCTGACGTATGATGAAAGCCCCGCTCTCTGTAGCTGACGGATACGTCATTACGCATTTTGCATCTGCGCAGTTGCGCACAAGTCTACTGGTGTAAAGGGGTGTACCTGCTCGGCCTTCCCTCTGATCGCCCTCTTCCTGCCTCTACCATGCCTGCGGGTAAGTGCGACATGCAAAGCTAAAAACTTTTTATACCAGAAGGTACCTCTGGTTCGTTGAATTGGCTTAATTTGCATTGTCCATTTTCCCCTACCCTTCTTGGTCCTATTGTTGGACATAGTTATAATTTTTACCCATATTTGGCACGCTTTGATTTTGGGGCACGGGAAGGAGGAGGGGGGGGGGGGGCGTTGGTACTCAGTGTGGTCCCATTTCCACCCGGGACACCTTGTTTCCCCTGTATTTTGTAAATTTCCCAAATTTTCTTTTTGGGAGTTGTAAATGTGTATTATTTGGAATATCAATAAAGCACATATATATTTTTCATAAATCTCTCTAGCTCTTTGTTTTTGGTATTGTTTACCTGAAAAATCTCACCCATATTCTTTGCTTATAGTTTTAGTTCCTGAGTTAAATATATACAGAATTATCTACAAGTAAGAAAACATAGTAACATTGTAAACCCTAAAAATCTATCTCTATATACATTACTGATCGCTGGAGGTCTGACTGCTGATACTGGCTGCAATGTAATATGAAAGATAAGATTCCCTGAGCAAATACAGCGCCTAGACATCAAATTCCATCATAATAAACCAGGGACACTTACTCATAGATCAAGGCACCTTGACTGGGGTAACCTTCTTATTATTCTTAATATTACTCTTATTAAGAAAGTCACATCTTTATTGGGCACGTCATTTTTGGGCTCCATGTTTTTAGGGAGGTCACATATACATTGAAGTTGATAAGCTCAATGTCCGGCAATGGGCTTTTCTTCACTCCAACGAGATAACGATTCTAGAGACTCAATACACGCGAACAGAAAAAAAGTTCATCCAACAAAGTTTACGACTACTAGGTGAAGTACAGTGTTAGCAAAGAGAAAGTCTGCAAAAGCCCGCTCTGGGGAGATGCCAAGGAAGTCTCCTTTGTTCTGAGGGTTAATCTGGATCCGGAAGCACACGCCCAGGATAAAGGAACCCACACAGGAGGTGAAGCCGGACAGGAACGGGTTGAACAGGAAGGTGCCGACCAGCATGCAGTACAGGAACTACATGGCCCTGGTCAACAGGATGTACAGCAGGTAGGCGTCCAGCAGCTTCAGCCGCTGCGGAGTAAACCTCACATACTCCTCAAAGAACCGGGACACCACAGAGAGTACCGACACTGACATGACTGCAGGGACCAACAAGCCGTTTTTCATAGCCCTTTTTCATACTTTGGCGCACGGAGATGTGTGAGGGGTCATTTTTTGCGAAATGAGGCGACGTTTTCATTGCTACCATTTTGAGGTCTGTGCGACATTTTGATCATTTTTTATTTCATTTTTTATGTTATGTAAAAAGGTGTAAAAGTCGCATTTCGGACATTTGGGCGCCATTTCCCGCCTCGGAGGTCACCGCCGCCTGTAACCGTTTTTATATTTTAATAGATCGGGCATTTTGGGACGCGGCGATACCTAATATGTTTGTGATTTTTACTGTTTATTATGTTTTATATCCGTTCTAGGGAAAGGGGGTGATTTGAACTTTTAATATTTTATTAATTTTTTTTATTTTTTAAACTTTTTTTTTTCTTTTTTTTTCACTATTTTTAGACCATCTAGGGTACATTAACCCTAGATGGTCATTTTTGCAGGTCATACATTACAATGAGCCACTGGCTCATTGTAACGAACCTGCATAAGCCATGTAGCCTCGTGTCAAAAGAAGACCCGAGGCTACCATGGTAACCGATCGCCGCCCCCCGATGACGTTCGGGGGCGCGGCGTTGAGAGGGTTAATAGCTGCAATCGGTGCAAGCACCGACCGTGGTTATTAGCGGTGGGGGTTTTGTGCAAAATGCAAAAACCCCCACCTCTGTATGAAGAGGACTCAGCCCGTGAGCCCTCTTCATACATCCCTTATACCTCTGCGCCGTAGAGCTACGGCGCAGAGCGTTAAGGGGTTAAAGAAACACCGGATGACCGACGGACTGTGGTGTGCAACCTTTGCCAAACCAGGATCAGCAGGGGTTCCGCCACTACCAGCTTAACTACCACCAGTATGCGCAGGCATATGAATGCTAAACACCCCACTCAATGGCACCAAGCCCGTTCACCTCCGGCCGGGCACACCACTGCTCCTTCCCCTGTGTCATCTGCTAGTCAGCCCCCTGCCCAGGACCACGGCCCAAACACCTCCCGTGCAAAAACCCCATCTTTGCCTCCACGATCCTCCACAGCATCCACCAGCGTTCAGCTCTCCATACCCCAGACGCTGGAGCGCAAAAGGAAGTATAGCGCAACCCACCCACACGCCCAAGCCCTCAACGTCCACATCTCCAAGTTGCTTAGCCTGGAGATGCTGCCCTATAGGCTGGTAGAGACCGAGGCCTTTTGAAACCTCATGGCGGCGGCCGCCCCTCGGTGTTCGGTCCCCAGCCGCCACTACTTTTCCCGATGTGCCGTCCCAACCCTGCACAAGCACGTGTCAGAGAACATCATCCGTGCCCTGACCAACGCCGTTTCTGACAAGGTCCACCTGACCACGGACACGTGGACGAGTGCTGCCGGGCAGGGCCACTATATATCGCTGACGGCACATTGGGTTAACTTGGTGGAGGCTGGGACCGAGTCTGACCCTGGGGCTGCTCATATACTGCCGACGCCGAGGATTGCGGGGCCTACCTCGGTCCAGGTATCAAAGGCCTACTATGCCTCCTCCTCCTCCCACCCCTCCTCCACCTCCTCCTCCGGATTACTATCCGTGGGCATGGCGCCATCAGTCGGTAGCTCTAGGCACAGCAGCAGTGCCGTCGCTAAGCGACAGCAGGCGGTGCTCAAACTACTGAGCCTAGGCGATAAAAGGCACAACGCCCAAGAGCTATTACAGGGCATCCCGGCGGAGACTGATCTGTGGCTGGCACCGCTGAACCTGAAGCCAGGCATGGTTGTGTGTGACAACGGCCGTAACCTGGTGGCGGCTCTGCAACTCGGCAGACTGACACATGTGCCATGCCTGGCCCATGTGTTAAATCTCATAGTTCAGCGTTTCCTGAAGACATACCCCAATCTGTCTGATTTGCTCACGAAGGTGCGCCGCATCTGTGCGCATTTTAGGAAGTCCAGCACAGATGCTGCCACTCTCAGGGCAGCGCAGCGCCGCCTCCAACTGCCCGCTCACCGACTGTTGTGCGACGTGCCCACGAGGTGGAATTCAACATTAACCATGTTATCCAGAGTTTACCAGCAGCGCAGAGCGATTGTAGACTGCCAGATGTCAACTTCCACCAGAACTGGTCAGTCAGCTTCCTCAAGTCTACAATGAGGAGTGGACATGGGTGTCTGATATCTGTCAGGTGCTGAGTAACTTTGAGGAGTCAACACAGATGGTCAGTGGCGATGCCGCCATCATCAGCCTCACCATCCCGCTGCTTGGCCTGTTGAAAAACTCTCTGGTCAGCATGAAGTCGGAAGCTTTGCGCTCGTCACAAGAGATGGGGGAAGAAGATTCCCTTGTTGATAGCCAAAGCACCCTTAGGTCTGTTTCTCAGCGCATATCGGAGGAGGTGGAGGAGGATGAGGAGGAAGAGGAGGAGAATGTTGGTGAGACAGAAGAGGGGACCATTGTTAGTCCTTCACTGTTCAGCGTGTATGGGCAGAAGAAGAGGAGTTGGAGGAGGAGGAAATGGGCAGTCAGGCCAGTGAGGGGAGTGAATTCTTGCGCGTTGGGACTCTGGCGCATATGGCAGATTTCATGCTAGGCTGCCTATCCCGTGACCCTCGCGTTCAAAGAATTTATTCCAGCACCGATTACTGGGTATTCACTCTCCTGGACCCACGGTACAAGCAAAATCTTTCCACTCTCATCCCTGGAGAGGAAAGGAGTGTGAGAATGCATGAATACCAGCAGGCCCTGGTGCACAAGCTGAAACAGTATTTCCCTTCTGACGGCGCTAGCGGCAGAGGGCGTACTTCTGCGGGACAAGTAGCGAGGGAGAGTAGGCGAGCAGGCAGCTTGTCCAGCACTGGCAGGGGTACGCTTTACAAGGCCTTTGCCAGTTTTATGTAACCCCAGCAAGACACTGTCACTTGTCCCCAGTCTCGGCAGAGTAGGGCTAATCTTTACAGAATATGGTGAGGGAGTACGTAGCTGACCATACCATCGTCCTAAATGATCACACAGCTCCCTACAACTACTGGGTTTCAAAGCTGGACATGTGGCACGAACTGGCGCTGTACGCCTTGGAGGTTCTTGCCTGCCCTGCCGCTAGCGTGTTTTCCGAGCGGGTTTTCAGTGCAGCTGGTGGCATCATCACCGATAAGCGTACACTTCTGTCGACTGACAGCGCTGACAGTCTGACGCTTATCAAGATGAATAAAGCCTGGATTTCTCCGGATTTTCATTCTCCACCAGGTGAAAGAAGCTCAACCTGAATAATGTATGCACTCCTCCTCCTCATTGTCCTCCTTCTCCTCCTCTTTGTACACTAAAGCATAGGAAACTGGCTATTTTTTGCCAGGGCCAACTGGCTGTAGCTATAGTACTCTATGTATTTAATTTTTCTGGAGGGCCACCTACCCGGTCCTCTGTTTTAAGCAATTTGTGGGAGTGCCACATACAGGCACTCAATCTAGTTAATTTTTCTGGAGGACCACCTACCTGCTCCTCTGGTTTGAAAACTTTTTTGGACTGCCACATACAGGCACTCAATTTATTTAATTTTTCTGGAGGACCATCTACTTGCTCCTCTAGTTTGAAAACTTTTTTGGACTGCCACATACAGGCACTATCCAAATTAAATTGTCTCCATAGCAGCCTCCACATGTCGTCTTTTTAACTGGCTCCACGCGTTGTCTCCATTGCTACCTCCACACGTCATCGCCATAGCTGCCACCAAAAGTTGTCCATACACTTGATCTTATACAAAAGGTTCTTAGAAGTGCTGTTTGGGGAGTAGCCTAGAGACAGGGTCTTGGATTGGCGAAAGCTCGTCTGGCAGCGGAGCGCCAGCTCCATCTCAAGATCCAACTAACATAGTTTTAACTGCAGCACCTTTAATCTACTACTAGTTCACTGCCTCCATACATCGTCCCCTTATCAAACGAGCTGTGTCAGGCAGAATTTTCAGGTGTTTCACCAGATACATAGTGGAACTCGGCCCATCTGTCGCCGCCATGCTGGAGACCTGAAGTTGCACTCATAGCAGCGCAATATGGATGCCCCATACTGTCGCTCTTAATCATGGAACCATTTCCGTAAAAACAATTAAAAATAGAACCACTATGTTATTCCATTATTCCTAGGTGAAATATTCAAACGACCCGGCCTGCTTTGAAAATTATAATTTTTTCAAAGTAAACGCTTCTGGCCCCCAGGCCCATTTTGGGTGGGGAGGAGCCGAGAGACAGGGGCTTGGACAGGCAAAATCTCGCCTGGCAGTGGACCGCCAGCTCCATCCCAAGATTAGGCAGCCTCAGAGGCATCCATGCATGCTGCCCCTGCTGTTTCCTGTCCATTTTGCCTCCACGATCCTCCACAGCGTCCACCAATGTCTCATTTCAACTCTCTATACCCCAGACGCTGGAGCACGAGAGGATATGCAGCACATCATCCCCTTATCAAACAAGCTGTGTCAGGCAGAATTTTCAGGTGTTTCACCAGATACATAGTGGAACTCGGCCCATCTGTCGCCGCCATGCTGGAGACCTGAAGTTGCAATCATAGCAGCGCAATATGAATGCCCCATACTGTCGCTCTTAATCATGGAAGTTGTCTCCATGGCTGCCTCCACATGTCGTCCCCTTATCAAAAGAGCTGTGTCAGGCTCATTTTTCGGGTGTTTCACCAGATACGTCACTATGTCGCCACCATGCTGTGTTATCGACTAAATATACCGTCAACCTTTTGTTCACATAGGAAATCATTTCACCTCCTTTGGTGAAACCTGAGTCCATTTAGGGTATGTCGCTATGAGACTCTCTAGCCTGCCACTGCTGCTGCTGCCCCTGCATGCCGTCCCCTATAGTGTCAGGGTCAATTATTGCATGTTTTAGATGCTATCTAGCCTCATTCGGTCACTCTGTCATGGCCATGCTGTTGCCCATAATTTTTGCATAATGGTGCGATTAAGCAGCCTCAGAGGCATCCATGCATGCTGCCCCTGCTGTTTCCTGTCCATTTCCGTGGTGTTTCCATCCTTTTCTGAGGTTCCCAGGTGTTTGGCCAAGCTTCCCTGTGCAGAGCCTTGGTCCCCTTGAAAAATGCTCGAGTCTCCCATTGACTTCAATGGGGCTCGTTATTCGAGACGAGCACTCGAGCATCGGGAAAAGTTCGTCTCGAATAACGAGTACCCGAGCATTTTAGTGCTCGCTCATCTCTAATCATAATCTCTGATGGAACTAAGATGTTCCCTTATTCTGATTCTCATCTCACGGATGGTTTTCCCTACATATCTCAGGCCACATGGGCACTGAAAGGCATAGACCACTGCAGACGTAGAGCAGGTAATGTGTTCCTTGATCTCATATTTGAGGCCAAACCAAGGATTTGGTTTTCACAAGAACTTGGCATGCTGTGCATACCCTGCAGGGGAAGAAGCCTACAAATTTGTGACAGATGTTGCTCTTACTCTTTGTGAAGTGGCTTACTACCAATGCATCGAGCAACCCTTTCTATATCCGCTTGAGACCCTACTGCCCACAATTTGAGCCAGATCTGGGTCCAAGGAGAGGATCTCCCAATGGCGGTTCAAAATCCGGTTCATCTCTTCCCATTTGTCATGCAAGGTTGTGATGAATCTGATCTGAGTATCCACCGTTTTCGTTTTGACCTGCAGAGACGCTTTTTAAGTAGAATCACTCCCTCCTTAAATCTTGCTAAAGTGGAGCAGTTCCTCCGCAACCTTAGAAACTCTCCCATAGGTATTCCATTAATAGTACGTCAGAGATGTGCGCTGGTGGCATGGAGAAGGCTATTGGTTGCCGTTTCCTTGCGATAGATGATGGTTTGGACTGAACCATCTTTCTCTACCTCAATGTTGATATCCAGGAAAGTAATTGATGTCCTGCTATATGGAAGAGTAAGTTAAATGTTAGAGACATTAGTATTAAGACAGGAGATTAATAATGTGAGTAGTTCTTCTGGACCCTTCCAAATGAACACTTCATCATCTATGTATCTTTTCCATAATGCATTGTGTATACTCATTAAGTTCGTCACAAAAAACCCGCTCTTCCTCCCACCACAAAAGGAACAGATTGGCGAACGTGGGCGCACAAGCCGCGCCCTTCACCGTTCCCTGGGTCTGGAGGAAAAAGCGGGCATCAAAAATGAAATAATTGCGCCGGAGGACAAAGAATAGTGCCTCCAATATGAACTCTTGTCTCATGGCACTTTTGTCTCCATACCGTTCTAAAAAATATTTGACTGCATCACATCCTATTTGGTGTCCGATGCTGGTATAGAGACTTTCTAGAAGAAGCCGGGGTGACCCGGGGTGAAACACAGATTATTAGCACCTGCCGCTGGATGATGCAAACGATATACCACTGTCTCCTCTTGTCCTCTTATAAAAATTATTAGGGGGACGTGACATTGTACTACAGGAGGACTGATCAAACTAAGGGGACCTCCTCCTGTACTACTGTCCCAGGCTTACAGTATATAGCAATGGTGACAATGATTAAGTGTGGTTTGCATTACCACACTGGAACCTCATGGTGTATGTAGACGCACACAAGTCTTGGTTATTTTATTATAAGAACAAATAAAAGTTACATTTTAAAGTGATACACTCACAACTTTTCCTTCAACCAAACCCCCCCCCCCCCTTCATATATACTTTCATAAAATGTACAAATAAATAAATAAAAATAAATAAAATACCAAAACGATCCACAAAGTTTGATACCCAATTTCTCCCGAGTATGCCAATACCCCTATGTGATGGTAACCTGCTGTATGGGCGCACGCCAGGGCATTGATGGGAAGCTGCGCCTTTCAAAGCAGATTATGCATTGTCACTTTTTATTGGCTATACAATCTTTATTTTTTTGGCAATTTGGACTTATAACGGCTTATTTTTTGCAACATGAGATGCACTTTAAGAATACTTCATTTTAGTGGGTCTGTAGCTTATTGATGAGATTTTATTAACTCTTGAATGTATAGAGGAAAAGAAAATTGTAAATTTCCTTCTTTTTGTATCTTTTGGGGGTGGTACACCATACTCTATAAATACTATAATATCTTTATTCTATAGATCACTACTGTTACGGTGATACCTCATTTATATAGTTTTTTATATATTTTTACAATTTTACTGGATAAAAACTAATATAAAGAAAATCTCATTTGTTTTTGTATCGCCAACTTTAATAATTTTTGGTTGACAGAGCTTATTAGGGCTTATTTTTTATGTGTTGAGTTGTCCTTTTCATTGGTGCCATTTTGGCGCGCATAATTTTTTTGTTCACTTTTTGGAACAATTTTTGTTAAAGGTTTTTATGAAATATTTACATTTTTGGCAAGTTTTTCGGGTTTTGTTTTTACGACGTTCACCAAGCAGGTCCAATAATGTTTCTGAGTTATTGTACAGATTGTTACGGACGCGACGATACCAAATATGTGGGCGTTTTTTTGTGATTTAGTGTTTTTTTTTTACTTTATTAGACATGTACATACAAGATAGGGTCTGGAGGTTTGTTCTTAAGTTGAATTTGTATGTAAGTCGAAACTGTATATTTTATAATTAAAGTTCTAGACAAATTTTTTTCTTTTGTCCCTGTGACAATTGCAGTTTCAAAATTTTTGCTGTAATTGGACCAAAGATTATCAATAAAGCTTCATTACAGACACCTTACAGCTGATTATTGCAGTCTGGGACTATAGTAATAGCATCCAGAGAGCTTCACCAGAGGTCACAGTGGGCAGAGGGGTACGTCTTTAACTATGGGTTGTCTGTAAGTCGGGTGTCCTTAAGTAGGGGACCACCTGTATAGGGAATGTTTGTGTTCAGGGGACTTTTATTTTATTTAATTAATTATTTTTATTAGAAAAACTTTATTAAGTGTTTTTAACATAAATTTTTAACTTTTTAACAGGTTGGCTTGAAAAAGCGATGCTCTGATTGCTTGTTCAAGCCTTCATTCATATAACACACTGAGCATGCTGATAGGAGGCAGGACTCGGCTCCGGGAAGAAGATCAGGAAGCCCCAGGGCACTGGCAGACCCCGGGGCTCTGACCGCGGCGCTTACTGGGGGGTGGGTCCAATTCACGTGAAATAACCGTACACGCCACAGCGTGTAAGGGGTTAACACCCGCGATCTGAGAAATCTCCAATTGCGGGTGTTAGAGGCGGGTGTCGGCTATAATATACAGCCGACGCCCACAGCTTCTGGCACGGACTTCGTTTAGGAGCTGGCGCCAGAAACTTGACATAATAGTACTGCAAAATGCGGGAACGCACCTCCCTACATGCAGTAATATTACGTCAAATGTCTGGAAGGGGTTTAAATTACACCTGAAGCAGTGACAAGTTCTTTTATAGACTCAAGGAGGGAGATTTATCATAGCACCAGCGTATGCTAGCCACGCCATTGCATTTTCGCAGCACTATACATCAAGAGGCTTCAGCCTTCAGTATCGGTCAGGTTCCTGCGCAACGCTTATTTCTACGCCAGGCCCATGTCAAAAGTCACCAGCTGCAGCGAGTGCCTAGCCGTGGGGAGAGCAACTCCCCTCGGCTGGCCGCGCCCCCCCTCCCTTCACTCCCCACTGGCGTGAAAGTGGCGGAGAGGGCTATATAATCTTAAGTGCTAGCAATAAGCTAGCATTTGCAATAATTTCATGGCATCTACGCCACTGATGTGGTGCAGAAGCCCTGATAAATATGCCCCCAGGTATTCATGTCTGTGGATTGATGCTCTCCGATGATGTCACGGAGAACGATGATCCCCTGCCTGGATGGCGGAGCCCACGCACCAATAGTGGGGCATTACCAGAGCCCCTCTGTGCTTAAGCTTCACACGCTGTTATACTCCAGGAGTGCCAAGAGGGCAGGGGAGAGCGGAGACAGTGTAACATCCTGGGAAGCTACAGCACAAAGGGGCTCTGGTAATGCCCCGCTATTAGCTCTGATAACACCTTTCAAAGCACTTCAGGCTCATTAGCAATATTTTAGTTGATTTTAGAAGAAAGGAGATCTTATGATATAAGAATATTATCAGTCACAGTGTCTGGATCTGGAGTAAATGCCCCTGGTTTATCATGCTTGATTTTGATGGTAGAGTTCTAAAACTTTACGGCCTGTGTGTGTATATATATTTACATATATATTTACTACATATCTATTACCTCCAAGACCACAGTTGGGTCAAATCGAGGCATGTAGTGAGCAAATACTGATGAACCTTGTATCCAGGGGCAAAAAATATAACTCCATGCAGACTTTACCCAACCCGGGTCTGATATATTCCAAATCATGTCTGAAGGGGTTAAATCCAGCCAGTACCTGTAGAAAATATAAAAGCATAAAACCATTTGTGAAATTCTCTTTATAGTTTAATGTTTTTTAGTTAATACTGGCATCAAAGACGTTAACATTTTATGGGTAATGCTATAATATTTCTCTTTGAGGCCACAATATGAGGCTACTAGGAGGAAAATATAATCATGGGTATGAAAATCCATAATATTTGTCAGGTCAGCTCCAGGTGTATATGTGGGCTGGAGGCTTAACAGCTCTATTGCTGTAGTGCAACTATTGCAATAAATCATAAACTCAACCCATAGTTACTTACTTTCCAGGTATAGTCAGACCAAGCCCATGACTGCAGTGACTGTGTTCTGCCATTTTTGGAAAACCTGTAGTCCCGCTAGTGAAGTAAATAGCCATTGGGTCTGTACTCCTTGTCCTAACACATGTGTGGTTGTCATCAGCTGTCCTAGAATAAAGGTATATGTACTATTATTACATATCATGATCACTGACTGTATCATCACATTATGATGGGACATACGTATACAGCTCCTGAAAGCTCAGCCATCCTTCTCTCGTTCCAGTCACAGTCATTTTGGTTTTCAGTAATGGAGCCTGGTTGGAGATGGAGTCTATAGCGGGGGACAGTTCTTGGCTAGTGATGATGCACTTTGCTTCTGATTTTTGTAGCCTGTATAGAATATCCTTTGCAGTAAGTTGTGTTGTCCCAGGAATTATAACTAAACCTGTGAAGTAAATGTTGGAAATGTTGAATTGATCTGGTTGGATAGAAACCCACTTAACTTTTCACACCTTGCATCCATAAATGTATTAACTTAAAAGGGTTGGTCGCTTATAAAAAAATGTAACGAAAAGTTATGCAGTAGCTTCCAGTGACGTTCCATGTCCTGCTGGCTTCTGGCGGTTGGAGGGAACTGTGCAGTCGTTACTTTCTGCATGTCCCCTCCGTGATTACCACTCCTATATCAGTCATTGGAAGTCATTCTTGGCAAGCCCCTACAACCAATGATAGTTATAATGGAGGGGTGTGCAAACAGTAACAAGTGCACAACCACTGCCAGAAGCCAGCAGGACATGGGACGTCCTAAGTCCTGCTACCGTGTGGTCACATAACTTGTGGATACCAAGTAACTTTACCAGGGTAAGTGGCAACTCTTTTTTCAGGTTAACAATATCACATCAGCGGTGTCCCACTAAAGACCTTCCTGACTGAGTTGATACAGCACAATGAAAAGGGTGTTGGACAATTTTATTTTATTTCACAGAAATACATGGAAAAACATTCACTATGTGGCCCAGTTACCAAGTCATGTGGCTGTTGGTTTACATTTGCATTATTTTACCAGTTCCCTTTATGTCTACTTACCTGCTCTAATACATGCTATATTGATCAACCACCACTCAGGTATCCGAGGAAGAATCACAATAACTCTGTCTCCTGGTTTCAGATCACAAGAATCAGAGAGAACATTCGCCACTTTCCGGGAGTGAAATCCCAACTCATCAAAGCTCCATTTCACCTCCTTCCCTTCCCCATTTATCCACCACAGAGCAGGGTTGGGTTTCTTATTATTATCCTGGGGAAACACCATCAATGTTATTATCTCATTTTATATATATATATATATATATATATATATATATATATATATATATATCATTATATATATCATCATTATACACTCACCGGCCACTTTATTAGGTACACCTGTCCAACTGCTCGTTAACACTTAATTTTTAATCAGCCAATCACATGGCGGCAACTCAGGGCATTTAGGCATGTAGACATGGTCAAGACAATCTCCTGCAGTTCAAACCGAGCATCAGTATGGGGAAGAAAGGTGATTTGAGTGCCTTTGAACGTGGCATGGTTGTTGGTGCCAGAAGGGCTGGTCTGAGTATTTCAGAAACTGCTGATCTACTGGGATTTTCACGCACAACCATCTCTAGGGTTTACAGAGAATGGTCCGAAAAAGAAAAAACATCCAGTGAGCGGCAGTTCTGTGGGCGGAAATGCCTTGTTGATGCCAGAGGTCAGAGGAGAATGGGCAGACTGGTTCGAGATGATAGAAAGGCAACAGTGACTCAATTGGCCACCCGTTACAACCAAGGTAGGCAGAAAAGCATCTCTGAACGCACAGTACGTCGAACTTTGAGGCAGATGGGCTACAGCAACAGAAGACCACACCGGGTGCCACTCCTTTCAGCTAAGAACAGGAAACTGAGGCTACAATTTGCACAAGCTCATCGAAATTGGAAAGTAGAAGATTGGAAAAACGTTGCCTGGTCTGATGAGTCTCGATTTCTGCTGCGACATTCGGATGGTAGGGTCAGAATTTGGTGTCAACAACATGAAAGCATGGATCCATCCTGCCCTGTATCAACGGTTCAGGCTGGTGGTGGTGGTGTCATGGTGTGGGGAATATTTTCTTGGCGCTCTTTAGGCCCCTTGGTACCAATTGAGCATCGTTGCAACGCCACAGCCTACCTGAGTATTGTTGCTGACCATGTCCATCCCTTTATGACCACAATGTACCCAACATCTGATGGCTACTTTCAGCAGGATAATGCGCCATGTCATAAAGCTGGAATCATCTCAGACTGGTTTCTTGAACATGACAATGAGTTCACTGTACTCAAATGGCCTCCACAGTCACCAGATCTCAATTCAATAGAGCATCTTTGGGATGTGGTGGAACGGGAGATTCGCATCATGGATGTGCAGCCGACAAATCTGCGGCAACTGTGTGATGTCATCATGTCAATATGGACCAAAATCTCTGAGGAATGCTTCCAGCATCTTGTTGAATCTATGCCACGAAGAATTGGGGCAGTTCTGAAGGCAAAAGGGGGTCCAACCCGTTACTAGCATGGTGTACCTAATAAAGTGGCCGGTGAGTGTATATATCATTATATCAAACAGTCTGGTTACAGATTATTACCTTTTCAGCTGCCCTCCACTTGTCTAAAACTTCACTTGCAAAATTAAAGTATTCTGGCAAATCCAGTCTGTAATTTCTCCTAATATCTTCATAATCTGAGAAGTTCTGTGGGGTGTAGAGCCTTTGTTCATTGTGGATGAATCTGGTGCAGACCCTTGGGGTAATATGGGTAGTAAAGTGTTTGACTTTAAGAAGAAATGTCATGGTCCCTGTGAAAGAAGAATTTAGATTTTGCAATAGATAGGATAAAGGAGAAGACAATTTCTGCGTGTTCTATTTTGTTAAAAGTAGCATATCATTAAGGATGTCGGTAAAAAAAATGCCCTGCAAGCCTGTACCACACATTCTTACCAAGGATATGTCATTTTGTTTTTTGTGATATCAGTAAAGTTAATTCAAACTGCTCCGGCGTCCAACATGCTGGGGCACTCAGACTGCCAACCCGGAAGACGGGAGCAGGCTCCAGCCACCGGAATCCAGCTGCCTAAGATAACAGGCTCGGCGGCAGCAGAGGTGAGAGCCGACTCTGACTCCCTGGTACACACCGCAGTTCAGGCAGTGGCTGCTCCCTCCCAGTGTGGAGAAACCAAGCCTGCTATTATACTTGTATCTCCGCAGCAGTGCCCGGCTATATGCAGCCCACACCTCAAGAGGTGACACAGAAAATGGACGCTTCCCGGCACCCATTCTCACTGCCCCCCCCCCCCCCGACAATGGGCCTCTCCTGGGCTTCCACGTCCTCAACCAGGGCCTCACAACCAGAAACATGCTCGGACACATGAGCCCACCATCTTTCCACAGCCTGAGAACATGCATAGTAACATGCACTCCCCTGTTCTGTGGCACTCACAGGGGGAGGAATCC
Organism: Engystomops pustulosus; assembly: GCF_040894005.1. Lineage (NCBI taxonomy): Eukaryota > Metazoa > Chordata > Amphibia > Anura > Leptodactylidae > Engystomops > Engystomops pustulosus. The sequence goes on from NC_092418.1 coordinate 30,983,800, forward strand.
ACCCATAGACATCATATGCAGAATTCATAAATAAAAAAATTAAAGAGGCCATCATGTCCACCGCCAGAGAGACGATAAACATAGTCTACCAGGGAACGCATCTGCAGCTGCTTCCAGACTCTACTTAAACGCAAGGCTCTCAAACCCTTCCTTGGAGAATTAAGACAGCGGAATATCCCATACTCCTGGGGCTTCCCGTTCTGTCTTCATATCCCACACGCAGATAGAAGATACACGCTGTGACATCCAGTTGAAGTCCAAGAAATATTGGCTGCTTTGGGCTTCATGCCTCCAGTGATCACCCACTGTCCGAGACTTCCGGTTCCCGTGGGTCCTCGAATGGCCCCTCCACTGCCGGCTAGGCCACAGAAACGTCTGAGCCAAAGAGGTTGAGGTGGACGAGTGGCCTCCCCACAACCACTGAGAACCCCACATCATTAGAAAAACCAGGGACCTGGACTATTATACCTTGGCTGTTGCAAGTTGCAATGTATGCTGCAAGTATACATTGTTTGGGTTCCATGATTAGATGTGTTACAGTTAGAGATGAGCGAGCATTAAAATGCTCGGGTGCTCGTTATTCGAGACAAACTTTTCCCGATGCTAGAGTGCTCGTCTCGAATAACGAGCCCCATTGAAGTCAATGGGAGACTCGAGCTTTTTTCAAGGGGACCAAGGCTCTGCACAGGGAAGCTTGGCCAAACACCTGGGAACCTCAGAAAAGGATGGAAACACCACGGAAATGGACAGGAAACAGCAGGGGCAGCATGCATGGATGCCTCTGAGGCTGCTTAGTCGCACCATTATGCCAAAATTATGGGATACAGCATGGCGATGACAGAGTGAGACCGAATGAGGCTAGATAGCATCTAAAACATCCAGTAATTGACCCTGACACTATAGAAGACGGCATACAGAGGCAGCGGCAGCAGCGGCAGGGTAGAGAGTGGCATGGTGACATACCCTAAATGGACTCAGGCTTCAAACCAATTAAAAAAATTCCTTTTGGCGAGGATAACGTGTAGCACTGTATGTATCAGTATTTTGCCTGGTTAACGCGGCAGAGAGGAACCAAAGGGGGTGAGCAAGAAGCGCTGAAATGATTTCCTATGTGAAAAAAAAGGTTGACGGTATATTTAGTCGATAACACAGCATGGTGGCGACATAGTGACCAAGTTTCATAACGTATCTGGTGAAACACCCGAAAAATGAGCCTGACACAGCTTGTTTGATAAGGGGACGACATCTGGAGGCAACCATGGAGACGACTTCCATGATTAAGAGCGACAGTATGAGGCATCCACATTGCGCTGCTATTATTGAAACTTCAGGTCTCCAGCATGGCGGCGACAGATGGGCCGAGTTCCATTATGTATCTGGTGAAACACCAGAAAATTCTGCCTGACACAGCTCGTTTGATAAGGGGACGATGTATGGAGGCAGTAAAGTAGTAGTAGATTAAAGTTGCTGCAGTTAAAACTATGTTAGTTGGATCTTGGGAAGGAGCTGGCGGCCCGCTGCCAGGCGAGCTTTCTCCTGTCCAAGCCCCTGCCTCTCGGCTCCTCCCCACCAAAAATGGGCCTGGGGGCCAGAAGCGTTTACTTTGAAAAAATTATAATTTTCAAAGCAGGCGGGGGCTACAAACAGCACTTCTAAGAACCTTTTCTAAGTGTAGTACTGTTCTTATAGGTAATTGGCTTGGTTATGGCGGTTATTCAGGTTGAGCTTCTTTCACCTGGTGGAGAATGGAAATCCTGAGAAATCCAGGTTTTATTCATCTTGATAAGCGTCAGCCTGCCAGCGCTGTCAGTCGACAGGCATGTACGCTTACCGGAGATGGTGCCACCAGCTGCACTGAAAACCCGCTCAGACAACATGCTAGCGGCAGGGCAGGCAAGAACCTCCAAGGCGTACAGCACCAGTTCGTGCCACATGACCAGCTTTGAAACACAGTAGTTGTAGGGAGCTGTGTGATCATTTAGGACGATGGTATGGTCAGCTACGTACTCCCTCACCATCTTTCTGTAAAGATCAGCCGTACTCTGCTGAGACTGGGGACAGGTGACAGTGTCTTGCTGGGGTGACATAAAACTGGCAAAGGCCTTGTAAAGCGTACCCCTGCCAGTGCTGGACAAGCTGCCTGCTCGCCTACTCTCCCTCGCTACTTGTCCCGCAGAAGTATGCCCTCTGCCGCTAGCGCTGTCAGAAGGGAAATACTGTTTCAGCTTGTGCACCAGGGCCTGCTGGTATTCATGCATTCTCACACTTTCCTTTCCTCTCCAGGGATGAGAGTGGAAAGATTTTGCTTGTACCGTGGGTCCAGTAATCAGTGCTGGAATAAATTCTTTGAACGTGAGGGTCACGGGATAGGCAGCCTAGCATGAAATCTGCCATATGCGCCAGAGTCCCAATGTGCAAGAATTCACTCCCCTCACTGGCCTTACTGTCCATTTCCTCCTCCTCCAACTCCTCTTCTCCTGCCCATACACGCTGAACAGTGAAGGACTGAGCAATGGTCCCCTCTTCTGTCTCGCCAACATTCTCCTCCTCTTCCTTCTCATCCTCCTCCACCTCCTCCGATATGAGCTGAGAAACAGACCTAAGGGTGCTTTGGCTATCAACAAGGGAATCTTCTTCCCCCGTCTCTTGTGACGAGCGCAAAGCTTCCGACTTCATGCTGACCAGAGAGTTTTTCAACAGGCCAAGCAGCGGGATGGTGAGGCTGATGATGGCGGCAATGACCAGTGACCATCTGTGTTGACTCCTCAAAGTTACTCAGCACCTGACAGATATCAGACATCCACGTCCACTCCTCATTGTAGACTTGAGGAAGCTGACTGACCTGACTACCAGTTCTGGTGGAAGTTGACATCTGGCAGTCTGCAGTCTGCGCTGCTGGTAAACTCTGGATAACATGGTTAATGTTGAATTCCACCTCGTGGGCACGTCGCACAACAGTCGGTGAGCGGGCAGTTGGAGGCGGCGCTTTGCTGCCCTGAGAGTGGCAGCATCTGTGCTGGACTTTCTGAAATGCGCACAGATGCGGCGCACCTTCGTGAGCAAATCAGACAGATTGGGGTATGTCTTGAGGAACCGCTGAACTATGAGATTTAACACATGGGCCAGGCATGGCACATGTGTCAGTCTGCCGAGTTGCAGAGCCGCCACCAGGTTACGGCCGTTGTCACACACAACCATGCCTGGCTTCAGGTTCAGCGGTGCCAGCCACAGATCAGTCTGTGCCGTGATGCCCTGTAATAGCTCTTGGGCGGTGTGCCTTTTATCGCCTAGGCTCAGCAGTTTGAGCACCGCCTGCTGTCGCTTAGCGGCGGCACTGCTGCTGTGCCTAGAGCTACCGACTGATGGCGCCATGCCCAGCATCTCCAGGCTGAGTAATTTGGAGATGTGGACGTTGAAGGCTTGGGCGTGTGGGTGGGTTGCACTGTATTTCCTCTTGCGCTCCAGCATCTGGGGTATAGACTGAACGCTACGCATGGAGACATTGGTGGATGCTGTGGAGGATCGTGGAGGCGAAGGTGTGGTTTTCGCACGGGAGGTGTTTGGGCCGGGGTCCTGGGCAGGGGGCTGACTAGCAGAGGCAGCAGATGACACAGGGGAAGGAGCAGTGGTGTGCCCGGCCGGAGGTGAACGGCCTTGGTTCCATTGAGTGGGGTGTTTAGCATTCATATGCCTGCGCATACTGGTGGTGGTTAAGCTGGTAGTGGTGGAACCCCTGCTGATCCTGGTGTGGCACAGGTTGCACACCACAGTCCGTCGGTCATCCGGTGTTTATTTAAAGAACCTCCAGACTTCCAAAAATCTAGCCCTTGCCACGGGAGCTTCACTACGTGAAACATTTGGCGCTGATGCACCTGCTCTGGCCCTGCCTCTCCGTCTGGCCCCACCACTGCCTCTTCCAACCTGTTCTCGTCGAGGACTCGTTTCCATCTCAGAAGCACTGTGTTCACCCGGCCTATCAACCCAGCTTGGGTCTGTCACCTCATCATCCTCCAATCCCTCAGTCTGCTCCCCCCTCGGGCTTCCTGCCCTGACAACAACTTCACCACTGTCTGACAACCGTGTCTCCTCATCGTCCGACACCTCTTTACACACTTCTTCCACTACGTCAATAATGTCATCATCACCCACAGACTGTGACCGGTGGAAAACCTGGGCATCGGGAAAGAGCTCAGCAGCAACCGGACAAGTGGTTTGTGACTCTGGGAAGGGTCCAGAAAACAGTTCCTCAGAGTATGCCGGTTGAAATGCCAAATTTTCCTGGGAGGGGGCAGACTGGGGGGAGGGAGGCTAAGGTGGAGGAGCTGGAGGAGTGCTGATTTCGGTGACATGGGTGGACTGCGTGGAAGACTGACTGGTGGACAAATGGCTAGAAGCATTGTCCGCAATCCACGACATCCCCTGTTCGCACTGTTGTGACCTCAACAGTGCTCAACCACGAGTCCCAGTAACTTGAGACATGAACCTAGGGAGTATAGCTCTGTGGCGTTCCCCTGCTCCCTCATCAGCAGGTGGTGTCTCAGCCCGACCAGGACCACGGCATCTGACTCCTGCAGCTGGATTTTGTGCTGTGCCTGTGATGACTTTCAGTTTTGAAAAAAAAAAATAGGCAGACTGTCCCTAATTCAATCAAACCCCTAATACATTGTCCCACTTAGGTGTTTCAGATGGATATGTGTGTCACTAAGAGATAAATAGAATGTTCGCAAGTCTCCCTGCAAATTCGTCACAATATGGTACTAGCTGCACTACTAGTGCCAGCAAGGCCAGCCACAAGCAAAGAAAAAAAAATAAAATATATAACGCTATTGTAGCCCTAAGAAAGCCGGTTGGGTTCTTGTGTGGCTAGTTTCTAACCTACACTGACAGCACACAACTGGATTTTGTGGTGTGCCTGTGACTTAAAGTTTTGAAAAAAATAGAACGTTCGCAAGTCTCCCTGCATATTCGTCACAATATGGTACTAGCTGCACTACTAGTGCACTACTAAGCCCAGCCACAATCAAAGAAAAAAAAAATTGTAGCCCTAACAAGGGCTGTTGGGTTCTTGTAGACTCACTCCTGCCTAACACTATTCTAATAGAACACCCTAACGCTTTCCCTGACCAGCAGCAGCTCTCTCCCTAGCGGCATCCAGACAGAGAATGATCCGAGCAGCGCGGGCAGGGACTAGTCTATTCCAGGGTCACCTGATCAGGCCAGCCAACCACTGCTATCAACGTGTAAGGGTACCACGTCATGCTGGGTGGAGTGCAGAGTCTCCTGGCTTGTGATTGGCTCTGTTTCTGGCCACCAAAAATCAAAACGGCGGGAGATGCCATTTTCTCGAGCTGGCGAAATATTCGTCTGAGCAACGAGCAGTTTCGAGTACGCTAATGCTCAAACGAGCATCAAGCTCGGACGAGTGTGTTCATGACCCAGGGGGTAGATTTTTGTTCCTAAAAATTAACATGAGAGGAGCTGTTTTCACCATTGAATGCATATTTCCCCAACTCTAATCAGGTCTCTTTTGGCGTCTCAGTCCTTCATATGTTGGCAGACTTGGCAGATGGCTTGGACATTATCCTGGGTGGCAATTTCAGTATGGGGATGGATGTAGATCTGGACAATACTACGGGTAGATCTTCTGTCTCCTTTGCCAAATGCCGAAGGTTGAAGACTGAACTTCGAGCTCTTCGCCTGGTAGAAATGTGGCGCATGTTACAGTGAGTACAGCTATCACTCTTTAGCACACAACATATAACATAGACTTGACTACATATTTCTTTCACACAGGCTACTTGACATTTTGCCTAGATGCTCCATTGACACTTTTTTATGGTCGGACCATGCACCTGTCTTCGGCTCACTGAACGGGACGCCTTTTCCAAGCCGGAAAAGCTCATGGCGCTTTAATGATGATCCTCTGTGTGCAGAAGAGGTTAAGTTAACAATTCAAACTGTCTCGGAGGACCCCCTCCTAATGGACACCCCCCCCTAGCCTCATTTGGGATTCCATTAAGCATAAATTACAAACCATTTTCATGTACCATTGGTCCAGTTTGAAACGGGAAAGATCTCATAAGCTCAAAGCATCACTGCTCTCCCTAGCAGATAAGGAGTGTGCTAATAAATCCACTCCCTCTGGTATCCTGAATGCTAAGATATCTTCCCTGCTACAGGAAATCTTCTCCATCCTAGATCAGAAATACTGATGTGCGAGGGAACGCATGCAAAAAGGTTTTTTTGAATACAACGATAAGTGTAGGGCTTAGTTGGCCAAAGCGATACATCCACGCACCCCGACCACCCACATCTTCTCCATAAACTCACCAACAAAGGGATTGGTCCATAAAGAATACCAGATCCTGGACGAACTCTCTAAATTCTACTCAGATTTATACAACATAGAGGAAGTGAGCCTGGTCCTCCCTCCCCGACTACTCCAGCAACTGAGAGCTACTTGGAGGCAATTGCATTACCTAGTACTCCAAACGCTGAGGCCTCCCTCTTAGAGGATGACTTCTCGGAAGAGGAAGTAGCGTTAGTTATTAAGAACCTGAAATCTGGTAAAAGCCCAGGATCAGATGGTTTCACAGCCAGATTCTATAAAAAATGTAAACCAGACCTGCTATCCTTGCTGTCTAAGGCCTTCAATTCCATTTCAGGAAGCTGCCACTTCCCAAACCAAGCCCTACAGGCATAAATAACAGTGATTCCCAAGCCAGGGAAGGACCAGGCGCATTGTGGTAATTTCCAAACAATATCTCTCCTGAATGAGGACACCAAAATATTTTCTAAGTTGCTGGCTCTATGACATCAACCATTTTTCCCATCCCTGATTCACTGGGAACAGGGGGGCTCTGTTCCAGGGAGAGAAGCCAGAGATAATACGATCAAGACTATTTCACTAATTGAGAGGGCAAAGACATCCGGGACACCAATGTGCCTATTATCCATAGATGCTGAGAAAGCGTTTGATTGCTTACACTGGGGGTTCCTGGAGGCCACCTAACAATCTATTGGCCTGGGCCCTCATATGAGGGAGAGAATTATGGCTCTATATTGTGGAGTAAATGGGGCACTGTCATTGTCAATCTCAATCTCCAAAGGGACTAGACAGGGATGCCCCTTGTCTCCCTTCTCGTATACAGTGGTGTAACTACCGCGGTAGCAGACTTGGCAGCTGCTACGGGGCCCGCCTCTCAGAGGGCCCGGATCCGACCTGACACACGAACTATAGAATGGACAATGTGTCTGCACAGCACATGTTTCATGCTGCAGAACTTTATGCTGAGCTGCTGCTTAGTGTAGAAATGCCGGGAGGGGGAGGGGCAGAGGAGGGCAGCAGCAGGAGACACCTCAGGTAACATCCTGTCCTGTCACCCAGCTGCATTCTTATCTATGTAGCCTGCAGACCCCCGGTCCTGGGAGCAGGTCTCCTGGGGCCCGGGGCTGCTGCTGAGCTGGGTGGCACATGTAGAGCAGGATCTAGTGACTACTACTACCTGCCTTATACTTCTGCCCCTCTGACTGGACAATGTCTCCTGGGATGTAACCAGCACAGTGCCTGTGACAAGATCACTGGACTCTACTTCCAGGGAATGCAAGTGTAAGTGTGCAGGGGATGTAAATGTATATGATATGTGTATATATGAGTGCATGATGTATATAAATCAGTGTATGTGGTGTATATAGCAGTGTATAATGTGTCTATGAGTGTGTAATGTATTTATAAGTATCTAATGTGTATGATTGTATAATGTGTATGTATAAAGTGTATAAGTGTATGATGTGTGTTTAATGAGTGTATAATGTATATATGAGTATATAATGTGTGTATAATGTATATATGAGTATATAATCTGTATATAGGAGTGTATAATGTATATATTGTGTATAATGTGTGTGTATCAGTGTAAAATGTATGTAATGAGTGTATAACGTATATTTGAGTATATCATGTGTATATATGAGTTTATTCATTGTGTGTATGATGTTTATATGAGTGTATATTGTGTGTATAAGGTGTATATGAGTATACATGTTTATATATGAGCCTATAATTGTATGTGTATATGATTTTATACATGTGTATATATTAGTGTATTTTGCACGTATAAATGTGTGTATACATGTATATATGAGTTTAAAAATGTATACAACTCATATTATAATGTATATTATTATACGCACATAATGTATATAACTGAGTGAATGTCTGTATATATGAGTATAAAATGTATTTGTATCAGTGCATAACTGTATGTGTATATGTATATGTAGGTATCTGTATAAATATGCATATAAATAAAAAAATATATTATACATAAATCCAACATACTCTTCCAAAACCTTAAAATATATTTAAAGTCAAGTTAAATGGAGTTTTCCAGCTGCAGAATATTATCAGCCTCTCTGTAGTACAGGTTAGTAATGAGGATGTGACCCCTGCAGTTACGGTTAAGCACCACTACACAATGGGCAGCGCTGTTTTCTTCTTTCTTCTGTGTGTAGTAAAGCTGCTGGAGGCTGCTCTCCTCTGATCAGCGCTGGTGCCAGGTGTCCATCTCTCATAAATAATCTATCCTACTGAAAGGCTGCAATATTTTGTTACTGTAAAACGTAACTTCAAATGTATTTTAAAAGGCACCTGTCAATAGGATTTCACATATCATGTTAATGTCAGCTGCTGTGGGTCCCATTATACACAACAAAAACATGTATTTGAATATATCTGCTTGTTTGAGGTATCTATCTCTATACAACTTCTGGAGCCTGAGTCATGTGGGCAGGTGTTTCATGGTGACTCCACGACTCCTGCTGCTTGAATGACTTGGGCCCCAGAAGCTGAATAGAGATAAGTAGCATTTCTAAATGACATTTCTCAAAAATAATCTTTAAAAAATACATACCGTACTAAACATACTGTTTAGTGTTTAACAGGACCTGCAGCAGCCATTAACCTGATAACTGAAACCCTGCTGACAGGATCCCTTTAAGGTTATGCAGCACCATATTACGTAAATGCTTATATCTTGGGGGCCCCGTTCTGAAGTCTGCTACGGGGCCCTGCCTTTCCTAGTTACACCTTTGCTCGTATATCCTGGTAATGGAATCTCTGGCCATCGCCCTACGGAACAATCCTGATGTCAGAGGACTGGGGGTTGGTTGCAGACAGCACAAGCTGTCACTATTTGAGGATGACTTGCTGCTTTACGTGACCAATCCGAGGATTTCCCTTCCCTCTATATTGAAGGATTTCGATACCTTTGGTAAACTTAGTAACTTCAAAGTTAATTAGCAAAAATATGAGTTACTTAATGTGTCGCTCCCACCAGAGGATGTAACCCATGTAACCTTGGTCTTCCCTTTTTGTTGGGCTGACACATCTATTAAATATTTGGGTGCCCACATTTCTTCAGACCCCTCTGGTCTATATTCTCTTAACTATGAACATCTGTTGAAATCCATTACAGCTGATCTGACTAGGTGGCGGGCATTGGCTCTGTTGTGGTGTGGGAGAATAAACGTATTACAAATGGATATTCTACCCCAGTTATTGTATCTGTTTCAAACTGTACCCATGGACATACCACGCGTTTTCTTTCTGACTCTTTATAAATTGGCATGTCAATTCGTGTGGCGGAGCGCACCCCCTTGAATACGAAGTAACCCTCTAACAAGGCCTAAGAATGCGGGTGGAGTGGGATTACCAGATTTCACCTCTTACCATAGAGCAGCCATAGAAACATGCTAATTGGATTTGTTTCACCATAAGACAGATAAGCTCTGGGTCCCATCAGAATTTGAACTTTCATCTCACCATGAATTGGGCTTTTTCTGGCTGCCCTCATCCATTACACTCCAGTTTCTCCCGATCTCATCCACCTTAAGGGAGATTCTACAGACATGGTGGGAATTTGCATTCAAACTGAGACTAGTCTCTGTCCCGGGCCCCATGATGCCTCTCCTAGGTAATCCTCATTTAACACCAGGGATTCAATCCCTTTCCTTTCTGGGCCTAGATGGCAACAGCCTCCCTAGAGTTAGAGATGTGGTGAATGAAAACAAGATCTGCACTTTGGTAGATATAGGTACTGGAGGCCTATCAGACGCTTGGCTTAAATATCTCCAACTGCGACATTTCATTTCCTCCCTAGCACCCATATCTATACTCACATCCTTTATCTCCACCTTTGAACAACTCTGTCTTACAAAGGACCAACCCACCCACACCATCTTGTTGCTATATAACAGTGATGGCGAACCTATGGCACGGGTGCCAGAGGTGGCACTCGGAGCCCTCTATATGGGCACTCATACCATCACCACAGCGCAGAGTTCGCCAGACAGAACTCGAGGCCTCTTGCAGTCCCAGGCACCCCAAGACCCTGGAAGGAAGCTACAATGATAATCCAAACTTCTTCTCCTTCTTTCTACTGTATTGGTATCCTCAGGTGCCTATACAATTTAAACATGTAACACAGCAGGGAGTAATAAATTACTGTTTAAATTGTTTCATCGGCATGTTGCGAAAAATATATGTGTTTTGGATGTAGTTTGGGCACTTGGTATCTAAAAGGTTTGCCATTACTGCTATATAACATATTTTTGACAAAGCAGACTCAAAACCATATTATGCTAGAGCCAGGGAGACCAAACCAATGGTACACAGTGTTCACTCATGTTTTATGAGGATAAATATAATGCAAGAATTTAATTTTAAGATTTTGTCACATTTAGACTGAGACAAATCAACCCACAGATCTCAGGTCAATGCTGACGATGTGGAAGCAATACAGGTACAATGCTACATAGAAGGTGGAACTGCGCTCTCATCGCTCAATTTTTAACAAGATCTCACATGATTCTTACACCGGAACAAGCCTCGCTCTCGGCTTTGCCTGGACCGATTTCAAAAATGAAAAAGGGCCTTCAGAGAAATTTTCTTGTTGCCGCACGTCAGGTTATTCCTCAGATCTCCCGCTCCTCTGTCTAGAGCTGACTGGGTTGGTGCTCTGAATCACATCTTAAGAATGGAGGAGCCGAAGGCTATTGATGATGATAAAGTGTCGGTGTTCTATACAACATGGTCCACCTGGATGACCTTTAGGGACATAACTTCTTTTGCTGCTTGGGTCTGCCCTAAATGGATCTCTTGGCCTCTTTCCTCCTTTCTCTTTTCTGCTACATATTCCTCTTCTTTCCCTGGACTCTTTCCTTTTCTCAAGTTACTTAATGTCCTATCCCATCTATACTTCCTTAATTACTTGCAAAATATAATAACCGTTTTTCCCTGTGTTTAACCCCGTAAAGGAAAATAGCGCCCAAAGTTTAAAATGGCACTCTTTTGCCATTTTTTTTAAATATAAAAAATTCTATAAAAAGTGATCAAAAGGCCAAGCAGTCCTTAAAAAGCATTGAAAAAGTCATCAAAATGTCTCAAAAATTGACACCACCCACAGGTCCATACACAAAAGTATAAAAAAAGTCAATAGTGCCAGAAGATGGCAAAATAATTTATTTTTTTTTGTACAGGAGGTTTTAATTTTTGTAAATGTATGAAAACATTATAAAACCTATACAAATTTGGTATCTCCGTAATTGTACTGACCCAAAGAATAAAGTTAACATGTCATTTGGGGCGTACTGTGAAAGCAATTAAATCCAAGCCCACAAGAATACGGCACAAATGCGTTTTTTTACTGCATTTGGAATTTTTTTCCTGCTTGACAGTACATGGCATGGAATATTAACTACCCCCATTTTGAAGTGCAATTTGTTATGCAGAAAACAAGCCCTCACATAGCTCTGTGCATGGAAAAATAAAAAAGTTATAGGTTTTTGAAGGTGGGGAGTGAAAAATGTAAATGAAAAAACGAAAAAGGGCTGCGACAGGAAGGGGTTAAATCTTTTCTGCACCTCCTGATCTATAACCTTCTATAACATTATGAACAAACTGCTCAGCTTCTGCTGCTCTATAACCTGCTGCCTGCAAATAGGACACAGTGTACAATCAGTTCAGCTTCTTCTGCTCTATAACATACTTCCTGCAGTTAGGACACTATTTACAATCTGCTCAGCTTCTACTGCTCTATAACATGCTCCCTGCAGATAGGACACTATGTACAATCTGCTCAGCTTCTCCTACTCTAGAACTTGTTGCCTGCAGATAGGACACTGTATACAATCTGCCCAGCTCCTTCTGCTCTATAACATGCTGCTTGCAGATAGGACACTATGTACAATCTACTCAGCTCCTCCTGCTCTCTTACATGCTGCCTGCAGACAGTGTACAATATACAATTTTAAAGTCTCTTTTGCTAAAAAGGCATAGCAGAGTCTGCTTCTTTAAAAAAAAATGCTTACTTATTCATTCATTCTACTTACAAAGCTTTCCAGTTAAAATCCAAACACAGCAAAGCAAGACTCCAGTATGTCTGTGCACGATCCAGGGTTTCGCCTAACTGTCAGCTTTTTTCGGGAGATACCCAGGCGTGTTCCTCTCAATTCCTCTTCTTCTTCCTCCCCCAGGATAGTTCTGCACAAATATTTCACAACATCAGATAATTAGGCAAAGCTTCCATCCAAATGTAACATCTCTGTGGTGATCCAAAGCTTTGTTTTCAAAAATGTCCCTCTCCTATATCTAAAAAAGACATCTTCAATTTCTATCCTGTAATCAGCGATTATTCACTTTTTAAAAATGCATTTCTATTTATTATCTCTCTCTATTTTCATAAACCATGTGATACCGTATTTTTTGGACTATAAGGCGCACAAAAAATCATTTGATTTCCTTAGAAATCAATGGTGCGCCTTATAGTCCAGTGCGCCTCCAGTGAACCGTACTTACAGACAACAGCTGCCTGGAACTGTGCACAGGTCTGCAACCTGCTGGTCATTCATACTTATAATAATGTGCGCCTTATAGTCCGAAGCGCCTTATAAATGAACCTAGACGTTTTAGCAGGCATTTATTCATGGTGCGCCTTATAGTCCGAAAAATATGGTAAGTAGGATTTAATCCCCTTATATTCTCTATCAACCACTGACAGGACATTTAGCAATTAAAACTGACCAATATTTACACTCTCCAATCCTGTAAGTGCTGACGTTTCCTTATCCCCTGTGCACAATATAATGTACGGTGCAAATGAGTAATATGTGTTTTTCTATGTGCATTTTATGTGCTGTTATTATGTTGAATAGAGTGTCACATTTTGGTGTTGAATATGTGTGGTGTGAATGTGTCTGTATTATTTCCCTTAAAGGAAATCAACCATTTAAAAAAATTAAAAAACACCTAGAAATACTCACCTCCGTGCACCCTGCTGGGAGAGGGAGGTGATGTCATGCAAGAGGCGTCAATTCCCTCTTCCATGCTCCCATCCAAAACCTCCTTTGGTCTCAAGACTTGGAAGTTAATGTGAATTTTGTGCAAAGTGCTACGGGGGTGTCACCATAGCCTTATTCCCGTGAGCGCTGCTTACATGCCTCCTTCGCCCTCCTTTATCATTTCTAAAGCGGACATCACAGGCCCGCACTTGGGCAGAGGCTCATGTCCTCAAAAATCATTGAGGACATAGTAGAAGGCATGTAAGCAGTGCTCACAGGGAATATGGCTATGGTGGGGGGGGGGGGGGCTCTAAGCCTTAACCCTGGAGCTTGCAGGGGGTAGGTTTTTTTAGTTTATTTGAATTTTTTTGAGGCCAAAAGAGGCCATGAATAAATGAATAAATAACTGAATTACCCCAGTGCTCTGAGGAATCTGCCACTGGAGCTACTAGCGTAAGTACATTCCAGATGGTAGATTTCCTTTAAGATTCATTCCAGATGGTAACTAACCTCCAGTTGTCTTGCCTAAAGCTACCTAAAATTATCAAATCTGTAAATGTCCCAGCAGATATGTTTCATGTATTATGGAGTCATCCCAAATTGACAGACTTTTGTAAGAATGATACCTATCTGATCCCATATAGATGTGGTTTCCCAATTTAATTCTCACCAAATCAATTATTATTGAATATATTGCTGAAAGCTACCCTTACCATAAAATAAGAACTCTATGGGGCAAATTTACTTACCCGGCCCATTCGCGATCCAGCGGCGCGTTCTCTGCTATGGATTCGGGTCCGGCCGGGATTTAAGAAGGTAGTTCCTCCGCCGTCCACCAGGTGGCACTGCTGCGCTGAAAGTCATCTCATCGCGCCGGAATGCACCACCTCGGACCAGGTGAAGGTAAGCGATCCCCAAGCGACACTTTTTCGGTTTTTAAATTCGGCGGTTTTTCCGAATACGTCGGGTTTTCGTTCGGCCACGCCCCCCGATTTCCGTCGCGCGCATGCCGGCGCCGATGCGCCACAATCCGATCGCGTGCGCCACAATCCCGGGGCAATTCAGGTACAATCGGCGCAAATCGGAAATATTCGGGTAACACGTCGGGAAAACGCGAATCGGGCCCTTAGTAAATGACCCCCTGTGTGGGTGATTAGAGGTGTTTTTTCTGTGTTTTGCATACACTGGCTGCTGCAGCACTATAGAGATGAATAGAGCAGCTGGCACATGTGCAACTATCTCTTCATCTGGGGTACAACGGGTGAGCAACTGACCCCCTTTCTCGTGATCTCTGGAGGACCCACCACTGAAACCCCCACTAATCAGCAAGTTAGTTGCCACCAGACAACCCCTTTAAAAAATCTGAGCTGCCACACGACTAGATATAATTAGATTATGGAAATCGCTTGTAGTCTCATTAATTAGTGCTGTCATATTCGTTACTAAACATGGACTATAAGATCTTAACTAAAGTTTTGGCAATTCGCCTGAAGAAACAATGGATAGTAGATTCTCCTCCCTTTTGCTAGCAATGGAGGAGGTTAGTCAACCAAAATCATCCCTTTTGAAAAGATACTCTACAAAAATAGACAAAATAAATTTAACAAGATCTGGGACATTTGCTGCGACTCCCCCCCTGACCTCATACACCCCTACTGAACCGCAACATAATGGGGCACATTTACTTACCCGGTCCAGCCGCGATCCAGTGGCGAGTTCTCCGCCGCTGATTCGGGTGTGGCCGGGATTCACTAAGTTCCGTGCACCGATATCCACTAGGTGTCGCTGCTGCGCCGAGGTCCGCTGGAGTTCACCGGAGTTCATCTTCTATTTCTTGGTGCAGGTGCAAGCGACACTTTTTTTTTTTAAATACCGCATTGTTTCCAAATCCGTTGGGTTTTCCGACGGCCAGGGCCCCCCATATCCGTTGCATACGCCAAAATCCAGGCGGAATTCGGCGCAAATCAAAAATCGTCGGGATACCCAACGGAATCGCGCGGACCCTTAGTAAATGAGCCCCAATATTCGGTAATACTATTTTCTTTACATGTGTATTTGAGAGGGGGCTCCCAAGCTCCCGTTTTCTCCACTCCTCTCACAAAAAGGTTTTCCTTCTTGAGACTATTTACTCTATTTTGTGTAAGTGGGCATATTAAGGATTTTTGTTACGTTTGGGTTGCCTCTTAAAAACTGTACTTGCCTTTCACTGCGATATGTTTTCGTGACCTCATGTATGTTACAATTACTATCACATTGTAGTTTTAGTGGCTGGTAATGAGAGATTGTCACGCTGGTCATGTTATAATAATGCTTCAATCATCAGTATAACTTTATTGTACCATCATTACACAATTGTACAGTTGAATAACTGTTTACTGTGGGGGCGTTGGATTATTAGATGTTGCCATTAAGATTACAAAATTACAAATTGAGTTTCTGAACTAATTATGTCAAGCAAATACAAGTCGGAGCCTCTCCTAATTTTTCTTCCTTATTTTCTCTTCCCTTCTTTTAACCTTTGAATGTTTTTTTGCCAACTCTGGGCATATCACTTATACCTTGTAAGATCAGAAATTGTACTTGTAATGCAGGTTTCAGAAACAAAACATTAGTCATCAGAAAATAACACAATCAGCATAACACAGACGGGGATGGGGGGGGGGGGAGTGTAGGTTCCTTTCTCATTATTCTGTGTACCCTAGGATCTAAATCTTGGATCCATAAGGGTGATACTTCTATGAATTTTTGAAGTCTTTGAAAAGGTTTTCAATCCAAAATTGTGGTGATGGTGACGAGTTGCTTGTAGTGTAGATTTGTTACATCATGGTGACCATTGAGAGCAGAAGAAGAGTGAAGACATCGGGTGATACCTTGTTGAGGCTAATTGTTAGGATTGTATACATACATGAGGTATAGTGATTCCTTGTAATGTCTTTACTCTATACCAGTGGTGGCGAACCTATGGCACGGGTGCCAGAGGCGGCACTCAGAGCACTTTCTGTGGGCACCCTGGCCATCTCCCCACCACACCAGACAGGACAAGAATCTTCCTGCAATTCCAAGCAACTTAAAAGATGCTGCTTTCAGTCATATATTAAAGTGATACTTACTTTGCTACTTGGGAATGTAGGAAGAGGGAGAATGAGTAGACAGGGCCGAATTATCTTTGGAGGAACTTCTGCTGGCCCCACAATTCTCTGAGTACAGAGGGACACTGGAAAGAAGCTAAAATGATGCAAATTTTTCATCTTGTCCTCAGGAGGCCAATATGATCGAATGTTGTTGAGGAACAGTAAGCAATAAGTTAATGCTTTAATTTTTGGTTGGCACCTCGTGATAAATAAGGGGGGTTTTGGCTTGCAGTTTGGGCACTCGGCCGCTAAAAGGTTCGCCATCACTGCTCTATACTATCTATATTACTTTTGCTTGTTATTTTTAGGCTTTCCCCCATTCCCTGTTTCTCAGTTCATTCCTCCGGATCTTCCCGCTGACTGTCTTTGGCAGTTCCTCCACAAATTCAATCTATTATAATTGAGAACACAAAGAATAAGTCAGTACATGTTCCAGCAGATTCTTGTGAGAAGTTTTTTGTTCACTGAGGATACAGACCTTTCTCGGGTATTTGTAAGGAGCTGTGACTTTCTGGACATGTTCTTGTAGTTCTTTAGTCAGCGCCTCCTGGTCGTGTCCAGTGTATGTAGGGGACAGGACCACAAAGGCTTTTACCACCTGTGCAGTAACACATGGCACAATGATGTTTATGAAGGTTACTTTTACAACCATATGGAGGTTACATTCGTATAAACATTTGCTTAAAGCTTTTGTGACCTCCCAATTTTTTTTTTTTTTTTTTCTTTTCATTAGTGCCCAAAACATTAACATTTTTCTGTTGCTGTCAATTTATGAGGGGTTGATGTTTGCAGGACCTGTTGCATTTATGAATGGCCCAATATTTATGGTATTTACCATAATCCTGCAGAATAACTATAATTTAAGGGGTCTTCCAAGAATAAGCATAATTCATATTCAAATGGGTCAATAAAATATAAGCCAATATGTAATTAGCGTTATTAAAGGAAACCTACCACTTAGAATGGCAGGGGTAAGCTGTAAGTACCGAGCACCAGCTCAGGGTGAGCTGGTGCCGGTACTTACTTTCGTTAGTGTTATAAACAGCGGTATCGCGGTTTTAACACTTTTTAAACTTTAGAGCAGAAGACGCTTTGGCGCTGCGTGCGCACGATCGTGCGCGCGCCTCCATAGGAAATAGCGGAGATGTTGCGCGCGCACGGTCGCGTGCAGCGCCGAAGCCCCTTCTGCTCTAAAGTTTAAAAAGTGTTAAAACCGCGATACCGCGGTTTATAACACTAACGAAAGTAAGTACCGGCACCAGCTCACCCTGAGCTGGTGCTCGGTACTTACAGCTTACCGCTACCATTCTCACTGGTAGGTTTCCTTTAAGATTTTGCTTTCCTTTTGCAGAAAAATGTTGTGGACATAAACTATAATGAAGAATAAAAATGCTACTGGCCCTTCAATCAGTCCTGTGACTTTGTCCCTGTGGAGGAGACACAGGACAGAAGATGGACGCTGGTCACATGTCCACATTACATGTCCTTCACCTGCCTGGGCAGATCATGTGATCAGCACTAAGTTTGGCTGTAGTTGGTTGGTTGCAGTGCATCCAGTATGGCCAGTGTTGTGGTGAGACATCATTACTGTGGTAACAGATCATCACTTAGGCAGCGCATAAGAGGGAGGAGCTGTTACTGAGAACTGAGACCTCATGGGAGTTGTAGTTGTAGATGTTGGCCATATTGGATATAACTCTGCCTACTTTAGAAATTTTGTGAATCATTTTATTTAAGCTCTGTTTTGTGATTAATAATATTGAGTTTTGTATTCATTTATTTATATTATTATGGGTTTTTGTATCAGACGTTCATATTGCAGAATACCCCTTTGTTTTGGGCTCTTGGAATGTTTTTGCCAGGAACATGGTCCGTTTGATGCTCAGTCCAAAGCCACTATAAAGTGAATGGCACTGTGCATGTTCTGTGCAGGCCTCTGCAATGATGTGATACTGAATACCTTTAAGAGGGATAGGTCCTCAATAAGATAATCCTGAAGTACCTTAAATAACCAACATACTTTACCTCTCCTCTGATTGGGTCAGGACTGCTGATCACTGCACACTCTACAACAGCAGGATGCTCCATTAAGGAGCTCTCTATTTCAAAGGGTCCAATCCGATATCTATAAAGGAAATGGAGACATTTGGGGAGATTTATCAGAAGTGTCTGAGGTAAAACTGTTCTAGTTGCCCATGGAAACCATTCAGAGCTAAGCTTTAATTAAAAAAAAAAAGCTGTGGGAAAATTAAAGCTGAGCTCTAAGTGGTTGCCATGGGCAACTACAACAGTCATGCTCTCAGACACTTCTGATAAATCCCCCCCAATATTTATATTATAAAAGTCTGTATGCAAACTACCATTTTACAGTTTTTTTATATACCAAGAATGGGTATATAGAACTATATGGGTACATATCATACCCAAACTATGTAATGTGTCTATGCCTTGTTTTACATTATTTTATTGTGCATTATACACATACACAGGGGTGTTTTTCCTATATAATCATGTTCTTCTGCTGCACATGGATTTTCTATAGTTCTGCTATATGGTATTCCCGTGTCTATGATCCTGTAACATGGAAGGAATGCAGAAACAAAGGTATAATTTGGTCTATTATACAACGCTAAATGCAAAAGTTCTGCCATGAGGAAATAAACTATATTATTACAATAATGATGTGTAATGTTTTGTGTAATGATGTGTGATGCTATTGACTAATATAGATATAATTTACCAATGGGTGTTATTATACAAACACTGGTGGCCATTACCCGGCTGTACAAATAACTAGAGGCATGTCCAGGTGGAGTCTAGTAAATAATAGTAAAACATGAGTGTAAGTGCTGGCCTATAACATTAGGGTAAGTGCACCACTGATGCCAGCGCATGTGTAAAGCTCTTGGTGAAGATAAGGGCACTACATATCGCTTCATGATGCATCCATCCAATACATGATGCATGTGCAATAGGCTTCAAGTTTCAGGATGGGACAGAGATGCGATAAATAT
The DNA here is from genome assembly GCF_040894005.1 of Engystomops pustulosus. Lineage (NCBI taxonomy): Eukaryota > Metazoa > Chordata > Amphibia > Anura > Leptodactylidae > Engystomops > Engystomops pustulosus. Next base: position 31,003,283 of record NC_092418.1, read on the forward strand.
GTTTGAGACCCTAATCCTAAGGTATGGTGGTCTGATGATCCAAACTAGCCTGAAATATTTGAAATGTTGAGCTCCTTCTAATTGCTATGAATAAGGTTTCCTTTTGGGACATAATATCCCTGCTATCTATTGCTTATATTTACCCAGAAGATAAAATAACATCATCTGATCTTCCAATAAACCAGAAATAGCCATCTTTATCTCTGGTGGCTCGGTCTCCAGTAAGATAAAAGTTTCCTCTTTGGGATGAGGCTGTTTTCTCTGGGTCGCCCTATTGTCAGTAGACATTACATAGCAGATGTGAGATGGTTTGTTTCCTGAACTATGCTCAATATTCTACCAAAAACCATAAAGGCTAAATTATAACTTATATGTGCTGAAAATTAAAAACAGGTAGGTGAAATGCTAACAGAAGAACCCTTTAAAGTACATCTACCGCTAGGATCAAAGATTATAAACCAAGCAAACTTAGGTTCCACTCTTCTTTAAGCTTCCTATGCCCCTTTTTAAATAAAAAAGGCTTTTAAAATTATGCAAATGATCCTAAGGATCATGATTACCACCCAGAGCCCCTCAGACTAATTTGCATAATTTTGAAAGCCTTTTTTTGTAAAAAAAACAGGGCATAAGAAGCGTAGAGAAGAGCAGATTCTGTCAGAGGAGGGGGGGGGGCACACACCAGTGTAAATGTGCTTGGTTTATAATCCTTTATCCTGGCGGTAGATATCCTTTAAGAGGATTTAACAACCCTATAAAGTTCTAATTATTACTATTATTCTAATTTTTAACGAACAAATTTTATATTTCCCTAGTGCAAAGGAAAATTAAGCTACTTGCTTAAAACAACCTTTACATAAAAAGGCCAAATTGTTTTATTAATGCAGCTCCGTACTCATGGCAACAGACAACAAAAAAGTCTGTGTAGTCAGATTTTTTTCATTCGTCTCTTTCTTCATGCATCATTCGTATATTTAGATTCCCTGGCGTCAAACCTGGACTTATACATAAAAAGAAGCTTACCACGTATTGAGTAAAAAGAAAAAAGGGTCTTTGAGGTGCTACTCGAATTCCAATATTACCTTCCTGGTTTGGGGGTAATACATTGCCCTCAGCATCAACTATCTACAATCAAAAATATAGAATGATATTGCATAGATACATTTCAGGTTAGCGTATTATCAACATATTGGAAATTACAAATGTGGTAAATCTCGTATTGACATTTGACATTGCATTGCAATATGGGGTTTGCTGTATCTGTAGTTTTATTACATCTAAATTTTGTGTTTACTTTGAATGAAACCTGTTGAAATCAACATGTCTATGAAGATGATACCAGCCCTGGGCTTCATAGATTATATTATTTACATGTAATAGACATGATATGGTTGAAGTCTGTCATAAGAAAGAAGAGACTTTGCTGATCTAGCCCTAGAATATCGGGTGTTCACACTACTTGGATAGGTAGAGGTACCTGGACATCATAGCAAGGAGAAGCCTTTCCCATGGAGCCAGGTTTTATTGTCATTCCTTTAAATGTTCCACATATCAGATCCTAGATAATAATGGAAGTCGTTAGCTGAGTCCATTCCTCTGAAGCATTAAAGTATAAGACCTTATTCACACTTGAATGCCATATAACATCTAACCATCTAGAATTAATTTAACTTCTGCCCAGTAGCAACTTACAGTCTCGGTTTGGCCGTAACCTTCGTAAATGTCCAGCCCTGTGTTCTCCTTCCATTGCTCTATCACTTGCGGGTTCATAGGTTCCCCAGAGCTCACACAATGCTGTAGACTCTTGAATTTGCTGCTTTAAAAAAAATTATTGTAGTCACTGCTGTATTTAGAGGCATGACTGAGTCTAAAATCTATATCTATATTCTTCATGGTACACGTGGGAAGCTCCTACCTCCTAGGCCCAGGAGTGACTATGCCATCTGCACCCTCCCAAATACATGCTTAGCTATGTAAGGGAAGTAGTTAAAACAGACTATCCTGCTCTATTCATCTAAAAGGACATCTACCACCACATTTAGGGGTGGTAGACTGTCACCAAAAGCATGCACATTACCTTAATTGGGAGTCCTCCTGGCACATCTTCTACCCCGAAATATCCAATTTATGATTTTATGGAAATAATAATAATAATAATAATAATACTTTATTATCCCAAACGGGAACTTAAAGTGTCACCTCCGCAGTACATAAAATTGACAAGACATCACATATATATACTCACATAAAAACATGGTCACATAGGAACACATATATCATAAAACAGAATAAAAACACTAATACACATAGATATAAATAGATTCCACCGACTATGCAATACATAGTTACGTAAATAGATTATAAAAATAGCAAAATAATACCTATTTCCAGTAGGCGCATTTTTAAAACATTCCTATTTTACCCCTTATTGAGTTATTTGATAGCTCAAGAGCGGCTGGTATAAACGTCTTTTTAAATCTCTCCGACCTGCAACGCAAGAGAATAAAACGGGAGCTGAAACCACTAAGCTGTGCTTGCAGCACACCATACATTGGATGGGCACTATTATTTCTAATTTTTTCCAATTTCCTTAATATCCCGCACTGTACAAGCTCCTCCCATCTGTCAAATTGCAGACCTACTATCGAGGAGGCTTTCTTAATTATTTTATCCATCTTTTGACAATCCCTACTAGAAATACAGTTGCCCCAAGCCACTAGGGCAAATGCAAATGCACTGACCATAACCGTATTATAAAAACCGACCATCATAGTCCTTGGGATGTCAAATGCCCTTAGTCTGCGTAAAAAGAATAGATTACTATTAGCGCGTCTAGAGACCTTGTCAATATGCTCATGCCAGCTTAATTTATTATCAATGATTACGCCCAAGAATTTATAGCTCCCAACCTGCTCCACTTCTGTCCCTGCTATAGTGAGCGGTTTCGGCATAACACCCCTTTTCCTCGAAAAATCTATAACCAATTCTTTCGTCTTATTCACGTTTAACACGAGACCATTTGAGCTACACCATTCTGTAAATGTATTCACTGATTCTCGGTAGTCACTGTCTTCCCCCTCTGTGATACAGCCCACCATTACCGAATCATCCGAGTATTTCTGAAGAAAACAGGCCGGATCATTTTTCCTAAAATCAGAGGTGTACAAAATAAACAAGAAGGGAGCTAAGACAGTGGCCGGTGGCACATGCGCGAGGTTAGACAGCAGTGTGGTGTCACCGGCTGTCTGCAGCTCTTGTGGATGGCCTTCCTGGGGGGAATATCAATGTGGGGGCATGCACAAATTATCTTCAGACAGAACCAGGAGGTGCTCGGCTATTGGAGCAGTGAGAACCTCTAGCTGATTTCCATATAGTTATAAAGTTAATATTTCGGGGTAGCAGATGTGCCGGAAAGTGCCAGGACGACTCACAATTAACCCCTAAGGTAACAAGCATGCATTTGGTGAAAGTCTAGCACCCCTAAATGTGGTGGTAGATGTCCTTTAAAGGGAATCTGTCATCAGGAGCCCTTTTTCTGGCTCCCCCATGTAACCATAGAGAATGGTGTACACATTGCTTATTATTTTCATAATAAAACTGTAACAAAGATAAGTTAGATAAAAAATTACCTTTCTGTATGCAGTGTCTCTAGTCCCCTGGGCATGGCCAGTGAGGAGTGGGGTAGATATGTATGGCATCCTGAGGCGGGAGGAAATATGGGGGACATGGGAGTTTTTTGTTTTATTGAAAATCAATGCATGACAGCGCTGTTTTCTGAGGGTATGGGAGAATCCAATTGGCCACTCCCAGGGGACTAGGGACACAACTCTGGATACAGAAAGGTAAACTTTCATACCTTATCTTTTTTTCCGGAAAAAGCCAGAATAAGGGTCTTCTGATGAAAGGTTCCCTTTAATGGACGAAGCATCATGCATGTATACTCCTTGGACCCACTACACAAAATTATTCTATTTTCCAAAAAAGCAAATAGAAAAAGGCATATGGTGATCGCTTACCTTGAACACACCCGTAGTGGACCGCACGGAAAAACCAGCTGATCACAAAAAATACTATTATGGAAACATCATGAAAAATAGCAGGGGTACTTCAGACGGGAAGGCTAAAGAAAGGAGGAGCGCCTTTTGCAATGTGTCTTGAACTGAAATCGTGAGTTTTTTCTCAAACAGACTGCCTGACAAACAACTCACGTTTTGAGTTTGAAACACGTCACGGAAGGCGGCTCCTTTCTTAAGCCTTCCTGTCTGATGTACCTGCGATTTTTAATGATGTTTCAATAAAAGTTTTTTTTTTTTTAAGATAGGACGCTGGAATTTCGTTCATTTTCATATTCTATTCTCCATCAACCCCTACAGAATGAATTGATCAGCTTTTAAATTAGCCCAATGCCGGATGCTCTCCGACACCATATATCCTGCCAGTCCGACACCATATACACTGCTACTGCATTAAAAGTCTAAGGGAGTGCAGAATGTGTCACTGTACTCAGTCCCAACATAGCTCTTATAAAGATATAAAAACTTCAAAAATCTGACGAAAGTGTGGTCCATGAACCCTTTGTAAATAAGCCCTTGTGACTGTGGTAATCTTTTTTTTTTTTTTTATTCATGACCTTCCTTCTAAAAATCAACTTTCTAAAATAAATTCTGTTGTTAGAACCCCTTATTAGAACAGGCTGTTACATTCTAAAGAAGCGCTTCTCTCCTCCCACTGTGTGCTCACTGCTGCCAGTATTATACAAAGTGCAGGGGGATGGGTGAGACTGAGAAGTTCTGCACAGTGTAACAACAGCTTGTGAAGCCAGAGCATACATTTCTGTAACACACGCATAGCCTTCAGGCTTAATACGATCATTTTAAAATGTTTAATTTAGAAGGAAGGAGGCCATAGGTAAGAAATATTAGAAGATTACCACAGTCATGGTGTCTGGATCAATGAGTAAGTTTCCCTGGTTTATCATGCTCGATGGAAGATTTCCTTTTAAGTTCATTTTTATCTTTTTTTTTTTTTTTTTATGTTTTAAAGGTTGTTTAACCTCTTAACACTCAGTCCGATAAAGTTATAACCATATAAACTGACAAAGCTTTCTAAACATCCAAGACAGGGCTAATCAACCTGAGCTGGATCACTCATAAACAGCAGCTGGGGGATGGTGCAGCAATTTATTATTCTGCCTGGCAGGGAGAACAATGATTGCGTCATCCTCTGGTGCAGCCTCAGAAGCGACCGAGCTTCATTATCATAATTTTATAATTGCTTTTTCAGCAAAACCACTCACAAGGATCAAACAAGATATGTTCTATGGGTCCTCCTGAACGTATTTAAAATTAACGGGGAAAGGCTACTGAAATCACAATTAATAAGGGCAGCTGCATATTCATTACTGGGGTTTCTGTGTTAGGGTGTGTTCACACACGGCTTTCAGGGTGCGTTCACACGTGGCAGTAACACATGCGTTTTCTATTGCATCAGCACTTGGAGATTTGCCTAATCTTACTTAGCTGTTAACAATGCATTTACGCATTAGGACAGATTTTGATAGCTGAAGTCCAAACACAGATGTGTACTGGGCCTTCCTGCTGATGGAACTTATCCCATAAATCCCATGGGATCCAAAGCTAGGACAAGATCTTTACATAGACCTGAAGAATTGTAATGCAGGACCTGAACAGATCTGATTATATGACTTTGAGGCCTATTACCTGCCACCTAAAAAGCTGTAAATCTAATATTAATTTTAGTATGAGATATCTGTATTATTTCATGAACTAACAGTTTCATGCTACGTCATTTGGTGGTATAATGTGTACTGACCTTGTAAAGTCGCATAATACCAGCATACGATAGGCGGTTGGAGGTGAACAAAATACAGTGATTGGGTAATTGGTCAATGTCTACAATAATACAGAAAATATAATTCAGGAAATTAGTAACCCATCATTTATTACACAATGTACACATTTTTATGTATGGCTAGACTCTAGACTCACTTTGGCTAGACTTTGTACCAAAAAATATGCATAATTTGGGGCAACAGATTTATCAAGGCTTTATTAAGGCGGGTGTTGTCGAACTCTGCAGTGTCTGAGATGGCAGCCGATTAATTCGTTCTCACAATAATGGGTAACAGTAATTGGTTATAACTTTGGAACGCTTTAACATTGAGATTGAGAGGTGATTTTGAGACTGTTTTCTTGTGACACATCTTACTTCATACTAATTGAACAATTTAAGGGGTAAGTTTTGTGTTTCGTTCTAAAAAAAAAGGAAAATTTGGGAAGAATTCAGAAAAATTCTTTATTTTCTTTTTTTTTTTTTTACAAATAAAGAAGATTTACATAAATTTACATACATATATTTTTGCGGCAAGGGATCCTAGATATCTGTGTGGACAATGTACACATAAGTGGAATAAGGTGACATAGTATTTCTAAACCCTAAATCCTAAACATGTTAGGTATCGCTGTGTCCCAAAATCTCCAATCTATGAAAATTTAATAACAATTATTCCCGGCATTTAACCCCGTAACAGAAAATAGAACCATTTTGAAAAATATAAAAAATTCTATAAAGTCCTAAAAATGGTAGCATTGAAGACCTCATCAAAAGTCACATAAAATTACACCACCCACAGTTCAGTACACAGAGTTATGAAAAAGTGATTAGCTCCATAAGCTAATTTTTTTGTACAGGAGGTTTTAATTTTTGTAAATGTATGAAGACGTTATAAAACCTATACCAATATGGTATCCTGTGATCGCACCAACCCAAATAATTCAGCAGACATGTAATTTGGGGAGCATAGCGAAAGTAATAAAATCCAAGCCCACAAGATTATAGCGCAAATGCGGTTTTGCACCAATTTCACTGCATTTGGAATTTTTTCCCGCTTCCCAATACATCACATAGAATATTAAATACCGTCACTATGAAGTGCAATTTGTTACGCTGAAAACAAGCCCTCACACAGCTCTTTACATGGAAAAATAAAAAAAGTTATAGGTTTTTGAAGGTGGGGAATGAAAAATGAAAACACAAAAACAAAAAAGGGCCTCGGCAGGAAGGGATTAAGGCATTTACTGAGCGCCCCAAATGACTTGTCTACTTTATTCTTTGGGTTGGTACAATCACGCAGATACCAAATTTATAGGTTTTATAGTGTTTTCATACATCGCATATATTACAACATGCAATGTTGACAAATGCAGTGTTGACAACAATGTCATTAGCCAGTCCCTACCAGATTTTAATAAACATTTTGAATTCAGATAACGCTTTTTAAGTCTTTAATGAAAAGTTTTATATCAGTATTGTGTATCGTGATACTTTTCCAGATATTGTACCACACTTAAAATTTTGGGATCGGTGCAATCTTAGCTGTGATAACACAGCCCGACACTGGCAATTAAAAAGGCGGTGCACCAGAAGAAGTACCATTAATGGCCACCATAAAAACACAATACAATGGTCATTATGGGGTTAATTTATACGGAATTAAACTACGGTACAAAGAAAGGAGAGTAACATTGTTCTTGGTGTAGAAATAAAACACTGCACAGCTGCCTGCCGGATACAGCAAGAGACTTCGGCCTCTTCATGTATCCGGTTGCGCCAGAGGAGCAACAACTTTATAAAACGCTGGCGCATGAGCATTGACTTATGATAAATAACCCTCTATGTTCTGTAAAGCTTTATAACATTTTATAATGTTCATCTATATATCCATAGCGATATATTACCTTCAAGACTACAGTTTGGTCAAATCGTGGCATATAGTGAGCAAAAACAGATGAACCTTGAATCCAGGGGCAAAAAATACAACTCCATGCAGACTTTACCCAACCTGGGTCTGATATATTCCAAATCATGTCTGAAGGGGTTAAATCCAGCCAGTACCTGTAGAAAACATTCACGTTTAACATAAAATTGGAAATTCCCATTATAATTTCATGTTTTTTGGTTAATAGACACCCTGCACACTTTACAGGAAAACTGCACATAGTGGAGTTTCCACTGTTTTTGATAAATGTAGGCCAATGATCCTGAGGTAAAAGTTGGAGAAGATAATAAGAACAAGGGCTACAGATGTAAGAGAAGAGAATTTCATCTACTAGAGAAGAATAGAAAGATAAATGTGCGAAGAAATAATCTCTGTTAAAATAAGAAAGAGATGGTAAGGGAAGGAGTCAGTCAGTGAAGCTGAGGTACACGACATTCATGAGGTAAAAGTCAGACAAGACTAAAGTAAAGATAACCAATACTTCATGAGGAGTAAGAGACAAAGGTTTCAGCCAACCTTCCAATAGAAATCAGAGATATAGGGGCACATTTACTTACCCGGTCCCTGCGCGTTCCCCGATCCGGAGTGTCCGACGAGAATGAACTCTGCCGCAATTCACGTAGATCGTGCATGCGATTTTCTGCATGTGTAGCTTCCCCAATCAGGTCTTCCGGAGTTCACCTTCTTCTTCCCGGTGTATGCAAGTGCTTGATCTTGCGACACAAGTTTAGAATTAAATCCCGCGGTTTGTCCGAATCAGTCAGATCGTCCGACAGCCTCGTCCCCGATTTGTGTCGCTTGAAAGCCGGGACCGCTGCGCCAAAATCCAATCGCATGCGACACAATGCCCTTCTAAATCCCTGTCCCTGCTGGGCGATCCCCGAAAAGTCGGAAAACCTGACAGAAATGTGGCCACGAGACCCTTAGTAAATAAGCCCCATAATTTCCTTTACTGAGAGAGATATCTGCTGAGAGAGATACAGATGTGTAACCGTGAGGTATAGAACTGATATACCACCATTTCTGACTAAATATATACTCTTTCAAAGAAATATTTATTAGTTTAAAGTAAATTTATTATTCTGTTGGCCTAAGTTGTTGTCATTTAAAGTGGCCAAGACATTGAAATAAAAGAAAAATAATTATTATATCCTGTGACTCGTTATTTATAATCGAAGGTCTTCATACACGTTATTATCTTTATCTGCATTTTATGGGTAATGCTATAATATTTCTCAGTGAGGCCACAGTTACGAAATGTGGGGCTACTAAGAGAAAAATATAAGTATGAAAATTCATATTATGTGTCTGGTCAACTCCAGGGATATATAGGACCCTGATGTTTAACATAGGTTCTTTGTGCACAAATTTATACAGACAATTCCGGGTTACAAACAAGATAGGTTTCATGGGTTTGTACTTAAGTTGAATTTGTATGCAAGTCGGAACTGTATATATTATAATTGTAACTCCACACAAAAGAAATTTTTGTCCCAGTGACAATTGGATTTTTTTTTTTTTGCTGCAATGGGACCAAGGATTATCAATAAAACCTCATTACCGACAACTTACAGCTGATCATTGCAGCCTGGGAGTAAAGTAAAGCAATCAGAGATCTTCACCAGAAGTCACAATGGGCAGAGGGGTCCGTCTGAAACTAGGGGTCGTCTGCAAGTTGGTTGGGTAGGGTAAGTAGGGGACCACCTGTATCCATAATGGGATCCCCACCTATTTACAAGTAGTTATGAAACCAACATCTTCTTATGTGGCAGGTTTTGGGCATTAGGAACTGGTTGCTGATGAGCCCTCATTTACAATTGCAACATCCCCCACCGGGGCCTAACCTTTCAGGGGAGGCCTGGAGACAGCCGGGACCCGCGGTACCTGAGTGGCTGGCGGTTGCGGCCTAAGCACGCTTGTGTCACGGTGCTTGGTACGGGGGAACCGGAGGGCTGTCCTACAGCCTGGCAGGTCTCCAGCAGGGTGGTGTTGGCAAGAAAAGATGAGGGAGAGGCTGCTATAGCGGATCTCCCTGGGGCAACCCCTTAATGTCCCGAGTGTGAGTCTCTGGGTGATGGACAGGGTGCCGGTGATGAAGGCAGCCGTATTAGCAGGGACCAGACGGAGACAGAAGTTGAAGAAAACAACTTACAGTTCTTTATTTGAACCGGCAGGAACCGCAGCAACGTGCCTTTAACAGGTAGATGGAGTGCTGAGATGTGAGTTGGAGGGAGCCTCAGGAGATAGTTCACCAGCCTGGATGTAGAGGGCAGGCTGGGAGGCAGCTGTGTCCTGGTAGGAAGCTTCAGCTTGTCCTGTAGGGCTTCAGGTATCACCTTTAAAGGTAAGATGATACCCCTTTTCCTCACTACACTAACTCTAGTCTTATGCTCCACTCTTCAGAGGCAGGGGCTAGGCTCTTCCTGCTCTGGTATGGGCTAGACAGAGATTACTCTCACTCACTTACTGATCTCTAGGATTCTCCACTAGAATAATCATCCAGAACATTCCTGGCCAGAGGTTTTATTACCTCCCTTTGGTCAGGTGGTGGCTGCTCCTCCAATCACATCTCAGCTTACAGAGCACAGGATGTAACACATATCATTGGACAACAGCATCTTGCATCATACAAAATACTTAACCTCTGCCTTGCCAGGCAGGATTCACCACTGCAATACCCCTTTGTCCTATCAGAACCATGTAGTGTGATGTGGGTATATGCAGGTGGGACGTATTCGCAAGCACTACCTCGCCATTGCATCGGCGAGGGTGTTGCATACCCCGGGGGCAATTGAAAGAGCCGCCCTCGGCTCGACTACAGATGTTTTGGGGCACAGAGGGGGCTAAGGGCACTTCTGGGAAGTGCAGGCTATGTGAGGTGTAGGGACAAACCGCCCATGGTCCTGGAGACAGGCACCTGGGTTGGTGTCGGACTGAGACAAAAACATATAGCTGTATGACAGTTGGTCGCTGACGCCATTAAACCGAACTGTACAGTAGGAAAGGTGTGGTGTCATGTCCTGTAATCCACTCCTTGCACCAAGGCCTGTATATTTGTTGTATCAACACTTCTTCCCTGGCGGCAATTATATAGTGTATATATGCATACATTGGCATATGTGACACAATAAAACATTGTACTACATAGAGACGGTCCGACACAGCCACACTACAACCTGAAAAGCCTATGAAAGGGTTAATGCAGACTACTGGCAGATATGACAGTGTGCAACAGGTTAGCAAAATCACATTGGCTTAGGAGCCCAATGGGTACACATCTTGAACGTTACAAACGTTACAGAGGTGGATAGGCTACTCAGAGTAGCACGGTAGTAAATGTCTCTTTTCCTGCAAAGGAAAGGCATAAAAAGTGCAAACAGAATGTCCGTACCTAAAAGGAAGGCATTAAGTGCAAAATAGTAGTCAATGGCCACTTTTCCCTTGTAGTATCTGGCAAAAGTCTCTCAGAAGGTCTCTAATGACAAAGTCCATCTTCTGGGTACAGCCCTTGATGTGGGGGAAAAGTGCAATGAAGAAGCAAAGGGTCTCCTCTATGGGTAGAGGGACAGGGTCCTTTGAAGAAATCTCTGCTGTGGCAGAGGAAGGGTGCTATCATAGCACAGGCCAATAATCAGTTCAAGGTATGTCTCTTGACTGAGATAAATAGGGGTGAGAGTCTCAGGAAAGTCTCTGGCTCTTTGGGGTAAGGACAGAAATATACAATATGTACATAGTACAGTACCTGAAGCGGGCTACAGCCCTTCAGGGGTTACTCTCCTCATCGTCGTCCTCTGATTCAGGCGCTGGAGTCGGAGTCTCAGCTGGCTCTGATGTTTCAGGGGTTGCAGACAGTGGAGCCGGATCATCCTCCACAGGCAGCAGTATTGGAGACGGCGGTGGGGATGATGGTCTCTCCGAGGTACCTCTTACTGGAGTGGAAACAAAACAGAATTGAGGCACAGTCACAAGTTCCAAGAAACTGGGGGTAGGCGAACACAAGGAGGTCTGTAAGTTGGGGGTCGAGGTGAGAGGTGTAGACATAGGGGCAAAAGGACGAAGACATCTCTTCAGCCGGTTCCTATGTACCCGGAGTGGTGGACGGTCTCCTCTTGAAATCTCGTAGACTTCAGGGGAGAGACTGTCCCTAACTAGGTATGGCTCACGCTCCCAACGCCCATCTAGCTTACTGGTAGGATGGTTGTTGCGCAGCCACACTCGATCTCCTGGGGCAAAAGGCTCAGCACAGGCATTACGATCGAAGTCCCTTTTTTGTTTCTCTCGGGCCTCTTCCAACCGCAGATCCACAACTTCTCTGGCATCCGCCAGGCGCCTCTGGTGTTCGTGAACCCAGTCAGTCTGAGGGAGTAAAGACTGGGAATCAGGGGACTCCATGTCCCAGGTCATATCAGCAGGGAGATGGCCGTGTCTCCCGAACATCAGATAATACGGGGTGTATCCTGTGGAGCAATGAGTGGTATTGTTGTACAGGTACACTAATTCGGGCAATAGTTTTGGCCAGTCAGCCCTTTTTGCAGGGGTCAGAGTCCTCAGCATATCGATTAGAGTCTGATTCATCTTTTCACACAGCCCGTTGCCTTGGGGATGATAAGCTGTGGTCCTCAGCTTCTTGCAGCCATATAGGGTGCACAGCTCCTGGAAGACTTGGGACTCAAATGCTGTTCCTTGGTCTGTAAGGATCTGGTCCGGACAGCCATAGGGGAGGATGAAGCTCTTCCACAGGGCCGCTGCGGTAGTCCTTGCAGACAGATCTCTGACAGGTACTGCAACCACAAATTTGGTATAGTGGTCGATGATCGTAAGAGCATAACTGTGACCGGATCTGCTGGGCTCCAACTTCACGTGGTCCAATGCCAGGATCTCCAAGGGCCGTTGGCTCACAATGGGACGGAGAGGGGCCCTTTGGTTGTGTCGCTCTCCTCGAGCGATGGCGCAGGCCGGGCATTCTCGACACCAGGCTTCAATGTCGGACTTCATGTTGACCCAGAAGAATCGCCTTCGGAGGGTGGCTTCAGTCTTCTGAGCGCCAAAGTGTCCGGACTGGTCATGGTACATTTCCAGCACTATTTTGGCATCCCTCCTGGGAATCACAATCTGGTACAGCCGGTCATAAGTGATAGGGTCCAGAGTTCTTCTCTTTAGCAGACCCTGGTGCATGCTCAGAGTCTTTCTCTGGCGCCACAATTGAGACAGTTCTCCATCAGCTCTTCTGCGCCGGATTCTTTCAGGCACTCGCCCACTAGAGAGATAGTCCATTACTTCTCCTATGGCACGGCTATCAGCCTGAAGACTCATCCAGAGGTCCTTTTCCGCAGGGGGCTCTGACTCTTCTTGAGGAGTAGCTGGCGCTGCCTCTGTCGGTAGGGAGTAAACTCTCTGGGCATCTTGACGCACAAACCGGGCATAGAACGCTGGCATCTCGACATCTTCCCACTGAGCATCCGTGGAGGGTCCCTCCCACTGGTCAGGGAGACGGGACAGAGCGTCGGCGTTGTCATTGGTCTTACCAGCCCGGTACTTGATGGTAAAGCTGAAATTGGCAAGTCTGGAGGCCCACCGTTGTTCCAGTGCTCCAAGACGTGCGGTGTTCAGATGCGCCAAAGGATTATTGTCTGTGAAGACAGTGAAAGATGATGCAGCTAGATAGTCCTTGAACTTTTCGGTCACAGCCCAGACTAACGCCAGAAACTCCAACTTGAAGGAACTATAGTTCTGGTCGTTTTGCTCCGGTTCTCGGAGGGAACGGCTGGCGTAGGCTATGACCCTTTCAGTTCCATTTTGGAGCTGGGATAATACCGCCCCTAGACCTTGCTTGCTGGCATCAGTGTATAGGGTGAAAGGCAGACTATAGTCTGGATATCCCAACACCGGAGGTTCAGTCAGCCGTTGCTTGAGCATCTGGAAGGCAGCTTCTCGTTCGGCCGTCCACTCAATGGATACTCGGGAACGTTGGCTCTCTTTTGGCAGGCCCCTTAGAAGCTCTTGCAGGGGAGCCGTCAGCTGGGCAAACTTCGGGATGAAACGCCTGTAATAACTGGCAAATCCCAGGAAGCTTTTGATGTCCCGTACGGTGGATGGGGTAGGCCAGTCGTAAACAGCTGCAATCTTCTCTGGATCTGGCTCAATTCCATGAGCGCTCACCACATGTCCCAGGTACTTGACGCTAGGTTGTAGCAGGTGGCACTTGGATGGCTTGACCTTCAACCCATGTTGGGTCAGGATTTGGAAGACTTCAGCCAGATGGTGGAGGTGGTCTTCATAAGTCTTGGAGTAGATGATAATGTCGTCCAAATATAGCAGGACGGTCTCGAAGTTGCGATGACCCAAACATCTCTCCATCAGCCGTTGAAATGTGCCTGGGGCGTTGCATAGCCCAAACGGCATGTTGTTGAACTCGAACAAGCCCATTGGGGTGGTGAAAGCCGTCTTCTCTCTGTCTTCTGGTGCCATGGCCACTTGCCAGTAGCCACTGGTCAGGTCCAGGGTAGAGAAGTAGGCAGCTGACCCTAGGGCTGCGAGGGATTCCTCGATTCGAGGCAGAGGATAGGCGTCCTTGTGGGTGATATTGTTGATCTTCCTATAGTCAACACAGAATCGAAGGGTTCCATCCTTCTTCTTCACAAGGACCAGCGGGGCAGCCCATGGGCTGTGACTCTCCCGGATAACGTTGGCTGTCTTCATCTCTTGTACCAGCTTCTTCACCTCTTGGTAGCGGGCTGGAGGTATGGGCCGGTATCGTTCCTTGATAGGAGGATGAGAGCCAGTAGGGATGGTGTGTTGGATCAGAGTAGTCTGCCCAAAATCCAGTGGGTGTTTGCTGAAGGCCCGGTGGTGCTTCATGACGACATCCAGGACACCTTGTACTTGGTCTGCAGGAGTAAAATCGTCGTCTCCAATATTGAGCTCAAGCCACCAGGATTGCTCGGCAGGCTCATCTTCAGCACCTTGCTTCACTTCCAACTGTTGGGAGGCAGACAGAGAGGTTTCCACCAAGTCTTCAGGATGGACACTGAAGAGAGTGGCTACGGCTTGATACTTTCTCAGGTCCACTGGGGAGTCTCCCACATTTAGTAGTCGAATGGGTACTTGTCCTCGGGATACCGTGACTAGGCTCCTGGCGGCTAGAATGGGCAGGTCTTCATCAGCTGGTAGAGGTTCTACTATCGCCTGGTAGTCTTGACCTTGAACGCCCATGCAGGCTCGACACCATACTAACGTCTCAGTCCCAGGTTGAAGGCGGACAGGTTGGGGATCCTTGATCCGGGCTCTGCAGATTTCTCCATTAGGGCCAGCAAACTTCTGTTGCGCCGCAAGAACCTGCATAGTCTCCTGAATTACCTTCCGGGAACCGTTGGGCACTGTCGGCAGGGAGTCGTGGAGAGCCTTCAGCACTTCAGGGTAGCAGTTGCGGAGGACATTGGTACCCAGTACCAGGGAGAAGTTACCGTTTTCGGGCACTCGGGTCACCACTACGCCCTGTCTGGTTAACTCAGTGTCTCCAATGGTTAGCGTGGGCTCCCAGTAGCCGCGGATGGGTACGGGTTTTCCGTTCGTAGCAATAATGTTCAAGTAAGCCTTGGGAGGCTGGATTAAGGATGCTTTTCCTCGGCATTTCTCGAAGGCAGCACTCCGGAGGGTGGTCACTTGAGAGCCGGTATCAATTAAGGCCGGTAGGGTAACTCCGTTGATGGTTACATGAACCATGGGGCGAGTCCCCACGAACCTGGGCATCCAGTTAGCATCTCGGGGACTTACAAGTTCTTCCCTTGGAGGTCGTCCCTTAGCTCCAAGGGTTTGTCGTTTAACTGACGACAATCATTCTCTTCATGCCCATATTTATGGCAGTAGCTGCACCGCTGGCGGGGTTTCCTCTGACTCCAGGTGCTTAACGACTTCGCTTCTTTTGGGCGCTGTTTAGTCGGAGATTCACGAGGAGTAGCTGACCGTACCGGGTTCTCTGGAGGTTTCCTCTTCATAGCAGAGACAGTTACTTCCAACTGGGTCAACCGATCAAGGATTTGATGCAGGGTGTCCGGCAGATTAGGGACCGGTCCTGTTATGCCAGTAACTTCCAAAGTCGCAGGAGTAGGTGATGCTGACTGCGTGGGATGGCAAGCGAGAGCAGATTCTTCCATTTCTACGGATTCAGGCTCTTTCTGCGGTCCAGTAGGTGATCGGTCTCCTAATATGTCAATGGCAATTTCCTTAAACTCAAGGAAGGAGGCCTGGGCATGTTGAGAAGAGATGATCTTTAGTTGACACCTTTGATTTCTATCAACAAGTCCATTGATAAATTGTTCCCTTAAGGTTTGGTCAGAGGTTTCAGCGTCTTTGGGCTCAAGGCAGGTGATGGCCTTCCATGTCTCCTGTAGGGAGAGGGCAAAGTCTCGGAGGGACTCTTGGGGCTTCTGTCTTTTCCCGAAGAATTTCTGCTTCAACTCGGAGACAGTACACTTGTCAAAGGTGTTACGTAGCCTATCAAGAATCTGGACCACATTCTGACACTGTTCTCGGGGCCAGGACTTGACTTCCCGGAGAGCGGGTCCTTTCAACTGCCCGATGAGGATGCCCACTTTCTGTTCCTCTGTGAATGGGAGCAAGGCGAAGGTGGCTAACAACTTGTCCCTGAATTCAGGGAGAGTATGTGATTCTCCCTCGTAGTAGGGTAACCAGGGGGCCCCCAGATAGTAGGGCATAGTCAAAGGCATCATGGTGGGAGTCCCAGGGACACTAGCTGTAGCAGGGCTGAAGGGACTCTCTGGAGGACTTAACATGCTCCGGTACCCTGAGGAGGGACCAGGGGATGGGACTTGCGCCAGTCCCGTATCTTCGTCCTGGGCAGACATGACTGGCCTAGCTGAGGGAAGCCTGTAGGGTTACACAATGTCCGTTGCTATGGGCGATGGCTAGAATGGGACGTGGGCACTTTAAGACACAGTCACTATTCCCTGGGAGGTGAGCCAATAACCTAGCATCGGAAACAATCTCTACCCCCCTTTAACTTCCCCAGCGGTACTCACTCAGGATCAGCCGCGGTGACAGGACAGCTTCGGTGCATGAAGGTCTCTGTTCCCGATGTCCGGCAGGCAGCAGGGGCTCGGTGATGCTCAGCGGTGTTCTCCTCCAGGGGCAGGACACGTGCGCCGGAACTCCGGATGAGGCGCACACTGCTGGCAGGCTTCAGGCGCGGCCTGCGCCGAAATCCAAGATGGCCGATTAACCCTCTTCGTTGCCGGACGCACACGCTCCAGCTCCTCCTCCACTGTGCTTCGCGCCACTCGCGCAGGGGGCGGAGCCTAATGACGCCTCTGGAGTTCCCGCCAGTGAAGATTTGGCGGGCTTGAAATACTTGCTGCGCCACACGCCTCTGAGGTAAATGCTTCAGGCGCAGCAGCGCCGGATGTAGCAGAGCTGACACAGTTCTTGCAGGAATTAACCTCTTGAGTGCTGGAGCGGCGCTCGACAGCACATGGCAGCAGTATAAAGTTCAATGTAGAAACACACAAATACTTGGGCCTAAACCCGGATGGCATCAGGGTTAGGCAGCACAGTCTTTTTCTTAATAAAGTACAGTCTTTAGTGCCAGGATAAGGCACAGAAGTATATATCCTGTGTTCGTGACGCCACTTGCAACATCCCCCACCGGGGCCTAACCTTTCAGGGGAGGCCTGGAGACAGCCGGGACCCGCGGTACCTGAGTGGCTGGCGGTTGCGGCCTAAGCACGCTTGTGTCACGGTGCTTGGTACGGGGGAACCGGAGGGCTGTCCTACAGCCTGGCAGGTCTCCAGCAGGGTGGTGTTGGCAAGAAAAGATGAGGGAGAGGCTGCTATAGCGGATCTCCCTGGGGCAACCCCTTAATGTCCCGAGTGTGAGTCTCTGGGTGATGGACAGGGTGCCGGTGATGAAGGCAGCCGTATTAGCAGGGACCAGACGGAGACAGAAGTTGAAGAAAACAACTTACAGTTCTTTATTTGAACCGGCAGGAACCGCAGCAACGTGCCTTTAACAGGTAGATGGAGTGCTGAGATGTGAGTTGGAGGGAGCCTCAGGAGATAGTTCACCAGCCTGGATGTAGAGGGCAGGCTGGGAGGCAGCTGTGTCCTGGTAGGAAGCTTCAGCTTGTCCTGTAGGGCTTCAGGTATCACCTTTAAAGGTAAGATGATACCCCTTTTCCTCACTACACTAACTCTAGTCTTATGCTCCACTCTTCAGAGGCAGGGGCTAGGCTCTTCCTGCTCTGGTATGGGCTAGACAGAGATTACTCTCACTCACTTACTGATCTCTAGGATTCTCCACTAGAATAATCATCCAGAACATTCCTGGCCAGAGGTTTTATTACCTCCCTTTGGTCAGGTGGTGGCTGCTCCTCCAATCACATCTCAGCTTACAGAGCACAGGATGTAACACATATCATTGGACAACAGCATCTTGCATCATACAAAATACTTAACCTCTGCCTTGCCAGGCAGGATTCACCACTGCAATACCCCTTTGTCCTATCAGAACCATGTAGTGTGATGTGGGTATATGCAGGTGGGACGTATTCGCAAGCACTACCTCGCCATTGCATCGGCGAGGGTGTTGCACAATCACAATGGGTCTGACCAGATGCGTAGCCCAATCGTTTGTATCTTCCCCATGTTTAGTTGGGTTTAATGTTCTTCATTCTATTTTTAAAAAGAATTTATTTATGCATTTAGGATAAAGAATAATTCAATAAACCAAAAGGGTGTTTTCCATTTTGTGCTATGTGCAAAAGTATACAAAAGAGAAACAACAGATGAAAGAGAATCAGAAGCAACTAAAGCAAGGCCCCCAAAGCTACAGAGAGCTTATAAAACCAATGAACAATGAGACGAGATTAAAACCACACTCACACATCCACGCATCCACACCTCCACCACAATCCCACCAGACATATGATGTAAAATTAGCCAGCTGCATCTGAGGTCTCCAACCATTCTGAGCAGATTTTGTCAAACATACAGGGACACTTCCACCTCTCATGTAGGATTTGAAAAAGGGGAATATAGCTGCTGACTTGGTTCAACTATCTCTGCAGCCCTTGTTTATATGGATCCTTCTAAGCCATTACAATATAGTTATGGCACAACAGTAAAAATCTAAAAAATATTTTTTCATGGTGACCCTGAATCACTTTCCAGATGACAAACCAAGCAATCATCCCTGTGAGGTGAGAAGTCTAGGAATCTCAAATTGTGAATGAAAAAATGAGAGAACTTCAGAACAGAAAGGGGGGAACACAAACATAATGGAGACATGTTGTCACTGCAGCCATAGATCTGACACATGTATCTCCATGCTACACTATCTAACAGGCATAAAATATATGTAATGCAGAAACCATGATTAAACAAGGGATCTCTGGCACTAAGCACCAAGGCAAAAGAAGAAAGTACCACCTCCTTCTAGTTATCTAACGACAGGTCAGGGATATCAGTACAATACTTGCTGCGTGCCCTATCACAGAGCCTGGACACAGTAGGTTGAAATAAGGCGTGAGGGGCTGAGGAGACAGGGATAAAATTGAGCATATACAGCATTGTATAACTGAAAATAGGAGAATTGTACACTTTTCAGAACCTCAAACTGCTTACCAAGATCAGACACGGACAACATATGCAAAATCCTAACCTGTTGATGTAGGGGTAGCTGGATTACCCTGGTACATGAGTAACTGGCTGAAGAGTGGCCAAGCATTAGACTGGTCATGGGTAGCTGGATCCAAGTGAACAGGCTTCTTCCACAACAGGCAGGGCCAGCGAGGGGATGCAGGAAGAGGGGGAGGCCGCAAAAAGATGCATGGTTCCCCTTGGGGCACTCCCAGTATACATGGGATCCTGGCATCCCCAGGTAGATGGTAAAGGTAGATCTCTCTGGAACTTCAGCCAAAGGGAGTATTAATAAACTTCCACTCTGGGAGGGGTTCCAGGCATCCATCCAATAGCAGAGCCTGGTACAGATCAGGATTAACATTGTGCTACATTAAAATGTCATCAATAATAACTTTAACCCTTTCCCTCAGACAGATAGGAAACACAGCTGCAAAACCAGGAGTGGGCAGTATAATGTGTCAAATACCAACAAATAAATCCCTGAAGATAGCTAGTTATCCTGTAGATCAGGCTCTCAGTATCATATAGGAATTTAAAGGGAGCAGGTTTTGTTCTTAATGAGTAGGCCATTACACATTCAAGAACCTGAAACACATGATTGACTTAAGAACCTGACTCCAGCTCTCGCCCACCTACCAGAAGAAGGAAAAGACTGTTGATGAGGAAAGTGGGGATTATCCAAAAGAGGAGCTTGAGGAGAAAAGGAGAGCACCTGTCCCTGGGCCAGAATCACATGAGAATGCCTTCAAACCTGGGCCACTGTATAACTAGAAACAGGGCAATACAGGAACCTACACAAAGTACTACTAAGGATAGAATCCCATGAGGATGCCCTGCCAGCGCTATAGCTGCATTACTCATATCGAGGTCCAGGCACCAGAAAGCATGCACGAGCTGTGACGCTAAATAGTAGAAGTAGAGATTTAAGCTGCCTATGAAGTAAAGTAAGGCGAATATTAGGTAAAACTCCACCATAGATGTTCTTCATTCTAATCCTGGCCCAGCTTTGCCTGCTGAATGGCAATTGAGGAGCATCAACCTGTAAAATAGCTTTAATACAACCTTTGCAGTCGATTTCTTCCACATATAGTTACTTACTTTCCAGGAATAGTCAGACCAAGCCCGTGACTGCAGTGACTGTGTTCCACCATTTTTGGAAAACCTGTAGTCCCGCTAGTGAAGTAAATAGCCATTGGGTCTGTACTCCTTGTCCTAATACATGTGTGGTTGTCATCAGCTGTCCTAGAATAAAGGTATATGTACTATTATTACATGTCATGATCACTGACTGTATCATCACATTATGATGGAACATACGTATACAGCTCCTGAAAGCTCAGCCATCCTTCTCTCGTTCCAGTCACAGTCATTTTGGTTTTCAGTAATGGAGCCTGGTTGGAGATGGAGTCTATAGCGGGGGCCAGTTCTTGGCTAGTGATGATGCACTTTGCTTCTGATTTTTGTAGCCTGTGTAGAATATCCTTTGCAGTAAGTTGCGTTGTCCCAGGAATTATAACTATACCTGAGAAGTAAATGTCAGAAATGTTGCCTAGAGCAATGGTCAAAGCTGGATAAAAAAAATGCACTTAACTTTTGACTCATTTTATACAGAATTGTAATAGCTTAGGGTCCATTTTCAAATAATAACTTAGGGGTGGTTCTGGTTAGTAATTTTGATAATGTATCCTTGGAATTAGTCTTCAATATCATATTGTGGGTGTCCCACTCAAGACTTTACCGAATAAGTTTATTCCAGCATTCCTGGGAATAGAATCAACTCAGTGAATAGCGGGTGGAGAAGTTTAGTGATCACTTATCTATGTTCATTTGAAGAGAACATGTTATACATCAACAATGGGGCACAATCACCAAATCATGTGGCTTGTGATTTAGATAGCATGATATTGATGACATTTAGACAATAGGGCTCATTTACTAAGGGTCCTAATATTTCCGTTTTGCGCTGAATTGCCCCGGGTTTTTGGCGCACGCGACCCGATTGTGGCGTGTCGGCGTGAAAGCGGCAGAAATCGGGGGCGTGGCCGTTGGAAAACCCAACGGATTCGCAAAAAACGCAGAACTTTAAAAACAAATTGTGTCGCACTCACATGCACCAGAAAGAAGAAGGTGAACTCCGGCGGACCTCGGTGCATCAGCAACACATGCAGGAACTCGGACGCACAACCTTAGTGAATCCCGGCAGACCCGAATCCTCGTCGGACAACGCACCGCGGGATCGTGTCAGGACCAAGTAAATCTTCCCCAATAGGTCTACTTGCTTAAAACAGCAAATGTTATTGTATTATTTGCTAAAATATATGCACTTAATAAGTGGTGAGGGTCTCTCTCTAAGGAAAACAGACACCAGACATGTGGCTCGTAGTTTAGATTTGCAGGATCCTGTTGACATCTTCCCTTAAGAACTACTTACCTGCTCTAATACATGCTACATTGAGCAACCACCACTCAGGTATCCGAGGAAGAATCACAATAACCCTGTCTCCTGGTTTCAGGTCACAAGCATCAGAGAGAACATTCGCCACTTTCCGGGAGTGAAATCCCAACTCATCAAAGCTCCATTTCACCTCCTTCCCTTCCCCATTTATCCACCACAGAGCAGGGCTGGGCTTCTTACTGCCATCCTGGGAAATATCATCATCGTTATTATATATAACTTCTATATCATCATTATATCACACGTCTTGTTACAGATTATTACCTTTTCAGCCGCCGTCCATTTGTCTAAGATGTCACTAGCAAAATTGAAGTTTTCTGGGACATGCAGTTTGTAATTCCTCCTTATATCTTCATAATCTGAGAAGTTCTGCGGGGAGTAAAATGTTTGGCCCTTGCTGATGAATCTTGCACAGATCCGTGGGGTAATATGGTTGGTGAAGTGTTTGACTTTAAGAAGAATTTTCATGGTAGGCGTAGTTTAGATCTCTGGACAAGAAGAAATTTCTTTTAAAACACTGTGGACACGGGGAAGATTTATCAGAAGTGTTTGAAAGTAGCTGTTCTAACTTCCCATGGAAACCAATCAGAATTCAGGTTTTATGTTATAAACAGGGGTGAGAAAATAAAAAGGAAAGCTCTGATTGGTTGCCAGAGTCAATTAGAATACTTCTGCTTTCAGACACTTCTGATAAATCTCCCCCAAACTTCTTCAACCCTGCACTTGCATAGCTCAAGACAAACATTTTGAGGCTTGCATAGATGATGTGTTTGATCATCCTTGATAGTTGTGTTGTAGACTGAGTTTAATCAGATAACTTCAAATTCACTCATATCAATAATTAAAAAAAAGCAGATTACCATCAATAACATGACAAAGATCCTCACATCACAGAGAGCCCTTGGCATTCATCCCCACTGACCAAAGCTTTCCCTATAAAAGGGATGTCGTACTCCATCAGGAGAATACATAAGCAATACTCACAGTATGTGAAGTAGAAGCATCAACAACAATAGATATTTGCTTCCCTATTCTGGATGTATGTGAATTCTGTGGAACACCACAAGAGCCGGAGGACTAGAGAAATAAGCTGGATCTGGTGGACTCATGACCTAGAAGGCAGCGCTTGTAACTATTAACTATTGTTCTGATAGAAAGTTAGTAATAACTAACATACTGTATAAGTGAATAAATATCTGGGGTTACGGTTATATAGCGCAATTCTGTTTCTCTAACTTTGGATAAATTCAAGAACATAAGCAAAAATGACAACATGTAATCAAGCTTCTCAGTGCACTCGCCTGACCTCCTGGTGCACTTGTTTTATCCGTTCTTTATTTCCCAGCAACTCTACTTAACACAATGACGGACATCTCCTAGGCTGATGCACTCATAGGAAAATAGGTGCACCGACATGCACAGGATCACCTATAGTACCATGAAACTTATCTCTGTAACAAACTTGGGAGATGTATGTCTGGAAAGCTTCTAAAATCCCTTGACCAGTGATGATGAATCTTTCAGAGACTGAGTGCCCAAACTACCACCAAGACCCACTTATTTATAGCAAAGTGCCAACATGGTAATTTAAGCAGCAAGTTATTTTTAACTACACTGTCCTCTCACAATTTTCAGTCGGATCAGTTTCCTGAGGCACCAATACAGGAAAAAGAAGGTGGATAAATTGAAATTGTCACTATAACTTTTATCCAGGTTCTCCTGAACGGGAACAATCAGAAGCTCCAATGATAACCCACCTCTGTCCCCACTTAGCATGGCACCTCCTGGGCTTCCTTGGACTGCAGGAGGAGGCATTGCCGGGCAAACTCTGTGCTTGGGGGAGGGGGGAGGCCTGGGGGCCCACAGAGAGGGCTCTGAGTGTCACATCTGGAACCTGTGCCATAGGTTTGCAATCACTGTCCTAGACCACGCAATGGCACAGTTTGTAACCTGGACGATCCCATTTAAAGGTTACAATTATTTATCAAGTTTTACCATTATATTCTTATTAGTTAGCAGTAAACCCTCCTTACACAGTGTTGATCTTTAGGGCAAGTTGATCTGGAAGATACATAAAGCTTTGATCTGCATACCTACTACCATTTTTTCTTAGCTGAAGACTCTGTATGGGTAGGGTCCCAATCACCCCATTTGTTTTTTTTTTTTCACGGTCCGATTTCCAGGGGGTCAGGCTCTAATGGTGCACTTTAGGGAAGGGTCGAGATCATAAGAAGTGACAGAACCTATGTAGAGTCACTATCACAGAGATTGGTTAACCTCAAGTTGGACTTTTGGAGCATTTGAGGAAATTGGTAGTATGCCATGTATTTCATCAGGGAAATTTTTGCTTAGTTGACACGAGCCAAGGTCACTTTGTTTCCTGTGTCTGGATATAAAAAGCACTACATTGATTTACTGAAGTAAGCAGCTCCTAGCGCTATCTCAGATGCAGCAGTGTTACAATGCTAGCGTTATCAGACACTGCTCCTAGTGTATTCATGAGGGGGGTCCAAGCGCTGCCTCTTCCCTAAACCGCTCCTCCCTCTCCATAGGCTGGCGGTGACTGCTGAGCTTCATGCTGAAGTCACCGCCCCTAGCCCTGCCCCCTCACGAATATGCCCGACCACTATTGTACTTCGCAGCAGTGTTTGCTACCGTTAGGGTTCCGATACTACATTGTATTGTTTTGTATAGGGCTATAGTAAATCCACTGGGCAGGGGTAGCAATATTTGAGCTATGAGGGTGAAGTATGTACGGGATTTTGGACTTGCCTTGTACGCCAGAAAAATTGCAAACAAGGCTTGATAAGTGCCTCCAATTGCCTTCAATATATATCCTTTTTTTATTGTTTCTTTTCTACAGTTTATATTCTATTTTCTAACAGCAAATAAGAGAATTAAGATTATAGATGTTTCATTTTAATGTAAAACTTGTGATAAAATAATAGTAATAATGATTGTGGGCTGCACTTATACCAGGGCTACATGAGTCACGTGATGGAATATTGGGACACGAGGAGCCGGAGCTGTGACATCACAACAGCTGAACAGAAGCAGAATGTGTTACTAGAGGAGACAACTGGGAGGAGACGGCTCCATGGAAGTCCTGCTGCGCATGGAATCTGCTCTTTTTGGCCTTGTTCACACATCGCTGGGGGAAACCGCATGTATACTATGTGTTTGTGCTGTGATTATCTGGGCATTTATACAATTATCAGGCAGAAATATCTCTCTAGGTTGTAGGTGATGGGCAGGTTTACTAACATTATCTACAAGTCAGTGTAAGGTAATACAACGCCTTAGTTGTAGTGATGTCTAATGCTGGAGGAGGAGGCTGATGCAGGGTAAGACTATCCGCTGTACATTTACCCCTCCAGAGGTGCTCATATATTTTGGAATAGAAAAGTGCAGCTAAAACTCTTTTTCAAAAAAAAATCTCCCTATTTGGTTTTACATTATTTTATCTTTGCTGATTTCCTGACCTATTGTCCCAAGTTATGATCCCCCAATGTCATTAATATATTTACAATCCCCATTAATGAATTATTCAATCTTAACATAAACAACCCCCCCGCACAAAAATTACAAATATTAAACCCATCGCCTCCATATGTACATAGTGCAGTGTATGAAGGTCAATCCCGATGACTTATTATACACAATGTTTTCCCCAATGTAATGTTATTCTGATAATAGCGCAGCCCCCGGGAGAAGCAATATTGGGGTAACCCAGGGCCGGGCGTGGATGACTGGCTGTCACATTGATGGGGATATAAAAGTTCTGTTCTTTGTACCAGATGTGATTATACGACTAGTAAAGAAGCTTTCCCCCGTACAGGCTGCGCTATGTGTGTATTATCTCCTATAGTGAGGACACTGATACATGTCCGTGTGATCGCTGGAGGGAAGAAAAGCGCCAGTATCCGGAGGTGTGAATGTGAGCCTATTCCTGGATGAAGTCTTCCTGCTTTACCACACGAGGAGAGCGCTGGTTCATAGAAGAGCGAAGATCGTAAGCGTAAAGTTACAGACGTTTTTATATTTCAATTTTGTGAACATATAAACTGAGGGACAGGTTTGGAACTCTCCGCAAGACTGTATATGGTATGTGCCCTGTATATAACCCTGTATATATATATATATATATATATATATATATATATATCCTAAATACATATATACAGGTATATATATAGCTATATAAAGTGGCCCCATTACTTATATACCTATATACAATCAGTGGTCCGTTACACATATACCTTTATACAATCAGTGGCCCCATTGTACTTATGTATATAAAGACAGTGTATATACATGTAGACAGTCAGAGCCCCCTTAAAGGAAACCTACCATCATGGATCTACCTATTAAGGTAGGTGCCTCTAATGTATGTAAGGAGAGCCCTTTTAAGGGCTAATCCTTTAGTCCCCTTTATCTTTTTTAATCTTTAATTGTGGTAATATGCTAATTTGCCAATTTGCACATGCGCAGTACGCCGGTTTCGTGGATGAGGGAGTGCTGCTTCTCGTAGCTGTGCCCTGAAGACATCCGGGTAGGCGGATCAAGGTGGCTACTGGGGCGTGGAGTAGCGCACCGTGTAGCCTCAGCTCTGGCTACTCCACGTCCCAGTAGCCTCTTTGGTAAATTAGCATATTACCACAATTAAAGATTAAAAAATAAAGTGCTTAAAAGGGCTCTCCTAAAATACATGAGAGGCACCTACCACCGGATCTACTTTAATAGGTATATCTGTGGTGGTAGGTTTCCTTACATACCTATAAACAGTAAGAGGCCACATTCAGACATTGTAAGGACGTATGATATACATCGGCATAGACGCTTATGGTGCCGGGCGTGGTACGGGGAGTACAATGTATGGTCACCGCACTCTGCCGTCACTGCAGATATGATAGAAGAAGCTCTATCTCCGGCTGTAAGATTGGCCGTGCTGCGCTGCTTGCTATGGAGAGGGGAGGGGTGAGCAGCGCAGTACAGCCGGGCGATCACACGTTAGTGTGAATATACCCTTACTCATAGATCTATATACATTCAGTGGCCACCTTACACATTTACCTATAATTATCCACATATATATAAAGTGCGCTGCACCCTTACACACAGATAAAATATTTTGGATCGTTTTTTGACGGACTGAAAACGCATGTGTTTTTGTATGTTTACCATGCGTTTGGCTGGTTTCAATCTGTTTCACAGCTGCCTAGAAATGAAGATAAAACAGGGTTAAACCAGCCAAACGCATGGTACACAAACAAAAACGCGTGTCCAAGAACGTACTTAGTGACAGCGCCCTAAGGATGTGGTCACACACACTGCATTGCTTCAATTTAGAAGCTGAATCAATGCTCACGGGGGTGCGCCTCAGCCGGACCTTTCAGGGTGCAGTCACACGCCGCTTTTAACGAGAGATTTGCCTGATTAAACAGCTGTTAACACGTGCGTTTACAAAACTCCAATGTTGACATTTGTGTTAATGCATGTGTTAACATTGTGTTAACAAACACATGCATTAACGCGATGTTAACACATGCATTAACAGCTGTTTAAGTAGGCAAATCTCTCTTCAGCTGTTGCAATGTGTTTTTAAACGCGGCATGTGACCGCACCCTCAATGTTAAGTCCTCAACCATTATCATCCACACCTGCTTTTGGCTTGAAAAACTGCGTCTGAAAAACTGAATGTGTGGCTGCACCCTTAATTTTGAACCCGTTTTGGATCCGTTTTTAAGCAGTCTGTTAAACGTATCCGTTTTTGACAGGTTTTACCAATTGTCTTAATTAAAACTGGTCAAAAACGGATCCGTTTTCAAAAAACGCATGCGTTTTTAAAGAACGGATGCATTTTTTAACGCATACTTTTTTTAGCGGACTGCTTAAAAACGGACCAAAAACGGGTTCAAAACGCCATATGTGGCATCACCCTTAGTAGAGATGGGTGCTGCAGTGGGGAATTTTAAAACTGAGTAGTCTTTTTAAATTTCCCATTCTGTGTCAAACTACATACATTTACATAAATATTATATTACCGTATATACTCGAGTATAAGCCGTATTGAGTTTACAGTGGTCTGGCAGATTTATAAGGTGGTCTGTGAAGGTGGTGACTGCAGCATGCAGCCCGGCAGTCACCACCAGCCTATGGCGTGGGAGGAGCAGTCCGGGGAAAAGGTAGTGCCTCGGACCGCCCCCTCATGAATATGTCGGACCACTGTGGGCTCGGTTATTTGAGGATACGGCGCTGCATAGTCTTCTAGATTTATCGGAGGGTTTTCAAAAAGGGGAAGCGCTAGAAACTGCTGATTTTGTTAAGCAGATCCTAGTGCATTTTGTAAGGGTGAGAGGTCTTCTTTAAAGAAAACCAAAGGTCCCTAAATCAGTATCAAGACCCTTTTGTGACAGCGAATCAATAAAATAATGTGAGATTCCCCAGTAGACGTTTTGAATAAAAAGACCCCCCCATTCTGTTATCACTAATTGATATAACATGGATCCTGAGAGATTTGGGACTGCAGTTATGGACTTTTTATAGTGAAGTGAGAAAGTGTTTCTTAAAACCTTCCCCAATGATCACAATATGGTCATTAATGTGATGTCTGAGGCGTCTCCTGGTGCGCCCCATGGATTACATTTTGCAGGTACATTCTACAAAGCAGACGACCCCCGGGAGGAACAGGTAAGGAATTCATCTGGTTTATGTTCATCTCCAGTGGATTTTCTCTCTTCCGATAAGGATGTGCAGTTACAGCTGCTCCTTCAGAGAAAGTCACATTGTGAATGGTAAAGGTTTAGAGGTGGTGATGGGAGAGCTCATCTTTCTTCTATAGAACAGATGGGAAATGTAAAACTCTAAGAGAAACAAAACTTTTACTACAATTTAAGAATAAAAATAACAAGATGGAATGAATCATCTGGAAGCATTGGCCCCTTATCCAGGATGATAAGACAATAGGCCCCTTCCTTCCAAATCCACCGCCCATCATTTACACCAGAACACAGGACCTTGGTGACAGAATAGCCCCTACAGTCACAGGTCTAAACCTTCACCATTACATATATAGTGTTTATATATTACTAGATGTGACTATTAGTGATCACAGCCACAGGGGAAATCATTGTTACTGTCATGCAGGCTTTATAGGTAGATGATAACTGACTGTATCCAATGTACAAATCTGACTTTCACCTGATGTCTTATAAAACATAATGGGGGATATATATATAAGGGCTTTATATGGCTACAAGCCCAGGAATAATCACAAAAATTTATGAACCACCAGATTATCCGGTGCGATGTGGCCTTTATGATGTTACGCAAAATTTTTATATTTAGCCAATTGTTGTCTGTTTAGCAACTGCTCTATATTCATTTTGTGTTATTTTATCCATATTGAATTGGCTCATACTGTGCAAATTAGGACTATTTAAGTTAAAGTTTAAATAGTTTAAATAGTTATGGACCCTAGTAGTGCCAATACAGTAGTGTAACACATCCTCCCACTATATCCTGTAACACCCAGGATGTATTAGAGCACAGCCCGGCCTTAGTCGGCCAGTGATTATTACAGGCTGCAATTATTCATGGAGACACTATTGATGTAATAGAATATATAGAACATGAGTAGCCATAGCTATGACATCAAACAGCTCAACAGAAGGATGTGTTACAAGAGGTAGACATTATACAGAGGAAAGGTTGATATAAGTCCTACTATTTATGTAATTTGTTCTTTTTAGCCATGTTCACACATGGGGAAACAAAACGAAAGAAAGGATGAAAGGAAGGATGAAAGGAAGGATGAAAGGAAGGAGGAAAGGAAGGAGGAAAGGAAGGAGGAAAGGAAGGAGGAAAGGAAGGAGGAAAGGAAGCGAGAAAGAAAGAAAGAAAAAAGGGGCGAGGAACGAAGGGAAGGAGGATAGGAAGGAGGAAACAGAGAAAAGAAAAATAAGGAAAACAAAGAGAGAAAATAGAAAAGAAAATGTAAAAATAGAGAATCAGAAAAAAAAGTCAAAAGAAAGAAGCCTTAATCATGTAATTTCTGCAGATTATTTTACTGTCAACTAAAAATAAAGTATATCATCCTCCTACTGTACCTGGGGCAGTTTTCAGTCCATGGAATACAACCACCATCCACACCATCCAGTGTTTCATGGACTGAGAAAAATAAAGAAAAGAAAAACAAAGAGAGAAAATAGAAAAGAAAATGTAAAAATAGAGAATCAGAAAAAAAGTCAAAAGAAAGAAGCCTTAATCATGTAATTTCTGCAGAATATTTTACTGTCAACTAAAAATAAAGTATATCATCCTCCTACTGTACCTGGGGCAGTTTTCAGTCCATGGAATACAACCACCATCCAAACCATCCAGTGTTTCATGGCCTGAGAAAAATAATGAAAAGAAAAACAAAGAGAGAAAATAAAAAGAAAAGAAAATGTAAAAATAGAGAATCAGAAAAAAAAGTCAAAAGAAAGAAGCCTTAATCATGTAATTTCTGCAGAATATTTTACTGTCAACTAAAAATAAAGTATATCATGCTCCTACTGTACCTGGGGCAGTTTTCAGTCCATGGAATACAACCACCATCCACACCATCCAGTGTCTCATGGACTGAGAAAAATAAAGAAAAGAAAAACAAAGAGAGAAAATAGAAAAGAAAATGTAAAAATAGAGAATCAGAAAAAAGTCAAAAGAAAGAAGCCTTAATCATGTAATTTCAGTCCATGGAATACAACCACCATCCAAACCACCCCGTGTTTCATGGACTGAGAAAAATAAAGAAAAGAAAAACAAAGAGAGAAAATAGAAAAGAAAATGTAAAAATAGAGAATCAGAAAAAAAAGTCAAAAGAAAGAAGCCTTAATCATGTAATTTCTGCAGAATATTTTACTGTCAACTAAAAATAAAGTATATCATCCTCCTACTGTACCTGGGGCAGTTTTCAGTCCATGGAATACAACCACCATCCACACCATCCAGTGTTTCATGGACTGAGAAAAATAAAGAAAAGAAAAACAAAGAGAGAAAATAGAAAGGAAAATGTAAAAATAGAGAATCAGAAAAAAAATCAAAAGAAAGAAGCCTTAATCATGTAATTTCTGCAGAATATTTTACTGTCAACTAAAAATAAAGTATATCATCCTCCTACTGTACCTGGGGCAGTTTTCAGTCCATGGAATACAACCACCATCCAAACCATCCAGTGTTTCATGGCCTGAGAAAAATAATGAAAAGAAAAACAAAGAGAGAACATAAAAAGAAAAGAAAATGTAAAAATAGAGAATCAGAAAAAAAAGTCAAAAGAAAGAAGCATCAATCATGTAATTTCTGCAGAATATTTTACTGTCAACTAAAAATAAAGTATATCATGCTCCTACTGTACCTGGGGCAGTTTTCAGTCCATGGAATACAACCACCATCCACACCATCCAGTGTCTCATGGACTGAGAAAAATAAAGAAAAGAAAAACAAAGAGAGAAAATAGAAAAGAAAATGTAAAAATAGAGAATCAGAAAAAAAGTCAAAAGAAAGAAGCCTTAATCATGTAATTTCAGTCCATGGAATACAACCACCATCCAAACCACCCCGTGTTTCATGGACTGAGAAAAATAAAGAAAAGAAAAACAAAGAGAGAAAATAGAAATGAAAATGTAAAAATAGAGAATCAGAAAAAAAAGTCAAAAGAAAGAAGCCTTAATCATGTAATTTCTGCAGAATATTTTACTGTCAACTAAAAATAAAGTATATCATCCTCCTACTGTACCTGGGGCAGTTTTCAGTCCATGGAATACAACCACCATCCACACCATCCAGTGTTTCATGGACTGAGAAAAATAAAGAAAAGAAAAACAAAGAGAGAAAATAGAAAAGAAAATGTAAAAATAGAGAATCAGAAAAAAAAGTCAAAAGAAAGAAGCCTTAATCATGTAATTTCTGCAGAATATTTTACTGTCAACTAAAAATAAAGTATATCATCCTCCTACTGTACCTGGGGCAGTTTTCAGTCCATGGCATGCAACCACCATCCAAACCATCCAGTGTTTCATGGACTGAGAAAAATTACAAAAAGATAAACAAAGAGAGAAAAGAAAAAGAAAAGAAAAAGTAAAAAGGGAGAATCAGAAAAAAAAGTCAAAAGAAAGAAGCCTTAATCATGTAATTTCTGCAGAATATTTTGCTGTCAACTAAAAATAAAGTATATCATCCTCCTACTGTACCTGGGGCAGTTTTCAGTCCATGGAATACAACCACCATCCACACCATCCAGTGTTTCATGGACTGAGAAAAATAAAGAAAAGAAAAACAAAGAGAGAAAATAGAAAAGATAATGTAAAAATAGAGAATCAGAAAAAAAGTCAAAAGAAAGAAGCCTTAATCATGTAATTTCTGCAGAATATTTTACTGTCAACTAAAAATAAAGTATATCATCCTCCTACTGTACCTGGGGCAGTTTTCAGTCCATGGAATACAACCACCATTCAAACCATCCAGTGTTTCATGGACTGAGAAAAATAACAAAAAGAAAAACAAAGAGAGAAAATAAAAAGAAAAGAAAATGTAAAAATATTGAATCAGAAAAAAAGTCAAAAGAAAGAAGCCTTAATCATGTAATTTCTGCAGAATATTTTACTGTCAACTAAAAATAAAGTATATCATCCTCCTACTGTACCTGGGGCAGTTTTCAGTCCATGGCATGCAACCACCATCCAAACCATCCAGTGTTTCATGGACTGAGAAAAATTACAAAAAGATAAACAAAGAGAGAAAAGAAAAAGAAAAGAAAAAGTAAAAAGGGAGAATCAGAAAAAAAAGTCAAAAGAAAGAAGCCTTAATCATGTAATTTCTGCAGAATATTTTGCTGTCAACTAAAAATAAAGTATATCATCCTCCTACTGTACCTGGGGCAGTTTTCAGTCCATGGAATACAACCACCATCCACACCATCCAGTGTTTCATGGACTGAGAAAAATAAAGAAAAGAAAAACAAAGAGAGAAAATAGAAAAGAAAATGTAAAAATAGAGAATCAGAAAAAAAGTCAAAAGAAAGAAGCCTTAATCATGTAATTTCAGTCCATGGAATACAACCACCATCCAAACCATCCAGTGTTTCATGGACTGAGAAAAATAATGAAAAGAAAAACAAAGAGAGAAAGTAAAAAGAAAAGAAAATGTAAAAAAAGAGAATCAGAAAAAAAAAAGTCAAAAGAAAGAAGCCTTAATCATGTAATTTCTGCAGAATATTTTACTGTCAACTAAAAATAAAATATATCATCCTCCTACTGTACCTGGGGCAGTTTTCAGTCCATGGAATACAACCACCATCCAAACCATCCAGTGTTTCATGGACTGAGAAAGAAAAGAAAGAAAAAGAAAGAAAATAAAAAGAGGAGATATGAAGACGTCTGCTGCAGAGTGTCATCCCTTGCTGACAGGAGGTAGGTGCTCATTCCTCTAGTGTTATTGTTGCAGTTTTAGTCTTTTAGCAGGATAAGAAATGTTCTCATGATGTTCTCCAGAACTGGTTCCAGTAACTTCTGGGTCTGTAGATCTTTCTAGACGTTATGTACATAGAATACTGGGACATGCGCTGCACAGGATGAGCTGATTTGGTACGAATAAAATGAAATAAAGTAAAATAAAAACCTTAAAGCTGTAAAACAGAATAAGTATAGAGCGGTTGGTAATCAGCCAGTGATTGCTGCTTATAGAACCAGTGCAGTCTGTACTATGTGCAGTGTCCTGGGTACTGAGCAGGGGGCGCCATGAATCATTTTTTTTGGTGCACCTTTTACTTGGGCCGTGCAACACATTTCT
Source organism: Engystomops pustulosus (assembly GCF_040894005.1). NCBI lineage: Eukaryota > Metazoa > Chordata > Amphibia > Anura > Leptodactylidae > Engystomops > Engystomops pustulosus. Next base: position 31,037,014 of record NC_092418.1, read on the forward strand.
GTCAGACTTTGCATTATAAATGTGGCGCACGGCCTGACTGAGCACCGGACGCCCATTTCAGTGGCGAACACTTCTTATATACATGTGGAAGCAGTTTACACATTGAAGAAGGTGCAAAGTCCGACAGAAAACTGGCGCAGGGGCTTCAGTAAATCTGGGCCCATGATGTATAAACCATCAGGTAAAAGTCAGATTTGGACGGGGGATAATGTCTGTTATAGTGTAAGTATAAAGTGTGCACAAAAGCTCCAATGATACAACCTCTGTCTGTGCTCACACATAGTCACATCTAGTAGTATATACAGACATGATGGGATATATTATTCCTGGGGATAGAGATGGATTTCCATATGCAGACGATGATTAGGTAAGTACTGTAGGTGATGCTGGAGATAAGTCTTTCCATGTGGTGACAATAAGGTGGTGGTGTCACTTACTCAGCCAGTAGTGTGAGACCTCAGTACCTCCATATCACATGCTGGGAAGGCCGTCTCCCCCTGCCCCATGTTACATGCTGCGCATTGTACAGCATAATATGTATATAACAGGGCACATCCTCACAGCACAGAGCGGAGCCATCAGCCCAGATGGGAAATGTCATGGAAGGGGCTGCAGGACGGAGGAACAACTTCCCCATGAGGTCACAAGTTACTGGACTGCATGGAGTCAGATCTGTGACAGTCCCCATGCCATAAGAAGACCGACTGACAGTGACTACATCCATGTAAGTGTATGTATATGCCCTATGTCTGTATCTGCTGTGTGTGCCTATTTTCTGTAGGTGTGTGTGGATATACTGTATGTGTGAATATGCTGTGTGTATTGGCTGTATATGTGTGTATATGTTCTATACATAGTATGTGTACGCCCAACTGTATATGAAGGGTTCACCTGGACTGGTGGAGGCAGGTAGTGGTGGAAGGGGTTAATTTGAGGCCATGCACTTTAATAGGAGAGGTTTTGCTGCAGTGCACTTTCCTCCTCCCCCTTTTCCTGTTTAGCAGGTCTCCTCTTCTCCATCTGTGTACTGCGACACTCACCAGAAGCAGAACCTCCCTCCCTCCCTAATTTATTGTTTCCTTTTACTGTTTTGAGTATCTGTGTCTTATAGTTCTGAAGTCACAGCTGGCAGAGTAAAATTGAAGATGAGAGAATGCTGCTTTGCTCGTCTGGCCGACTTGTCACCTGGGAGTCCAGATGGGCATAGTGCAGTCCTGAGCCGTTTTTCCTTTGGATGGAGAGATCACAATACAAGTGCCTACCGTTTTAAGATTTACGTGTTTTGAAAATTGTTAAAGAAAATATTATGTTAATAAATGCTGTGACTGGTTTTTCACCGCCCAACATGAGACTCGGTGTTTACTGATTTACATATTAAAGTATTATGTGGGGATATTATGTTATTGGGATAACAGAGTTTTGTTGCCTAAGAAAGTGCCGGGTTGGCCGGTCTTTATATACTTCATGTCTAAGTATAAGATGTATATATACTATATGGGGGATATTTATCAGGGCCTCTGCGCCACGTCACTGGTGTAGAAGCCCTGAAATAATTGCCAATGCTAACTTATTGCAAGCACTTGCGATTATTTTCCCCAATCCGCCACCTTTACCCCAGTGTGGCGTGAAGGGGGACGGGGACGGGGACGCGACCAGACGTGCAGAGGCTTTACTGTCCCTCTACTGAGGCTGTATTGTCCCCACGCCTGCGCACTTGCTGCAGCCGGCAAATTTTTAAACGCTGCGCAGGACCCCACTGTAGCCGGAGCCTCTTCATGTATCGGGCTGCAAGAGCGCTGGCGTTGATAAATAACCCCCATATGTGTATATAGAGGGGCACATTGACTTATAATGTAGCCAACTGCACTAAAAGTTCTCTGCCAGTGTATGATGCTGCGCCAGATTCATTAAGAACGTGCGCCAGAAGTCATGAATCCACACACCGCGTGCACTACTCCTACTTCTACTATCCCAATGCACTTACATGTCCGCTTGGGGGGGGACACCACCAAATACAGAATGGTGGCGTTGGGGAGCGGGGTGGGGGGGATCTGTGCTGACTTCAATATGTCATGACGTGATCAGTCATGACTGCGATCACTGTCACTGGCCAGTCTGATTGGTCACTGATCAACATCACAGGACCAATCAAATTTCAGTGGGTAGGTGTCCCCTTGCGATCCCCACCCACCTCATGCACTCGTCACCCTGTCTCACAAACCACAGAACCAGGAAGTCACTGCGCTCAGGGTCCAATATATATCGGACCGGAGTACGAAGGAGTTAAAAAGACTGGAGTGCTATCAATGGTAAAAACTGGCATGGATCTACATCAACAAATTTTCAGTAGTATTCAGTTCTTTTTAGTAATCCTAGTAACATTGTACAATAATATAACACAATAATGATGTATAATATGACATACAATTTTAGAAGAGTATTTATAGCAGGACCATAACTACAGGGTTAGCACATGGGGCCCACAGTGTCCGGGGGCCGTGGCATCTGGAGTACTGGGTGTATATGATATATGTTTCTGTATAACTTTATGTCTTTGTATCTATTTGTGTATTTACAGTATGTATGTTACAATGTGTATATACTTTATATGTATGTGATGTGTATATACTGCATGGGTGTATATGGTACTGTGTGAATATGTGTATTTGCTGTATGTATATGTGGTGTGTATACTGTATGTAAGTTTATGTTGTATGTGTCTGTGGTGTTTATACTGTATGTATGTGTATGCTGTATGTATATGTGGTGTGTATACTGTATGTATATTTATGCTGCATGTGTACATGCTGTGTATATACTGTATGTATGTTTATGCTGTATGTGCTGTGTATATACTGAATGTATGTTTTTATATGCTGTATGTGCTGTGTATATACTGTATGTATGTTTATACTATATGTATATGTTGAGTGTATATAATGTACGTATGTTTATGCTGTATGTATATGTGGTGTGTATATATACTGTATATATGCTTATACTGTATGTGTTGTGTATATGCTATATGTGTGTATATATAAGTGAGTGTATAAATGTGTGTGATTGTAATTCACATGTGTGAGTATATAAATATGTATATCTTTTAAAGGGGTAAACGGGGCCCTATTAAGAAGTCAGCTATGGGGCTCTGCCACTCCTAGTTACGCCCCTGATTAATAGGTATTAGTGAGAAGGTCAGTGTATAAACAAGTACATATTAACTCCTTCCTTCCTGACTCTACATCATAGGACGCGCGTAGTTCCCTCACCTTGACGTAGAGTTACGGCAGAACTTGCGATTTTGGGTCCGGTAACCTAGTAACCGGCAAGGGACCTATCATAGCGGGCCCTTGCAATCTGTACAGAATGGCCAATCAGACAGCGATCAAGTGGCAAGAGGAGGGCAGAGGAGGGCTACACGCCCCGTTCTCCTCAGTCCGTGTTGTGAAGTGAAGAGAACGGAGCCTGTGTCCTCATGCAATCCCCTCAGAGTTAGAACCTGCCATTTTAACCCCTTGATCACAGCTGCTCCTCTGTGATAGATTTCTCCCACACTTTAAGGGAGTTCCCAGTTTCTTTTTTTTTTGTCTAAAAAACTAATTAAATAAAAGTCAGTGCTAGTTAGTATCAGTGTCAGTCAGAGTCAGTGAGAGTCAGTCAGCGTACGTCACTGTCAGCGTAAGTCCCACAGCGTTATCCATTGTCGGACTGACAGTTTTGAGCAGTGACAGTTCGTCAGTGTCACTCCAGCTGTCAGTGTGTACGCTTGTTACAGTCCCAAGTAAAGTACATTACACATTGTTACAGTAGCAAATAAAGTGCATTAGACAAAATGACACAAAGAACATACAGCGCTGAAGAGGCGTATGCTATGTTATCCTCAGACACAGATGCCCCCTATGTACAGGAATATAACTGCTATAATACTGCCCCCTATGTACAGGAATATAACTGCTATAATACAGCCCCCTATGTACAAGAATATAACTACTATAATACTGCCCCCTATGTACAGGAATATAACTACTATAATACTGCCCCCTATGTACAGGAATATAACTGCTATAATACTGACCCATATGTACAGGAATATAACTACTATAATACTGCCCCCTATGTACTAGAGTATAACTACTATAATACTGCCCCCTATGTACAAGAATATAACTACTATAATACTGCCCCCTATGTACAAGAATATAACTACTATAATACTGCCCCCTATGTACAGGAATATAACTACTATAATACTGCCCCCTATGTACAAGAATATAACTACTATAATACTGCCCCCTATGTACAGGAATATAACTACTATAATACTGCCCCTATGTACAAGAATAGAACTACTATAATACTGCCCCCTATGTACAGGAATATAACTACTATAATACTGCCCCCTATGTACAGGAATATAACTACTATAATACTGCCCCCTATGTACAGGAATATAACTACTATAATACTGCCCCCTATGTACAGGAATATAACTACTATAATACTGCCTCCTATGTACAGGAATATAACTACTATAATACTGCCCCCTATGTACAGGAATATAACTACTGTAATACTGCCCCCTATGTACAGGAATATAACTGCTATCATACTGACCCCTATGTACAAGAATATAACTACTATAATACTACCCTGTGACATGAAATGGGAGTGGGGGGTTAGTCACAACTACCACTACATGATCAGGCAGTATGGATGGAAGGGTGAATGGTGGGAGTTCCATTGGTGGCTGTTAGTGGTATAGCCGCAGGTGAAATGCTTTACACTGCAGTACATTATCGTTATTAATCAGTGATCAAGAGATTGTTTATAAAGAAAATTAATAAAAACAAAACTAAAAAAATGTTTTTCAATTATAAACCATTTTACCAACTAAATAAGACAATACAAATACAAAAGAGAAGATATTTCCTAATGACCTGTAATGTTATAATATTCATGCTGAGATTTGCATCACATTGTACTCTGTGATCCACTCAGTGAATTATAACTTTACTATATCGATACAATAGCAAAGAGGAAACAGATTCAAAACAACAATTTTACTACTTGAAATTTAAAATTAACATTTTCCAAATTTTAAACCCATAAATACAATAATGTTTATTTGTAGAATCACAATTCTAATGCCGGTAGCTGTATAAAAGGAAGTTCAGGTTCTTTACAGAAGTATTTTGTTCAATAGCAGGAGTCCTAACATCGAGAAAATACCAAAAGCTGAAGGTTTGCCTGAAAATAAAAATTGGATTTTCAGTAATCTCAGTCAGGATCATATAGTAGGCTTATACTCAAGAAGACTATGAAAAAACAAAGTGGAAAACTTTTAATATAAAACAACTGTAAAATAAAAACTACATAGAAAACAAACAAAACCCAAGCTTTATTATTTCTACATAGAATGGATATGCTCCAGATATTCTGTCCACATATTGAGGATAAACAAAATCTGCTTTGTAGTCTAATTGTTCCTGCACAATGGATCAAATTGTACCAAATGGTCTTATCGTTTGATTGTAGAATTAGTACGAATCAAATTGACATATTTTCTGATTCACTGTGGATAAATCTTGTATATAGGATGATAATGGAAGTCGGAGCCATTACAATGTCCATTCATTTGAATGGACTTTTGATGTTTTTTGTTACTGTCCGTTAGGCTTCCATTTTTGTCGTTTAAAGGGGTTGTCCGAGTCCTAAAAAAAGTATCATGTGGCCGGGATGTGGCTTCTTAAAACAATAAACTACTACTTACCTCAGCGGTCCCTCCCGGTGTCCTGCACCACTGTCTCTCTGGTCCTGACTGTGCAACATCCCCCACCGGGGCCTAGCCTTTTCTTGAGGCCTGGTGACAGCCGGGGCCCGCAGTACCTGAGTGGCTGGCGATTGCGGCCTAGGCACGCTAGTGTCACGGTGCTTGGTATGGGGAACCGGAGGGCTGTCCTACACCCTGACAGGTCTCCAGCAGGGTGGTGTTGGCAAGAAATGATGAGGGAGAGGCTGCTATAGCGGTTCTCCCTGGGGCAACCCTTTGATGTCTAAAGTATGAGTCTCTGTGTGGTGGATAGGGTGCCTGTGATGGTGACAGCTGTAGTAGCAGGGACCAGACGGAGGCAGACGTTGAACAAAAATAACTTACAGTTCTTTATTGGAACAGTAGCAACGTGCCTTGACAAATAGTAGAATGTTGGAGATGCAGTTGGAGAGAGCCACAGGAGTAGATCACCAGCCTGGATGCAAGGGCAGGCTGGGAGGTAGCTGTGTCCTAGTAGGATGCTTCAGCTTGTCCTGCGTTGCTTCAGATATCACCCTTGATACAGGCTGCAAGCTACATGGTGGGATGTATTCGCAACAACCCCTCTGCCTTGCATCGGCATGGGTGTTGCAATTGTTTACAGGGGTAAGGAAGCAGTGCCCTCCCGTCCCCATACCTTGGCCAATGATACAGTGCTGGGAATAGGGATGGCTGGGGATGATCAGCCACCTCGGCTGGCTTCCGTGCCCCTGTAAAAAAACGACAGTGTGGGACAACGAGAGGGACCGCAGAGGGAAGTAATAGTTTATTGTTTTAAGCAGCCCCATCCCGGCCACATATCACTTTTTTAGACCTTGGAAACCCCCTTTAAGTGAAAACTGAAATAAAGAAATTGGTAAAAAAATGAATCCAGAGAGATCCCTGTTATAAGAAAAAATATCTGTGTTTGAAAGGAATTTCTTAGGGTGACATCTGTGACAAAACATGCAAATTCTACATTTTGAAAATGTAGAAAGGGAATCTTTCCTGGCTGCAACTATGTCAACTGTGGTTATATGGATAAAGGTTCACAGTTTACACAAAACGATAAAGAATATGATGTATACAAGTAATTATGCGATCCACTTGTTAAATGTGGTCTCCTCTATGTAGAATATAAAGTACGATTCACACAACATTTTTACAGTATTCACTCTAGAAAAAAGAATTTACCTGTCCTCAAACATTTTTTGGATGCATCTCAGATTCAAATTCATTGATCATATTCCTCCCTTACATAGAGGAGGAGATCAGGAACTTATACTTAAGCACAGAGAATTAAACATTACCAGTACTATATGATATGATATTATTCCCTTAATTTAACTTGGTGAATACTGATTTATCTAAGCGAGTTTAGGTGAAATACATTAAATATTGTTAATATTTTTTTTTGTTATTTATACACACACACACACACACACACATATACAGTATATACACTCACCGGCCACTTTATTAGGTACACCTGTCCAACTGCTTGTTAACACTTAATTTCTAATCAGCCAATCACATGGCGGCAACTCAGTGCATTTAGGCATAAGGCATGGTCACAATCTCCTGCAGTTCAAACCGAGCATCAGTATGGGGAAGAAAGGTGATTTGAGTGCCTTTGAATGTGGCATGGTTGTTGGTGCCAGAAGGGCTGGTCTGAGTATTTCAGAAACTGCTGATCTACTGGGATTTTCACGCACAACCATCTCTAGGGTTTACAGAGAATGGTCCGAAAAAGAAAAAACATCCAGTGAGCGGCAGTTCTGTGGGCGGAAATGCCTTGTTGATGCCAGAGGTCAGAGGAGAATCGGCAGAATGGTTCGGGCTGATAGAAAAGCAACAGTGACTCAAATCGCCACCCGTTACAACCAAGGTAGGCAGAAGAGCATCTCTGAACGCACAGTACGTCGAACTTTGAGGCAGATGGGCTACAGCAGCAGAAGACCACACCGGGTGCCACTCCTTTCAGCTCAGAACAGGAAACTGAGGCTACAATTTGCACAAGCTCATCGAAATTGGACAGTAGAAGATTGGAAAAACGTTGCCTGGTCTGATGAGTCTCGATTTCTGCTGCGACATTCGGATGGTAGGGTCAGAATTTGGCGTCAACAGCATGAAAGCATGGATCCATCCTGCCTTGTATCAACGGTTCAGGCTGGTGGTGGTAGTGTCATGGTGTGGGGAATATTTTCTTGGCACTCTTTGGGCCCCTTGGTACCAATTGAGCATCATTGCAACGCCACAGCCTACCTGAGTATTGTTGCTGACCATGTCCATCCCTTTATGACCACAATGTACCCAACATCTGATGGCTACTTTCAGCAGGATAATGCGCCATGTCATAAAGCTGGAATCATCTCAGACTGGTTTCTTGAACATGACAATGAGTTCACTGTACTCAAATGGCCTCCACAGTCACCAGATCTCAATCCAATAGAGCATCTTTGGGATGTGGTGGAACGGGAGATTCGCATCATGGATGTGCAGCCGACAAATCTGCGGCAACTGTGTGGTGCCATCATGTCAATATGGACCAAGATCTCTGAGGAATGCTTCCAGCACCTTGTTGTATCTATGCCACGAAGAATTGAGGCAGCTCTGAAGGCAAAAGTTGGTCCAACCCGTTACTAGCATGGTGTACCTAATATAGTGGCCGGTGAGTGTATATATATATATATATATTTTTTCCCCCTGAAACCCATGAGATCATTATCAAGCTTGCAGATACTGTTTCCTCTTCGTCTCTTTAATTATAACCATTACTTTTTTTCATATATTGTTCATATTTTTCTTTAACAATTAAAGATATTTTTCTTGGGGATCACATTATCTGTTGCCTTTACCGTTTTTTTGGATTCTCCAGACGACAGGGTGAGCATCCATTATGTGCTGAATAGTTGTTTTTAAAGTGTACGCAGTCTGATCACGAGCAAACACTGGTTATTAGATATATCTCACTATTGGGCGCTAATAAATATGATCGGTGTTCATGTATTCTGTATGTCATGCATTTTTGTCAACACTATTGCACTTTGAAGTTGTATAGGGGTGGAGTTTGTTATGTGATGACCTCCAATTTGTATAAAAACCTGTTTATAGTCACTTATACTTAGCTTGAGGAAGGCACACTGTTTGAGCCGAACTGTGGCTCTTGTATATGGAATAAATCCACCACAACATTTTTTCACCTTATTTTTGGTGTTCTGCTTTTTTCCTAAGGCCATATGAAATAATAGGAATGGGGGCCTTGCTTGAGGGGGCTTACAGGAGGGTCTGTACAACATGGGGAAGCCGAATATCCTCTGTGTGCTGATACAGTTGGATTCATCCTCCAGTTTAGCTCCTCCCCAAAAGCGGGAGCATCGGCAGGAGAAAGTGATTGAAAGCTGCTGATGTTCCAAGTCTCTCCCCAATGACTCAACTGTCCTTACATGAACTGTGACATCACCAGTGTAAACTCAACTGTACTGCTCCTTCTGGCAGACTTCTGCTCTTCTTCATCCAGTGTTTCCTGCTGGATTAGATGTATACTGGTCGGGCAGAGATAAATAGGATACCCCCACCAACCAGTATATGTCTATGGACAAGTCCAGCATGTATGTCAGGAGCTTTCCTGAAGATCTGAATGTAGCCTTAACCCCTTAGCGCTCCGCGTCCGATATATCGGACGCAGAGCGAGGTGACTTAACGCTCAGCGTCCGATATATCGAATGCGAGCGCTTCCTGCATTTAGGACGTCACCCTGTCGCGAGACAGGGTGACACGTCGGTGGGAGGTGTCGGCATCGCTAGCCGACACCCAACCGATGACATCACAGGACCGTTTTGATTGGTCCTGTGACATCGATCGCTGCCATTGGTCAATCGATCGCGATTGGCCAATGACAGTGATCTGTGATGCTGGGGGGCTGATCTAGCTCACACAACCCTCTCTAACAGCTCCATTTTGGTGTTGGAGTTGTGCTAGTGTGCTGTTCCTTACTGTATCCTAAAAACACTCACTTACCCCCCTCCCTTTACGTTTTCTCTATCTCCCACAACCGCACTTTTCAGTGCGATCAGTTAGGAGTTGGAGGAGTAGCGTTTAGGAGTAGGAGTAGCGTTTAGGAGCAGGCGTGTGGAGGAGGAGAAGGCGTTGTGTGGAGGAGCAGGCGTGTGAAGGAGGAGAAGACGTTGTGTGGAGGAGCAGGTGTTGTGTGCAGGAGGAGAAGGCGTTGTGTGCAGGAGGAGCAGGCGTTGTGTGGAGTAGGAAAAGGCGTTGTGTGGAGGAGCAGGCGTTGTGTGCAGGAGAAGGAGTGAGGAGGAGAAGGTGTGGAGTAGAGTTGAGTAGTGGAGTGGAGTAGTGGAGTGTAGTGTAGTAGGCGTTGTTCTGCAGAGGAGTAGGTGTAGTGTAGTGGAGTAGGTGTAGTGTAGTGTAGTGTAGGTTCTGTACTATCCCCCCATCATGTCACAGAAAACATACACTGACTTGGAGGTCTATAACTATATGGCCTCCGATACGGAGTCAGCTAGTGGGGACGAGTGTCCGTTTTATTTGTCCTCCTTCCTCACAAAGCGACTCTGAGGAACCCCCGAGAAGGCGCTTACGTAGTGCCGAGGTGCCCCGGACTTCTGCTGGAGTGTCCGGGACTTCTGCTGGAGTGCCCGGGACTTCTGACCCCACATGGGTGACCCCCAGTAGTTATGCCCCTCAGGTCCCTGATTTTACGGTCAGTCCTGGGATACGCAGAGACACGGCAGGGCTCGGACCAGTGGACTACTAGTGGACTTTTCTAGTGAGGAGCTAATTAGTTTGATGGTGTCCCAGACCAATCTTTACGCTGCACAATACATTGCCCAAAACCCCACTTCTTTTTTTGATAGCCCGCAGGCGCTTAGCCGTGGGGCTAATGACTGCCTGCAGGTTTAGGCGTGAAAATTTAGCAAGGGTTTTAGCAGGTGAGCATGGCCCCTTTAAGAAAAGTTGTTTATCCCCTGAGTACATGGGCTACGTGACTGGGGGTGGGCTACTGGTGTGGGTGGTATCTAGGGGTGGGCAAAAGTGATAAAGCAGGCTGCAAGCCTGAGCTCACCCTCTTTCCTGCGGATCTTCTGGAGTGTGTACATCACCATGGCTTCTGATGGAAGAGGGACCTGGATGGCTGGCTTCACTGCTGGCTGAAGCTCTGGCCCGGCGAATGCTGCTCCCCCAGCAACCAGTGTGGTTTTCGTCGTTCGGTAGGCAATCACGGCCGCCTCAGCGCTTGTCTCCATCAGCACAGGCGGCCGTGCATAATTTCCCTGCAACCCCTCCCCCGTCAGGCTCGGGGGCTGGTGCTGCGCTGGCCCAGCCTGCAATCATGGCTGTGGTGAGAGCAGCTTCCCCGGACTGCATCCCGCCCACGCCGATGCCGGCCTCCTCCTCCTCGGTCCGGCACCTGCAGCCCCTAGCTAATGCTACTGTCGGGAGCAGCGGGGACCGTTGCTCTGCCTCCCGTTCAGTAGAATTGACAGGCCGAGTAGATGTACTCACCTTGGTCAGTGAGGCTTCCCTTCCCGTCCAGACATCCCTCAGTACTCTGGCGCCATCTAGTGGTGGGAGTGCGGTAATGACAACACCACTCACCCGGCTCCCACCTATGGCTGTTAATTCCCCTTCTATGCCTTCCCTAGGTCAAATTAATTCCGCCGAGGACTTACTGGGTGCTGACCTTGCTCCGCTGGGCGCTGGTACCCCTTGTGGTCCCGCCCCCGCTAGTCACCCCAATGCTGTCCGGGGGTTTGGGTCCGGGTTACATAGTCCCCGTAGCCGCCAGGCGTTCGCCGTCCGCCCACTCAAGGGCCAGTTACCGCAGGACATCCTCCGGGCGCCAGTCTGCATCCCGGTCAACCCGAGGGAAAAGGCACCGATCGCGCAGCCGGAGCGCTACGTCTCCCTCGTTCTCGTCTAGATCATCCCGGGGACGAAGCTCTGATTCCTCTAGGAGTCCATCGCCACGGCGTCATCGTCGCAGTCGCCGATCCACTTGGGAGACGTCCAGGCCCAATCGGTAGGTGGTTCCACCAACGTCTTCTCCTGCCACGCCGGCTCCGGTTGCACCTGCAGGGAACCCAGACGCGATCCCGTCATCTCCGGCTGTCGGTGAGTCCGCCGGCTTGGGGGGGGGGGGGAGTGACTGATTCTGCTCTCTTCTAGCTTCAATTCGTTCCCTGCTGGGATCGGCGACGGCGGCTCTCGCTGCGCCGGCCCCATCAGGTAAAACCACGGCAGAGGTTTCCACTTCCACATTTACCCCTTCTGTTCCTGTTTTCAGGGATACTTATTTCTGTGGGGTTTTACCTCTTGGTTCTCACCTTTCTGAGGATACCAGGGACCGTATTTTACGAAACGATTATGTCGATATTTGGTCTCTGGTTTCCGTGGACATGGTGACGGTCGACAAGGAGCGCCGTTATGAGCGCGGTGTGGAACGGAAGCCAAAAGTCGCCAAGACCTTTCAGTGTTAGGCTGTGTGTTAACTCAAAAAATGCCAGAAAAGGGCGCCTCAACTGTTTGTTTATTTAGATACCATTTTCTATGCCTTTCGCACCCACGGGGGCGCTGCATGGTGGCGTTATGACGAGGAGTTCAGGAGGCGTATTGCTATAAATCCTGAGATCGGCTGGGACCCAAAAGCAACTGATCCCTGGTTGCGCTTAATGACTGCTCAGAAGCCCTTTCCGACCGCCTCCTCCTCCTCGTCCACGGTCCCATCAGCCTCCCAGGGGGTGGGGGCGGCTCGCAGGTCGGGAACGTGTTTTATGTTCAAAGACGGACACTGTCGCTTCTACGGGTCCTGTAAGTTCCGGCATGAGTGCTCCAGCTGCGGGGCACCCATTCTGCCATCTGCGGTTCCCGCCCTGCTACCGCCCTCCCCCAGGGTGGTGGTCGCCAGGAGGACCCCAGTTCGCGTGCTAGAGATGCTCCCCTAGCTAAACCGTTATCCCAAGAAATGGGAAGCCACCCGGCTTAGGACGGGTTTCACTTTTGGTTTCTTCGTCCCTTTCAAGCCTAGTAGTTTACCCGTTTTTTCACATAATCTGAAGTCGGTCCGGGATTTTCCTGGGATAGCGAGGAGTAAGGTGTCCAAAGAGGTAGAGCTGGGTAGGATGGCGGGCCCCTTCCGGGTTTTGCCCCTTTCTAACTTGCGGATTTCCCCTTTAGGGGTGGTCCACATGTGGGAGCCGGGCAAATTCCGTTTGATTCAACACCTGTCCTATCCCATCGGCTCGTCTGTTAATGATGGCATACATAAGTGTCGGTTTCTTATGTTTCCTTCGACTGGGCCGTTGAGTTAGTGCATGCCGCGGGCCCAGGCGCCCTCCTGGCAAAGTTTGATATCGAGTCCGCATTCAGATTGTTACCAGTTCATGAAGATTGTTTCCATCTTTTGGGTTGCCATCTGGAGGAGTGTTTTTATTGCGACATCTTCTTGCCTATGGGCTGCTCCATTTCATGCTATTACTTTGAAGAGTTTGGCACATTTTTGGAGTGGTCCCTACGCTTTTTCACTTCCTCCAGACTGGTTACTCATTATTTGGACGATTTTTGTTTGTTGGTCCGCATGATTCTTCTCATTGCTCTCTCCTCCTGACTTCTTTCCAGGATTTGGCACAGCGCTTTGGGGTGCCTCTATCAGATGAAAAAACGGTTGGCCCATGTGCAGTGTTATCTTTTCTAGGCATTGAAATCGATTCATTAGCTATGATATTTCGGCTGCCTGAGAAAAAATTGCTAAAATTTCGTTTAGCGCTTGCAGCTTGTTTAGCAGCATCAAAAGTGACGCTGCGTGAGGTTCAGTCTTTGCTGGGTCTCTTGGTTTTTGCGTGCCGGATTATGCCCATGGGTCGGGGCTTCTCGCGCCACCTTTCCTTGGCTACCGCCGGGATCAGGTCCCCATCCGGGATTACACACAACATAAAAGATGACCAGCGGGTTTGGGATCTGTTTTTGTCCTCTTATAATGGGAGGACTTGTTGGCGGGAGCCTGCCGTTTCTAGCCCTGATTTGCACCTTTTCTCTGATGCGTCTAAAAGTTTGGGTTTTGGTGTGCTTTTTGGCTCTGTCTGGTGTCCCGAGCCCTGGCCCGAGTGCTGGCGAGTGAGGGGTTGGTGTGGGAATTTGGCGCTTTTAGAGTTATTCCCAATAGTAGCAGCGGTGGAATTGTGGGGTTCGGCCATGTCCAACAAATCCATAATCTTCTGGACTGATAACATGAGCGTGGTGCATGTAGTTAACTGCCTTTCCTCTTCTTCCCCTCCGGTTCTCTGTTTGTTGCGCAGACTTGTTTTAGGTTTTTTCGGAGGCTATGTCCTTTGGCGGACGCGGAGGGAACCCCATGCCCAGGCTCCCCATGGTCAACCCTGGAAGCCAGCTTCTCCCGCTGCTGAGATCATCAGTCGCACCATCTACATGGAATGCTCATGGTAAAGCTTGGGGCGAGTGGTGTGCTGCAGCGGGTGGGAGGAGTTGGAATTCAGTTTCAGGGCCGAGGCTTGAAATTACCCTGAAGTTCTTGGAAGGTTTGTGGGCCCAAGGGGTATCGGGTGTAGGGGCACAACGGTGGTTGGCAGGTGTTTCCTTCTTCTTCGAGCTTTACGGGTGGTCTGATGTAACGCAGTGTTTTTCATCAGGCTGGTGGTGAAGGGTTGGAAAAGGGCTCTGTGCGGCGGGAGGCACGTCGTCCTGTCTCGTTCTCAATTCTATGGCGCCTTTTGCCTTGCTTATATGCAGTGTGTAAGGATTCCTTTGAGGTCCTTTTGTTTCGGGCCGCTTTTGTTTTTGCTTTCCTCGGGGCATTGAGAGTGTCGGAGTTAGTTTCACCTAGCGCAGCGCGTCCTGGGGGTCTGCTTTGTGAGGATGTGTCAGTTTCGGCAGGAGGATTGAGGTTTCGGATTTGTCATTCCAAGACGGATGTGTTTGGTAAGGGCTGTTGGGTAGCGCTGTGTCAGGTAAGGGGTTCTGCTTGCCCGGTGGCCGCTGCAACGGAATTTATGGAGGTTATGCTGAGAGTTTGCCTCTGACTCGTTTTCAATTTACATCCGTATTTAAAAGGGTGCTTGAGGAAGTAGGCCTTCCATCGGGTGAGTTCGGTACTCACTCTTTTCGTATTGGCGCTGCGACCACTGCCAGTGAGTTAGGCCTGTCAGATGCTGACGTGCAGAAGATAGGGCGCTGGCGTTCTGATTGCTTTGCAGGTTATATTCGCCCCGATCTGGTTATTAATAAATTGTTTTTTCATTATAGATTCACGTCCGAACGTGTGGATCCTGGGGCAATCTCACGTCTATTGGGTCGAGCAAAGAGCCATGATATGACCTGGTGGCAGATCAATGGGTTTTTACAATGCGGATGTCCACTGGCGGGGAATTCGAGGCCTGCGATGGCTGCAGGCCCTACCAGAACTCGTGGACATCAGCCGCTACGCCGAAGCCCCTTCCATCTTGGTTTTACGTTTGGGGGGTAACGATTTATGTTTTGTGCATTTTGGAGAACTGATAGCCCTTATTCAGTCTGTTTAGAGCGTTTCTCCTCATTCTTCTCTCGATTCATTTTGGTATGGTCTGAAATTCTCCCTTGTGCAGTATGGGAAGACGCCAGGGATGTGGCCGCCATCGAGCGAGGGAGGCGACTTCTGAACATCAGAGTGTCGCGTTTTGTTACCGAAAGAGGCGGTGTTGTGGTCAGGCATCGAGAGTTGGAGGGGGATAACAGGGGCCTGCTGCTACCTGATGGGGTCCATTTGTCTGATATAGGTTTGGATATTTTCCTATCGGATTTGCAGGATGGTATTGATAGGGCTTTACAGTTGTTTTTGGGGGGTCGGAGTGACATGTAAGGGGTACATGTCATCCTCCGTGGCGGTTTTTATATCGGGTTTGTGACCTACATGCCCTCTGAAAGGTGGGCTCACAGGTGCCCGGGTTTATTTGTTATATTTGACAGTGCTACTCTACGAGTTGGAGTTACATGTTATAAGTTAAATAAAGCTGTGGCCGACTCTCTAGTCGTCATACCACAAAGTTTAAGGTTAAAACGTGTCTGTGGTCTTTTCTGGCTGAGTTAAAGGGGACATTTGGGTGGGCCTATCTGGGTTTTGGGGAAAGGATATGCAGGCAGTCATGCGCAACCCCACAGGTGGACCCCTGTTAGTGCAGCAGAGATGGAGAAGTATTGGGGCAAAGTACTTCTTATGGAACTCATCAAAAAGCCCTCTATTAGGGACTATTGGAGCACAGACATACTGTACCACACCCCGATGTTCCGCATGGCGATGAGTAGGATGCGCTTTGAAGCCATCCATAGGTTTTTGCAGTTTGCCGTTAATTCTCAGTGCCCACCCAGAGATGACCCTAGTTATGATAGGCTTTATAAGGTCCGACCCATATTAGACTACCTGAGTGCCCAATTTATGGATGTGTATACTCCAGAGAGGCACATATCAGTGGACGAGTCCCTGGTACATTTCAAAGGGAGACTTCAGTTCCGCCAGTACCTGCCCAATAAGAGGGCAAGGTATGGCATGAAGATGTATAAGCTGTGTGAGAGTGCATCAGGGTACACTTTTAGGTTCAGGGTATATGAAGGGAAGGACTCTAGGATAGTGCCCCCTGAATGCACCACCCTTCTTGGGAATAGCTGGAAAGATAGTTTGGGATTTGGTGCACCCACTATGGGACCAGGGCTACCATCTCTACCTGGATAATTTTTATACTAGTACTACCCTGTTCAAGTGCCTCGCTTCCAGACAAAATGCGGCATGCGGCACTGTACACAGAAATCAGAGAGGTCTCCCTAAGTCGCTGCTAGGGGAAAAGCTCAGGAGGCACGAGAGCCGAGCACTGAGCAGCGACTCAGTATTGTGTGTTAGGTACAAGAACAAGAGGGAAGTCCTTGTACTAACAATCCAGGGGTGGATTTGTCGGACCAGTTGCTTCAGCCATATAAAGCCATGTGGAAGTCGAGGGTGTGGTACAAGAAGCTGGCCGTGCACATCATGCAGATGGCATTGTATAATGCTTACGTGCTACATCGATGTGCCGGCAAGAGGGGAACTTTCCTGGAATTTCAAGAGGTGGTAGTGAAGCAGTTGATTTTTAGAGACCAGGAAGGGGGGAGTGCTAGTACGTCTGGAAGCGAGGCCACATCACGTATTGTACCAGGGCAGCACTTTCCAGGAGAAGTTCCCCAAACTGCCAGCAAGGGAAGGACACAGAAGAGATGCAGGGTGTGCTCAAAAAGGGGCATAAAAAAACAAACTATCTACCAGTGTGACACATGCCCCGAGAAACCAGGGTTATGCATGAAAGATTGTTTCCACATATACCACACATCCCTGGATGTATAATTGTACCCTGATGCACACAGCTCACACAGCTTATACATCATGCCGCATGCCGTACCTTCCCTGCTGAGCTCTGCCGTGTGTCCAGCCTGTAGATTATTGCCACATATGAGGTATTGCCGTACCCGGGAGAACCCGCATCATGATTTTTGGGGTGTTTATCTCCCGTGGCAGGAGCTGGGCACAAGATGACATAATGGATCATTTGTACTATGCACTATCCATTATGCATCATCCTTGGGGTCCACCTGTGGGGTTAAAATGCTTACTACACCCCCAGATTTATTCATGGAGGGTTGTAGTTTTCAAATAGGATCAGTTCTCAGGGGTTTCTACTGTTCTGATCCCTAAGGGCATCCACAATTGTTTTATGATGCCAAAAATTTTTTACATGTCTGTGCTCCAAATACCATTCTCTTCCGAGCCCTGCCGTGTCTCCATCTTGTAGCCTATTGCCACACATGGGATATTGCCATACCCGTAATAACGCGCAAAATGATTTTTGGGGTGCTTTTCCACAGTGGCATGAGTTGGGCTGATTTCATTTGTCACTACAATGACACATTTGAGAAAACAATGCAATTTTTACACTGACCCATTCACATTGTATTACATTTGGGCCAGCATTTCAGGGGTTAAAATGCTCATACAACCCTATATCAATTGTTTGAGGTGTGCCCTTTCCAAAAATGGGGTCACTACTTGGGGGTTTCTATTGCACTGGTACCTCAGGGGCACCCCAACATCAGTCTATTGCAAGGTGCTCCAAAAGCTAGATTTTGCTTGTCCCTTCTCAGCCCTGCCGTGTCCCCAGCCGGTAGATTATTGCCACACATGGGGTATTGCCATACCCGTAATAACCCGCATAATGATTTTTGGGGTGCTTATCCACAGTGGGATGAGTTGGGCTGATTTCATTTCTCACTACAATGACACATTTGAGAAAACAATGCAATTTTTAAACTGACTCATTCACTTTGTATTACATTTCGGCCAGCATTTCAGGGGTTAAAATGCTCATACAACCCTATATCAATTCTTTGAGGTGTGCCCTTTCTAAAAATGGGGTCACAACTCGGGGGTTTCTATTGCACTGGTGCCTCAGGGGCACCCTAACATCAGTCTATTTAAAAGGTGCTCCAAAAGCTAGATTTTGCTTGTCCCTTCTCAGCCCTGCCGTGTCCCCAGCCTGTAGATTATTGCAACACATTGCCATACCCGTAATAACCCGTATAATGATTTTTGGGGTGTTTGTTTAAAGTGGCATGGGTTGGGCACAATATATTAGGCACTAAAATTATATGTTTGCGATAAAAATGCCATTTTTACTATGCACCATTTACTTTGCATTCAATGTTGGGGGTTAAAATTCTCACCACAACTCTAGATGAATTCTTTGAGGGGTGTAGTTTCCAAAATCGTATAATTTCTCGGGGGTTTCTATTGCACTGGTACCTCACGGGCCCTGCGCACATGACATGGCACTCCAAATCCAAACGTGTGAAAACAGAGCTGAAAAATCAAAATTTCACTCCTTCCCTTCTCAGCCCTACCGTGTGCCCAGCCTGTCAACTATTGGCACATGTGTGATATTGCCGTACTCGGAACAACCCGCAGAATGATTTTTGGGGTGTTTGTCTAAATTGCCATGGGTTGGTCACAATATATTAGGCACTAAAATGACATTTTTGTGATAAAAACGCCATTTTTACTATGCACCATTTACTTTGCATTCAATTTTGACCTGCATGTTGGGGGTTAAAATTCTCACCACAACCCGAATAGTTTCTGAAATGGTGACATCTTTTGGGGTTTTCTATTGTACTGTTACTTCAGGGGCTCTTCAATTACAATGTGGCACCACAAAACATTTGCAGCCAAATTGGCCTTCCAAAAACGCAATAGTACATACTCTGTTCTGGACATCGCTGTGCGACAAAGCAGCAGTTGACATACACGTGTCTGGTATTGCCATACTCGGAAGAAGAAGGGCAATAATTTTGGGATGTATATTTACCTCAAATTTCTTCTGAATGTGTCCATTATAGGGTTAAATGAGAAAACTCGTAATCAAAAATTGAAATTTTCAAAATTTCCGATCCATTTTTGTTTGCTTCCAGAAATTGCGCAGAACGCAGGATATTCGCACGAGGGCGCGCAGCTACGAGGAGCTGCGCGCCGAAGATTACCCGGTAGGCGGAGGAACAAGGCTACTGGGGCGTGGAGTAGCCGCGACTAGTAGCCTCATGTCCGGCTACTCCACGCCCCAGTAGCCGCTTAATTAAATTAACATATCAACTGATTAAAGTTTACAAAAGGATAGCCGGGACGTAAGGATTAGCCCAAAAAGGGCTATCCTTACGTCCCATTCATCCACCTACCACCCGTTCTACCTTTATAGGTAGAATCGTGGTGGTAGTTCCCCTTTAAAGGAAATCTACCATTTGTTTTTATGCATTGTGAACCAAACATAAATTAACAATGCTGTTGCTACACTGATGCAGAAATACATCTTGTTTAATCCCTGATTTTACTTAAAAAACAATAATAAAAATCAGGACCTTTGGAAATCTGGGTGCAGGATGGCTACCATTAACACATTACTTCCACATACACAGGAGCTGCCTGAACTGTCCAGACAGGACTAATCAACTGAGCTGGATGACTCATACACAGCAGCTGGGCGATGGTGTAGCTATTGATTACTTCTGCCCGTCAGAATACATATTCTCAACTTATGCTGGGCAGGACAAGGCTGGAGCAGTGCATAATTAGGGTAACAGGAGACCATCAGGGCAGCCACAGGAGTAACAGAACCTCATTATCGTAATTTTTTTTTACATTTCTTTCAGCAAAACCAGTCAGTTCAGTGATTAAACAAAATATGTTTCTGCATCAGTGTAGCTAAAGCATTCTCAAGGTATGTTTGCTTCGTAATGCATAAAAGCAAATGGTAGATTTCCTTTAAATAAAAAAATATTTGCAATCTAAGACATCACCCAGATTACAAATTATTCACCCCGAGTGTTAGTTATTTACTATTATTTACTATTACCTTTGCAGCAGAACAATAGTTAATAGTTACAGACACTACCCCCTAGGCCACGAGTCCACCAGTCCCTGTTTATTTCTCTAGTCCTCCTGCTCCTGTGATGTTCTGCAAAAGTTACATATAGGCAGAACAGCAAATCGGCATTGGATACCTATAGTCTTGTGTTACTAATTCACTATCCGTATATCAAACAAGTACAAGCAGTGAATAAAATATAACTTTTACTTCAATTAGTTAAAATATTCATATGTTTATAAAATAATGACAATGGGAAAATGACTAGACACGAATTAGACTATTTCAATCTAAATCAAGAACCCAAAATCAAATTGGCCATCAACTACTTAGGCTATAAGGTATGTGAGTAATAGATGTAACAGGCCAATATAAGTACATAAAGTATAGGTTTTTTAGATTTTGTATGAAGAAAATTCGCCATGCAATCTGTTGTAGTGGTCGTAGTTCAGATCATTCTCACCAATATAGATGCCCACAACGGTAGATGAATTCACAGTAATAGTTGTTATGGTTTCAATTGGGATTTAGTGCCAGGGTAGAACAAGGTGTATACGTTGGGGGGGGGGGGGGGTGTAGTCAAACTGTCAATAAAGGAGGGTAATAAGTGGGTAAAGTACTATCTCTACTCAACCCTGATATGACAGACAGCTAATACACCCTATATAACTGAACCTAGGAGCCACAGCCCAAAGTGGCTGCCACACAGAGCAGAACCTTTCACTGGCCTAGTACAAGCCTAAAAGGGAAAGGGAAGGCACATAAATCTCAGAAGAGTAGGTGGAGCATGTCCTGACATACCACGTTTCACCTTAATTTAGGCTCATCAGGGGACACAAAATAAATGTCAGGGCCACCAAACATGACAAAACAAACCATAGAGTAGAATTAGGTCATGTAAAGTGAATAGGCCATGCCAGTAATCTGGTAATGTGGAAATGTGCATTAGGAAATGTACTCATCTCACCTTGCTAATGCTGGCAATGGTACTAAAAGTGCAGCGGTGCCAACGCTTCCAAACTAAAGCATCATTACACACAGTGGTCCTGTTAGGGGTGCTCGGGTTTGGAGCGCCTCTGCCCTGTGTGACCAGTGGGTCATACCGAGGCATACTGCGGTCTAGTTTAAATAAATTCATGTGGTGGCACATCCAGGGTGGCCACGACTCCTAAAACACCAGGAGACCAATTGGTCATTCCAGATGCTGGCGTATGATAAACCACTGTGCGCATGCCCACATCAGGTGAACCCGTGAGAGATCTTGTGAGACCTGCCTGGAAGTGTGTCAGCCGTGCATGGGCACCCGGTGTCCATTGTTGGCTCGAACATCGGATTATAATAAAATTATGTTTGGTCATTTTTTAAATCTGAGGGTTGAACCACTATTTTAGGTTATTGTTATGTCTATAGGCTGCCCTACAGCCCCCACTGGAGGGAGCTTACTGCAAATGGATTGTCAAATTCAAATAGAACTTTACATATCTGTATGGAATGATGTCCCCATTACCACTAGCTGCTAGCTGCTGAAATGCAAAGTATGGCCACATGAAGGGAAAGCTTAGTCTACCTTTGCATAGAAGATGTTTTATACTAATACTAAGATATCCAGAGCTCTAGGGCATCTGAGGGCCAGGAAGAAGATGTCCTTTCAAAAAGAGCATATACATTAATAGGTCATGTATTAGAGATCCGTATCTTTAATATTACACCAAAAGCATTATTCAAGGTGTTACAGATCCGAAGATAGAGGCATATGAAGAGATGCTCCCCCTTCAGCCTCTAAAATAGACTCATCTCAGGCGAAATAAGCATGTGTTCATTTGCATATGATTTTGGAGGTTATTTTTTTTATAGATAAACATGACATTTCACATAAAAGAGGAAATAGTAGAACATTTTATACCCCATTCCCTACTGCTGTTATAGAGAACATGTCGCACAAGTCAATGATTGGAAATATATGATTTGGAAATGATTTGTTCACACAGTTGCTTCATCAAAAGGGAACCAAAAGTGTCAAATTGTTTATTTCCTTCATTAGTAATGTAGCCGAATGACAACAGTAGACAGGTCTATCCTATATATATATATTTATATAACACCTTCTAACATCTCTCCATATGGTTGGTGGGAAGAAGTATATGAACAACTCTAATGTTTACATAATTTAAGGCACATTAAGTGCACAAATGTCTAAAAAAAGACAATACAGACGGTTCCCTACTTAATAATAAAAAACTGTAATAAGGACAAAAAGGTCAAGTAAAAAAAAATGAATAAAACATGAACCTAAAACACTGCAATTATATTTATGCACAACATAACTAAAGAAGAACACATTTTAAACTATGTTACAAAGAAAAGACTAGTAAAATGTAAGGAGTTCAGCCAAAAGATAAAAGGAACAAACGAGACTTTTCATTGCAACAATAGAAATACATTAAAGGCACCGCCCACTTTGTATGTTTTTTCCAGTCATAAGCAAGGGAAAATAGGCAAACAGAGACTGATAAAGAAGTTAGAACAGACAGTGCAGAAAACTTTCCCCCAACTGCTTACATGTGGAACGCAAGGAAAGGAAGAACATATTGATTTTTTTTTCTTCCAAAATCTCTTCTCAAATGGAGAAACTTTTATTGTCTTTTTTTTTTTTTGCTGAAAGTTTTTCTCACCTTAACATGTAAAATTGTCCATTTTTAAACCTCCCCGAACCTTCCATCAATAAGAAAGGCTCCATTTCCATTTTTATGTAACAGTCTTATTGAGGTTCTTGACTAGAGATGAGCGAACATACTCATCCGAGCTTGATGCTCGTTCGAGCATTAGCGTACTCGAAACTGCTCGTTGCTCGGACGAATACTTCGCCCGCTCGAGAAAATGGCAGCTCCTGCCGTTTTGCTTTTTGGCGGCCAGAAACAGAGCCAATCACAAGCCAGGAGACTCTGCACTCCACCCAGCATGACGTGGTACCCTTACACGTCGATAGCAGTGGTTGGCTGGCCAGATCAGGTGACCCTGGGATAGACTAGCCGCTGCCCGCGCTGCTCGGATCATTCTGTGTCTGGATGCCGCTAGGGATAGAGCTGCTGCTGGTCAGGGACAGCGTTAGGGTGTTCTATTAGAATAGTGTTAGGCAGGAGTGATTCAACAAGAACCCAACAGCCCTTCTTAGGGCTACAATAACGTTATACTTTTTTTTTTGTTTGTTTGCTTGTGGCTGGGCTTGCTGGCACTAGTAGTGCAGCTAGTACCATATTGTGAGGAATTTGCAGGGGGACTTGCTACCGTTGTGTTTAGCTCTTAGTGACACACATATCCACCTCAAACACCAAAGTGGGAAAATTTATTAGGGGTTTGATTTCAATTAGGCACAGTCTGCCAGTTTCTTTTTATTTTATGTTTATTTTTTCATAACTCAGCGTCATCTCATCAGTGTGCTTTCATACTTGGCTAGAAAATAGCCAAAGGAGAATCCAAACGGCTTACTTACGCCTACAATAGCGTTATATATATTTTATTTCTGGTTGATCTGCTGGTGGCTGTCCTTGCTGCAGTGCATATACTAGCCAATTGTGAGGAATTTGGAGTGAGACTTGCGACCGCTGTGTTTAGCGCTTAGTGACGCACATATCCATCGCAAAGACCAAAGTGGGATAATTTATTAGGGGTTGGATTTCAATTAGGCACAGTCTGGCAGTTCCTTTTTATTTTACGTTTATTTTTTCATAACTCAGCGTCATCTCATCAGTGTGCTTTCATACTTGGCTAGAAAATAGCCAAAGGAGAATCCAAACGGCTTACTTACGCCTACAATAGCGTTATATATATTTTATTTCTGGTTGATCTGCTGGTGGCTGTCCTTGCTGCAGTGCATATACTATCCAAATGTGAGGAATTTGGAGTGAGACTTGCGACCGCTGTGTTTAGCGCTTAGTGACGCACATATCCATCGCAAAGACCGAAGTGGGAAAATTTATTAGGGGTTGGATTTCAATTAGGCACAGTCTGCCATTTCCTTTTTATTTTACGTTTATTTTTTCATAACTCAGCGTCATCTCATCAGTGTGCTTTCATACTTGGCTAGAAAATAGCCAAAGGAGAATCCAAACGGCTTACTTACACCTACAATAGCGTTACATATATTTTATTTCTGGTTGATCTGCTGGTGGCTGTCCTTGCTGCAGTGCATATACTAGCCAATTGTGAGGAATTTGGAGTGAGACTTGCGACCGCTGTGTTTAGCGCTTAGTGACGCACATATCCATCGCAAAGACCGAAGTGGGATAATTTATTAGGGGTTGGATTTCAATTAGGCACAGTCTGGCAGTTCCTTTTTATTTTACGTTTATTTTTTCATAACTCAGCGTCATCTCATCAGTGTGCTTTCATACTTGGCTAGAAAATAGCCAAAGGAGAATCCAAACGGCTTACTTACGCCTACAATAGCGTTATATATATTTTATTTCTTGTTGATCTGCTGGTGGCTGTCCTTGCTGCAGTGCATATACTAGCCAATTGTGAGGAATTTGGAGTGAGACTTGCGACCGCTGTGTTTAGCGCTTAGTGACGCACATATCCATCGCAAAGACCGAAGTGGGATAATTTATTAGGGGTTGGATTTCAATTAGGCACAGTCTGCCATTTCCTTTTTATTTTACGTTTATTTTTTCATAACTCAGCGTCATCTCATCTGGCATAGCAGTGTGCTTTCATACTTGGCTAGAAAATAGCCATAGCAATAGGATAGCATTGTTTGGTTTTAAAAACTAAAAAACACAAAAAAAAACTAAAAAACACAAAAAAAAGTTAAAAACAAAATTAAAGTTATATAACTTTCATTTTCAAAATGTTTAACCCGAGGGCTAGGGGTAGAGGACGAGGACGAGGGCGGGGACGTGGGCGTCCATCTACTGCAGGGGTCAGAGGCCGTGGTCCTGGGTGGGGTGAGACACCACCTGCTGATGAGGGAGCAGGGGAACGCCGCAGAGCTACACTCCCTAGGTTCATGTCTGAAGTTACTGGGACTCGTGGTAGACCACTGTTGAGGCCAGAACAGTGCGAACAGGTGATGTCGTGGATTGCCGACAATGCTTCGAGCAATTTGTCCACCAGTCAGTCTTCCACGCAGTCCACCCATGTCACCGAAATCGGCACTCCTCCAGCTCCTGCACCTCAGCCTCCTCCCCCCCCAGTCTGCCCCCTCCCAGGAAAATTTGGCATTTGAACCGGCATACTCTGAGGAACTGTTTTCTGGACCCTTCCCACAGTCACAGACCACTTGTCTGGTTGCTGCTGAGCAATTTTCCGATGCCCAGGTTTTCCACCAGTCGCAGTCTGTGGGTGATGATGACCTTCTTGACGTAGTGGAAGAAGTGTGTAAAGAGGTGTCCGATGATGAGGAGACACGGTTGTCAGACAGTGGTGAAGTTGTTGTCAGGGCAGGAAGTCCGAGGGGGGAGCAGACTGAGGGATCGGAGGATGATGAGGTGACAGACCCAAGCTGGGTTGAGAGGCCGGGTGAACACAGTGCTTCTGAGACGGAGGAGAGTCCTATAGCAGAACAGGTTGGAAGAGGCAGTGGTGGGGCCAGACGGAGAGGCAGGGCCAGAGCAGGTGCATCAGCGCCAAATGTGTCACGTAGTGAAGCTCCCGTGGCGAGGGCTCCCGCGGCGAGGGCTAGATTTTCAGAAGTCTGGAGGTTCTTTAAGGAAACACCGGATGACCGACGGACTGTGGTGTGCAACCTTTGCCAAACCAGGATCAGCAGGGGTTCCACCACTACTAGCTTAACTACCACCAGTATGCGCAGGCATATGAATGCTAAACACCCGAATCAGTGGCACCAAGCCCGTTCACCTCCGGCCGTGCACACCACTGCTCCTTCCCCTGTGTCAGCTGATAGTCAGCCCCCTGCCCAGGACCCTGGCACAAAAACCCCATCGTCGCCTCCACGATCCTCCACAGCATCCACCAGCGTTCAGCTCTCCATACCCCAGACGCTGGAGCGGAAAAGAAAATATAGTGCAACCCACCCGCACGCCCAAGCCCTTAATGTCCACATCTCCAGATTGCTTAGCCTGGAGATGCTGCCCTATAGGCTAGTAGAGACCGAGGCCTTTCGCAACCTCATGGCGGCGGCCGCCCCTCGGTATTCGGTCCCCAGCCGCCACTACTTTTCCCGATGTGCCGTCCCAGCCCTGCACCAGCACGTGTCAGACAACATCATCCGTGCCCTGACCAACGCCGTTTCTGACAAGGTCCACCTGACCACGGACACGTGGACGAGTGCTGCCGGGCAGGGCCACTATATATCGCTGACGGCACATTGGGTTAACTTGGTGGAGGCTGGGACCGGGTCTGACCCTGGGGCTGGTCATATACTGCCGACGCCGGGGATTGCGGGGCCTACCTCGGTCCAGGTCTCAAAGGCCTACTATGCCTCCTCCTCCTCCCACCCCTCCTCCACCTCCTCCTCCGAACTACCATCCGTGGGCATGGCGCCATCAGTCGCTAGCTCTAGGCACAGCAGCAGTGCCGTCGCTAAGCGACAGCAGGCGGTGCTCAAACTGCTGAGCCTAGGCGATAAAAGGCACACCGCCCAAGAACTATTACAGGGCATCACGGCGCAGACTGATCTGTGGCTGGCACCGCTGAACCTGAAGCCAGGCATGGTTGTGTGTGACAACGGCCGTAACCTGGTGGCGGCTCTGCAACTCGGCAGACTGACACATGTGCCATGCCTGGCCCATGTGTTAAATCTGATAGTTCAGCGTTTCCTCAAGACATACCCCAATCTGTCAGATTTGCTCACGAAGGTGCGCCGCATCTGTGCGCATTTCAGGAAGTCCAGCACAGATGCTGCCACTCTCAGGGCATCGCAGCGCCGCCTCCAACTGCCCGCTCACCGACTGCCCACGAGGTGGAATTCAACATTAACCATGTTATCCAGAGTTTACCAGCAGCGCAGAGCGATTGTAGACTGCCAGATGTCAACTTCCACCAGAACTGGTAGTCAGGTCAGTCAGCTTCCTCAAGTCTACAATGAGGAGTGGACGTGGATGTCTGATATCTGTCAGGTGCTGAGTAACTTTGAGGAGTCAACACAGATGGTCAGTGGCGATGCCGCCATCATCAGCCTCACCATCCCGCTGCTTGGCCTGTTGAAAAACTCTCTGATCAGCATGAAGTCGGAAGCTTTGCGCTCGTCACAAGAGACGGGGGAAGAAGATTCCCTTGTTGATAGCCAAAGCACCCTCAGGTCTGTTTCTCAGCGCATATCGGAGGAGGTGGAGGAGGATGAGGAGGAAGAGGAGGAGAATGTTGGCGAGACACAAGAGGGGAGCATTGCTCAGACCTTCACTGTTCAGCGTGTATGGGCAGAAGAAGAGGAGTTGGAGGAGTTGGAGGAGGAGGAAATGGGCAGTCAGGCCAGTGAGGGGAGTGAATTCTTGCGCGTTGGGACTCTGGCGCATATGGCAGATTTCATGCTAGGCTGCCTATCCCGTGACCCTTGCGTTCAAAGAATTTATTCCAGCACCGATTACTGGGTATTCACTCTCCTGGACCCACGGTACAAGCAAAATCTTTCCACTCTCATCCCTGGAGAGGAAAGGAGTGTGAGAATGCATGAATACCAGCAGGCCCTGGTGCACAAGCTGAAACAGTATTTCCCTTCTGACAGCGCTAGCGGCAGAGTGCGTAGTTCTGCGGGACAAGTAGCGAGGGAGAGTAGGCGAGCAGGCAGCTTGTCCAGCACTGGCAAGGGTACGCTTTACAAGGCTTTTGCCAGCTTTATGTCACCCCAGCAAGACACTGTCACCTGTCCCCAGTCTCGGCAGAGTAGGGCTGATCTTTACAGAAAGATGGTGAGGGAGTACGTAGCTGACCATACCATCGTCCTAAATTATCACAGAGCTCCCTACAACTACTGGGTTTCAAAGCTGGACATGTGGCACGAACTGGCGCTGTACGCCTTGGAGGTTCTTGCCTGCCCTGCCGCTAACGTCTTGTCCGAGCGGGTTTTCAGTGCAGCTGGTGGCATCATCACCGATAAGCGTACACGCCTGTCGACTGACAGCGCTGACAGGCTGACGCTTATTAAGATGAATAAAGCCTGGATTTCTCATAATTTCCAATCTCCACCAGGTGAAGGAAGCTCAACCTGAATAATTTATGCACTCCTCCTCCTCCTCATTTTCCTCCTTCTCCTCCTCTTTGTACACTAAATCAGAGGAAACTGGCTATTTTTTGACAGGGCCCACTGGCTCTAGCTATAGTACTTTATGCATTTAATTTTTCTGGAGGGCCACCTACCCGGTCCTCTGTTTTAAACAATTTTTGGGAGTGCCACATACAGGCACTCAATCTATTCCATTTTTCTGGAGGGCCACCTACCTGCTCCTCTGGTTTGAAAACTTTTTTGGACTGCCACATACAGGCACTCAATCTATTTCATTTTTCTGGAGGGCGACCTACCTGCTCCTCTGGTTTGAAAACTTTTTTGGACTGCCACATACAGGCACTCAATCTATTCCATTTTTCTGGAGGGCCACCTCCCTGCTCCTCTGGTTTGAAAACTTTTTTGGACTGCCACATACAGGCACTCAATCTATTTCATTTTTCTGGAGGGCCACCTACCTGCTCCTCTGGTTTGAAAACTTTTTTGGACTGCCACATACAGGCACTCAATCTATTCCATTTTTCTGGAGGGCCACCTACCTGCTCCTCTGGTTTGAAAACTTTTTTGGACTGCCACATACAGGCACTCAATCTATTTCATTTTTCTGGAGGGCCACCTACCTGCTCCTGTGGTTTGAAAACTTTTTTGGACTGCCACATACAGGCACTCAATCTATTCAATTTTTCTGGAGGGCCACCTACCTGCTCCTCTGGTTTGAAAACTTTTTTGGACTGCCACATACAGGCACTATCCAAATTAAATTGTCTCAATAGCAGCCTCCACACGTTGTCTCCATTGCTACCTCCAAAAGTCGTCCATATAGCTGCCTCCATACATCGTCCCCTTATCAAACGAGGTGTGTCAGGCAGAAATTTGGGTTGTTTTCATGGATTCCACATCAAAGTTGTTAACTTTGTCGCCACCCTGCTGTGTTATCCACAAAATATACTGGCAAACTTTTATGATAAACCGATATTATTTCAGTGCTTCTTGCGCATCTGTTTACATTCCCCTCACCCGCCATATCCCAAACTTATAAGAACGCTACTACACTTAACTTGGTGGAGGCTGGGACCGAGTCTGACCCTGGGGCTGGTCATATACTGCCGACGCCGAGGATTGCGGGGCCTACCTCGGTCCAGGTCTCAAAGGCCTACTATACCTCCTCCTCCTCCCACCCCTCCTCCACCTCCTCCGAATTACCATCCGTGGGCATGGCGCCATCAGTCGGTAGCTCTAGGCACAGCAGCAGTGCCGTCGCTAAGCGACAGCAGGCGGTGCTCAAACTGCTGAGCCTAGGCGATAAAAGGTACACCGCCCAAGAGCTATTACAGGGCATTCCACATCAAAGTACCACACCCTGCTGTGTAATCCCCATAATATACTGGCAAACTTTTATCATTTACCGATATTATTTCAGCGCTTCTTGCGCATCTGTTTACATTCCCCTCACCCGCCATATCCCAAACTTATAAGAACGCTACTACACTTGATCTTATACAAAAGGTTCTTAGAAGTGCTGTTTGGGGAGTAGCCTAGAGACAGGGGCTTGGATTGGCGAAAGCTCGCCTGGCAGCGGAGCGCCAGCTCCATCCCAAGATCCAACTAACATAGTTTTAACTGCAGCACCTTTAATCTACTACTAGTTCACTGCCTCCATACATGGTCCCCTTATCAAACGAGCTGTGTCAGGCAGAATTTTCAGGTGTTTCACCACATACATAGTGGAACTCGGCGCGTCTGTCGCCGCCATGCTGGAGACCTGCAGTTGCAATCATAGAAGCGCAATATGGATGCCCCATACTGTCGCTCTTAATCATGGAAGTCCTCTCCATGGCTGCCTCCAAATGTCGTCCCCTTATCAAACGAGCTGTGTCAGGCTCATTTTTCGGGTGTTTCACCAGATACGTTATGTAACTTGATCACTATGTCGCCACCATGCTGTGTTATCGACTAAATATACCGTCAACCTTTTGTTCACAGAGGAAATAATTTCAGCGCTTCTTGCTCACCTCCTTTGGTTCCTCTCTGCCACCCATTGGTTTGAAGCCTGAGTCCATTTAGGGTATGTCGCCATGACACTCTCTAGCCTGCCACTGCTGCCGCTGCCTCTGCATGCCGTCCCCTATAGTGTCAGGGTCAATTATTGGATGTTTTAGATGCTATCTAGCTTCATTCTGTCACTCTGTCATGGCCATGCTGTTGCCCATAATTTTGGCATAATGGTGCGATTAAGCAGCCTCAGAGGCATCCATGCATGCTGCCCCTGCTGTTTCCTGTCCATTTCCGTGGTGTTTCCATCCTTTTCTGAGGTTCCCAGGTGTTTGGCCAAGCTTCCCTGTGCAGAGCCTTGGTCCCCTTGAAAAATGCTCGAGTCTCCCATTGACTTCAATGGGGCTCGTTATTCGAGACGAGCACTCGAGCATCGGGAAAAGTTCGTCTCGAATAACGAATACCCGAGCATTTTAGTGCTCGCTCATCTCTATTCTTGACCATTTGTTTTTTTTTTTTGCTTCTTATAGATGGAAAGGCCTTGGTTCGGATGGATTTTCACAGATGTGCAAAGAGATGATAATGAAAGTAATCACTCTTTTAACATTTTCCCTTTTTTTAGGCTTTTTGTTTTTTTTGTTTGTTTTTTTTACAAAAATATTGCCCCACCCCCTTGGTAACTTCCACTTCAGCACATCCTCTTCAGCAATTAAGAACAACCGTGTTAATTTTTGCAGAGATAAAGACTCTGTTGTGCTACTCCATAACATAAAATTGAAATCTTTAGGTTTTTTTCCTTTAGAAAAGCATAGGCAAAATTTTTTTTTTCTTATCCTTTATTGTGAAGTAAAAAATGGAGTCCCTAATTGCTTTCCTCTACTGTATTGCTGCACACGTTGCTTCTTTGTTGCATAGGCCTGCCTCCGCAGGGAATGCTCAGTGTGGTCCCAGGTTTTGTAGTCAGGGTTGTATGATGAGGCCAGTGGATGATTATGTATTTTGGTGACTTTAGATATGTGTCCATTTAATTTCAGCGTGCCATCTAACGTACCACCACTAAGTGTGCCACCCAGTGTACCACCACCAAGGGTTCCACCCAGTGACCCACCAAGTGTGCCACCCATCGTGCCAACAAGGGTGCCTCCTAATGACCCACCAAGTGTACCTCCAATTGAGCCTCCGAGAGTGTCACCTAAAGTGCCACTCATTGTGCCACTAAGAGTACCACCTTCAGGGCTGTAGGATCTTTCTTGTTCCACACGGACCGGATGTAAAGGCAGGCTTCCCTTTGCTGCAAGTTCTGCAAGGTGTCTTCGCTTTGAATAGAAG
Source organism: Engystomops pustulosus (assembly GCF_040894005.1). Classification (NCBI taxonomy): domain Eukaryota; kingdom Metazoa; phylum Chordata; class Amphibia; order Anura; family Leptodactylidae; genus Engystomops; species Engystomops pustulosus. Next base: position 31,068,746 of record NC_092418.1, read on the forward strand.
TCATCATTTCCCTTTTCCGCTGTATGTGAGATTAGTTTATCGGAACATTTTAAACATTAAAATGATATAAAATATAAGACAGCATATATTAAAAGCTGCACTGCCACATCAATTCTATGTTTGAAGATTAGATGAAAGATTCAATCTTCCAAAAAGCAAGATAATGGGGGTCATTTACTAAGGGCCCGATTCGCGTTTTCCCGACGTGTTACCCGAACATTTCCGATTTGCGCCGCTTGTACATGAATTGCCCCGGGTTTTTGGCGCACGCGATCGGATTGTGGCGCATCGGGGCCGGCATGCGCGCGACAGAAATCGGGGGGGCGTGGCCGAACGAAAACCCGACGTATTCGGAAAAACCGCCGCATTTAAAAACCGAAAATGTGTCGCTTGGGGAGCGCTCACCTTCACCTTCTATGGGATGGTGCATTCCGGGGCATTAAGATTATTTTCGGCGCTGCAGCGCCACCTCGTGGACGGCGGAGGAACTACCATCTTAAATCCCAGCCGGACCCGAATCCTGTGCAGAGAACGCGCCGCTGGATCGCGAATGGGCCGGGTAAGTAAATGTGCCCCAATGTGTATTCATTTCTTAATTTAAAGATAGGAAATCCAAGGAAATCAATGCTTGAAAAAGGTGGGCACACCGAAACGTCGCACCCTTGAAATAAAGATCACCCAGCTTTGATTCACTATGAGAGTGCTGCTGCTTCTCTTCAACTACATTTCTTAATTTAGCAATTAATTTAACCTTCTGTAAATTCAACCTAAACTGTAATCAAGAAAAAGAGAAAAAAGAACACGTTTATCCCATGATTCTATGCAGGGCACAAACTGAGGAGTTAAAGGGGTTTTCCAGGTTACTTACACTGAGTATCTATCTGTAAGATACAGTGGATACTGTAAAGACTTACCGGTAACACCCGCAATCGCTGCCAGCACCGATAGCGGGTGTTATTACAGCGATCGCTGCCGGCAAAGTTGCCGGCAGCCTCAAAAAGATGGCGGCTCATGGGTCTCCATGGTAGCCTAGGGTCTTTCGTTTTAACCCCTTCATTACAATGTGCTGATAGCACATTGTAATGAATGAGGAGGAAAATCCCCATATACTGCCATACTGTAGTATGGCAGTATATGATAGGATCGATCAGACAACCTAGGGTTAAAGTACTCTAGGGAGTCTGAAAAATAGTAAAAAGAAAAATAAAAAAAAGTTTTAAAAAAAATTATAATAAAAAAACCTAAAAATTCAAATCATCCTCCTTTCCCTAAAATTGACATAAATATAAATAAACAGTAAAAATCATAAACACATTAGGTATCGCCGCGTCCGAAAATGCCTGATCTATCAAAATATCATAACGGATTTTCAGTGCATTTAAACCCGTAACGGAAAATAGCTCCCAAAGCACTTTTTTGCCATTTTGAAAAATATAAAAAAAAATTATAAAAAGTGATCAAAAGGTAGCACAGTCCTAAAAATGATATCATTGAAAATATTATCAAATGTCTCAAAAAATGACACCACCCACAGCTCCGTACACCAAAGTACAAAAAAGTTATTAGCGCCAGAAGTTGGTAAAATAAAAAAATCATTTGTACAGGAGGTTTTAAATTTTGTAAATGTATGAAAACATTATAAAACCTATACAAATTTGGTATCCATGTGATTGTACTGACCCAAAAAATAAAGTAGACATTTCATTTGGGGTGCACAGTGAAAGGCGTAATATCCAAGCCCACAAGAAAATGGCGCAAATGCGTCTTTTCACCATTTTCACTGCATTTGGAATTTTTTCGCGCTTCTCAGTACATGGCATGGAATATTCAATACCATCACTATGAAGTGCAATTTGTTGCGCAGAAAACAAACCATCACACAGCTCTTTACGTTTAAAAATAAAAAAGTTATAGATTTTTGAAGGTAGGGAGTGAAAAATGGAAATGAAAAACCAGGAAATATATATATCGCTTTGTTGCTGTGAAAAATAAACGTGATGACTTCTAATCTTGACCAATAATACCCAGCTAAGAGTAAACGTAAGCAAGGATGTACACATGCCTTGTCTGGCCCCTACCATAAGATCCATTCTATGTGTTAGTCCTGGCATTGGAGGCAAAGAAGAACAATTGATGTGCAAGAGTGTCAGGTAAAGGAACCCATCAATCTGATATTTACCTACTAAGTCCTCCTTACCTTTCAGCAGGTACACCTCCACACTGAGGCTAGTTGAGCCTTTGGTCTAAGGGTGGCAGTGTGCAGTGAATTAGAGCTAAGTCCTGCTAATTCAGGTCACATAACTAGTTAAAAGTCCCAACAAGTAATACTAAAATGGTCCAAGTTTTATGTTCCATCCCATTGAACTGTTTTGGTGTGCATCTTTGTATTGTATGTGTAAAACCTAGAGATGAGCGAACATGCTCGTCCGAGCTTGATGCTCGGTCGAGCATTAGCGTACTCGAAACTGCTCGTTGCTCGGACGAATACTTCGCCCGCTCGAGAAAATGGCAGCTCCCGCCGTTTTGCTTTTTGGCGGCCAGAAACAGAGCCAATCACAAGCCAGGAGACTCTGCACTCCACCCAGCATGACGTGGTACCCTTACACGTCGATAGCAGTGGTTGGCTGGCCAGATCAGGTGACCCTGGGATAGACTAGCCGCTGCCCGCGCTGCTCGGATCATTCTGTGTCTGGATGCCGCTAGGGAGAGAGCTGCTGCTGGTCAGGGAAAGCGTTAGGGTGTTCTATTAGAATAGTGTTAGGCAGGAGTGATTCTACAAGAACCCAACAGCCCTTCTTAGGGCTACAATAACGTTATACTTTTTTTTTTTTGTTTGCTTGTGGCTGGGCTTGCTGGCACTAGTAGTGCAGCTAGTACCATATTGTGAGGAATTTGCAGGGGGACTTGCTACCGTTGTGTTTAGCTCTTAGTGACACACATATCCACCTCAAACACCAAAGTGGGAAAATTTATTAGGGGTTTGATTTCAATTAGGCACAGTCTGCCATTTCCTTTTTTATTTTACGTTTATTTTGTTTAATAACTCAGTGTCATCTCATCTTGCATAGTAGTGTGCTTTCATACTTGGCTAGAAAATAGCCATAGGAGAATCCAAACGGCTTACTTACGCCTACAGTAGCGTTATATATATTTGATTTCTGGTTGATCTGCTGGTGGCTGTACTTGCTGCAGTGCATCTACTAGCAAATTGTGAGCAATTTGTAGTGAGACTTGCGACCGCTGTGTTTTGCGCTTAGTGACGCACATATCCATTGCAAAGACCGAAGTGAGAAAATTTATTAGGGGTTGGATTTCAATTAGGCACAGTCTGCCATTTCCTTTTTTATTTTACGTTTATTTTGTTTAATAACTCAGCGTCATCTCATCTGGCATAGTAGTGTGCTTTCATACTTGGCTAGAAAATAGCCATAGCAATAGGATAGCATCGTTTGGTTTTAAAAACTAAAAAACACAAAAAAAAAACAAAAAAACACAAAAAAAAGTAAAAAAAAAATTAAAGTTATAACTCTCATTTTAAAAATGTTTAACCCGAGGGCTAGGGGTAGAGGACGAGGGCGGGGACGTGGGCGTCCAACTACTGCAGGGGTCAGAGGCCGTGGTCCTGGCCGGGGTGAGACACCACCTGCTTATGAGGGAGCAGGGGAACGCCGCAGAGCTACACTCCCTAGGTTCATGTCTGAAGTTACTGGGACTCGTGGTAGAGCACTGTTGAGGCCAGAACAGTGCGAACAGGTGATGTCGTGGATTGCCGACAATGCTTCGAGCAATTTGTCCACCAGTCAGTCTTCCACGCAGTCCACCCATGTCACCGAAATCGGCACTCCTCCAGCTCCTGCACCTCAGCCTCCTCCCCCCCAGTCTGCCCCCTCCCAGGAAAATTTGCCATTTGAACCGGCATACTCTGAGGAACTGTTTTCTGGACCCTTCCCACACTCACAAACCACTTGTCCGGTTGCTGCTGAGCAATTTTCCGATGCCCAGGTTTTCCACCAGTCGCAGTCTGTGGGTGATGATGACCTTCTTGACGTAGTGGAAGAAGTGTCTAAAGAGGTGTCCGACGATGAGGAGACACGGTTGTCAGACAGTGGGGAAGTTGTTGTCAGGGCAGGAAGTCCGAGGGGGGAGCAGACTGAGGGATCGGAGGATGATGAGGTGACAGACCCAAGCTGGGTTGATAGGCCGGGTGAACACAGTGCTTCTGAGACAGAGGAGAGTCCTCGACCAGAACAGGTTGGAAGAGGCAGTGGTGGGGCCAGACGGAGAGGCAGGGCCAGAGCTGGTGCATCAGCGCCAAATGTGTCAACTAGTGAAGCTCCCGTGGCGAGGGCTCCTGCGGCGAGGGCTAGATTTTCCGAAGTCTGGAGGTTCTTTAAGGAAACACCGGATGACCGACGGACTGTGGTGTGCAACATTTGCCAAACCAGGATCAGCAGGGGTTCCACCACTACTAGCTTAACTACCACCAGTATGCGCAGGCATATGAATGCTAAACACCCCACTCAGTGGCAACAAGCCCGTTCACCTCCGGCCGTGCACACCACTGCTCCTTCCCCTGTGTCAGCTGATAGTCAGCCCCCTGCCCAGGACCCTGCCACAAAAACCCCATCGTCGCCTCCACGATCCTCCACAGCATCCACCAGCGTTCAGCTCTCCATACCCCAGACGCTGGAGTGGAAACGCAAATATAGTGCAACCCACCCGCACGCCCAAGCCCTTAATGTCCACATCTCCAGATTGCTTAGCCTGGAGATGCTGCCCTATAGGCTAGTAGAGACCGAGGCCTTTCGCAACCTCATGGCGGCGGCCGCCCCTCGGTATTCGGTCCCCAGCCGCCACTACTTTTCCCGATGTGCCGTCCCAGCCCTGCACCAGCACGTGTCAGACAACATCATCCGTGCCCTGACCAACGCCGTTTCTGACAAGGTCCACCTGACCACGGACACGTGGACGAGTGCTGCCGGGCAGGGCCACTATATGTCGCTGACGGCACATTGGGTTAACTTGGTGGAGGCTTGGACCGAGTCTGACCCTGCGGCTGGTCATATACTGCCGACGCCGAGGATTGCGGGGCCTACCTCGGTCCAGGTGTTTCAGGCCTACTATGCCTCCTCCTCCTCCAACCCCTCCTCCACCTCCTCCTCCTCCGAATTACCATCCGTGGGCATGGCGCCATCAGTCGGTAGCTCTAGGCACAGCAGCAGTGCCGTCGCTAAGCGACAGCAGGCGGTGCTCAAACTGCTGAGCCTAGGCGATAAAAGGCACACCGCCCAAGAGCTATTACAGGGCATCACGGCGCAGACTGATCTGTGGCTGGCACCGCTGAACCTGAAGCCAGGCATGGTTGTGTGTGACAACGGCCGTAACCTGGTGGCGGCTCTGCAACTCGGCAGACTGACACATGTGCCATGCCTGGCCCATGTGTTAAATCTGATAGTTCAGCGTTTCCTCAAGACATACCCCAATCTGTCTGATTTGCTCACGAAGGTGCGCCGCATCTGTGCGCATTTCAGGAAGTCCAGCACAGATGCTGCCACTCTCAGGGCAGCGCAGCGCCGCCTCCAACTGCCCGCTCACCGACTGTTGTGCGACGTGCCCACGAGGTGGAATTCAACACTGACCATGTTATCCAGAGTTTACCAGCAGCGCCGAGCGATTGTAGACTGCCAGATGTCAACTTCCACCAGAACTGGTAGTCAGGTCAGTCAGCTTCCTCAAGTCTACAATGAGGAGTGGACGTGGATGTCTGATATCTGTCAGGTGCTGAGTAACTTTGAGGAGTCAACACAGATGGTCAGTGGCGATGCCGCCATCATCAGCCTCACCATCCCGCTGCTTGGCCTGTTGAAAAACTCTCTGATCAGCATGAAGTCGGAAGCTTTGCGCTCGTCACAAGAGACGGGGGAAGAAGATTCCCTTGTTGATAGCCAAAGCACCCTTAGGTCTGTTTCTCAGCGCATATCGGAGGAGGTGGAGGTGGAGGAGGATGAGGAGGAAGAGGAGGAGAATGTTGGCGAGACACAAGAGGGGACCATTGTTGAGTCCTTCACTGTTCAGCGTGTATGGGCAGAAGAAGAGGAGTTGGAGGAGTTGGAGGAGGAGGAAATGGACAGTCAGGCCAGTGAGGGGAGTGAATTCTTACGCGTTGGTACTCTGGCGCATATTGCAGATTTCATGCTAGGCTGCCTATCCCGTGACCCTCGCGTTCAAAGAATTTATTCCAGCACCGATTACTGGGTGTTCACTCTCCTGGACCCACGGTACAAGCAAAATCTTTCCACTCTCATCCCTGGAGAGGAAAGGAGTGTGAGAATGCATGAATACCAGCAGGCCCTGGTTCACAAGCTGAAACAGTATTTCCCTTCTGACAGCGCTAGCGGCAGAGTGCGTAGTTCTGCGGGACAAGTAGCGAGGGAGAGTAGGCGAGCAGGCAGCTTGTCCAGCACTGGCAAGGGTACGCTTTACAAGGCTTTTGCCAGCTTTATGTCACCCCAGCAAGACACTGTCACCTGTCCCCAGTCTCGGCAGAGTAGGGCTGATCTTTACAGAAAGATGGTGAGGGAGTACGTAGCTGACCATACCATCGTCCTAAATGATCACACAGCTCCCTACAACTACTGGGTTTCAAAGCTGGACATGTGGCACGAACTGGCGCTGTACGCCTTGGAGGTTCTTGCCTGCCCTGCCGCTAGCGTCTTGTCCGAGCGGGTTTTCAGTGCAGCTGGTGGCATCATCACCGATAAGCGTAAACGCCTGTCGACTGACAGCGCTGACAGGCTGACGCTTATTAAGATGAATAAAGCCTGGATTTCTCATAATTTCCAATCTCCACCAGGTGAAGGAAGCTCAACCTGAATAATTTATCCACTCCTCCTCCTCCTCATTTTCCTCCTTCTCCTCCTCTTTGTACAGTAAAGCAGAGGAAACTGGCTATTTTTTGACAGGGCCCACTGGCTCTAGCTATAGTACTTTATGCATTTAATTTTTCTGGAGGGCCACCTACCCGGTCCTCTGTTTTAAACAATTTTTGGGAGTGCCACATACAGGCACTCAATCTATTCCATTTTTCTGGAGGGCCACCTACCTGCTCCTCTGGTTTGAAAACTTTTTTGGACTGCCACATACAGGCACTCAATCTATTCCATTTTACTGGAGGGCCACCTACCTGCTCCTCTGGTTTGAAAAGTTTTTTGGACTGCCACATACAGGCACTCAATCTATTCAATTTTTCTAGAGGGCCACCTACCCGCTCCTCTGGTTTGAAAACTTTTTTGGACTGCCACATACAGTCACTCAATCTATTTCATTTTTCTGGAGGGCCACCTACCTGCTCCTCTGGTTTGAAAACTTTTTTGGACTGCCACATACAGGCACTATCCAAATTAAATTGTCTCCATAGCAGCCTCCACACGTTGTCTCCATTGCTACCTCCAAAAGTCGTCCATATAGCTGCCTCCATACATCGTCCCCTTATCAAACGAGGTGTGTCAGGCAGAAATTTGGGTTGTTTTCATGGATTCCACATCAAAGTTGTTAACTTTGTCGCCACCCTGCTGTGTTATCCACAAAATATACTGGCAAACTTTTATCATTTACCAATATTATTTCAGCGCTTCTTGCGCATCTGTTTACATTCCCCTCACCCGCCATATCCTAAACTTATAAGAACGCTACTACACTTGATCTTATACAAAAGGTTCTTAGAAGTGCTGTTTGGGGAGTAGCCTAGAGACAGGGGCTAGGATTGGCGAAAGCTCGCCTGGCAGCGGAGCGCCAGCTCCATGCGCATCATGCGCTTCTTGCGCATCTGTTTACATTCCCCTCACCCCAAACTTATAAGAACGCTACTACACTTAACTTGGTGCAGGCTGGGACCGAGTCTGACCCTGGGGCTGGTCATATACTGCCGACGCAGAGAATTGCGGGGCCTACCTCGGTCCAGGTCTCAAAGGTTTAGTATACCTCCTCCTCCTCCCACCCCTCCTCCACCTCCTCCTCCTCCGAATTACCATCCGTGGGCATGGCGCCATCAGTCGGTAGCTCTAGGCACAGCAGCAGTGCCGTCGCTAAGCGACAGCAGGCGGTGCTCAAACTGCTGAGCCTAGGCGATAAAAGGCACACCGCCCAAGAGCTATTACAGGGCATCACGGCGCAGACTGATCTGTGGCTGGCACCGCTGAACCTGAAGCCAGGCATGGTTGTGTGTGACAACGGCCGTAACCTGGTGGCGGCTCTGCAACTCGGCAGACTGACACATGTGCCATGCCTGGCCCATGTGTTAAATCTGATAGTTCAGCGTTTCCTCAAGACATACCCCAATCTGTCTGATTTGCTCACGAAGGTGCGCCGCATCTGTGCGCATTTCAGGAAGTCCAGCACAGATGCTGCCACTCTCAGGGCAGCGCAGCGCCGCCTCCAACTGCCCGCTCACCGACTGTTGTGCGACGTGCCCACGAGGTGGAATTCAACACTGACCATGTTATCCAGAGTTTACCAGCAGCGCCGAGCGATTGTAGACTGCCAGATGTCAACTTCCACCAGAACTGGTAGTCAGGTCAGTCAGCTTCCTCAAGTCTACAATGAGGAGTGGACGTGGATGTCTGATATCTGTCAGGTGCTGAGTAACTTTGAGGAGTCAACACAGATGGTCAGTGGCGATGCCGCCATCATCAGCCTCACCCTCCCGCTGCTTGGCCTGTTGAAAAACTCTCTGATCAGTATGAAGTCGGAAGCTTTGCGCTCGTCACAAGAGACGGGGGAAGAAGATTCCCTTGTTGATAGCCAAAGCACCCTTAGGTCTGTTTCTCAGCGCATATCGGAGGAGGTGGAGGTGGAGGAGGATGAGGAGGAAGAGGAGGAGAATGTTGGCGAGACACAAGAGGGGACCATTGTTGAGTCCTTCACTGTTCAGCGTGTATGGGCAGAAGAAGAGGAGTTGGAGGAGTTGGAGGAGGAGGAAATGGACAGTCAGGCCAGTGAGGGGAGTGAATTCTTACGCGTTGGTACTCTGGCGCATATGGCAGATTTCATGCTAGGCTGCCTATCCCGTGACCCTCGCGTTCAAAGAATTTATTCCAGCACCGATTACTGGGTGTTCACTCTCCTGGACCCACGGTACAAGCAAAATCTTTCCACTCTCATCCCTGGAGAGGAAAGGAGTGTGAGAATGCATGAATACCAGCAGGCCCTGGTTCACAAGCTGAAACAGTATTTCCCTTCTGACAGCGCTAGCGGCAGAGTGCGTAGTTCTGCGGGACAAGTAGCGAGGGAGAGTAGGCGAGCAGGCAGCTTGTCCAGCACTGGCAAGGGTACGCTTTACAAGGCTTTTGCCAGCTTTATGTCACCCCAGCAAGACACTGTCACCTGTCCCCAGTCTCGGCAGAGTAGGGCTGATCTTTACAGAAAGATGGTGAGGGAGTACGTAGCTGACCATACCATCGTCCTAAATGATCACACAGCTCCCTACAACTACTGGGTTTCAAAGCTGGACATGTGGCACGAACTGGCGCTGTACGCCTTGGAGGTTCTTGCCTGCCCTGCCGCTAGCGTCTTGTCCGAGCGGGTTTTCAGTGCAGCTGGGGGCATCATCACCGATAAGCGTAAACGCCTGTCGACTGACAGCGCTGACAGGCTGACGCTTATTAAGATGAATAAAGCCTGGATTTCTCATAATTTCCAATCTCCACCAGGTGAAGGAAGCTCAACCTGAATAATTTATCCACTCCTCCTCCTCCTCATTTTCCTCCTTCTCCTCCTCTTTGTACAGTAAAGCAGAGGAAACTGGCTATTTTTTGACAGGGCCCACTGGCTCTAGCTATAGTACTTTATGCATTTAATTTTTCTGGAGGGCCACCTACCCGGTCCTCTGTTTTAAACAATTTTTGGGAGTGCCACATACAGGCACTCAATCTATTCCATTTTTCTGGAGGGCCACCTACCTGCTCCTCTGGTTTGAAAACTTTTTTGGACTGCCACATACAGGCACTCAATCTATTCCATTTTACTGGAGGGCCACCTACCTGCTCCTCTGGTTTGAAAAGTTTTTTGGACTGCCACATACAGGCACTCAATCTATTCAATTTTTCTGGAGGGCCACCTACCCGCTCCTCTGGTTTGAAAACTTTTTTGGACTGCCGTCTGCCACATACAGGCACTCAATCTATTCCATTTTACTGGAGGGCCACCTACCTGCTCCTCTGGTTTGAAAACTTTTTTGGACTGCCACATACAGGCACTCAATCTATTTCATTTTTCTGGAGGGCCACCTACCCGCTCCTCTGGTTTGAAAACTTTTTTGGACTGCCACATACAGTCACTCAATCTATTTCATTTTTCTGGAGGGCCACCTACCTGCTCCTCTGGTTTGAAAACTTTTTTGGACTGCCACATACAGGCACTATCCAAATTAAATTGTCTCCATAGCAGCCTCCACACGTTGTCTCCATTGCTACCTCCAAAAGTCGTCCATATAGCTGCCTCCATACATCGTCCCCTTATCAAACGAGGTGTGTCAGGCAGAAATTTGGGTTGTTTTCATGGATTCCACATCAAAGTTGTTAACTTTGTCGCCACCCTGCTGTGTTATCCACAAAATATACTGGCAAACTTTTATCATTTACCAATATTATTTCAGCGCTTCTTGCGCAACTGTTTACATTCCCCTCACCCGCCATATCCTAAACTTATAAGAACGCTACTACACTTGATCTTATACAAAAGGTTCTTAGAAGTGCTGTTTGGGGAGTAGCCTAGAGACAGGGGCTAGGATTGGCGAAAGCTCGCCTGGCAGCGGAGCGCCAGCTCCATGCGCATCATGCGCTTCTTGCGCATCTGTTTACATTCCCCTCACCCCAAACTTATAAGAACGCTACTACACTTAACTTGGTGCAGGCTGGGACCGAGTCTGACCCTGGGGCTGGTCATATACTGCCGACGCAGAGAATTGCGGGGCCTACCTCGGTCCAGGTCTCAAAGGTTTAGTATACCTCCTCCTCCTCCCACCCCTCCTCCACCTCCTCCTCCTCCGAATTACCATCCGTGGGCATGGCGCCATCAGTCGGTAGCTCTAGGCACAGCAGCAGTGCCGTCGCTAAGCGACAGCAGGCGGTGCTCAAACTGCTGAGCCTAGGCGATAAAAGGCACACCACCCAAGAGCTATTACAGGGCATTCCACATCAAACTTGTTAACTTTGTCGCCACCCTGCTGTGTAATCCACAAAATATACTTGCAAACTTTTATCATTTACCGATATTATTTCAGCGCTTCTTGCGCATCTGTTTACATTCCCCTCACCCGCCATATCCTAAACTTATAAGAACGCTACTACACTTGATCTTATACAAAAGGTTTTTAGAAGTGCTGTTTGGGGAGTAGCCTAGAGACAGGGGCTTGGATTGGCGAAAGCTCACCTGGCAGCGGAGCGCCAGCTCCATGCGCATCATGCGCTTCTTGCGCATCTGTTTACATTCCCCTCACCCGCCATATCCCAAACTTATAAGAACGCTACTACACTTGATCTTATACAAAAGGTTCTTAGAAGTGCTGTTTGGGGAGTAGCCTAGAGACAGGGGCTTGGATTGGCGAAAGCTCGCCTGGCAGCGGAGCGCCAGTTCCATGCCAAGATCCAACTAACATAGTTTTAACTGCAGCACCTTTAATCTACTACTAGTTCACTGCCTCCATACATGGTCCCCTTATCAAACGAGCTGTGTCAGGCAGAATTTTGGGTTGTTTTCATGGCTTCCATGTTAACTTTGTCGCCACCCTGCTGTGTAATCCACAAAATATACTGGCAAACTTTTATCATGTACCGATATTATTTGAGCGCTTCTTGCTCACCTCCTTTGGTTCCTCTCTGCCACCCATTGGTTTGAAGCCTGAGTCCATTTAGAGTATGTCGCCATGCCACTCTCTAGCCTGCCGCTGCCTCTGCATGCCGTCCCCTATAGTGTCAGGGTCAATTATTGGATGTTTTACATGCTATCTAGCTTCATTCTGTCACTCTGTCATGGCCATGCTGTTGCCCATAATTTTGGCATAATGGTGCGATTAAGCAGCCTCAGAGGCATCCATGCATGCTGCCCCTGCTGTTTCCTGTCCATTTCCGTTGTGTTTCCATCCTTTTCTGAGGTTCCCAGGTGTTTGGCCAAGCTTCCCTGTGCAGAGCCTTGGTCCCCTTGAAAAATGCTCGAGTCTCCCATTGACTTCAATGGGGCTCGTCATTCGAGACGAGCACTCGAGCATCGGGAAAAGTTCGTCTCGAATAACGAGTACCCGAGCATTCTAGTGCTCGCTCATCTCTAGTAAAACCCTTACCTCAATGTGTACTATTGAAATGAGTGGTATGTAGAATGTTAAATGTCAGCTATATGTATATAACCAGATCTGTGTGCGTATATACCTATATATACAGCACAGGTGGAGGTTGCCATTTGTCTTTTCATTTCGTGCAGCAGAGGGCTTAGCGAAGCCTTGCCTGCCAGAAGATCATTAATCTTTTAAAAAAGGTAGCAGTAGGTAATTGCTAGATGCTTGATGCTCGTTCGAGTTTAAGAGTACTCGGAACGGCTCGTTGCTCGGATGAGTATTTCCCCTGCTCGAGATTGAGCATTTAATTAAGAAAACACAGTGAACACAGGATCATTTAAGAGAAGAACACATTGCAGATGTTCCGAACATCTGCTAACTTATCCGAAGACATGAGCACCAATGCTGGATCAGGCATGCAGGAGGGGAGGCTGAAGTGGAGCGGAGCGGCAGCTGGAGCGGGCATGGAGGAGTGGGCATCAAGGAGCGGGCATGGAGGAGCAGAGCGGGGGCTGGAGCAGGCATCACGGAGCGGGCATGGATGAGCGGAGCGGGGGCTAAAGTAGGTATCACGGAGCGGGCATCACGGAGCGGGGGCTGGAGCCGGCATCACGGAGCGGAGGGTGGGCTGGAGCGGGCACCAAGGAGCGGAGCAGGGGCTGGAGCAGGCATTACGGAGCGGGCCTGGAGGAGAGGAGCAGGGGCTGAACGGTGAATGGGGGCTGAATGCGCGCCGAACGGTGTTCTTCACAATAGTATGTGAAGAACATTATGTGTGAAGAACACATTGCAGATGTATGGAAACATCTGCAATGTATTCTTCACACATATTGTTCTTCATATATTATTGTGAAGAACACCGTTCGGCGTGCGTAACTTCGGAAAAGTTAGCAGATGTACGGAAACATCTGCAGTGTGTTCTTCACTGTGTTCTTTCAATGTTTTCTTTCAGTGAAAACATCTGCAAACATCTGCAATGTGTTCTTCAGTGTTCTTTCAATGTGAAAAATGCTCGGGTCTCCCATTGACTTCAATGGGGTTCATTATTCGATACGAGCACTCGAGCATCGGGAAAAGTTCGACATTTTAGTGCTCGCTCATCTCTAGTAATTACAGTATGTCATCAATTAAGGGAGGTTGTGGAGGAAAATGAAACTGAAAAAGTTAGACTATTTTTCTCAGTAGATGTCTGTATGGATGAGACTTCTGAGCCATAAAGGAGATTTTACTCCATTCACACCATCGCTGGATGTAACTGGACTGTAAAATCATTTGACTGTACAGGCAATCCCCTACCTAAGGACACCCGACTTACAGACGACCCCTAGTTAAAGATGGACCCCTCTGCCCACTGTGACCTCTGGTGAATCTCTCTAGATGCTTTACTTTACTCCCTGGCTGTAATGTTCAGCTGTAAGGTGCTTGTTATGAAGTTTTATTGATAATCCTTGGTCTCCGCTTGTCACTGGGGCAAAGAATTTTTTTGTCTGGATCTTCAATTATAAAATATACAGTTTTGACTTACATACAAATTCAACTTAAGAACAAACCTATGAACCCTATCATGTCCATAACTCAGGAACTGCCTGTATATAACTTTTACCTAAACAATATCACATATCTATACAACATAAAGTACGTCTAGATGAACTTGTGTATCTAAACTGCCATGTTAGAAATGTTCTCTTATACTGTAGGTCATGCATCATGAACTACATCATGCACCAGTCTTGACACTCCCCCTATTGTCATATGACGCACTGTATACTATATACTAAGATAGACTATTCTATTAGTATATCTGGATACATTTGACATCAGGTTCTGCCTCGCATAGGATTCTGCCATAACCTGTACCAGGGGTAAAGTACATACCTATAGTCACCTAATGATGACTAATACAACCCATTAGTCAAAATTAAAATATAACCTTTGTTATAAGTCTTTAATACAACACTATTCAAAGTGGGAATATATACCCGAGATATGGTTAAAGTTATGCAGCAGTGATAGTATTGTAGTAAAATATGTTTTCCTTAATATTTATCAGCATTACAGGAAGAGAGTGTGTTTATTATAGGTCAATGGGGAGGGGCGAATGCCAGGCAAAACTCTAGATATTACTCCTAAGAGTTGTTATATACAGGCAGTCCCCGGGTTACATACAAGATAGGGACTGGAGGTTTGTTCTTAAGTTGAATTTGTATGTAAGTCGAAACTGTATATGTTATAATTGAAGTTCTGGACATTTTTTTTTCTTTTGTCCCAGTGACAATTGGAGTTTCAAAATTTTTGCTGTAATAGGACCAAGGATTATCAATAAAGCTTCATTACAGACACATTACATCTGATCATTGCAGTCTGGGGCTATAGTAAAGCATCCAGAAAGCTTCACCAGAGGTCACAGTAGGCAGAGGGGTCTGTCTGTAACTATGGGTTGTCTGTAAGTCGGGTGTCCTTAAGTAGGGGACCGCCTGTATAGCGCAATAATTATATACCCCTAATGAAGGGGACAATACATCCTGATAAGTTACACACTGTCTACTGGTCTATTTTATATTCAGTTACTATTCCTACTTAGCAACACACTGGTGCAATTAAAGATGTCACACAAAGAGACAGCCCTTCAACATGTTTCACAAATTTGTAACATCATCAGGGGGTATCGGGGCTATACCACACAATTCTATATAACATAACCATCAATGTTATTTATGTGTAAAAAGGCATCTAGACCCTTCTTGAAGCTCTCTGCTGTCCCTGCTGTGACCAGCGCCTGAGGCAGGCTATTCCACAGATTGACAGTTCGCCTCTGGTGATTAACCCCTTAAGGACGGAGGGTTTTGCGGCTAACTTCTCGCTCTCCAACTTCAAAAATCCATAACTTTTTCATTTTTACGTGTACAGACCTGTGTGAGGGCTTATTTTGTGCGTAACAAATTTTACTTTCCCGTAATGTTATTTATTTTAACATGCCGTGTACTGCGAAGCTGAAAAAAAATTCCAAATGTGGAAAAATTTAAAAAAAAACGCACGAGCGTCACGTTCTTGTGGGCTCAGTTTTTACGACTTTCACTCTTTGCTCCAAATAACATGCCTACTTTATTCTTTGGTTCGGTGCCATCGCGGTGATACCAAATTTATATAGGTTTTATTGTGTTTTAATACATTTTCAAAAATTAAACGAATGTGTACAAAAAAGAAAAAAAAAATTTTGCCATCTTCTGACGCTAATAACTTTTTCATACTTTGGCGCACGGAGATGTGTGAGGGGTCATTTTTTGTGAAATGAGGCGACGTTTTCATTCCTACTATTTTGAGGTCTGTGCGACATTTTGATCATTTTTTATTTCATTTTTTATGTTATGTAAAAAGGTGTAAAAGTCGCATTTTGGACATTTGGGCGCCATTTCCCGTCTCGGAGGTCACCGCTGGCCGTAACGGTTTTTATATTTTGATAGATCGGGCATTTTGGGACGCGGTGATACCTAATATGTCTGTGATTTTTACTGTTTGTTATGTTTTATATCCGTTCTAGGGAAAGGGGGGTGAATTGAACTTTTAATATTTTATTAATTTTTTTTTATTTTTTAAACTTTTTTTTTTCTTTTTTTTTTCACTATCTTTTAGACCATCTAGGGTACATTAACCCTAGATGGTCAGATCGCTCCTACCATATACTGCAATACTACAGTATTGCAATATATGGCATTTTTGCAGGTCATACATTACAATGAGCCACTGGCTCATTGTAACGAACCTGCATAAACCATGTAGCCTCGTGTCAAAAGAAGACCCAAGGCTACCATGGTAACCGATCGCCGCCCCCCGATGACGTTCGGGGGCGTGGCGATTGAAAAAAAGATGCGCACCGACCGCGGTTATTAGCGGTGGGGGTTTTGTGCAAAATGCAAAAACCCCCACCTCTGTATGAAGAGGACTGTGAGCCCTCTTCATACATCCCTTATACCTTATAACTTATACCTTATACCTTATACCTTATACCGTAGAGCTACGGCGCAGAGCGTTAAGGGGTTAAACCTTGTTTTCTCCAAACGGAGACAGTGTCCCCGGGTCTTTTGATTTGGACCATTCATATATTCACCTATAATAAATACACTCTCTCCCTGTAATTCCTGTTTATCCCTGATAATTCGGTTCTATTGGTGACCATTAGGTGACGGTTGGTATGTAATATGAATTCAAGGACCCTGTCAACCAAAGTGGTATGGGGGATACTACATTGTATTGTTTTGTATAGGGCTATAGTATGTTTGAGCTATGAGGGTGTAGTATATACAGGATTTAAGATATATTCGCCGTATAAGACTACCCCTTTTCCAACGCATACAAAACATCGGTAAAAATTTTAAAAAAAACAGATTTGAATTTAACATGGTCCTTTTTTTAATTTAAATTCTTATGACATGCAGGTATATAGCAGGAAAACTGTCGCTCATAAACATAAGGCATACAACAACAACATTACCATTACAGCACAGCCCCCAGTAGTATACAGCACTGCCCCCAGTAGTATACAGCACTGCCCCCAGTAGTATACAGCACTGTCCCCAGTAGTATACAGCACTGCCCCCAGTAGTATACAGCACTGCCCCCAGTAGTATACAGCATAGCCCCCAGTAGTATACAGCACAGCCCCCAGTAGTATACAGCACTGCCCCTAGTAGTATACAGCACAGCCCCCAGTAGTATACAGCACAGCCCCCAGTAGTATACAGCACAGCCCAGCCCAGCATTAAAAAAAAAATAAACTTATATACTCACCCTCCGGTGGCCCCGATGTGCTGCGCTGCTCCCCCGATGTCCGCGCGGCTTGTCTTCAGTGTTCTGCTCCGTCTTCTTTCTTCTGCTGGGCGCCGCCATTGATCTTCCCCGGCAGGTGCCTAGTATGACGCGCCGCTGCTGACGTCATACTAGGCAGAAGAAAGAAGACGGTGCGGAAGACTGAAGACGAGCCGCGCAGACATCGGGGCCACCGGAGGGTGAGTATGCGCCCATGCGCCGCTATCTTTTTGAGGCTGCGGGCAGCTATCGCTGTGAAAACACCCGCTATCGGTGCTAGCACCGATCGCGGGTGTTACGGGTAAGCCTTTGCTGCAATATGCAGCAAAGACTTACCGGCTATGGAGAGGGCTCAGCCCGTGAGCCCTCTCCATGCAGAGCGATCCGACCGCCGCCGTGAATACACGGCGGGTGGTCGCGATTACCAGCGTATAAGACGACCCCAGACAAGACAGAAGATTTTTCTATCTTCAAAAGTCGTCTTATATACGGTATATCCTTTTTTTATTGTTTCTTTTCTACAGTTTATATTCTACAGCAAATAAGAGATATAAGATTACTTGTATAGATGCTTCATTTTAATGTAAAACTTGTGATAAAATAATAGTAATAATGATTGTGGGCTGCACTTCTACCAGGGCTACATGAGTCACGTGATGGAATATTGGGACACGAGGAGCCGGAGCTGTGACATCACAACAGCTGAACAGAAGCAGAATGTGTTACTAGAGGAGACATCTGGGAGGAGACGGCTCCATGGAAGTCCTGCTGCGCATGGAATTTGCTCTTTTTGGCCTTGTTCACACATCGCTGGGGGAAACCGCATGTATACTATGTGTTTGTGCTGTGATTATCTGGGCATTTATACAATTATCAGGCAGAAATATCTCTCTAGGTTGTAGGTGATGGGCAGGTTTACTAACATTATCTACAAGTCAGTGTAAGGTAATAAAAAGCCTTAGTTGTAGTGATGTCTAATGCTGGAGGAGGCTGATGCAGGGTGAGACTATCCGCTGTACATTTACCCCTCCAGAGGTGCTCATATATATTGGAGTAGAATGTTGGAGTAATGCTGTTTAACATTATCTTATCTTATCTGATTTCCTGACTTTTTGTCCCAAGTTATGATCCCCCAATGTCATTAATATATTTACAATCCCCCCTAAATTAATTATTCAATCTTAGCAAAACAACTCCCGCCCACAAAAATTACAAATATTAAACCCATTGCCTCCATATGTACATAGTGCAGTGTATGAAGGACGATCCCAATGACTTATTATACACAATGTTTTCCCCAATGTAATGTTATTCTGATAATATCGCAGCCCCCGGGAGAAGCCTTATTGGGGTAACCCAGGGCCGGGCGTGGATGACTGGCTGTCACATTGATGGGGATATAAAAGTTCTGTTCTTTGTACCAGATGTGATTATACGACTAGTAAAGAAGCTTTCCCCCGTACAGGCTGCGCTATGTGTGTATTATCTCCTATAGTGAGGACACTGATACATGTCCGTGTGATCGCTGGAGGGAAGAAAAGCGCCAGTATCCGGAGGTCTGAATGTGAGCCTATTCCTGGATGAAGTCTTCGTGCTTTACCACACGAGGAGAGCGCTGGTTCATAGAAGAGCGAAGATCGTAAGCATAAAGTTACAGACATTTTTATATTTCAATTTTGTGAACATATGAGCAGAGGGACCGGTTTGGGACTCTCCGCAAGACTGTATATAGGTATGTACCAACACAATACAGCAACAGTATCAGGTACCCTGTATATATATATCCTAAATACATATATACAGGTATATATATATAGCTATATACAATTAGTGACCCCATTACATATATACCTATATACACTCAGTGTCCCCATTGTACTTATGTATATAAAGACAGTGTATATACATGTAGACAGTCAGAGCCTCCTTAAAGGAAACCTACCATCATGGATCTACCTATTGAGGTAGATCCGGTGGTAGGTGCCTCTAATGTATGTGAGGAGAGCCCTTTTAAGGGATAATCCTTTAGTCCCCTTTATCTTTTTTAATCTTTAATTGTTGTAATATGCTAATTTGCCAAAGAGGCTACTGGGGTGTGGAGTAGCCGGAGCTGAGACTACACTGCGCTGCTACTCCACGCCCCAGTGGCGTCTTTGATCCTCCTACCCAGATATCTTCAGCACGGAGCTACGAGGAGCTGCACACCCTCGTCCGTGAAGCCGCCATTCTGCTTGCAGTATCTAAATGATCTACTAATGCTAATGTATGGCGTGTGCTGAGCCATAGTAATAGCGGCCGCTAAGTCTTATTTTCAGGGGAGGCCTTATATTAATAAGGGTGAAAAAAATTGCACTAGGCCTTATTTTCAGGGAAACAGGGTAGGTATTGGGTAGAACTGAGTTATGTATATCAGTCCGGACCACTAAAACCAATCCAAATTGGAAATGAATCCCCTGCTCTAGAAGAGCCTTAAAATCTTACTACAAACTGTTGTATTATTGCATTTCTTATATAAATGTAGAAAGCCCCAAATCACCATCTAGTAGTGAGATTTATTCATCCACCTGATACCAAGATGTAACCAAATTATCAGCATAAAAGTGTAATTCTATTTAGGCCGATAATTGGGATTTTTTATTTATTAAACATCAAGTTATCAGGGAAATGAATTTTAGACAGCGGTTGTACGAGTGACAGAAGAAATTACAAAATTAGAGGCTTTATTTTAATGTAAAACTTGGGATATATATTAGTAACAATGATTATGGGCTGCATTTATACCAGGGCTACATAAGTCACGTGATGGAATATTGGGACACGAGGAGCCGGAGCTGTGACATCACAACAGCTGAACAGAAGCAGAATGCGTTACTAGAGGAGACATCTGGGAGGAGACGGCTCCATGGAAGTCCTGCTGCACATGGAATTTGCTCTTTTTGGCCTTGTTCACATATCGCTGGGGGAAACCGCATGTATACTATGTGTTTGTGCTGTGATTATCTGGGCATTTATTACAATTATCAGGCAGAAATATCTCTCTAGGTTGTAGGTGATGGGCAGGTTTACTAACATTGGGGGTCATTTACTAAGGGCCCGATTCGCGTTTTCCCGACGTGTTACCCGAATATTTCCGATTTGCGCCGATTGTACCTGAATTGCCCCGGGATTGTGGCGCACGCGATCGGATTGTGGCGCATCGGCGCCGGCATGCGCGCGACGGAAATCGGGGGGCGTGGCCGAACGAAAACCCGACGTATTCGGAAAAACCGACGCATTTAAAAACCGAAAAAGTGTCGCTTGGGGAGCGCTTACCTTCACCTGGTCCGAGGTGGTGCATTCCGGCGCGATGAGATGACTTTCAGCGGTGGTGGACGGCGGAGGAACTACCTTCTTAAATCCCGGCCGGAACCGAATCCAGAGCAGAGATCGCGCCGCTGGATCGCGAATGGGCCGGGTAAGTAAATTTGCCCCATTATCTACAAGTCAGTGTAAGGTAATAAAAAGCCTTAGTTGTAGTAATGTCTAATGCTGGAGGAGGAGGCTGATGCAGGGTAAGACTATCCGCTGTACATTTACCCCTCCACAGGTGCTCAGATATTTTGGAATAGAAAAGTGCATCTAAAACTCTATTTTTTTTTAAAATCTCCCCACTTTGTTTTACATTATTTTATCTTTGCTGATTTCCTGACTTATTGTCCCAAGTTATGATCCCCCAATGTAAAAATATATTTACAATCCCCCATGAATGAATTATTCAATCTTAACATAAACAACCCCCCCCCACAAAAATTACAAATATTAAACCCACTGCCTCCATGTGTACATAGTGCAGTGTATGAAGGACAATCCCAATGATTTATTATAAACAATGTTTTCCCCAATGTAATGTTATTCTGATAATATCGCAGCCCCCGGGAGAAGCCATATTGGGGTAACCCAGGGCCGGGCGTGGATGACTGGCTGTCACATTGAGGGGGATATAAAAGTTCTGTTCTTTGTACCAGATGTGATTATACGACTAGTAAAGAAGCTTTCCCCCGTACAGGCTGCGCTATGTGTGTATTATCTCCTATAGTGAGGACACTGATACATGTCCGTGTGATCGCTGGAGGGAAGAAAAGCGCCAGTATCCGGAGGTCTGAATGTGAGCCTATTCCTGGATGAAGTCTTCCTGCTTCCTGCATGAGGAGAGCGCTGGTTCATAAAAGAGTGAAGATCGTAAGCGTAAAGTTACAGACATTTTTATATTTCAATTTTGTGAACATATGAGCAGAGGGGCCGGTTTGGGACCCTCCGCAAGACTGTATATGGTATGTGCCAACACCATTCAACAACAATATCAGGTACCCTGTATATATATATATATATCCTAAATACATATATACAGGTATATATATAGCTATATACAATCTTTGGCCCCGTTAAACATATACCTATATACAAATAGTGGCCCCATTGTACTTATGTATATAAAGACAGTGAAATCTACCATCATGGATCTACCTATTAAGGTAGATCTGGTGGTAGGTGCCTCTAATGTATGTAAGGAGAGCAATCTTAAGGGCTAATCCTTTAGTCCCCTTGTGGTAATATGCTAATTTGCCAAATAGGCTACTGGGGCGTGGAGTAGCCGGAGCTGAGGCTACACTGCGTTGCTTCTCCACCCCCCAGTAGCCTCTTTGATCCTCCTACCCAGATATCTTCAGCACGCAGCTGCGAGGAGCTGCGCGCTCTTGTCCGTGAAGCCGCCGTTCTGCGTATGCACAGTAGCTCCGGCTTTGGACCCGAGATCACGCAGCCGGCGGCCTGCGTTCTGCACATGCGCAGTACACCGGTTTCGCGGATGAGGTGGTGCTGCTTCTCATAGCTGCGCCTGAAGACATCGGGGTAGGAGGATCAAGGAGGCTACTGGGGCGTGGAGTAGCACGCCGAATAGACTCAGCTCCAGCTACTCCACGTCCCAGTAGCCTCTTTGGCAAATTAGCATATTACCACAATTAAAGATTAAAAAAGGTAAAGAGGAAAAGGGCTTAAAAGGGCTCTCCTTACATACATGAGAGGCACCTACCACCGGATCTACTTTAATACGTAGATCCGTGGTGGTAGGTTTCCTTTAAATACATACCTATAAACAGTAAGTGGCCACATTGTAAGGACGTATGATATACATCGGCATAGACGCTTATGGCGCGGTACGGGGAGTACAACGTATGGTCACTGTACTCTGCCGTCACTGCAGATATGATAGAAGAAGCTCTATCACTGGCTGTAAGATTGGCCGTGCTGCGCTGCTTCCTATGGAGAGTGGAGGGGTGAGCAGAGCACTACGGCCGGGCGAGCACACGTTAGTGTGAATGTACCCTTACTCATAGATCTATATACAGTCAGTGGCCACCTTACACATTTACCTATAATTATCCAAATTTATATAAAGTGCGCTGCACCCATACACACAGATAAAATATTTTGGACCGTTTTTTGATGGACTGAAAACGCATGCGTTTTTGTATGTTTACCATGCGCTTGGCTGGTTTCAATCCATTTCACAGCTGCCTAGAAATTAAGATAAAACAGGGTCAAACCAGCCAAATGCATGGTACACACACAAAAAAAAACGCATGTCCTAGAACGTACTTTGTGACAGCACCCTAAGGATGTGGTCACACACACTGCTATGCTTCGGTTTAGAAGCTGAATCAATGCGCACGGGGGCGCGCTATAGCCCGATCGCATATGCATTTCTGTGGAAACGCATGTGATTGGTAACTACTGAAAACGCATATGCAATCTGGCGAAGACCTGCACCTGGGTCCTAGCATTGCGTTTGTAAATGCAACTTTAGTGCCATGTGTGAATACACCTGAGGGTGCGTGCACAAGTTCAGTTTTTCAGTTGCAGTTTTTGATGCCAAAACCTGGAGTGGAGTGAAAATAAAGGAGGAGTAGCACCTCTCAGGGTGCAGTCACACGCCGCGTTTTAAACTATTGCGTTTAAAACCGCATTGCAACAGCTGAAGAGAGATTTGCCTAATTAAACAGCTGTTAACACGTGCGTTTACAAAACACAAATGTTAATTAACACTTGTGTTAATTCTTGTGTTAACATTGTGTTAACAGCTGTTTAATTAGGCAAATCTCTCTTCAGCTGTTGCAATGTGTTTTTAAACGCATGCGTTAAACGCGGTGTGTGACCGCACCCTCAGGCCGCGGTCACACGTACCGCTAAGCGTCCGTCATAACGCAACGCTAGCGCACAGGGGGAGGTCCTCGGCCCGAACGCACATGCATTTCCAGGGAAACGCATGCGATTGTTAAGCCGATCGCATGCGTTTCTCTGGAAGCGCATGTGCGTTCGGGCCGAGGACCTCCCCCTGTGCGCTAGCAGCGTGTAGCGGTACGTGTGACCGCGGCCTCAATGTTAAGTCCTCAATCATTATCATCCACACCTGCTTTTGGCTTCAAAAACTGCATCTGAAAAACTGAATGTGTGGCTGCACCCTTAGTTTTGAACCCGTTTTGGGTCCGTTTTTAAGCAGTCTGTTAAACGCATGCGTTAAAAATGCATCCGTTTTTTAAAAACGCATGCGTTTTTTGAAAATGCATCCGTTTTTGACAGGTTTTACCAATCGTCTTAATTAAAACTGGTCAAAAACTGATGCATTATTTAATGCATGCGTTTTTTAACGGACTGCTTAAAAACGGACCAAAAACAGGTTCAAAACGCCATGTGTAGAATCACCCTTAGTAGAGATGGGTGCTGCAGTGGGGAATTTTAAAACTGAGTACTCTTTTTAAATTTCCCATTCTGTGTCAAACTACATACATATATATAAATATTATATTACAGTATATACTCGAGTAAAAAAAAAATGACCCAGGGCACAGGGGCTGGCAGGCTATAAACTGGGGCACAGAGGCTGACAGGCTGTATACTGGGGCACAGGGGCTGAGAGGCCATATACTGGGGCACAAGGGCTGACAGGCCATATACTGGGGCACAGGGGCTGACAGGCTATGTACTGGAGCACAGGGGCTGACAGGCCATATACTGGGGCACAGGGGCTGACAGGCCATATACTGGGGCACAGGGGCTGACAGGCTTTATACTGGAGCACAGGGGCTGACAGGCTATATACTGGAGCACAGGGGCTGACAGGCTATATACTGGAGCACAGGGGCTGACAGGCTATATACTGGAGCACAGGGGCTGACAGGCTATATACTGGAGCACAGGGGCTGACAGGCTATATACTGGGGCACAGGGGCTGACAGGCCATATACTGGGGCACAGGGGCTGGCAGACCATATACTGGGGCACAGGGGCTGACAGGCTGTATACTGGGGCACAGGGGCTGACAGGCCATATACTGGGGCACAAGGGCTGACAGGCCATATACTGGGGCACAGGGGCTGACAGGCCATATACTGGAGCACAGGGGCTGACAGGCTATATACAGGGGCACAGGGGCTGACAGGCTATATACTGGGGCACAGGGGCTGACAGGCTATATACTGGAGCACAGGGTCTGGCAGGCTATATACTGGGACACAGGGGCTGACAGGCCATATACTGGAGCACAGGGGCTGACAGGCCATATACTGGGGCACAGGGGCTGACAGGCCATATACTGGGGAACAGGGGCTGACAGGCTATATACTGGGGCAGGGGCTGGCACGCTATATACTGGGGCACAGGGGCTGGCAGGGTATATACTGGGGCACAGGGGCTGGCAGGCTATATCCTTGGGCACAGGGGCTGGCAGGCTATATACTGGGGCACAGGGGCTGACAGGCTGTATACTGGAGCACAGGGGCTGACAGGCTGTATACTGGGGCACAGGGGCTGACAGGCTATATCCTGGGGCACAGGGGCTGGCAGGCTGTATACCGGGGCACAGCGACTGGCAGGCTATATACTGGGGCACAGGGGCTGGCAGGCTATATACTGGGGCACAGGGGCTGGCAGGCTTTATACTAGGGCAGGGGCTGGCATGCTATATACTAGGGCACAGGGGCTGGCAGGCTATATACTGGGGCAGGGGCTGGCTATGTACTGGGTCAGGGGCTGGCAGGGTATATACTGGGGCAGGTGCTGGCTATGTACTGGGTCAGGGGCTGGCAGGCTATATACTGGGGCACAGGGGCTGACAGGCTGTATACTGGGGCACAGGGGCTGGCAGGCTATATAGTGGGGCACAGGGGCTGACAGGCTGTATGCTGGGGCACAGGGGCTGACAGGCTATATACTGGGGCACGGGGGCTGGCAGGCTGTATACTGGAGCACAGGGGCTGGCAGGCTGTATACTGGGGCACAGGGACTGACAGGCCATATACTGGGGCACAGGGACTGACAGGCTATATACTGGGGCACAGGGGCTGGCAGGCTATATACTGGGGAAGGGGCTGGCATGCTATATACTGGGGCACAGGGGCTGACAGGGTATATACTGGGGCACAGGGGCTGACAGGCTATATACTGGGGCACAGGGGCTGACAGGCTGTATTCTGGGACACAGGGGCTGACAGGCTGTATACTGGGGCACAGGGGCTGACAGGCTATATACTGGGGCACGGGGGCTGGCAGGCTGTATACTGGAGCACAGGGGCTGGCAGGCTATATACTGGGGTTGGCAGTGGCTGGCACACTATATACTGGGGCACAGGGGCTGGCAGGCTATATACTGGGGCACAGGGGCTGGCAGGCTGTATACTGGGGCACAGCGGTTGGCAGGCTATATACTGGGGCACAGGGGCTGACAGGCTGTATACTGGGGCACAGGGGCTGACAGGCTGTATGCTGGGGCACAGGGACTGACAGGCTATATACTGGAGCACAGGGGCTGGCAGGCTATATACTGGGGAAGGGGCTGGCATGCTATATACTGGGGCACAGGGGCTGGCAGGGTATATACTGGGGCACAGGGGCTGACAGGCTATATCCTGGGGCACAGGGGCTGACAGGCTGTATTCTGGGACACAGGGGCTGACAGGCTGTATACTGGGGCACAGGGGCTTACAGGCTATATACTGGGGCACGGGGGCTGGCAGGCTGTATACTGGAGCACAGGGGCTGGCAGGCTATATATTGGGGTTGGCAGTGGCTGGCACGCTATATGCTGGGGCACAGGGGCTGGCAGGCTATATACTGGGGCCGGGGCTGGCTGGCTATGTACTGGGTCAGGGGCTGGCAGGGTATATACTGGGGCACAGGGGCTTGCAGGCTATATCCTGGGGCACAGGGGCTGGCAGGCTGTATACTGGGGCACAGCGGTTGGCTGGCTATATACTGGGGCACAGGGGCTGGCATGCTATATACTGGGGCACAGGGGCTGGCAGGCTATATACTGGGGAAGGGGCTGGCATGCTATATACTGGGGCACAGGGGCTGGCAGGGTATATACTGGGGCACAGGGGCTGACAGGCTATATCCTGGGGCACAGGGGCTGACAGGCTGTATTCTGGGACACAGGGGCTGACAGGCTGTATACTGGGGCACAGGGGCTGACAGGCTATATACTGGGGCACGGGGGCTGGCAGGCTGTATACTGGAGCACAGGGGCTGGCAGGCTATATACTGGGGTTGGCAGTGGCTGGCACGCTATATACTGGGGCACAGGGGCTGGCAGGCTGTATACTGGGGCCGGGGCTGGCTGGCTATGTACTGGGTCAGGGGCTGGCAGGGTATATACTGGGGCACAGGGGCTTGCAGACTATATCCTGGGGCACAGGGGCTGGCAGGCTGTATACTGGGGCACAGCGGTTGGCAGGCTATATACTGGGGCACAGGGGCTGGCATGCTATATACTGGGGCACAGGAGCTGGCAGGCTATATACTGGGGAAGGGGCTGGCACGCTATATACTGGGGCACAGGGGCTGGCAGGGTATATACTGGGGCACAGGGGCTGACAGGCTATATCCTGGGGCACAGGGGCTGACAGGCTGTATTCTGGGACACAGGGGCTGACAGGCTGTATACTGGGGCACAGGGGCTGACAGGCTATATACTGGGGCACGGGGGCTGGCAGGCTGTATACTGGAGCACAGGGGCTGGCAGGCTATATACTGGGGTTGGCAGGGGCTGGCACGCTATATACTGGGGCACAGGGGCTGGCAGGCTATATACTGGGGCCGGGGCTGGCTGGCTATGTACTGGGTCAGGGGCTGGTAGGGTATATACTGGGGCACAGGGGCTTGCAGGCTATATCCTGGGGCACAGGGGCTGGCAGGCTGTATACTGGGGCACAGCGGTTGGCAGGCTATATACTGGGGCACAGGGGCTGGCATGCTATATACTGGGGCACAGGGGCTGGCTATGTACTGGTCAGGGGCTGGCAGGGTATATACTGGGGCAGGGGCTGGCTGGCTATATACTACTGGGGGCTGGCTGGCTATATACTGGGGGGCTGCTTGCTATATACTACTGGGGGCTTGCTGGCTATATACTGGGGGGGGGGCTGTGACCAATGCATTTCCCACCCTCGGCTTATACCCGAGTTGGCTTATACTCGATAGGATCTTATCGAGTTTAGATCCTAAGACTTCAATAAAGTCAAAACTTTGTGATGAAAAAGTCACCTACTTTATATACCCAGGTTCATGTAATGTTTCAGCCCCAAACTTTTTTGAACACTAAATTGTGGATTACTAACACATTATATACACATATACATACATATCCATATACATGCACATCTATAAATTATTGACACACAATTTCCTGATTAAAACATACTGCATACACATTATACACATGAACATTTAAAGCGAATGCACTATACACAGATACAAATACACATTATGCACATGAACATATACATATGAAAATATACAGTACACATAAACATATACAGCATAAAGATCCTTGCGCTTTGCATCCTCAAACCAAGAAAATGTGCAGGGTCCTAGAGATGATACATTGGGAAGTGATGGAATAAGGGTGGTGGAGGGCTCTGGTGCACACACGATTGTTTTCAAAAAAGTAAATGTTACTTGTAATAAATATATACACCCCCCAGTAATAAATATACAGCCCCCAGTACTATATATACAGCCCCCAGTACTATATATACAGCCCCCTGTAATAAATATATATTACAGGGGGGTATATATATATTACTGGGGGCTATGTTATATATATATATATATATATATATATATATATATATATATATATATAAAAATATTATATTATACAGCACAAAGTAATACACAGTCTATGGCAGAGCATGGAACTTCTGAACAGTTGGAGTAGAAACCTGGGGAGCCAGAGCTGGACCTGAACCTATAGGCAGTGATTCGCCCACACTTGGTGGGTGCCCCTTTAAGGGCAAAGTGGTCTATGGTGTTGGGCAGACAGTCTCCAAATTAGCCGCTCTTGTGATTAATGGCTTCCTATGACCCTAATCCTTGTTGTAGATATTTCAATAACAGCAGCAAGAACTATGATTAGGCAGAGCTCAGGATTGGCCAATCCAGATGGTAGCAGGATTATAATGATAAAATAGACACATTTTCGGCAGTAATCTGTTCTATTGGGTTATACTAGAAATGTTATACAATATTGACAAACAATAATGACATTTATTCTGACATACAATATTAGATCAGTATTACTAAATGTTAGTAAGAAATTATAAGTAGTTCAGTGTATCAGAATATACTAAAGATTTTTCTGAATGATAACATTTGTGTAAAGAATAATAAAATACAATATGATACAAATATTATGGTAAAAATTACAGGGATCAAAAATCACTGGGAAAAATAATGACATAAGTAACATAGAGACTCATGTAATAATTATGGAAAGTTGCAAATAATAAGAAAAGAGGACCTGTCACCCTTAAAAATCGCACTAGGAGCAGCTTCCTAAAGTAAGGAGCTGCTAGCGCTACCCCATGATTAGCAGTGATAAACTGCTAGCTTTACTGAAACCCTCCAATAAAGTTAGCGCACACTGTAGCACCGTACCCTCAAAACGTCGGACTGAGCTTACAGTGGTCCGGCGTATTTATAAGGGGATCTGTGAAGGTGGTGACTGCAGCATGAAGCCCGACAGTCACCAGCAGTCTATGGCGTGGGAGGAGCAGTCCGGGGAAAAGGCAGCGCCTCGGACCGCCCCCTCATGAATATGCCGGACCACTGTGGGCTTAGTTCGTTTTTTTGAGGATACGGCGCTGCAGTGTCTTCTAGATTTATCGGAGGGTTTTCAAAAAAGGGAAGCGCTAGAAGTTGCTGACTTTGTTAAGCAGATCCTAGTGCATTTTGTAAGGGTGAGAGGTCTTCTTTAAAGAAAACCAAAGATCCCTAAATCAGTGTCAAGACCCTTTTGTGACAGGGAATCAATAAAATAATGTGAGATTCCCCCGTAGACATCTTGGATATATAATTGTCCCCCCCATTCTGTTATCACTAATTGATATAACATGGATCCTGAAAGATTTGGGACTGCAGTTATGGACTTTTTATAGTGCGGTGAGAAATTGTTTCTCTAAACCTTCCCTAATGATCACAGTATGGTCATTAATGTGATGTCTGAGGCGTCTCCTGGTGCGGCCCATGGATTACATTTTGCAGGTACATTCTACAAAGCAGACGACCCCCGGGAGGAACAGGTAAGGAATTCATCTGTTTTATGTTCTTTTCCAGTGGATTTTCTCTCTTCCTATAAGGATGTGCAGTTACAGCTGCTCCTTCAGAGAAAGTCACATTGTGAATGGTAAAGGTTTAGACGTGGTGATGGGAGAGCTCATCCTTCTTCTATAGAACAGATGGGAAATGTAAAACTCTAAGAGAAACAAAAATTTTACTACAATTTAAGAATAAACATAACAAGATGGAGTGAATCATCCGGAAGCATTGGCCCCTTATCCAGGGTGATAAGACAATAGGCCCCTTCCTTCCAAATCCACCGCCCATCATTTACACCAGAGCACAGGACCTTGGTGACAGAATAGCCCCCACAGTCACAGGTCTAAACAATCACCATTACATGTATAGTGTTTATATACTACTAGATGTGACTATTAGTGATCACAGCCACAGGGGAAATCATTGTTACTATCATACAGGCTTTATAGGTAGATGGTAACTGACTGTATCTATGTATTTTTGTACAAATCTGACTTTCACCAGATGTCTTATAAAACATAATGGGGGATATATATATAAGGGCTTTATATGGCTACAAGCCCAGGAATAATCACAAAAATTTATGAACCACCAGATTATCCGGTGCGATGTGGCCTTTATGATGTTACGCAAAATTTTTATATTTAGCCAATTGTTTTCTGTTTAGCAACTGCTCTATATTCATTTTGTGTTATTTTATCCATATTGAATTGGCTCATACTGTGCAAATTAGGACTATTTAAGTTAAAGTTTAAATAGTTTAAATAGTTATGGACCCTACTAGTGCCAATACAGTAGTGTAACACATCCTCCCACTATATCCTGTAACACCCAGGATGTATTAGAGCACAGCCCGGCCTTAGTCGGCCAGTGATTATTAAAGGCTGCAATTATTCATAGAGACACTATTGATGTAATAGAATATATAGAACATGAGTAGCCATAGCTATGACATCAAACAGCTCAACAGAAGGATGTGTTACAAGAGGTAGACATTATACAGAGGAAAGGTTGATATAAGTCCTACTATTTAAGTAATTTGTTCTTTTTAGCCATGTTCACACATGGGGAAACAAAACGAAAGAAAGGATGAAAGGAAGGATGAAAGGAAGGAGGAAAGGAAGGAGGAAAGGAAGGAGGAAAGGAAGCGAGAAAGAAAGAAAGAAAGAAAGAAAGAAAGGGGCGAGGAACGAAGGGAAGGAGGATAGGAAGGAGGAAACAGAGAAAACAAAAATAAGGAAAACAAAGAGAGAAAATAGAAAAAAAAATGTAAAAATAGAGAGTCAGAAAAAAAAGTCAAAAGAAAGAAGCCTTAATCATGTAATTTCTGCAGATTATTTTACTGTCAACTAAAAATAAAGTATATCATCCTCCTACTGTACCTGGGGCAGTTTTCAGTCCATGGAATACAACCACCATCCACACCATCCAGTGTTTCATGGACTGAGAAAAATAAAGAAAAGAAAAACAAAGAGAGAAAATAGAAAAGAAAATGTAAAAATAGAGAATCAGAAAAAAAATCAAAAGAAAGAAGCCTTAATCATGTAATTTCTGCAGAATATTTTACTGTCAACTAAAAATAAAGTATATCATCCTCCTACTGTACCTGGGGCAGTTTTCAGTCCATGGAATACAACCACCATCCAAACCACCCCGTGTTTCATGGACTGAGAAAAATAAAGAAAAGAAAAACAAAGAGAGAAAATAGAAAAGAAAATGTAAAAATAGAGAATCAGAAAAAAAAGTCAAAAGAAAGAAGCCTTAATCATGTAATTTCTGCAGAATATTTTGCTGTCAACTAAAAATAAAGTATATCATCCTTCTACTGTACCTGGGGCAGTTTTCAGTCCATGGAATACAACCACCATCCAAACCATCCAGTGTTTCATGGACTGAGAAAAATAAAGAAAAGAAAAACAAAGAGAGAAAATAGAAAAGAAAATGTAAAAATAGAGAATCAGAAAAAAAAGTCAAAAGAAAGAAGCCTTAATCATGTAATTTCAGTCCATGGAATACAACCACCATCCAAACCACCCCGTGTTTCACGGACTGAGAAAAATAAAGAAAAGAAAAACAAAGAGAGAAAATAGAAAAGAAAATGTAAAAATAGAGAATCAGAAAAAAAAGTCAAAAGAAAGAAGCCTTAATCATGTAATTTCTGCAGAATATTTTACTGTCAAATAAAAATAAAGTATATCATCCTCCTACTGTACCTGGGGCAGTTTTCAGTCCATGGAATACAACCACCATCCACACCATCCAGTGTTTCATGGACTGAGAAAAATAAAGAAAAGAAAAACAAAGAGAGAAAATAGAAAAGAAAATGTAAAAATAGAGAATCAGAAAAAAAGTCAAAAGAAAGAAGCCTTAATCATGTAATTTCTGCAGAATATTTTACTGTCAACTAAAAATAAAGTATATCATCCTCCTACTGTACCTGGGGCAGTTTTCAGTCCATGGAATACAACCACCATCCAAACCATCCAGTGTTTCATGGCCTGAGAAAAATAATGAAAAGAAAAACAAAGAGAGAAAATAAAAAGAAAAGAAAATGTAAAAATAGAGAATCAGAAAAAAAGTCAAAAGAAAGAAGCCTTAATCATGTAATTTCTGCAGAATATTTTACTGTCAACTAAAAATAAATTATATCATCCTCCTACTGTACCTGGGGCAGTTTTCAGTCCATGGAATACAACCACCATCCAAACCACCCCGTGTTTCATGGACTGAGAAAAATAAAGAAAAGAAAAACAAAGAGAGAAAATAGAAAAGAAAATGTAAAAATAGAGAATCAGAAAAAAAGTCAAAAGAAAGAAGCCTTAATCATGTAATTTCTGCAGAATATTTTGCTGTCAACTAAAAATAAAGTATATCATCCTCCTACTGTACCTGGGGCAGTTTTCAGTCCATGGAATACAACCACCATCCAAACCATCCAGTGTTTCATGGCCTGAGAAAAATAATGAAAAGAAAAACAAAGAGAGAAAATAAAAAGAAAAGAAAATGTAAAAATAGAGAATCAGAAAAAAAGTCAAAAGAAAGAAGCCTTAATCATGTAATTTCTGCAGAATATTTTACTGTCAACTAAAAATAAATTATATCATCCTCCTACTGTACCTGGGGCAGTTTTCAGTCCATGGAATACAACCACCATCCAAACCACCCCGTGTTTCATGGACTGAGAAAAATAAAGAAAAGAAAAACAAAGAGAGAAAATAGAAAAGAAAATGTAAAAATAGAGAATCAGAAAAAAAGTCAAAAGAAAGAAGCCTTAATCATGTAATTTCTGCAGAATATTTTGCTGTCAACTAAAAATAAAGTATATCATCCTCCTACTGTACCTGGGGCAGTTTTCAGTCCATGGAATACAACCACCATCCAAACCATCCAGTGTTTCATGGCCTGAGAAAAATAAAGAAAAGAAAAACAAAGAGAGAAAATAGAAAAGAAAATGTGAAAATAGAGAATCAGAAAAAAAGTCAAAAGAAAGAAGCCTTAATCATGTAATTTCAGTCCATGGAATACAACCACCATCCAAACCATCCAGTGTTTCATGGACTGAGAAAAATAACGAAAAGAAAAACAAAGAGAGAAAATAAAAAGAAAAGAAAATGTAAAAATAGAGAATCAGAAAAAAAAGTCAAAAGAAAGAAGCCTTAATCATGTAATTTCTGCAGAATATTTTACTGTCAACTAAAAATAAAATATATCATCCTCCTACTGTACCTGGGGCAGTTTTCAGTCCATGGAATACAACCACCATCCAAACCATCCAGTGTTTCATTGACTGAGAAAGAAAAGAAAGAAAAAGAAAATAAAAAGAGGAGATAAGAAGACGTCTGCTGCAGAGTGTCATCCTTTGCTGACAGGAGGTAGGTGCTCATTCCTCTAGTGTTTTTGTTGCAGTTTTAGTCTTTTAGCAGGATAAGAAATGTTCTCATAATGTTCTCCAGAACTGGTTCCAGTAACTTCTGGGTCTGTAGATCTTTCTAGTTGTTATGTACATAGAATACTGGAACATGCGCTGCACAGGATGAGCTGATTTGGTATGAATAAAATAAAATAAAGTAAAATAAAAACCTTAAAGCTGTAAAACAGAATAAGTATAGAGCGGTTGGTAATCAGCCAGTGATAGCTGCTTATAGAACCAGCGCAGTCTGTACTATGTGCAGTGTCCTGGGTACTGTGCAGGGGGCGCCATGAATCTGGCGCCCCCTGCACTGCTCCGGCAGAGTGCACCATTTTTTTTGGTGCACCTTTAACTTGGGCCGTGCAACACATTTCTGTCAGACTTTGCATTATAAATGTGGCGCACGGCCCGACTGACCATGGAAGCCCATTTCAGTGGCGAACACTTCTTATATACATGTGGGAGAAGTTTACACATGAAAGAAGGTACAAAGTCCGGCAGTAAACTGGCGCAGGGGCTTCAGTAAATCTGGGCCCATGATGTATAAACCATCAGGTAAAAGTCAGATGTGGACGGGGGATAATGTCTGTTATAGTGTAAGTATAAAGTGTGCACAAAAGCTCCAATGATACAACCTCTGTCTGTGCTCACACATAGTCACATCTAGTAGTATATACAGACATGATGGGATATATTATTCCTGGGGATAGAGATGGATTTCCATATGCAGATGATGATTAGGTAAGTACTGTAGGTGATGCTGGAGATAAGTCTTTCCATGTGGTGACAATAAGGTGGTGGTGTCACTTACTCAGCCAGTAGTGTGAGACCTCAGTACCTCCATATCACATGCTGGGAAGGCCGTCTCCCCCTGCCCCATGTTACATGCTGCGCATTGTACAGCATAATATGTATATAACAGGGCACATCCTCACAGCACAGAGCGGAGCCATCAGCCCAGATGGGAAATGTCATGGAAGGGGCTGCAGGACGGAGGAACAACTTCCCCATGAGGTCACAAGTTACTGGACTGCATGGAGCCAGATCTGTGACAGTCCCCATGGGATGAGAAGACCGGCTGACAGTGACTACATCCATGTATGTGTATGTATATGCCCTATGTCTGTATCTGCTGTAAGTGTGTGTCTATTTTCTGTAGGTGTGTGTGGATACACTGTATGTGTGAATATGATGTGTGTATACATGTATATGCATATGCTGTATATGTGTGTATATGTTCTATACATAGTATGTGTACGCCCGACTGTATATGAAGGGTTCACCTGTACTGGTGGAGGCAGGTAGTGGTGGAAGGGGTTAATTTGAGGCAATGCACTTTAATAGGAGAGGTTTTGCTGCAGTGCACTTTCCTCCTCCCCCTTTTCCTGTTTAGCAGGTCTCCTCTTCTCCATCTGTGTACTGCGACACTCACCAGAAGCAGAACCTCCCTCCCTCCCTAATTTATTGTTTCCTTTTACTGTTTTGAGTATCTGTGTCTTATAGTTCTGAAGTCACAGCTGGCGGAGTAAAATTGAAGATGAGAGAATGCTGCTTTGCTCGTCTGGCCGACTTGTCACCTGGGAGTCCAGATGGGTACAGTGCAGTCCTGAGCCGTTTTTCCTTTGGATGGAGAGATCACAATACAAGTGCCTACCGTTTTAAGATTTACGTGTTTTGAAAATTGTTAAAGAAAATATTATGTTAATAAATGCTGTGACTGGTTTTCTACCCAACATGAGCCTCGGTGTTTACTGATTAACATATTAAAGTATTATGTGGGGATATTATGTTATTGGGATAACAGAGTTTTGTTGCCTAAGAAAGTGCCGGGTTGGCCGGTCTTTATATACTTCATGTCTAAGTATAAGATGTATATATACTATATGGGGGATATTTATCAGGGCCTCTGCGCCACATCAGTTGTGTAGAAGCCCTGAAATAATTGCCAATGCTAACTTATTGCAAGCACTTGCGATTATTTTCCCAAATCTGCCACCTTTACCCCAGTGTGGCGTGAAGGGGGGGGGGGGGGACGCGACCAGACGTGCAGAGGCTTTACTGTCCCTCTACTGCAGCTGTATTGTCCCCACGCCTGCGCACTTGCTGCAGCCGGCAAATTTTTAAACGCTGCGCAGGACCCCACCGTAGCCGGAGCCTCTTCATGTATCGGGCTGCAAGAGCGCTGGCGTTGATAAATAACCCCCATATGTGTATATAGAGGGGCACATTTACTTATAATGTAGCCAACTGCACTAAAAGTTCTCTGCCAGTGTATGATGCTGCGCCAGATTCATTAAGAACGTGCGCCAGAAGTCATGAATCCACACACCGCGTGCACTACTCCTACTTCTACTATCACGATGCACTTACATGTCTGCTTGGGGGGGGGGGAGAATGGGGGGCATAATGCAAGGAAAAACGGACGGTGCTGGAAATAACACAAGGAAAATGGTTGATAGGGGGGGGGGGGTGTAATAGTGATTGTGCAACAATGTGTACCTACAGGACATATCACACGTATCTCTCCAACACCACCAAATACAGAATGGGAGAGAGAGGGGGGGGATCTGTTCTGACTTCAATATGTCATGACGTGATCAGTCATGACTGAGATCACTGTCACTGGCCAGTCTGATTGGTCACTGATCAACATCACAGGACTAATCAAATTTCAGTGGGTAGGTGTCCCCTTGCGATCCCCACCAAACCTCATGCACTCGTCACCCTGTCTCGCAAACCACAGAACCAAGAAGTCACTGCGCTCAGTGTCCAATATATATCGGACCGGAGTACGAAGGAGTTAAAAAGACTGGAGTGCTATCAATGGTAAAAACTGGCATGGATCTACATAAACACATTTTCAGTAGTATTCAGTTCTTTTTAGTAATCCTAGTAACATTGTACAATAATATAACACAATAATGATGTATAATATGACATACAATATTAGAAGAATATTTATAGCAGGATCATAACTACAGGGTTAGCACATGGGGCCCACAGTGTCCGGGGGCCGTGGCATCTGGAGTACTGGGTGTATATGATATATGTTTCTGTATAACTTTATGTCTTTGTATCTATTTGTGTATTTACAGTATGTATGTTTCAATGTGTATATACTTTATATGTATGTGATGTGTATATACTGCATGGGTGTATATGGTACTGTGTGAATATGTGTATTTGCTGTATGTATATGTGGTGTGTATACTGTATGTAAGTTTATGTTGTATGTGTCTGTGGTGTTTATACTGTATGTATGTGTATGCTGTATGTATATGTGGTGTGTATACTTTATGTATGTTTATGCTGTATGTATATGTGGTGTGTATACTGTATGTATGTTTATGCTGTATGTGTCTGTGGTGTTTATACTGTATGTATGTGTATGCTGTATGTATATGTGGTAAGTATACTTTATGTATGTTTATGCTGTATGTATAGGTGGTGTGTATACTGTATGTATGTTTATGCTGCATATGTACGTGCTGTGTATATACTGTATGTATGTTTATGCTGTATGTGCTGTGTATATACTAAATGTATGTTTTTATATGCTGTATGTGCTGTGTATATACTGTATGTATGTTTATACTATATGTATATGTTGTGTGTATATAATGTATGTATGTTTATGCTGTATGTGTATGTGGTGTGTATATATACTGTATAAATGCTTATACTGTATGTGTTGTGTATATGCTATATGTGTGTATTTAGAGATGAGCGAGCACTAAAATGCTCGGGTACTCGTTATTCGAGACGAACTTTTCCCGATGCTCGAGTGCTCGTCTCGAATAACGAACCCCATTGAAGTCAATGGGAGACTCGAGCATTTTTCAAGGGGACCAAGGCTCTGCACAGGGAAGCTTGGCCAAACACCTGGGAACCTCAGAAAAGGATGGAAACACCACGGAAATGGACAGGAAACAGCAGGGGCAGCATGCATGGATGCCTCTGAGGCTGCTTAATCGCACCATTATGCCAAAATTATGGGCAACAGCATGGCCATGACAGAGTGACAGAATGAAGCTAGATAGCATCTAAAACATGCAATAATTGACCCTGACACTATAGGGGACGGCATGCAGAGGCAGCGGCAGCAGGCTAGAGAGTGGCATGGCGACATACCCTAAATGGACTCAGGCTTCAAACCAATGGGTGGCAGAGAGGAACCAAAGGAGGTGAGCAAGAAGCGCTCAAATAATATCGGTACATGATAAAAGTTTGCCAGTATATTTTGTGGATTACACAGCAGGGTGGCGACAAAGTTAACATGGAAGCCATGAAAACAACCCAAAATTCTGCCTGACACAGCTCGTTTGATAAGGGGACCATGTATGGAGGCAGTGAACTAGTAGTAGATTAAAGGTTCTGCAGTTAAAACTATGTTAGTTGGATCTTGGCATGGAGTTGGCGCTCCGCTGCCAGGCGAGCTTTCGCCAATCCAAGCCCCTGTCTCTAGGCTACTCCCCAAACAGCACTTCTAAGAACCTTTTGTATAAGATCAAGTGTAGTAGCGTTCTTATAAGTTTAGGATATGGCGGGTGAGGGGAATGTAAACAGATGCGCAAGAAGCGCTGAATAATATTGGTAAAAGTTTATTAGTATATTTTGTGGATAACACAGCTGGGTGGCGACAAAGTTAACAACTTTGATGTGGAATCCATGAAAACAACCCAAATTTCTGCCTGACACACCTCGTTTGATAAAGGGACGATGTATGGAGGCAGCTATATGGACGACTTTTGGAGGTAGCAATGGAGACAACGTGTGGAGGCTGCTATGGAGACAATTTAATTTGGATAGTGCCTGTATGTGGCAGTCCCAAAAATTTTTCAAACCAGAGGAGCAGGTAGGTGGCCCTCCAGAAAAATAGAATAGATTGAGTGCCTGTATGTGGCAGTCCCAAAAAGTTTTCAAACCAGAGGAGCAGGTAGGTGGCCCTCCAGAAAAATTGAATAGATTGAGTGCCTGTATGTGGCAGTCCCAAAAAGTTTTCAAACCAGAGGAGCAGGTAGGTGGCCCTCCAGAAAAATTGAATAGATTGAGTGCCTGTATGTGGCAGTCCCAAAAAGTTTTCAAACCAGAGGAGCAGGTAGGTGGCCCTCCAGAAAAATTGAATAGATTGAGTGCCTGTATGTGGCAGTCCCAAAAAGTTTTCAAACCAGAGGAGCAGGTAGGTGGCCCTCCAGAAAAATTGAATAGATTGAGTGCCTGTATGTGGCAGCCCCAAAAAGTTTTCAAACCAGAGGAGCAGGTAGGTGGCCCTCCAGAAAAATAGAATAGATTGAGTGCCTGTATGTGGCAGTCCCAAAAAGTTTTCAAACCAGAGGAGCAGGTAGGTGGCCCTCCAGAAAAATGGAATCGATTGAGTGCCTGTATGTGGCAGTCCCAAAAAGTTTTCAAACCAGAGGAGCAGGTAGGTGGCCCTCCAGAAAAAATGAATAGATTGAGTGCCTGTATGTGGCAGTCCCAAAAATTGTTTAAAACAGAGGAACGGGTCGGTGGCCCTCCAGAAAAATTGAATAGATTGAGTGCCTGTATGTGGCACTCCCAAAAATTGTTTAAAACAGAGGACCGGGTCGGTGGCCCTCCAGAAAAATTAAATGCATAAAGTACTATAGCAAGAGCCAGTGGGCCCTGTCAAAAAATAGCCAGTTTCCTCTGCTTTACTGTACAAAGAGGAGGAGAAGGAGGAAAATGAGGAGGAGGAGGAGTGGATCAATTATTCAGGTTGAGCTTCCTTCACCTGGTGGAGATTGGAAATTATGAGAAATCCAGGCTTTATTCATCTTAATAAGCGTCAGCCTGTCAGCGCTGTCAGTCGACAGGCGTGTACGCTTATCGGTGATGATGCCACCAGCTGCACTGAAAACCCGCTCGGACAAGACGCTAGCGGCAGGGCAGGCAAGAACCTCCAAGGCGTACAGCGCCAGTTCGTGCCACATGTCCAGCTTTGAAACCCAGTAGTTGTAGGGAGCTGTGTGATCATTTAGGACGATGGTATGGTCAGCTACGTACTCCCTCACCATCTTTCTGTAAAGATCAGCCCTACTCTGCCGAGACTGGGGACAGGTGACAGTGTCTTGCTGGGGTGACATAAAGCTGGCAAAAGCCTTGTAAAGCGTACCCTTGCCAGTGCTGGACAAGCTGCCTGCTCGCCTACTCTCCCTCGCTACTTGTCCCGCAGAACTACGCACTCTGCCGCTAGCGCTGTCAGAAGGGAAATACTGTTTCAGCTTGTGCACCAGGGCCTGCTGGTATTCATGCATTCTCACACTCCTTTCCTCTGCAGGGATGAGAGTGGAAAGATTTTGCTTGTACCGTGGGTCCAGGAGAGTGAACACCCAGTAATCGGTGCTGGAATAAATTCTTTGAACGCGAGGGTCACGGGATAGGCAGCCTAGCATGAAATCTGCCATATGCGCCAGAGTACCAACGCGTAAGAATTCACTCCCCTCACTGGCCTGACTGTCCATTTCCTCCTCCTCCAACTCCTCCAACTCCTCTTCTTCTGCCCATACACGCTGAACAGTAAAGGACTCAACAATGGTCCCCTCTTGTGTCTCGCCAACATTCTCCTCCTCTTCCTCCTCATCCTCCTCCACCTCCACCTCCTCCGATATGCGCTGAGAAACAGACCTAAGGGTGCTTTGGCTATCAACAAGGGAATCTTCTTCCCCCGTCTCTTGTGACGAGCGCAAAGCTTCCGACTTCATGCTGATCAGAGAGTTTTTCAACAGGCCAAGCAGCGGGATGGTGAGGCTGATGATGGCGGCATCGCCACTGACCATCTGTGTTGACTCCTCAAAGTTACTCAGCACCTGACAGATATCAGACATCCACGTCCACTCCTCATTGTAGACTTGAGGAAGCTGACTGACCTGACTACCAGTTCTGGTGGAAGTTGACATCTGGCAGTCTACAATGGCTCGGCGCTGCTGGTAAACTCTGGATAACATGGTCAGTGTTGAATTCCACCTCGTGGGCACGTCGCACAACAGTCGGTGAGCGGGCAGTTGGAGGCGGCGCTGCGCTGCCCTGAGAGTGGCAGCATCTGTGCTGGACTTCCTGAAATGCGCACAGATGCGGCGCACCTTCGTGAGCAAATCTGACAGATTGGGGTATGTCTTGAGGAAACGCTGAACTATCAGATTTAACACATGGGCCAGGCATGGCACATGTGTCAGTCTGCCGAGTTGCAGAGCCGCCACCAGGTTACGGCCGTTGTCACACACAACCATGCCTGGCTTCAGGTTCAGCGGTGCCAGCCACAGATCAGTCTGCGCCGTGATGCCCTGTAATAGCTCTTGGGCGGTGTGCCTTTTATCGCCTAGGCTCAGCAGTTTGAGCACCGCCTGCTGTCGCTTAGCGACGGCACTGCTGCTGTGCCTAGAGCTACCGACTGATGGCGCCGTGCCCACGGATGGTAGTTCGGAGGAGGAGGTGGAGGAGGGGTGGGAGGAGGAGGAGGCATAGTAGGCCTGAAACACCTGGACCGAGGTAGGCCCCGCAATCCTCGGCGTCGGCAGTATATGACCAGCCCCAGGGTCAGACTCGGTCCCAGCCTCCACCAAGTTAACCCAATGTGCCGTCAGCGATATATAGTGGCCCTGCCCGGCAGCACTCGTCCACGTGTCCGTGGTCAGGTGGACCTTGTCAGAAACGGCGTTGGTCAGGGCACGGGTGATGTTGTCTGACACGTGCTGGTGCAGGGCTGGGACGGCACATCGGGAAAAGTAGTGGCGGCTGGGGACCGAATACCGAGGGGCGGCCGCCGCCATGAGGTTGCGAAAGGCCTCGGTCTCTACTAGCCTATAGGGCAGCATCTCCAGGCTAAGCAATCTGGAGATGTGCACATTAAGGGTTTGGGCGTGCGGGTGGGTTGCACTATATTTGCGTTTCCGCTCCAGCGTCTGGGGTATGGAGAGCTGAACGCTGGTGGATGCTGTGGAGGATCGTGGAGGCGACGATGGGGTTTTTGTGGCAGGGTCCTGGGCAGGGGGCTGACTATCAGCTGACACAGGGGAAGGAGCAGTGGTGTGCACGGCCAGAGGTGAACGGGCTTGTTGCCACTGAGTGGGGTGCTTAGCATTCATATGCCTGCGCATACTGGTGGTAGTTAAGCTAGTAGTGGTGGAACCCCTGCTGAGCCTGGTTTGGCAAATGTTGCACACCACAGTCCGTCGGTCATCCGGTGTTTCCTTAAAGAACCTCCAGACTTCTGAAGATCTAGCCCTCGCCGCAAGAGCCCTCGCCACGGGAGCTTCACTAGTTGACACATTTGGCGCTGATGCACCAGCTCTGGCCCTGCCTCTCCGTCTGGCCCCACCACTGCCTCTTCCAACCTGTTCTGGTCGAGGACTCTCCTCCGTCTCAGAAGCACTGTGTTCACCCGGCCTCTCAACCCAGCTTGGGTCTGTCACCTCATCATCCTCCGATCCCTCAGTCTGCTCCCCCCTCGGACTTCCTGCCCTGACAACAACTTCCCCACTGTCTGACAACCGTGTCTCCTCATCGTCGGACACCTCTTTACACACTTCCACTACGTCAAGAAGGTCATCATCACCCACAGACTGTGACTGGTGGAAAACCTGGGCATCGGAAAATTGCTCAGCAGCAACCGGACAAGTGGTTTGTGACTGTGGGAAGGGTCCAGAAAACAGTTCCTCAGAGTATGCCGGTTCAAATGCCAAATTTTCCTGGGAGGGGGCAGACTGGGGGGGAGGAGGCTGAGGTGCAGGAGCTGGAGGAGTGGCGATTTCGGTGACATGGGTGGACTGCGTGGAAGACTGACTGGTGGACAAATTGCTCGAAGCATTGTCAGCAATCCACAACATCACCTGTTCGCACTGTTCTGGCCTCAACAGTGCTCTACCACGAGTCCCAGTAACTTCAGACATGAACCTAGGGCAGTGATGGCTAACCTATGGCACTGGTGCCAGAGGTGGCACTCGGAGCCCTTTCTGTGGGCACTCAGGCCATCACCAGAGATGACTCCAGGTATCTTCCTGAAGTCCCAGACGGCCCAGGACTTGCTGTGAACAGAGGTATTTTAAAGTGACAGCTCTACCTGAGACTATTTTCTGCTTTATTGGTGTCCACAGGTGCTGGTATCAATGAAAACTGTGACAGAGAAAGGAGTATATATCACAAATTAAAATTTTGTGTTGGCACTTTGCGATAAATAAGCAGGTCTTTGTTGTTGTTTGGGCACTCGGTCTCTAAAAGGTTTGCCATCACTGACCTAGGGAGTGTAGCTCTGCGGCGTTCCACTGCTCCCTCATAAGCAGGTGGTGTCTCACCCCGGCCAGGACCACGGCCTCTGACCCCTGCAGTAGTTGGACGCCCACGTCCCCGCCCTCGTCCTCTACCCCTAGCCCTCGGGTTAAACATTTTTAAAATGAGAGTTATAGCTTTAATTTTTTTTTAACTTTTTTTTGTGTTTTTTTTTTTTTTTTTGTGTTTTTGAGTTTTTAAAACCAAACAATGCTATCCTATTGCTATGGCTATTTTCTAGCCAAGTATGAAAGCACACTACTATGCCAGATGAGATGACACCGAGTTATTAAACAAAATAAACGTAAAATAAAAAAGGACAAATGGCAGACTGTGCCTAATTGAAATCCAACCCCTACTAAATTTTCCCACTTCGGTCTTTGCAATGGATATGTGCGTCACTAAGCGCAAAACACAGCGGTCGCAAGTCTCACTACAAATTGCTGACAATTGGCTAGTAGATGCACTGCAGCAAGTACAGCCACCAGCAGATTAACCAGAAATCAAATATATAACGCTACTGTAGGCGTAAGCCGTTTGGATTCTCCTATGGCTATTTTCTAGCCAAGTATGAAAGCACACTACTATGCCAGATGAGATGACGCTGAGTTATTAAACAAAATAAACGTAAAATAAAAAAGGACAAATGGCAGACTGTGCCTAATTGAAATCCAACCCCTACTAAATTTTCCCACTTCGGTCTTTGCAATGGATATGTGCGTCACTAAGCGCAAAACACAGCGGTCGCAAGTCTCACTACAAATTGCTCACAATTGGCTA
This sequence comes from Engystomops pustulosus, assembly GCF_040894005.1. Lineage (NCBI taxonomy): Eukaryota > Metazoa > Chordata > Amphibia > Anura > Leptodactylidae > Engystomops > Engystomops pustulosus. Next base: position 31,112,476 of record NC_092418.1, read on the forward strand.
GTAGATGCACTGCAGCAAGTACAGCCACCAGCAGATCAACCAGAAATCAAATATATAACGCTACTGTAGGCGTAAGCCGTTTGGATTCTCCTATGGCTATTTTCTAGCCAAGTATGAAAGCACACTACTATGCCAGATGAGATGACGCTGAGTTATTAAACAAAATAAACGTAAAATAAAAAAGGACAAATGGCAGACTGTGCCTAATTGAAATCCAACCCCTACTAAATTTTCCCACTTCGGTCTTTGCAATGGATATGTGCGTCACTAAGCGCAAAACACAGCGGTCGCAAGTCTCACTACAAATTGCTCACAATTGGCTAGTAGATGCACTGCAGCAAGTACAGCCACCAGCAGATCAACCAGAAATCAAATATATAACGCTACTGTAGGCGTAAGCCGTTTGGATTCTCCTATGGCTATTTTCTAGCCAAGTATGAAAGCACACTACTATGCCAGATGAGATGACGCTGAGTTATTAAACAAAATAAACGTAAAATAAAAAAGGACAAATGGCAGACTGTGCCTAATTGAAATCCAACCCCTACTAAATTTTCCCACTTCGGTCTTTGCAATGGATATGTGCGTCACTAAGCGCAAAACACAGCGGTCGCAAGTCTCACTACAAATTGCTGACAATTGGCTAGTAGATGCACTGCAGCAAGTACAGCCACCAGCAGATCAACCAGAAATCAAATATATAACGCTACTGTAGGCATAAGCCGTTTGGATTCTCCTATGGCTATTTTCTAGCCAAGTATGAAAGCACACTACTATGCCAGATGAGATGACGCTGAGTTATTAAACAAAATAAACGTAAAATAAAAAAGGACAAATGGCAGACTGTGCCTAATTGAAATCCAACCCCTACTAAATTTTCCCACTTCGGTCTTTGCAATGGATATGTGCGTCACTAAGCGCAAAACACAGCGGTCGCAAGTCTCACTACAAATTGCTGACAATTGGCTAGTAGATGCACTGCAGCAAGTACAGCCACCAGCAGATCAACCAGAAATCAAATATATAACGCTACTGTAGGCGTAAGCCGTTTGGATTCTCCTATGGCTATTTTCTAGCCAAGTATGAAAGCACACTACTATGCCAGATGAGATGACGCTGAGTTATTAAACAAAATAAACGTAAAATAAAAAAGGACAAATGGCAGACTGTGCCTAATTGAAATCCAACCCCTACTAAATTTTCCCACTTCGGTCTTTGCAATGGATATGTGCGTCACTAAGCGCAAAACACAGCGGTCGCAAGTCTCACTACAAATTGCTCACAATTGGCTAGTAGATGCACTGCAGCAAGTACAGCCACCAGCAGATCAACCAGAAATCAAATATATAACGCTACTGTAGGCGTAAGCCGTTTGGATTCTCCTATGGCTATTTTCTAGCCAAGTATGAAAGCACACTACTATGCCAGATGAGATGACACTGAGTTATTAAACAAAATAAACGTAAAATAAAAAAGGAAAAATGGCAGACTGTGCCTAATTGAAATCCAACCCCTACTAAATTTTCCCACTTTGGTGTTTGAGGTGGATATGTGTGCCACTAAGAGCTAAACACAGCGGTCGCAAGTCTCACTACAAATTGCTCACAATTGGCTAGTAGATGCACTGCAGCAAGTACAGCCACCAGCAGATCAACCAGAAATCAAATATATAACGCTACTGTAGGCGTAAGCCGTTTGGATTCTCCTATGGCTATTTTCTAGCCAAGTATGAAAGCACACTACTATGCCAGATGAGATGACACTGAGTTATTAAACAAAATAAACGTAAAATAAAAAAGGAAAAATGGCAGACTGTGCCTAATTGAAATCCAACCCCTACTAAATTTTCCCACTTCGGTCTTTGCTATGGATATGTGTGCCACTAAGAGCTAAACATAACGGTAGCAAGTCCCCCTGCTAATTCCTCACAAAATGGTACTAGATGCAAATAAAAAAAAAAAAAAGTAGAACGTTATTGTAGCCCTAAGAAGGGCTGTTGGGTTCTTGTAGAATCACTCCTGCCTAACAGTAAGCTAATAGAACACCCTAACGCTTTCCCTGACCAGCAGCAGCTCTCTCCCTAGCGGCATCCAGACACAGAATGATCCGAGCAGCGCGGGCAGCGGCTAGTCTATCCCAGGGTCACCTGATCTGGCCAGCCAACCACTGCTATCGACGTGTAAGGGTACCACGTCATGCTGGGTGGAGTGCAGAGTCTCCTGGTTTGTGATTGGCTCTGTTTCTGGCCGCCAAAAAGCAAAACGGCGGGAGCTGCCATTTTCTCGAGCGGGCGAAGTATTCGTCCGAGCAACGAGCAGTTTCGAGTACGCTAATGCTCGAACGAGCATCAAGCTCGGACGAGCATGTTCGCTCATCTCTAGTGTGTATATATAAGTGAGTGTATAAATGTGTGTGATTGTAATTCACATGTGTGAGTATATAAATATGTATATCTTTTTAAGGGGTAAACGGGGCCCTATTAAGAAGTCAGCTATGGGGCTCTGCCACTCCTAGTTACGCCCCTGATTAATAGGTATTAGTGAGAAGGTCAGTGTATAAACAAGTACATATTAACTCCTTCCTTCCTGACTCTACATCATAGGACGCGCGTAGTTCCCTCCCCTTGACGTAGAGTTACGGCAGAACTTGCGATTTTGGGTCCGGTAACCTAGTAACCGGCAAGGGACCTATCATAGCGGGCCCTTGCAATCTGTACACACTTTAAGGGAGTTCCCAGTTTCTTTTTTTTTGTCTAAAAAACTAATTAAATAAAAGTCAGTGCTAGTTAGTATCAGTGTCAGTCAGAGTCAGTGAGAGTCAGTCAGCGTACGTCAGTGTCAGCGTAAGTCCCACAGCGTTATCCATTGTCGACTGACAGTTTTGAGCAGTGACAGTTCATCAGTGTCACTCCAGCTGTCAGTGTGTACGCTTGTTACAGTCCCAAGTAAAGTACATTACACATTGTTACAGTAGCAAATAAAGTGCATTAGACAAAATGACACAAAGAACATACAGTGCTGAAGAGGCGTATGCTATGTTATCCTCAGACACAGATGCCCCCTATGTACAGGAATATAACTGCTATAATACTGCCCCCTATGTACAAGAATATAACTACTATAATACTGCCCCCTATGTACAGGAATATAACTACTATAATACTGCCCCCTATGTACAGGAATATAACTGCTATAATACTGACCCATATGTACAAGAATATTACTACTATAATACTGCCCCCTATGTACTAGAGTATAACTACTATAATACTGCCTCCTATGTACAGGAATATAACTACTATAATACTGCCCCCTATGTACAGGAATATAACTACTGTAATACTGCCCCCTATGTACAAGAATATAACTACTATAATACTGCCCCCTATGTACAGGAATATAACTACTGTAATACTGCCCCCTATGTACAGGAATATAACTGCTATCATACTGACCCCTATGTACAAGACTATAACTACTATAATGCTGCCCCCTGTGTACAAGAATATAACTACTATAATACTGCCCCCTATGTACAAGAATATAACTACTATAATACTACCCTGTGACATGAAATGGGAGTGGGGGGTTAGTCACAACTACCACTACATGATCAAGCAGTATGGATGGAAGGGTGAATGGGGGGAGTTCCATTGGTGGCTGTTAGTGGTATAGCCGCAGGTGAAATGCTTTACACTGCAGTACATTATCGTTATTAATCAGTGATCAAGAGTTTGTTTATAAGGAAAATTTATAAAAACAAAACTAAAAAAATGTTTTTCAATTATAAACCATTTTACCAACTAAATAAGACAATACAAATACAAAAGAGAAGATATTTCCTAATGACCCGTAATGTTATAATATTCATGCTGAGATTTGCATCACATTGTACTCTGTGATCCACTCAGTGAATTATAACTTTACTATATCGATACAATAGCAAAGAGGAAACTATGGAAACAGATTCAAAACAACAATTTTACTACTTGAAATTTAAAATTAACATTTTCTAAATTTTAAACCCATAAATACAATAATGTTTATTTGTAGAATCACAATTCTAATGCCGGTAGCTGTATACAAGGAAGTTCAGGTTCTTTACAGAAGTATTTTGTTCAATAGCAGGAGTCCTAACATCGAGAAAACGCCAAAAGCTGAAGGTTTGCCTGAAAATAAAAATTGGCTTTTCAGTAATCTCAGTCAGGATCATATAGTAGGCTTATACTCAAGAAGACTATGAAAAAACAAAAGTGGAAAACTTTTAACATAAAACAACTGTAAAATAAAAACTACATAGAAAACAAATAAAACCCAAGCTTTATTATTTCTACATAGAATGGATATGCTCCAGATATTCTGTCCACATATTGAGGATAAACAAAATCTGCTTTGTAGTCTAATTGTTCCTGCACAATGGATCAAATTGTACCAAATGGTCTTATCGTTCGATAGTAGATTTAGTACAAATCTTTTCTGATTCACTGTGGATAAATCTTGTATATAGGATGATAATGGAAGTCGGAGCCATTACAATGTCCATTAATTTGAATGGACTTTTGATGTTTTTTGTTACTGCCCGTTAGGCTTCCATTTTTGTCGTTTAAAGGGGTTTCCGAGTCCTAAAAAAAGTATCATGTGGCCGGGATGTGGCTTCTTAAAACAATAAACTACTACTTACCTCAGCGGTCCCTCCCGGTGTCCTGCACCACTGTCTCTCTGGTCCTGACTGTGCAACATTCCCCACCGGGGCCTAGCCTTTTCTTGGGGCCTAGAGACAGCCGGGGCCCGCAGTACCTGAGTGGCTGGCGATTGCGGCCTAGGCACGCTAGTGTCACGGTGCTTGGTATGGGGAACCGGAGGGCTGTCCTACACCCTGGCAGGTCTCCAGCAGGGTGGTGTTGGCAAGAAATGATGAGGGAGAGGCTGCTATAGCGGTTCTCCCTGGGGCAACCCTTTGATGTCTAAAGTATGAGTCTCTGTGTGGTGGATAGGGTGCCTGTGATGGTGACAGCTGTAGTAGCAGGGACCAGACGGAGGCAGACGTTGAACAAAAATAACTTACAGTTCTTTATTGGAACAGTAGCAACGTGCCTTGACAAATAGTAGAATGTTGGAGATGCAGTTGGAGAGAGCCACAGGAGTAGATCACCAGCCTGGATGCAAGGGCAGGCTGGGAGGTAGCTGTGTCCTAGTAGGATGCTTCAGCTTGTCCTGCGTTGCTTCAGATATCACCCTTGATACAGGCTGCAAGCTACATGGTGGGATGTATTCGCAACAACCCCTCTGCCTTGCATCGGCATGGGTGTTGCAATTGTTTACAGGGGTAAGGAAGCAGTGCCCTCCCGTCCCCATACCTTGGCCAATGATACAGTGCTGGGAATAGGGATGGCTGGGGATGATCAGCCACCTCGGCTGGCTTCCGTGCCCCTGTAAAAAAACGACAGTGTGGGACAACGAGAGGGACCACAGAGGGAAGTAATAGTTTATTGTTTTAAGCAGCCCCATCCCGGCCACATATCACTTTTTTAGACCTTGGAAACCCCCTTTAAGTGAAAACTGAAATAAAGAAATTGGTAAAAAAATGAATCCAGAGAGATCCCTGTTATAAGAAAAAATATCTGTGTTTGAAAGGAATTTCTTAGGGTGACATCTGTGACAAAACATGCAAATTCTACATTTTGAAAATGTAGAAAGGGAATCTTTCCTGGCTGCAACTATGTCAATATGGATAAAGGTTCACAGTTTACACAAAACGATAAAGAATATGATGTATACAAGTAATTATGCGATCCACTTGTTAAATGTGGTCTCCTCTATGTAGAATATAAAGTACGATTCACACAACATTTTTACAGTATTCACTCTAGAAGAAAGAATTTACCTGTCCTCAAACATTTTTTGGATGCATCTCAGATTCAAATTCGTTGATCATATTCCTCCCTTACATAGAGGAGGAGATTGTGAACTTATACTTAAGCACAGAGAATTAAACATTACCAGTACTATATGATCTGGTATTATTCCCTTAATTTAACTTGGTGAATACTGATTTATCTAAGCGAGTTTAGGTGAAATACATTAAATATTGTTAATATTTTTTTTTTGTTATTTATACACACACACACACACATATACAGTATATACACTCACCGGCCACTTTATTAGGTACACCTGTCCAACTGCTCGTTAACACTTAATTTCTAATCAGCCAATCACATGGCGGCAACTCAGTGCATTTAGGCATAAGGCATGGTCACAATCTCCTGCAGTTCAAACCGAGCATCACTATGGGGAAGAAAGGTGATTTGAGTGCCTTTGAATGTGGCATGGTTGTTGGTGCCAGAAGGGCTGGTCTGAGTATTTCAGAAACTGCTGATCTACTGGGATTTTCACGCACAACTATCTCTAGGGTTTACAGAGAATGGTCCGAAAAAGAAAAAACATCCAGTGAGCGGCAGTTCTGTGGGCGGAAATGCCTTGTTGATGCCAGAGGTCAGAGGACAATCGGCAGACTGGTTCGAGCTGATAGAAAAGCAACAGTGACTCAAATCGCCACCCGTTACAACCAAGGTAGGCAGAAGAGCATCTCTGAACGCACAGTACGTCGAACTTTGAGGCAGATGGGCTACAGCAGCAGAAGACCACACCGGGTGCCACTCCTTTCAGCTCAGAACAGGAAACTGAGGCTACAATTTGCACAAGCTCATCGAAATTGGACAGTAGAAGATTGGAAAAACGTTGCCTGGTCTGATGAGTCTCGATTTCTGCTGCGACATTCGGATGGTAGGGTCAGAATTTGGCGTCAACAGCATGAAAGCATGGATCCATCCTGCCTTGTATCAACGGTTCAGGCTGGTGGTGCTAGTGTCATGGTGTGGGGAATACTTTCTTGGCACTCTTTGGGCCCCTTGGTACCAATTGAGCATCGTTGCAACGCCACAGCCTACCTGAGTATTGTTGCTGACCATGTCCATCCCTTTATGACCACAATGTACCCAACATCTGATGGCTACTTTCAGCAGGATAATGCGCCATGTCATAAAGCTGGAATCATCTCAGACTGGTTTCTTGAACATGACAATGAGTTCACTGTACTCAAATGGCCTCCACAGTCACCAGATCTCAATCCAATAGAGCATCTTTGGGATGTAGTGGAACGGGAGATTCGCATCCTGGATGTGCAGCCAACAAATCTGCGGCAACTGTGTGATGCCATCATGTCAATATGGACCAAAATCTCTGAGGAATGCTTCCAGCACCTTGTTGAATCTATGCCACGAAGAATTGAGGCAGCTCTGAAGGCAAAAGGGGGTCCAACCCGTTACTAGCATGGTGTACCTAATATAGTGGCCGGTGAGTGTATATATATATTTTTTTTTTTCCCCCTGAAACCCATGAGATCATTATCAAGCTTGCAGATACTGTTTCCTCTTCGTCTCTTTAATTATAACCATTACTTTTTTTCATATATTGTTCATATTTTTCTTTAACAATTAAAGATATTTTTCTTGGGGATCACATCATCTATTGCCTTTACAGTTTTTTTGGATTCTCCAGACGACAGGGTGAGCATCCATTATGTGCTGAATAGTTGTTTTTAAAGTGTACGCAGTTTGATCACGAGCAAACACTGGTTATTAGATATATCTCACTATTGGGCGCTAATAAATATGATCGTTGTTCATGTATTCTGTATGTCATGCATTTTTGTCAACACTATTGCACTTTGAAGTTGTATAGGGGTGGAGTTTGTTATGTGAAAAAAAAAAAACCTGTTTATAGTCACTTATACTTAGCTTGAGGAAGGCGCACTGTTTGAGCCGAACTGTGGCTCTTGTATATGGAATAAATCTACCACAACATTTTTTCACCTTATTTTTGGTGTTCTGCTTTTTTCCTTTGGCCATATGAAATAATAGGAATGGGGGCCTTGCTTGAGGGGGCTTACAGGAGGGTCTGTACAACATGGGGAAGCGGAATATCCTCTGTGTGCTGATACAGTTGGATTCATCCTCCAGTTTAGCTCCTCCCCAAAAGCGGGAGCATCGGCAGGAGAAAGTGATTGAAAGCTGCTGATGTTCCAAGTCTCTCCCCAATGACTCAACTGTCCTTACATGAACTGTGACATCACCAGTGTAAACTCAACTGTACTACTCCTTCTGGCAGACTTCTGCTCTTCTTCATCCAGTGTTTCCTGCTGGATTAGATGTATACTGGTCGGGCAGAGATAAATAGGATACCCCCAACAACCAGTATATGTCTATGGACAAGTCCAGCATGTATGTCAGGAGCTTTCCTGATATATTTGTGCCCAAAGATCTGAATGTAGCCTTAACCCTGTAGCGATCCGCGTCCGATATATCGGACGCAGAGCGAGGTGACTTAACGCTCCGCGTCCGATATATATCGAATGCGAGCGCTTCCTGCATTTAGGACGTCACCCTGTCGCGAGACAGGGTGACACGTCGGTGGGAGGTGTCGGCATCGCTAGCCGACACCCAACCGATGACATCACAGGACCTATTTGATTGGTCCTGTGATGTCGATCGCCGCCATTGGCCAATCGATCGCGATTTGCCAATGACAGCGATCCGTTCATTCCCGGGCTCACACAGCGGTGGGGTGTTGGCATCACTTGCCGACACCCCACCGATGACAGAACAGGACCGTTTTGATTGGTCCTGTGACATCGATCGCTGCCATTGGTCAATCGATCGCGATTGGCCAATGACAGTGATCTGTGATGATGGGGGGCTGATCTAGCTCACACAACCCTCTCTAACAGCTCCATTTTGGTGTTGGAGTTGTGCTAGTGTGCTGTTCCTTACTGTATCCTAAAAACACTCACTTACCCCCCTCCCTTTACGTTTTCTCTATCTCCCACAACCACACTTTTCAGTGCGATCAGTTAGGAGTTGGAGGAGTAGCATTTAGGAGTAGGAGTAGCGTTTAGGAGCAGGCGTGTGGAGGAGGAGAAGGCGTTGTGTGGATGAGCAGGCGTGTGAAGGAGGAGAAGACGTTGTGTGGAGGAGCAGGCGTTGTGTGGAGGAGCAGGTGTTGTGTGCAGGGGGAGAAGGCGTTGTGTGCAGGAGGAGCAGGCGTTGTGTGGAGTAGGAAAAGGCGTTGTGTGGAGGAGCAGGCGTTGTGTGCAGGAGAAGGAGTGAGGAGGAGAAGGTGTGGAGTGGAGTTGAGTAGTGGAGTGGAGTAGTGGAGTGTAGTGTAGTAGGCGTTGTTCTGCAGAGGAGTAGGTGTAGTGTAGTGGAGTAGGTGTAGTGTAGTGTAGGTTCTGTACTATCCCCCCATCATGTCACAGAAAACATACACTGACTTGGAGGTCTACAACTATATGGCCTCCGATACGGAGTCAGCTAGTGGGGACGAGTGTCCGCTTTATTTGTCCTCCTTCCTCACAAAGCGACTCTGAGGAACCCCCGAGAAGGCGCTTACGTAGTGCCGAGGTGCCCGGGACTTCTGCTGGAGTGTCCGGGACTTCTGCTGGAGTGCCCGAGACTTCTGACCCCACATGGGTGACCCCCAGTAGTTATGCCCCTCAGGTCCCTGATTTTACGGCCAGTCCTGGGATATGCAGAGACACGGCAGGGCTCGGACCAGTGGACTACTAGTGGACTTTTCTAGTGAGGAGCTAATTAGTTTGATGGTGTCCCAGACCAATCTTTACGCTGCACAATACATTGCCCAAAACCCCACTTCTTTTTATGCGCAACCCCACAGGTGGACCCCTGTTAGTGCAGCAGAGATGGAGAAGTATTGGGGCAAAGTACTTCTTATGGGACTCATCAAAAAGCCCTCTATTAGGGACTATTGGAGCACAGACATACTGTACCACACCCCGATGTTCCGCATGGCGATGAGTAGGATGCGCTTTGAAGCCATCCATAGGTTTTTGCAGTTTGCCGTTAATTCTCAGTGCCCACCCAGAGATGACCCTAGTTATGATAGGCTGTATAAGGTCCGACCCATATTAGACTACCTGAGTGCCCAATTTATGGATGTGTATACTCCAGAGAGGCACATATCAGTGGACGAGTCCCTGGTACATTTCAAAGGGAGACTTCAGTTCCGCCAGTACCTGCTCAATAAGAGGGCAAGGTATGGCATGAAGATTAGAGATGAGCAAACATGCTCGTCCGAGCTTGATGCTCGGTCGAGCATTAGGGTACTCGAAACTGCTCGTTACTCGGACGAATACTTCGCCCGCTCGAGAAAATGGCAGCTCCCGCCGTTTTGCTTTTTGGCGGCCAGAAACAGAGCCAATCACAAGCCAGGAGACTCTGCACTCCACCCAGCATGACGTGGTACCCTTACACGTCGATAGCAGTGGTTGGCTGGCCAGATCAGGTGACCCTGGGATAGACTAGTCGCTGGCCGCGCTGCTCGGATCATTCTGTCTCTGGATGCCGCTAGGGAGAGAGCTGCTGCTGGTCAGGGAAAGCGTTAGGGTGTTCTATTAGCTTACTGTTAGGCAGGAGTGATTCTCAAAGAACCCAACAGCCCTTCTTAGGGCTACAATAACGTTCTACTTTTTTTATTTTAATTTGCATCTTTTACCATTTTGTGAGGAATTAGCAGGGGGACTTGCTACCGTTGTGTTTAGCTCTTAGTGGCGCACATATCCATAGCAAAGACCGAAGTGGGAAAATTCAGTAGGGGTTGGATTTCTATTAGGCAATAACTCAGTGTCATCTCATCTGGCATAGTAGTGTGCTTCCTTTGATACTTGGCTAGAAAATAGCCATAGGAGAATACAAACAGCTTCTTGAAGCCTACAGTAGCGTTCTATATATTTGATTTCTGGTTGATCTGCTGGTGGCTGTAGTTTCTGCAGTGCATGTACTTGCCAATTCTGAGCAATTTGTAGTGAGACTTGCGACCGCTGTGTTCTGCGCTTAGTGGCGCACATATCCATAGCAAAGGCCGAAGTGGCAAAATTCAGTAGGGGTTGGATTTCTATTAGGCAATAACTCAGTGTCATCTCATCTGGCATAGTAGTGTGCTTCCTTTGATACTTGGCTAGAAAATAGCCATAGGAGAATACAAACAGCTTCTTGAAGCCTACAGTAGCGTTCTATATATTTGATTTCTGGTTGATCTGCTGGTGGCTGTAGTTTCTGCAGTGCATGTACTTGCCAATTCTGAGCAATTTGTAGTGAGACTTGCGACCGCTGTGTTCTGCGCTTAGTGGCGCACATATCCATAGCAAAGGCCGAAGTGGCAAAATTCAGTAGGGGTTGGATTTCTATTAGGCAATAACTCAGTGTCATCTCATCTGGCATAGTAGTGTGCTTCCTTTGATACTTGGCTAGAAAATAGCCATAGGAGAATACAAACAGCTTCTTGAAGCCTACAGTAGCGTTCTATATATTTGATTTCTGGTTGATCTGCTGGTGGCTGTAGTTTCTGCAGTGCATGTACTTGCCAATTCTGAGCAATTTGTAGTGAGACTTGCGACCGCTGTGTTCTGCGCTTAGTGGCGCACATATCCATAGCAAAGGCCGAAGTGGCAAAATTCAGTAGGGGTTGGATTTCTATTAGGCAATAACTCAGTGTCATCTCATCTGGCATAGTAGTGTGCTTCCTTTGATACTTGGCTAGAAAATAGCCATAGGAGAATACAAACAGCTTCTTGAAGCCTACAGTAGCGTTCTATATATTTGATTTCTGGTTGATCTGCTGGTGGCTGTAGTTTCTGCAGTGCATGTACTTGCCAATTCTGAGCAATTTGTAGTGAGACTTGCGACCGCTGTGTTCTGCGCTTAGTGGCGCACATATCCATAGCAAAGGCCGAAGTGGCAAAATTCAGTAGGGGTTGGATTTCTATTAGGCACTAACTCAGTGTCATCTCATCTGGCATAGTAGTGTGCTTCCTTTGATACTTGGCTAGAAAATAGCCATAGCAATAGGATAGGATTGTTTGGTTTTAAAAACTCAAAAAAAAACAAAAAACACAAAAAAAAAAAAACACAAAAAAAAACAAAAAGAAGTAAAAAAAAAAAAAAAGTTATAACTCTCATTTTAAAAATGTTTAACCCGAGGGCTAGGGGTAGAGGACGAGGGCGGGGACGTGGGCGTCCAACTACTGCAGGGGTCAGAGGCCGTGGTCCTGGGCGGGGTGAGACACCACCTGCTGATGAGGGAGCAGGGGAACGCCGCAGAGCTACACTCCCTAGGTTCATGTCTGAAGTTACTGGGACTCGTGGTAGAGCACTGTTGAGGCCAGAACAGTGCGAACAGGTGATGTCGTGGATTGCTGACAATGCTTCGAGCAATTTGTCCACCACCAGTCAGTCTTCCACGCAGTCCACCCATGTCACCGAAATCCCCACTCCTCCAGCTCCTGCACCTCAGCCTCCTCCCCCCCAGTCTGCCCCCTCCCAGGAAAATTTGGCATTTGAACCGGCATACTCTGAGGAACTGTTTTCTGGACCCTTCCCACAGTCACAAACCACTTGTCCGGTTGCTGCTGAGCAATTTTCCGATGCCCAGGTTTTCCACCAGTCACAGTCTGTGGGTGATGATGACCTTCTTGACGTAGTGGAAGTGTGTAAAGAGGTGTCCGACGATGAGGAGACACGGTTGTCAGACAGTGGGGAAGTTGTTGTCAGGGCAGGAAGTCCGAGGGGGGAGCAGACTGAGGGATCGGAGGATGATGAGGTGACAGACCCAAGCTGGGTTGAGAGGCCGGGTGAACACAGTGCTTCTGAGACGGAGGAGAGTCCTCGACCTGAACAGGTTGGAAGAGGCAGTGGTGGGGCCAGACGGAGAGGCAGGGCCAGAGCTGGTGCATCAGCGCCACTGTCAACTAGTGAAGCTCCCGTGGTGAGGGCTCTTGCGGCGAGGGCTAGATCTTCAGAAGTGTGGAGGTTCTTTAAGGAAACACCGGATGACCGACGGACTGTGGTGTGCAACATTTGCCAAACCAGGCTCAGCAGGGGTTCCACCACTACTAGCTTAACTACCACCAGTATGCGCAGGCATATGAATGCTAAGCACCCCACTCAGTGGCAACAAGCCCGTTCACCTCCGGCCGTGCACACCACTGCTCCTTCCCCTGTGTCAGCTGCTAGTCAGCCCCCTGCCCAGGACCCTGGCACAAAAACCCCATCGTCGCCTCCACGATCCTCCACAGCATCCACCAGCGTTCAGCTCTCCATACCCCAGACGCTGGAGCGGAAACGCAAATATAGTGCAACCCACCCGCACGCCCAAGCCCTTAATGTGCACATCTCCAGATTGCTTAGCCTGGAGATGCTGCCCTATAGGCTAGTAGAGACCGAGGCCTTTCGCAACCTCATGGCGGCGGCCGCCCCTCGGTATTCGGTCCCCAGCCGCCACTACTTTTCCCGATGTGCCGTCCCAGCCCTGCACCAGCACGTGTCAGACAACATCATCCGTGCCCTGACCAACGCCGTTTCTGACAAGGTCCACCTGACCACGGACACGTGGACGAGTGCTGCCGGGCAGGGCCACTATATATCGCTGACGGCACATTGGGTTAACTTGGTGGAGGCTGGGACCGAGTCTGACCCTGGGGCTGCTCATATACTGCCGACGCCGAGGATTGCGGGGCCTACCTCGGTCCAGGTGTTTCAGGCCTACTATGCCTCCTCCTCCTCCCACCCCTCCTCCACCTCCTCCTCCGAACTACCATCCGTGGGCACGGCGCCATCAGTCGGTAGCTCTAGGCACAGCAGCAGTGCCGTCGCTAAGCGACAGCAGGCGGTGCTCAAACTGCTGAGCCTAGGCGACAAAAGGCACACCGCCCAAGAGCTATTACAGGGCATCACGGCGCAGACTGATCTGTGGCTGGCACCGCTGAACCTCAAGCCGGGAATGGTTGTGTGTGACAACGGCCGTAACCTGGTGGCGGCTCTGCAACTCGGCAGACTGACACATGTGCCATGCCTGGCCCATGTGTTAAATCTGATAGTGCAGCGTTTCCTCAAGACATACCCCAATCTGTCTGATTTGCTCACGAAGGTGCGCCGCATCTGTGCGCATTTCAGGAAGTCCAGCCCAGATGCTGCCACTCTCAGGGCAGCGCAGCGCCGCCTCCAACTGCCCGCTCACCGACTGTTGTGCGACGTGCCCACGAGGTGGAATTCAACACTGACCATGTTATCCAGAGTTTACCAGCAGCGCAGAGCGATTGTAGACTGCCAGATGTCAACTTCCACCAGAACTGGTAGTCAGGTCAGTCAGCTTCCTCAAGTCTACAATGAGGAGTGGACGTGGATGTCTGATATCTGTCAGGTGCTGAGTAACTTTGAGGAGTCAACACAGATGGTCAGTGGCGATGCCGCCATCATCAGCCTCACCATCCCGCTGCTTGGCCTGTTGAAAAACTCTCTGGTCAGCATGAAGTCGGAAGCTTTGCGCTCGTCACAAGAGACGGGGGAAGAATATTCCCTTGTTGATAGCCAAAGCACCCTGAGGTCTGTTTCTCAGCGCATATCGGAGGAGGTGGAGGTGGAGGAGGATGAGGAGGAAGAGGAGGAGAATGTTGGCGAGACACAAGAGGGGACCATTGTTGAGTCCTTCACTGTTCAGCGTGTATGGGCAGAAGAAGAGGAGTTGGAGGAGTTGGAGGAGGAGGAAATGGACAGTCAGGCCAGTGAGGGGAGTGAATTCTTACGCGTTGGTACTCTGGCGCATATGGCAGATTTCATGCTAGGCTGCCTATCCCGTGACCCTCGCGTTCAAAGAATTTATTCCAGCACCGATTACTGGGTGTTCACTCTCCTGGACCCACGGTACAAGCAAAATCTTCCCACTCTCATCCCTGGAGAGGAAAGGAGTGTGAGAATGCATGAATACCAGCAGGCCCTGGTGCACAAGCTGAAACAGTATTTCCCTTCTGACAGCGCTAGCGGCAGAGTGCGTAGTTCTGCGGGACAAGTAGCGAGGGAGAGTAGGCGAGCAGGCAGCTTGTCCAGCACTGGCAAGGGTACGCTTTACAAGGCTTTTGCCAGCTTTATGTCACCCCAGCAAGACACTGTCACCTGTCCCCAGTCTCGGCAGAGTAGGGCTGATCTTTACAGAAAGATGGTGAGGGAGTACGTAGCTGACCATACCATCGTCCTAAATGATCACACAGCTCCCTACAACTACTGGGTTTCAAAGCTGGACATGTGGCACGAACTGGCGCTGTACGCCTTGGAGGTTCTTGCCTGCCCTGCCGCTAGCGTCTTGTCCGAGCGGGTTTTCAGTGCAGCTAGTGGCATCATCACCGATAAGCGTACACGCCTGTCGACTGACAGCGCTGACAGGCTGACGCTTATTAAAATGAATAAAGGCTGGATTTCTCAGAATTTCCAATCTCCACCAGGTGAAGGAAGCTCAACCTGAATAATTGATCCACTCCTCCTCCTCCTCCTCATTTTCCTCCTTCTCCTCCTCTTTGTACAGTAAAGCAGAGGAAAATGGCTATTTTTTGACAGGGCCCACTGGCTCTTGCTATAGTACTTCATGCATTTAATTTTTCTGGAGGGCCACCTACCCGGTCCTCTGTTTGAAACAATTTTTGTGAGTGCCACATACAGGCACTCAATCTATTCCATTTTTCTGGAGGGCCACCTACCCGGTCCTCTGTTTTAAAAAATTTTTGGGACTGCCACATACAGGCACTCAATCTATTCCATTTTACTGGAGGGCCACCTACCTGCTCCTCTGGTTTGAAACATTTTTGGGACTGCCACATACAGGCACTCAATCTATTCCATTTTACTGCAGGGCCACCTACCTGCTCCTCTGGTTTGAACAATTTTTGGGACTGCCACATACAGGCACTCAATCTATTCCATTTTACTGGAGGGCCACCTACCTGCTCCTCTGGTTTGAAACATTTTTGGGACTGCCACATACAGGCACTCAATCTATTCCATTTTACTGCAGGGCCACCTACCTGCTCCTCTGGTTTGAACAATTTTTGGGACTGCCACATACAGGCACTCAATCTATTCCATTTTACTGGAGGGCCACCTACCTGCTCCTCTGGTTTGAAACATTTTTGGGACTGCCACATACAGGCACTCAATCTATTCCATTTTACTGCAGGGCCACCTACCTGCTCCTCTGGTTTGAACAATTTTTGGGACTGCCACATACAGGCACTCAATCTATTCCATTTTACTGCAGGGCCACCTACCTGCTCCTCTGGTTTGAACAATTTTTGGGACTGCCACATACAGGCACTCAATCTATTCCATTTTACTGGAGGGCCACCTACCTGCTCCTCTGGTTTGAAGAATTTTTGGGACTGCCACATACAGGCACTCAATCTATTCCATTTTACTGGAGGGCCACCTACCTGCTCCTCTGGTTTGAAACATTTTTGGGACTGCCACATACAGGCACTCAATCTATCCCATTTTACTGGAGGGCCACCTACCTGCTCCTCTGGTTTGAAAAATGTTTGGGACTGCCACATACAGGCACTATCCAAATTAAATTGTCTCCATAGCAGCCTCCACACGTTGTCTCCATTGCTACCTCCAAAAGTCGTCCATATAGCTGCCTCCATACATCGTCCCTTTATCAAACGAGGTGTGTCAGGCAGAAATTTGGGTTGTTTTCATGGATTCCACATCAAAGTTGTTAACTTTGTCGCCACCCTGCTGTGTTATCCACAAAATATACTGGCAAACTTTTACCATTTAGGGATATTATTTCAGCGCTTCTTGCGCATCTGTTTACATTCCCCTCACCCGGCATATCCTAAACTTATAAGAACGCTACTACACTTGATCTTATACAAAAGGTTCTTAGAAGTGCTGTTTGGGGAGTAGCCTAGAGACAGGGGCTTGGATTGGCGAAAGCTCGCCTGGCAGCGGAACGCCAGCTCCATGCGCATCATGCGCTTCTTGCGCATCTGTTTACATTCCCCTCACCCGCCATATCCCAAACTTATAAGAACGCTACTACACTTAACTTGGTGCAGGCTGGGACCGAGTCTGACCCTGGGGCTGGTCATATACTGCCGACGCAGAGAATTGCGGGGCCTACCTCGGTCCAGGTCTCAAAGGCCTACTATACCTCCTCCCACCCCTCCTCCACCTCCTCCTCCTCCGAATTACCATCCGTGGGCATGGCGCCATCAGTCGGTAGCTCTAGGCACAGCAGCAGTGCCGTCGCTAAGCGACAGCAGGCGGTGCTGAAACTGCTGAGCCTAGGCGATAAAAGGCACACCGCCCAAGAGCTATTACAGGGCATTCCACATCAAAGTTGTTAACTTTGTCGCCACCCTGCTGTGTAATCCACAAAATATACTTGCAAACTTTTACCATTTAGGGATATTATTTCAGCGCTTCTTGCGCATCTGTTTACATTCCCCTCACCCGCCATATCCTAAACTTATAAGAACGCTACTACACTTGATCTTATACAAAAGGTTCTTAGAAGTGCTGTTTGGGGAGTAGCCTATAGACAGGGGCTTGGATTGGCGAAAGCTCGCCTGGCAGCGGAGCGCCAGCTCCATGCCAAGATCCAACTAACATAGTTTTAACTGCAGCACCTTTAATCTACTACTAGTTCACTGCCTCCATACATGGTCCCCTTATCAAACGAGCTGTGTCAGGCAGAATTTTGGGTTGTTTTCATGGCTTCCATGTTAACTTTGTCGCCACCCTGCTGTGTAATCCACAAAATATACTGGCAAACTTTTATCATGTACCGATATTATTTGAGCGCTTCTTGCTCACCTCCTTTGGTTCCTCTCTGCCACCCATTGGTTTGAAGCCTGAGTCCATTTAGGGTATGTCGCCATGACACTCTCTAGCCTGCTGCCGCTGCCTCTGCATGCCGTCCCCTATAGTGTCAGGGTCAATTATTGGATGTTTTAGATGCTATCTAGCTTCATTCTGTCACTCTGTCATGGCCATGCTGTTGCCCATAATTTTGGCATAATGGTGCGATTAGGCAGCCTCAGAGGCATCCATGCATGCTGCCCCTGCTGTTTCCTGTCCATTTCCATGGTGTTTCCATCCTTTTCTGAGGTTCCCAGGTGTTTGGCCAAGCTTCCCTGTGCAGAGCCTTGGTCCCCTTGAAAAATGCTCGAGTCTCCCATTGACTTCAATGGGGTTCGTTATTCGAGACGAGCACTCGAGCATCGGGAAAAGTTCGTCTCGAATAACGAGTACCCGAGCATTTTAGTGTTCGCTCATCTCTAATGAAGATGTATAAGCTGTGTGAGAGTGCATCAGGGTACACTTTTAGGTTCAGGGTATATGAAGGGAAGGACTCTAGGATAGTGCCCCCTGAATGCCCCACCCTTCTTGGGAATAGCTGGAAAGATAGTTTGGGATTTGGTGCACCCACCTTGGGACCAGGGCTACCATCTCTACCTGGATAATTTTTATACTAGTACTACCCTGTTCAAGTGCCTCGCTTCCAGACAAAATGCGGCATGCGGCACTGTACACAGAAATCAGAGAGGTCTCCCAAAGTCGCTGCTAGGGGAAAAGCTCAGGAGGCACGAGAGCCAAGCACTGAGCAGCGACTCAGTATTGTGTGTTAGGTACAAGAACAAGAGGGACGTCCTTGTACTAACAATCCAGGGGTGGATTTGTCGGACCAGTTGCTTCAGCCATATAACGCCATGTGGAAGTCGAGGGTGTGGTACAAGAAGCTGGCCGTGCACATCATGCAGATGGCATTGTATAATGCTTACGTGCTACATCGATGTGCCAGCAAGAGGGGAACTTTCCTGGAATTTCAAGAGGTGGTAGTGAAGCAGTTGATTTTTAGAGACCAGGAAGGGGGGAGTGCTAGCACATCTGGAAGCGAGGCCACATCACGTATTGTACCAGGGCAGCACTTTCCAGGAGAAGTTACCCAAACTGCCAGCAAGGGAAGGACACAGAAGAGATGCAGGGTGTGCTCAAAAAGGGGTATAAAAAAACAAACTATCTACCAGTGTGACACATGCCCCGAGAAACCAGGGTTATGCATGAAAGATTGTTTCCACATATACCACACATCCCTGGATGTATAATTGTACCCTGATGCACACAGCTCACACAGCTTATACATCATGCCGCATGCCGTACCTTCCCTGCTGAGCTCTGCCGTGTGTCCAGCCTGTAGATTATTGCCACATATGGGGTATTGCCGTACCCCCAGATTTATTCATGGAGGGTTGTAGTTTTCAAATAGGATCAGTTCTCAGGGGTTTCTACTGTTCTGATCCCTAAGGGCATCCACAATTGTTTTATGATGCCAAAAATTTTTTACATGTCTGTGCTCCAAATACCATTCTCTTCCGAGCCCTGCCGTGTCTCCATCTTGTAGCCTATTGCCACACATTGGATATTGCCATACCCGTAATAACGCGCAAAATGATTTTTGGGGTGCTTTTCCACAGTGGCATGAGTTGGGCTGATTTCATTTGTCACTAAAATGACACATTTGAGAAAACAATGCAATTTTTACACTGACCCATTCACATTGTATCACATTTGGGCCAGCATTTCAGGGGTTAAAATGCTCATACAACCCTATATCAATTGTTTGAGGTGTGCCCTTTCCAAAAATGGGGTCACAACTCGGGGGTTTCTATTGCACTGGTGCCTTAGGGGCACCCAAACATCAGTCTATTGAAAAGGTGCTCCAAAAGCTCGATTTTGCTTGTCCCTTCTCAGCCCTGCCGTGTCCCCAGCCGGTAGATTATTGCCACACATGGGGTATTACCATACCCGTAATAACGCGCATAATGATTTTTGGGGTGCTTATCCACAGTGGCATGAGTTGGGCTGATTTCATTTCTCACTACAATGACACATTTGAGAAAACAATGCAATTTTTAAACTGACTCATTCACTTTGTATTACATTTCGGCCAGCATTTCAGGGGTTAAAATGCTCATACAACCCTATATCAATTCTTTGAGGTGTGCCCTTTCCAAAAATGGGGTCACAACTCGGGGGTTTCTATTGCACTGGTGCCTTAGGGGCACCCAAACATCAGTCTATTGAAAAGGTGCTCCAAAAGCTCGATTTTGCTTGTCCCTTCTCAGCCCTGCCGTGTCCCCAGCCTGTAGATTATTGCAACACATTGCCATACCCGTAATAACCTGCATAATGATTTTTGGGGTGTTTGTTTAAAGTGGCATGGGTTGGGCACAATATATTAGGCACTAAAATTATATGTTTGCGATAAAAATGCCATTTTTACTATGCACCATTTACTTTGCATTCAATTTTGACCTGCATGTTGGGGGTTAAAATTCTCTCCACAACTCTAGATGAATTCTTTGAGGGGTGTAGTTTCCAAAATCGTATAATTTCTCAGGGGTTTCTATTGCACTGGTACCTCACGGGCCCTGCGCACATGACATGGCACTCCAAATCCAAACGTGTGAAAACAGAGCTGAAAAATCAAAATTTCACTCCTTCCCTTCTCAGCCCTACCGTGTGCCCAGCCTGTCAACTATTGGCACATGGGTGATATTGCCGTACTCGGAACAACCCGCAGAATGATTTTTGGGGTGTTTGTCTAAATTGCCATGGGTTGGTCACAATATATTAGGCACTAAAATGACATTTTTGTGATAAAAACGCCATTTTTACTATGCACCATTTACTTTGCATTCAATTTTGACCTGCATGTTGGGGGTTAAAATTCTCACCACAACCCGAATAGTTTCTGAAATGGTGACATCTTTGGGGGTTTTCTATTGTACTGTTACTTCAGGGGCTCTTCAATTACAATGTGGCACCACAAAACATTTGCAGCCAAATTGGCCCTCCAAAAACGCAATAGTACATACTCTGTTCTGGACATCGCTGTGCGACAAAGCAGCAGTTGACATACACGTGTCTGGTATTGCCGTACTCGGAAGAAGAGGGGCAATAATTTTGGGATGTATATTTACCTCAAATTTCTTCTGAATGTGTCCATTATAGGGTTAAATGAGAAAACTCGCAATCAAAAATTGAAATTTCAAAATTTCCAATCCATTTTTGTTTGCTTCCAGAAAAATAATAAAAGGGTTAACAGACTTCCTAAATGCTGATATGAATAGGTTGAGATGTTAGGTTCATAAAATGGTGTTACTTGTGGGGGTATATAGTACATAAGCCTTTATAGGGCACTTCCAAACTGAATAGGTCACCAAAAATTTAGCGTTTTTCAAATTTCAAGAAAATCTGAGAATTTGCTACTAAAACTTTAAACCTTCTCAGATCCGTAAAAAAAAATGGAAACGTAAAACAAATAATGGAAATAAAAACAAGACCAATGGCAAAAGGTTTCTACCAAAAAAAAAATTTGCGGTGTCACTTTTTGTCTAAAAAGTATAACATTTGAAACTTTGAAAATTGTAATTTTTTTCACATTTTTCCTAAATTTGTGAATTTTTACCCCCCAAAAAAGGAACGGATGACCAAAATGAAACTACTAACATAAACTACAATGTCTCACGAGAAAACAATCTCAAAATCACAAGGATATCTTAAAGCATTGAAAAGTTATTACCACAGGAAGAGACACTGGTCAAATTTCTAAAAAAAGGACCGAGCCTTAACGTACAAACAGACTGCGTCCTGTGAGACACAGACATCAGCTACACATGAATCTGACATGTTCTGCTGTAACATGGCTGCCTGGAGCTGCTGTATCTCTCCTATACACACACACATGCACACACAGGCTGCAGGGGGCGTGGCCACCAGCACCAGGAAGCACATCATTATACAGCCTCACATCATTATACAGACTGTCAGTCAAGCACTGGGGGTGTGGCTGTGCCTCCCACTCATGAATAAGGTGGACAGCTTGAATATGCTAATGCTTCATTGGACATTTCACAGGTCATTTGCATACAGCTTTAGGACCTCATTGCTTAGGTTTACAGGCATGTAGAGGGACAATGAAGGGATAGAGGCAATGCTCTCTAATGGCAGTTTATGAAAATATATTTAGTTTAGGGGGGTTATTTTGCATGACGGGTTCTCTTTAAGGGGTTAAAGGAAATCTACCATTTGTTTTTATGCATTGTGAACCAAACATAAATTAACAATGCTGTTGCTACACTGATGCAGAAATACATCTTGTTTAATCCCTGATTTTACTTAAAAAACAATAATAGAAATCAGGACCTTTGGAAATCTGGGTGCAGGATGGCTACCATTAACACATTACTTCCACATACACAGGAGCTGCCTGAACTGTCCAGACAGGACTAATCAACTGAGCTGGATGACTCATACACAGCAGCTGGGCGATGGTGTAGCTATTGATTACTTCTGCCTGTCAGAATACATATTCTCAACTTATGCTGGGCAGGACAAGGCTGGAGCAGTGCATAATTAGGGTAACAGGAGAACGTCAGGGCAGCCACATTATCATAATTTTTTTTTACATTTCTTTCAGCAAAACCAGTCAGTTCAGTGATTAAACAAAATATGTTTCTGCATCAGTGTAGCTAAAGCATTCTCAAGGTATGTTTGCTTCGTAATGCATAAAAGCAAATGGTAGATTTCCTTTAAATAAAAAAATATTTGCAATCTAAGACATCACCCAGATTACAAATTATTCACCCCGAGTGTTAGTTATTTACTATTATTTACTATTACCTTTGCAGCAGAACAAAAGTTAATAGTTACAGACACTACCCCCTAGGCCACGAGTCCACCAGTCCCTGTTTATTTCTCTAGTCCTCCTGCTCCTGTGATGTTCTGCAAAAGTTACATATAGGCAGAACAGCAAATCGGCATTGGATACCTATAGTCTTGTGTTACTAATTCACTATCCGTATATCAAACAAGTACAAGCAGTGAATAAAATATAACTTTTACTTCAATTAGTTAAAATATTCATACGTATATAAAATAATGACAATGGGAAAATGACTAGACAGGAATTAGACTATTTCAATCTAAATCAAGAACCCAAAATCAAATTGGCCATCAACTACTTAGCCTACAAGGTATGTGAGTAATAGATGTAACAGGCCAATATAAGTACATAAAGTATAGGTTTTTTAGATTTTGTATGAAGAAACCTCGCCATGTAATCTGTTGTAGTGGTCGTAGTTCAGAACACCGTCTCCGAGATCATTCTCACCAATATAGATGCCCACAACGGTAGATGAATTCACAGCAATAGTTGTTATGGGATCAATTGGGATTTAGTGCCAGGGTAGAACAAGGTGTATACGTTTGGGGGAAGGGGTGGGTAGTCAAACTGTCAATAAAGGAGGGTAATAAGTGGGTAAAGTACTATCCCTACTCAACCCTGATATGACAGATAGCTAATACACCCTATATAACCGAACCTAGGAGCCACAGCCCAAAGCGGCTGCCACACAGAGCAGAACCTTTCACTGGCCTAGTACAAGCCTAAAAGTGAAAGGGATGGCACATAAAATCTCAGAAGAGTAGGTGGAGCATGTCCTGACATACCACATTTCACCTTAATTTAGGCTCATCAGGGGACACAAAATAAATGTCAGGGCCACCAAACATGACAAAACAAACCATAGAGTAGAATTAGGTCATGTAAAGTGAATAGTCCATGCCAGTAATCTGGTAATGTGGAAATGTGCATTAGGAAATGTACTCATCTCACCTTGCTAATGCTGGCAATGGTACTAAAAGTGCAGCGGTGCCAACGCTTCCAAACTAAAGCATCATTACACACAGTGGTCCTGATAGGGGTGTTCGGGTTTGGAGCGCCTCTGCCCTGTGTGACCAGTGGGTCATACCGAGGCATACTAAGGTCTAGTTTAAATAAATTCATGTGGTGGCACATCCAGGGAGGCAGCGACTCCTAAAACACCAGGAGACCAATTGGTCATTCCAGATGCTGGCGTATGATAAACCACTGTGCGCATGCCCAAATCAGGTGAACCCGTGAGAGATCTTGTGAGACCTGCCTGGAAGTGTGTCAGCCGTGCATGGGCACCCGGTGTCCATTGTTGGCTCGAACATCGGATTATAATAAAATTATGTTTGGTCATTTTTTAAATCTGAGGGTTGAACCACTATTTTAGGTTATTGTTATGTCTATAGGCTGGCCTACAGCCCCCACTGGAGGGAGCTTACTGCAAATGGATTGTCAAATTCAAATAGAACTTTACATATCTGTATGGAATGATGTCCCCATTACCACTAGCTGCTAGCTGCTGAAATGCAAAGTATGGCCACATGAAGGGAAAGCTTAGTCTACCTTTGCATAGAAGATGTTTTATACTAATACTAAGATATCCAGAGCTCTAGGGCATCTGAGGGCCAGGAAGAAGCTGTCCTTTCAAAAAGAGCATATACATTAATAGGTCATGTATTAGAGATCCGTATCTTTAATATTACACCAAAAGCATTATTCAAGGTGTTACAGATCCGAAGATAGAGGCATATGAAGAGATGCTCCCCCTTCAGCCTCTAAAAGTGACTCATCTCAGGCAAAATAAGCATGTGTTCATTTGCATATGATTTTGGAGGTTATTTTTTTTATAGATAAACATGACATTTCACATAAAAGAGGAAATAGTAGAACATTTTATACCCCATTCCCTACTGCTGTTATAGAGAACATGTCGCACAAGTCAATGATTGGAAATATATGATTTGGAAATGATTTGTTCACACAGTTGCTTCATCAAAAGGGAACCAAAAGTGTCAAATTGTTTATTTCCTTCATTAGTAATGTAGCCGAATGACAACAGTAGACAGGTCTATCCTCTATATATATATTTATATAACACCTTCTAACATCTCTCCATATGGTTGGTGGGAAGAAGTATATGAACAACTCTAATGTTTACATAATTTAAGGCACATTAAGTGCACAAATGTCTAAAAAAAAGACAATTCAGGTGCTCCCCTACTTAAGGACACCAGACAACCCATAGTTACAGACAGACCCCTCTGACCTCTGGTGAAGCTTTCTGAATGCTTTACTATAGTCCCAGACTGCAATAATCAGCTGTAAGGTGTCTGTAATGAAGCTTAATTGATAATCCTTGGTCCCATTACCGCAAAAAAATTTGAAGCTACAATTGTCACTCTGGATCTACAATTATAAAATATACAGTTTCGACTTACATACAAATTCAACTTAAGAACAAACTTCCGGACCCTATCTTGTACGTAACCCGGGGACTGTCTGTACAAGAACAAGTTCATCTAATGGGTTAACACTAGAGATGAGCGAGCACTAAAATGCTCGGGTACTCGTTATTCGAGACGAACTTTTCCCGATGCTCGAGTGCTCGTCTCGAATAACGAGCCCCATTGAAGTCAATGGGAGACTCGAGCATTTTTCAAGGGGACCAAGGCTCTGCACAGGGAAGCTTGGCCAAACACCTGGGAACCTCAGAAAAGGATGGAAACACCACGGAAATGGACAGGAAACAGCAGGGGCAGCATGCATGGATGCCTCTGAGGCTGCTTAATCGCACCATTATGCCAAAATTATGGGCAACAGCATGGCCATGACAGAGTGACAGAATGAAGCTAGATAGCATCTAAAACATCCAATAATTGACCCTGACACTATAGGGGACGGCATGCAGAGGCAGCGGCAGCAGCGGCAGGCTAGAGAGTCTCATGGCGACATACTCTAAATGGACTCAGGCTTCAAACCAATGGGTGGCAGAGAGGAACCAAAGGAGGTGAGCAAGAAGCGCTCAAATAATATCGGTACATGATAAAAGTTTGCCAGTATATTTTGTGGATTACACAGCAGGGTGGCGACAAAGTTAACATGGAAGCCATGAAAACAACCCAAAATTCTGCCTGACACAGCTCGTTTGATAAGGGGACCATGTATGGAGGCAGTGAACTAGTAGTAGATTAAAGGTGCTGCAGTTAAAACTATGTTAGTTGGATCTTGGCATGGAGCTGGCGCTCCGCTGCCAGGCGAGCTTTCGCCAATCCAAGCCCCTGTCTCTAGGCTACTCCCCAAACAGCACTTCTAAGAACCTTTTGTATAAGATCAAGTGTAGTAGCGTTCTTATAAGTTTGGGATATGGCGGGTGAGGGGAATGTAAACAGATGCGCAAGAAACGCATGATGCGCATGGAGCTGGCGCTCCGCTGCCAGGTGAGCTTTCGCCAATCCAAGCCCCTGTCTCTAGGCTACTCCCAAAACAGCACTTCTAAGAACCTTTTGTATAAGATCAAGTGTAGTAGCGTTCTTATAAGTTTAGGATATGGCGGGTGAGGGGAATGTAAACAGATGCGCAAGAAGCGCTGAAATAATATTGGTAAATGATAAAAGTTTGCCAGTATATTTTGTGGATAACACAGCAGGGTGGCGACAAAGTTAACAACTTTGATGTGGAATCCATGAAAACAACCCAAATTTCTGCCTGACACACCTCGTTTGATAAGGGGACGATGTATGCAGGCAGCTATATGGACGACTTTTGGAGGTAGCAATGGAGACAACGTGTGGAGGCTGCTATGGAGACAATTTAATTTGGATAGTGCCTGTATGTGGCAGTCCAAAAAAGTTTTCCAACCAGAGGAGCAGGTAGGTGGCCCTCCAGAAAAATGAAATAGATTGAGTGCCTATATGTGGCAGTCCAAAAAACTTTTCAAACCAGAGGAGCAGGTAGGTGGCCCTCCAGTAAAATGGAATAGATTGAGTGCCTGTATGTGGCAGTCCAAAAAAGTTTTCAAACCAGAGGAGCGGGTAGGTGGCCCTCCAGAAAAATTGAATAGATTGAGTGCCTGTATGTGGCAGTCCAAAAAACTTTTCAAACCAGAGGAGCAGGTAGGTGGCCCTCCAGTAAAATGGAATAGATTGAGTGCCTGTATGTGGCAGTCCAAAAAAGTTTTCAAACCAGAGGAGCAGGTAGGTGGCCCTCCAGAAAAATTGAATAGATTGAGTGCCTGTATGTGGCACTCCCAAAAATTGTTTAAAACAGAGGACCGGGTAGGTGGCCCTCCAGAAAAATTGAATAGATTGAGTGCCTGTATGTGGCACTCCCAAAAATTGTTTAAAACAGAGGACCGGGTAGGTGGCCCTCCAGAAAAATTAAATGCATAAAGTACTATAGCTAGAGCCAGTGGGCCCTGTCAAAAAATAGCCAGTTTCCTCTGCTTTACTGTACAAAAAGGAGGAGAAGGAGGAAAATGAGGAGGAGGAGGAGTGGATAAATTATTCAGGTTGAGCTTCCTTCACCTGGTGGAGATTGGAAATTATGAGAAATCCATGCTTTATTCATCTTAATAAGCGTCAGCCTGTCAGCGCTGTCAGTCGACAGGCGTGTACGCTTATCGGTGATGATGCCACCAGCTGCACTGAAAACCCGCTCGGACAAGACGCTAGCGGCAGGGCAGGCAAGAACCTCCAAGGCGTACAGCGCCAGTTCGTGCCACATGCCCAGCTTTGAAACCCAGTAGTTGTAGGGAGCTGTGTGATCATTTAGGACGATGGTATGGTCAGCTACGTACTCCCTCACCATCTTTCTGTAAAGATCAGCCCTACTCTGCCGAGACTGGGGACAGGTGACAGTGTCTTGCTGGGGTGACATAAAGCTGGCAAAAGCCTTGTAAAGCGTACCCTTGCCAGTGCTGGACAAGCTGCCTGCTCGCCTACTCTCCCTCGCTACTTGTCCCGCAGAACTACGCACTCTGCCGCTAGCGCTGTCAGAAGGGAAATACTGTTTCAGCTTGTGAACCAGGGCCTGCTGGTATTCATGCATTCTCACACTCCTTTCCTCTCCAGGGATGAGAGTGGAAAGATTTTGCTTGTACCGTGGGTCCAGGAGAGTGAACACCCAGTAATCGGTGCTGGAATAAATTCTTTGAACGCGAGGGTCACGGGATAGGCAGCCTAGCATGAAATCTGCCATATGCGCCAGAGTACCAACGCGTAAGAATTCACTCCCCTCACTGGCCTGACTGTCCATTTCCTCCTCCTCCAACTCCTCCAACTCCTCTTCTTCTGCCCATACACGCTGAACAGTGAAGGACTCAACAATGGTCCCCTCTTGTGTCTCGCCAACATTCTCCTCCTCTTCCTCCTCATCCTCCTCCACCTCCACCTCCTCCGATATGCGCTGAGAAACAGACCTAAGGGTGCTTTGGCTATCAACAAGGGAATCTTCTTCCCCCGTCTCTTGTGACGAGCGCAAAGCTTCCGACTTCATGCTGATCAGAGAGTTTTTCAACAGGCCAAGCAGCGGGATGGTGAGGCTGATGATGGCGGCATCGCCACTGACCATCTGTGTTGACTCCTCAAAGTTACTCAGCACCTGACAGATATCAGACATCCACGTCCACTCCTCATTGTAGACTTGAGGAAGCTGACTGACCTGACTACCAGTTCTGGTGGAAGTTGACATCTGGCAGTCTACAATCGCTCGGCGCTGCTGGTAAACTCTGGATAACATGGTCAGTGTTGAATTCCACCTCGTGGGCACGTCGCACAACAGTCGGTGAGCGGGCAGTTGGAGGCGGCGCTGCGCTGCCCTGAGAGTGGCAGCATCTGTGCTGGACTTCCTGAAATGCGCACAGATGCGGCGCACCTTCGTGAGCAAATCAGACAGATTGGGGTATGTCTTGAGGAAACGCTGAACTATCAGATTTAACACATGGGCCAGGCATGGCACATGTGTCAGTCTGCCGAGTTGCAGAGCCGCCACCAGGTTACGGCCGTTGTCACACACAACCATGCCTGGCTTCAGGTTCAGCGGTGCCAGCCACAGATCAGTCTGCGCCGTGATGCCCTGTAATAGCTCTTGGGCGGTGTGCCTTTTATCGCCTAGGCTCAGCAGTTTGAGCACCGCCTTCTGTCGCTTAGCGACGGCACTGCTGCTGTGCCTAGAGCTACCGACTGATGGCGCCATGCCCACGGATGGTAATTCGGAGGAGGAGGAAGTGGAGGAGGGGTGGGAGGAGGAGGAGGCATAGTAGGCCTGAAACACCTGGACCGAGGTAGGCCCCGCAATCCTCGGCGTCGGCAGTATATGACCAGACCCGGTCCCAGCCTCCACCAAGTTAACCCAATGTGCCGTCAGCGACAAATAGTGGCCCTGCCCGGCAGCACTCGTCCACGTGTCCGTGGTCAGGTGGACCTTGTCAGAAACGGCGTTGGTCAGGGCACGGATGATGTTGTCTGACACGTGCTGGTGCAGGGCTGGGACGGCACATCGGGAAAAGTAGTGGCGGCTGGGGACCGAATACCGAGGGGCGGCCGCCGCCATGAGGTTGCGAAAGGCCTCGGTCTCTACTAGCCTATAGGGCAGCATCTCCAGGCTAAGCAATCTGGAGATGTGGACATTAAGGGCTTGGGCGTGCGGGTGGGTTGCACTATATTTGCGTTTCCGCTCCAGCGTCTGGGGTATGGAGAGCTGAACGCTGGTGGATGCTGTGGAGGATCGTGGAGGCGACGATGGGGTTTTTGTGGCAGGGTCCTGGGCAGGGGGCTGACTATCAGCTGACACAGGGGAAGGAGCAGTGGTGTGCACGGCCGGAGGTGAACGGGCTTGTTGCCACTGAGTGGGGTGTTTAGCATTCATATGCCTGCGCATACTGGTGGTAGTTAAGCTAGTAGTGGTGGAACCCCTGCTGAGCCTGGTTTGGCAAATGTTGCACACCACAGTCCGTCGGTCATCCGGTGTTTCCTTAAAGAACCTCCAGACTTCTGAAAATCTAGCCCTCGCCGCAAGAGCCCTCGCCACGGGAGCTTCACTAGTTGACACATTTGGCGCTGATGCACCAGCTCTGGCCCTGCCTCTCCGTCTGGCCCCACCACTGCCTCTTCCAACCTGTTCTGGTCGAGGACTCTCCTCTGTCTCAGAAGCACTGTGTTCACCCGGCCTATCAACCCAGCTTGGGTCTGTCACCTCATCATCCTCCGATCCCTCAGTCTGCTCCCCCCTCGGACTTCCTGCCCTGACAACAACTTCCCCACTGTCTGACAACCGTGTCTCCTCATCGTCGGACACCTCTTTAGACACTTCTTCCACTACGTCAAGAAGGTCATCATCACCCACAGACTGCGACTGGTGGAAAACCTGGGCATCGGAAAATTGCTCAGCAGCAACCGGACAAGTGGTTTGTGAGTGTGAGAAGGGTCCAGAAAACAGTTCCTCAGAGTATGCCGGTTCAAATGGCAAATTTTCCTGGGAGGGGGCAGACTGGGGGGGAGGAGGCTGAGGTGCGGGAGCTGGAAAAGTGCCGATTTCGGTGACATGGGTGGACTGCGTGGAAGACTGACTGGTGGACAAATTGCTCGAAGCATTGTCGGCAATCCACGACATCACCTGTTCGCACTGTTCTGGCCTCAACAGTGCTCTACCACGGGTCCCAGTAACTTCAGACATGAACCTAGGGAGTGTAGCTCTGGGGCGTTCCCCTGCTCCCTCATAAGCAGGTGGTGTCTCACCCCGCCCAGGACCACGGCCTCTGACCCCTGCAGTAGTTGGACGCCCACGTCCCCGCCCTCGTCCTCTACCCCTAGCCCTCGGGTTAAACATTTTGAAAATGAGAGTTATAACTTTAATTTTTTTTTAACTTTTTTTTGTGTTTTTTTGTTTTTTTTTGTGTTTTTTAGTTTTTAAAACCAAACGATGCTATCCTATTGCTATGGCTATTTTCTAGCCAAGTATAAAAGCACACTACTATGCCAGATGAGATGACGCTGAGTTATTAAACAAAATAAACGTAAAATAAAAAAGGAAATGGCAGACTGTGCCTAATTGAAATCCAACCCCTAATAAATTTTCCCACTTCGGTCTTTGCGATGGATATGTGCGTCACTAAGCGCAAAACACAGCGGTCGCAAGTCTCACTACAAATTGCTCACAATTTGCTAGTAGATGCACTGCAGCAAGTACAGCCACCAGCAGATCAACCAGAAATCAAATATATATAACGCTACTGTAGGCGTAAGTAAGCCGTTTGGATTCTCCTATGGCTATTTTCTAGCCAAGTATGAAAGCACACTACTATGCCAGATGAGATGACACTGAGTTATTAAACAAAATAAACGTAAAATAAAAAAGGAAATGGCAGACTGTGCCTAATTGAAATCCAACCCCTAATAAATTTTCCCACTTCGGTCTTTGCAATGGATATGTGCGTCACTAAGCGCAAAGCACAGCGGTCGCAAGTCTCACTACAAATTGCTCACAATTTGCTAGTAGATGCACTGCAGCAAGTACAGCCACCAGCAGATCAACCAGAAATCAAATATATATAACGCTACTGTAGGCGTAAGTAAGCCGTTTGGATTCTCCTATGGCTATTTTCTAGCCAAGTATGAAAGCACACTACTATGCCAGATGAGATGACACTGAGTTATTAAACAAAATAAACGTAAAATAAAAAAGGAAATGGCAGACTGTGCCTAATTGAAATCCAACCCCTAATAAATTTTCCCACTTCGGTCTTTGCAATGGATATGTGCGTCACTAAGCGCAAAACACAGCGGTCGCAAGTCTCACTACAAATTGCTTACAATTTGCTAGTAGATGCACTGCAGCAAGTTCAGCCACCAGCAGATCAACCAGAAATCAAATATATATAACGCTACTGTAGGCGTAAGTAAGCCGTTTGGATTCTCCTATGGCTATTTTCTAGCCAAGTATGAAAGCACACTACTATGCAAGATGAGATGGCACTGAGTTATTAAAAAAATAAACGTAAAATAAAAAGTAAATGGCAGACTGTGCCTAATTGAAATCAAACCCCTAATAAATTTTCCCACTTTGGTGTTTGAGGTGGATATGTGTGTCACTAAGAGCTAAACACAACGGTAGCAAGTCCCCCTGCAAATTCCTCACAATATGGTACTAGCTGCAAATAAAAAAAAAAGTATAACGTTATTGTAGCCCTAAGAAGGGCTGTTGGGTTCTTGGAGAATCACTCCTGCCTAACAGTAAGCTAATAGAACACCCTAACGCTTTCCCTGACCAGCAGCAGCTCTCTCCCTAGCGGCATCCAGACACAGAATGATCCGAGCAGCGCGGGCAGCGGCTAGTCTATCCCAGGGTCACCTGATCTGGCCAGCCAACCACTGCTATCGACGTGTAAGGGTACCACGTCATGCTGGGTGGAGTGCAGAGTCTCCTGGCTTGTGATTGGCTCTGTTTCTGGCCGCCAAAAAGCAAAACGGCGGGAGCTGCCATTTTCTCGAGCGGGCGAAGTATTCGTCCGAGCAACGAGCAGTTTCGAGTACCCTAATGCTCGACCGAGCATCAAGCTCGGACGAGCATGTTCGCTCATCTCTAGTTAACACATTTGTATTATTTGACAGCACAACACAAATGTTTATTATATAGCTATATTATATATATTGTATAGCTATATTTCCATTTTTACTATACTGGCATATGCAGGGAATATAATACACTGTATGACTGTGATTTATACTCTTGATTTGTTATTATATGATTTTATATCCAAGGGATGTGTGTACACTGAATATATCAGATGTGGCAGCCCCATGCATTTTGAAGCAAAACATTCACATAATGACCCAAAGAGGTAAACTATATTTGATATTTTTTCCTTTTTTATCAATTTTTTTGCTGATTCAAAATGAAAAAAAAACTGTAATAAGGACAAAAAGGTAAAGTAAAAAAAAAAATGAATAAAACATGAACCTAAAACACTGCAATTATATTTATGCACAACATAACTAAAGAAGAACACATTTTAAACTATGTTACAAAGAAAAGACTAGTAAAATGTAAGGAGTTCAGCCAAAAGATAAAAGGAACAAACGAGACTTTTCATTGCAACAATAGAAATACATTAAAGGCACCGCCCACTTTGTATGTTTTTTCCAGTCATAAGCAAGTGAAAATAGGCAAACAGAGACTGATAAAGAAGTTAGAACAGACAGTGCAGAAAACTTTCCCCCAACTGCTTACATGTGGAACGCAAGGAAAGGAAGAACATATTGATTTTTTTTTCCTCTTCCGAAATCTCTTCTCAAATGGAGAAACTTTTATTGTCTTTTATTTTTTTTTGCTGAAAGTTTTTCTCACCTTAACATGTAAAATTAGAAGAATTCGAAGTTAGAACAGACAGTGCAGAAAACTTTCCCCCAACTGCTTACATGTGGAACGCAAGGAAAGGAAGAACATATTGATTTTTTTTTTCCTCTTCCAAAATCTCTTCTCAAATGGAGAAACTTTTATTGACTTTTTTTTTTTTTTGCTGAAAGTTTTTCTCACCTTAACTTGTAAAATTAGAAGAATTAGAAGTTAGAACAGACAGTGCTGAAAACTTTCCCCCAACTGCTTACATGTGGAACGCAAGGAAAGGAAGAACATATTGATTTTTTTATCCTCTTCCAAAATCTCTTCTCAAATGGAGAAACTTTTATTGTCTTTTTTTTTTTTTTGCTGAAAGTTTTTCTCACCTTAACATGTAAAATTAGAAGAATTAGAAGTCAGAACAGACAGTGCAGAAAACTTTCCCCCAACTGCTTACATGTGGAACGCAAGGAAAGGAAGAACATATTGATTTTTTTTTTCCTCTTCCAAAATCTCTTCTCAAATAGAGAAACTTTTATTGTCTTTTTTTTTTTTTGCTGAAAGTTTTTCTCACCTTAACATGTAAAATTGTCCATTCTTAAACCTACCCGAACTTTCCATCAATAAGAAAGGCTCCATTCCCATTTTTATGTAACAGTCTTATTGAGGTTCTTGACCATTTGTTTTTTTTTTTTGCTTCTTATAGATGGAAAGGCCTTGGTTCGGATGGATTTTCACAGATGTGCAAAGAGATGATAATGAAAGTAATCACTCTTTTAACATTTTCCCTTTTTTTAGGCTTTTTGTTTTTTTTGTTTGTTTTTTTTACAAAATATTGCCCCACCCCCTTGGTAGCTTCCACTTCAGCACATCCTCTTCAGCAATTACGAACAACCGTGTTAATTTTTGCAGAGATGAAGACTCTGTTGTGCTACTCCATAACATAAAATTGAAATCTTTCGTTTTTTTTTCCTTTAGAAAAGCATAGGCAAAAGTTTTTTTTTTCTTATCCTTCAGTGTGAAGTAAAACATGGAGTCCCTAATTGCTTTCCTCTACTGTATGGCTGCACACGAAAAAACCCAATCTGCTCTTCACGATCTTCAGCATACAAGGACCTCCATTTCTATACCCTCAATGGTGTTTGATTCCAGTAGGGTAAATTTTTTATTTTTCAGACAGTTACTTCTGTTTTGCTGTTTGTTACAAAGTATGGCTGTGGAGGAACATGGTGCCGATTTTCCGACGGCATTTGTTCATTTACTGACTCCACCGGGCAATGTTTCTTTGTTGCATAGGCCTGCCTCCGCAGGGAATGCTCAGTGTGGTCCCAGGTTTTGTAGTCAGGGTTGTATGATGAGGCCAGTGGATGATTATGTATTTTGGTGACTTTAGATATGTGTCCATTTAATTTCAGTGTGCCATCTAACGTACCACCACTAAGTGTGCCACCCAGTGTACCACCACCAATGGTTCCACCCAGTGACCCACCAAGTGTGCCACCCATCGTGCCAACAAGGGTGCCTCCTAATGACCCACCAAGTGTACCTCCAATTGAGCCTCCGAGAGTGTCACCTAAAGTGCCACTCATTGTGCCACTAAGAGTACCACCTTCAGGGCTGTAGGATCTTTCTTGTTCCACACGGACCGGATGGAAAGGCAGGCTTCCCTTTGCTGCAAGTTCTGCAAGGTGTCTTCGCTTTGAATAAAAGTCATCATTTCCCTTTTCCGCTGTATGTGAGATTAGTTTATCGGAACATTTTAAACATTAAAATTATATAAAATATAAGACAGCATATATTAAAAGCTGCACTGCCACATCAATTCTATGTTTGAAGATTAGATGAAAGATTCAATCTTCCAAAAAGCAAGATAATGTGTATTCATTTCTTAATTTAAAGACAGGAAATCCAAGGAAATCAATGCTTGAAAAAGGTGGGCACACCGAAACGTCACTATGAGAGTGCTGCTGCTTCTCTTCAACTACATTTCTTAATTTAGCTATTAATTTAACCTTCTGTAAATTCAACCTAAACTGTAATCAAGAAAAAGAGAAAAAAGAACACGTCTATCCCATGATTCTATGCAGAGGGTGATAGTAGGAACAAGAAGCGCTCATAGGGTAATATTGTAAGGTGGTATATCACTTATATGGTTAAGGAATTTGCTCACCTGGTCGGGTTGTGCTTAGTAGGGCACAACTCCAGTGATAGTGTGCAATATCAAGGTCAGTGGCTGCCGGTGCTTCGATATGGTCTCCAGTCGCAGGGGACTAGGCTGTTTGGAGTCTAAGGATCGGGTAAGGGAGGATAGAAGCGATTGGCGCACAAAGGACCGGATGTGGATATTCTCCAAAATGGTTTATTAGAAGGTATATAAGGTCACAAAAAACATCACAACGCGTTTCGGGGAATACAGATCCCCTTTTTCAAGTGAAAGAAAATTCTGTAATACATCAAAAGTAGGATAAAAATGTGTATATACATAAAAAGAGAATAAAAGTGTAAAGTAGTGGTCAAAATATACAATGTACTAGTATATCACAGAAATGCATAACATAATGAGAGGACTGTAGTAGCTGAATTGCATATATATGTGAATAGAACAAATACATATAAACATGACTATGAATAGATGTGAAATTGAATATAAATATACTTAATAATAAATAGTTAATAAGTTCATCGTAAATAAAATAATTCATCAAAATTCAAGTAGAGAGTTATATATATACAATATATATATATCAACCTAAGTAAAAGTAATAAACATAAATATAAATGTAAAATGATGAATTCATTAGTTGTAAATAATCCTTTGGTAATTGAGAAAGTATATATATAAAAATACACATATAAGCCTGAGTTGTAGGATAAAGGATTCCCTGTGGGACGGCATGGTGGTGAGAGAAATGATGTGCCTGTAATTGATAAGAGGTGAGAGTAGCGATGTTTCTCTTACCGGTCTCCGGATGCTAATGAGGCGTGTGTCCGGAGTGTGAGCGCGCGTAGCGGCGCACTGAGTTATATACCTGCAGGGAGAGAAAGCGCGAGTGTGCGCGCGTGCGCACTGCGTGATAGAGGCTGGCAATATGACGGGAGCCGTTCAGTAAGTGTGTCAGCACGTGGGGCCGTTGCCCTGGTGATGTAAACAGAAAAAGCGATACCAAGGGGGACGGATAGTAGTGGAACGGAGAGCGGTGTATGGGATACCGCTGAGAAAGGGGGTATTGAATAAGGAAATTTTGGAGTCAGGTTGATGTGTAACTAGCTAATAAGATAGGAAGTGGGGGAAAGGGTTTTCCTTTTTTAGTATAGTACAAAAGTCATAAAACGGGGGAATAAATATTTTTATTTATTAGAGGAGGGGGGATGTTTGTTAGGAATAAAAAAGATTATAAAAATATATATATAATTGGGAATGACTGTAAGCTTATAGGTTAAAAAGTGATGACATAAATGTAGAGCATATATAAAAATATATAGAAATAAAAGGTAATAAATGTTGTTAAAAGATTATTGAAAATTACTAAAAGTTATCTTCAAACATCTCGTTCAAGCCTGCTGGGTGTAGGCTATTAAGTTTATAGATCCAGAACATCTCCCTTTTTCTTAACTGTTGATGTCGGTCATGTTGTGTTTCTATAATTTTCTCGATCGGTATAACAGAGAATGTGGTGAAGTCTTTATTGTGGCATGTTAAAGCATGTCTGGAGACACTATGTTTTGTGTATCCGTTGGTCACCTTGCTTCTATGTCCGTTCATTCTTAAATTTAAATTCTGACAGGTCCGACCAACGTATTGAAGTCCGCAAGTGCATTCTAGGAGATAAATTACAAATGTGGAGGAGCAATTTATAAATTGTTGGATTTTAAATACCTCCCCAGTTTGGTTGCTGGTGAATGTTTTTTTCCTATGCTGAATGTTGAGACAGCATTTACAGTTTGCACGGCCACATTTGTAGCTGCCTACTGTATGTGGAAAGAGGCTCAGTTGTTTAGTGGTATCCCTTTTTTCCCGTAGTTTGGTGGGAGCAATTAGACCTTTGAGTGTTTGGGATCTTCTGTAGATAATCTTTGGTTGTTTCGGTAGATCTTTTTTCAAAAAGGGGTCATTTAGAAGGATCGGCCAATGTTTTTTGAAAATATTGGTGAGGGTGTGGTGGTTCGTATTGTAATTAGTGATAAAAGCTGGAATATTGGTGGTATTAGTGGAGTCATTTTTTGTTTTATTAGTGGATGGTTTCAAGCAGTCTTCTTGGGTGAGGGAAAGAGCTCTATCGAAAGCTGCCTCAACCAAGGGTTTAGGAAAATTTTTCTCTTTGAATCTCTTTTTTAACAGTTGGCTTTGTTGTTTATACATATTCGTGTCTGTGCAGTTTCTGCGGATCCTTCTAAATTGACTGAATGGAATATTGGACTTCCATTTGTTGTGGTGTGCGCTTTTAAAGTCCAGATAACTGTTTGTATTGACTGGTTTAAAAAATGTGCTAGTGGAAATCTGGTTATTGGTTGAAGAAAGATGGAGATCGAGAAATTCTAATTCAACTGGAGAAAAGTTAGCTGTAAAAGATAGACCGCAGTCATTGTTGTTGAGGTACTTGATGAATTCTTCGATAGAAGTGGGTGAACCATTCCAAATTAGTAAGAGATCGTCTATATATCTCTTATAGAGGATGATATTGTGTTTCCATAGCTCATTGTTGTAGATGTATTCCTCCTCAAATTTCCCCATATATAAGTTGGCGAAGCTCGGGGCAAAACGTGTCCCCATAGCTGTTCCCTTAACTTGTCTATAGGTGGTGTTTTGGAACATAAAATAATTATGAGTCAATATATATTGGATGGCTTCTAAAATGAAATCACTTTGTATCTCAGGCATGTTGGGATCATTGTATAGAAAATGTTTGACTGCTTCTATGCCTTTTTGGTGGGGGATGTTAGAGTATAATGCGGCTACATCCAGTGATAGCCCATTTAATTTCTTTCAGTGTGAGTATGACACTTGTGGTGTCGCGTAAATATGATCTGAGTTGGGTGACGTGTTTTTGGAGTAAAATGTCAACGTAATGAGATAAATTACAAGTCAAAGAGGAGATCCCAGAGATGATTGGTCTTCTGGGTGGGTTGTTGGCATCTTTGTGCACCTTCGGTAGGTGATAGAATGTCGGTGTGACCGGAGCTTCTATCCAAATATAAGATCTTTCTTTTTTGGTGATAATGTTCCTTGCTAGGGCTTTGTCTAGCAGGGTTTTCAGTTCTGAGGTGTACGTGTTGATGGGGTTATTTGAGAGTGTTTCATAGTAGTCAGTATCTGAGAGGATTCTGGATGCTTCAGATAGATAAGTTTCTTTGTTTTGTATAACAATGCCCCCGCCCTTGTCTGCGTTGCGGATGACTAGGTCGGAGTTGTTGGTGAGTTTTCTAAGGGCCGATCTCTCTTGGGATTTGAGGTTGTGGCAGATTTTAGAGTTCTTATTGTTGTTAATATTTCTGAACTCGTTTTCTACCATAGAGAGAAACTTATCTATCTGAAGCATCCAGAATCCTCTCAGATACTGACTACTATGAAACACTCTCAAATAACCCCATCAACACGTACACCTCAGAACTGAAAACCCTGCTAGACAAAGCCCTAGCAAGGAACATTATCACCAAAAAAGAAAGATCTTATATTTGGATAGAAGCTCCGGTCACACCGACATTCTATCACCTTCCGAAGGTGCACAAAGATGCCAACAACCCACCCGGAAGACCAATCATCTCTGGGATCTCCTCTTTGACTTGTAATTTATCTCATTACGTTGACATTTTACTCCAAAAACACGTCACCCAACTCAGATCATATTTACGCGACACCACAAGTGTCATACTCACACTGAAAGAAATTAAATGGGAACCCTCCTATATGTGGCTATCACTGGATGTAGCCGCATTATACTCTAACATCCCCCACCAAAAAGGCATAGAAGCAGTCAAACATTTTCTATACAATGATCCCAACATGCCTGAGATACAAAGTGATTTCATTTTAGAAGCCATCCAATATATATTGACTCATAATTATTTTATGTTCCAAAACACCACCTATAGACAAGTTAAGGGAACAGCTATGGGGACACGTTTTGCCCCGAGCTTCGCCAACTTATATATGGGGAAATTTGAGGAGGAATACATCTACAACAATGAGCTATGGAAACACAATATCATCCTCTATAAGAGATATATAGACGATCTCTTACTAATTTGGAATGGTTCACCCACTTCTATCGAAGAATTCATCAAGTACCTCAACAACAATGACTGCGGTCTATCTTTTACAGCTAACTTTTCTCCAGTTGAATTAGAATTTCTCGATCTCCATCTTTCTTCAACCAATAACCAGATTTCCACTAGCACATTTTTTAAACCAGTCGATACAAACAGTTATCTGGACTTTAAAAGCGCACACCACAACAAATGGAAGTCCAATATTCCATTCAGTCAATTTAGAAGGATCCGCAGAAACTGCACAGACACAAATATGTATAAACAACAAAGCCAACTGTTAAAAAAGAGATTCAAAGAGAAAAATTTTCCTAAACCCTTGGTTGAGGCAGCTTTCGATAGAGCTCTTTCCCTCACCCAAGAAGACTGCTTGAAACCATCCACTAATAAAACAAAAAATGACTCCACTAATACCACCAATATTCCAGCTTTTATCACTAATTACAATACGAACCATCACACCCTCACCAATATTTTCAAAAAACATTGGCCGATCCTTCTAAATGACCCCTTTTTGAAAAAAGATCTACCGAAACAACCAAAGATTATCTACAGAAGATCCCAAACACTCAAAGGTCTAATTGCTCCCACCAAACTACAGGAAAAAAGGGATACCACTAAACAACTGAGCCTCTTTCCACATACAGTAGGCAGCTACAAATGTGGCCGTGCAAACTGTAAATGCTGTCTCAACATTCAGCATAGGAAAAAAACATTCACCAGCAACCAAACTGGGGAGGTATTTAAAATCCAACAGTTTATAAATTGCTCCTCCACATTTGTAATTTATCTCCTAGAATGCACTTGCGGACTTCAATACGTTGGTCGGACCTGTCAGAATTTAAATTTAAGAATGAACGGACATAGAGGCA
Organism: Engystomops pustulosus; assembly: GCF_040894005.1. Lineage (NCBI taxonomy): Eukaryota > Metazoa > Chordata > Amphibia > Anura > Leptodactylidae > Engystomops > Engystomops pustulosus. The sequence goes on from NC_092418.1 coordinate 31,152,566, forward strand.
AGGTGACCAACGGATACACAAAACATAGTGTCTCCAGACACGCTTTAACATGCCACAATAAAGACTTCACCACATTCTCTGTTATACCGATCGAGAAAATTATAGAAAGACAACATGACCGACATCAACAGTTAAGAAAAAGGGAGATGTTCTGGATCTATAAACTTAATAGCCTACACCCAGCAGGCTTGAACGAGATGTTTGAAGATAACTTTTAGTAATTTTCAATAATCTTTTAACAACATTTATTACCTTTTATTTCTATATATTTTTATATATGCTCTACATTTATGTCATCACTTTTTAACCTATAAGCTTACAGTCATTCCCAATTATATATATATTTTTATAATCTTTTTTATTCCTAACAAACATCCCCCCTCCTCTAATAAATAAAAATATTTATTCCCCCGTTTTATGACTTTTGTATTATACTAAAAAAGGGAAAACCCTTTCCCCCACTTCCTATCTTATTAGCTAGTTACACATCAACCTGACTCCAAAATTTCCTTATTCAATACCCCCTTTCTCAGCGGTATCCCATACACCGCTCTCCGTTCCACTACTATCCGTCCCCCTTGGTATCGCTTTTTCTGTTTACATCACCAGGGCAACGGCCCCACGTGCTGACACACTTACTGAACGGCTCCCGTCATATTGCCAGCCTCTATCACGCAGTGCGCACGCGCGCACACTCGCGCTTTCTCTCCCTGCAGGTATATAACTCAGTGCGCCGCTACGCGCGCTCACACTCCGGACACACGCCTCATTAGCATCCGGAGACCGGTAAGAGAAACATCGCTACTCTCACCTCTTATCAATTACAGGCACATCATTTCTCTCACCACCATGCCGTCCCACAGGGAATCCTTTATCCTACAACTCAGGCTTATATGTGTATTTTTATATATATACTTTCTCAATTACCAAAGGATTATTTACAACTAATGAATTCATCATTTTACATTTATATTTATGTTTATTACTTTTACTTAGGTTGATATATATATATTGTATATATATAACTCTCTACTTAAATTTTGATGAATTATTTTATTTACGATGAACTTATTAACTATTTATTATTAAGTATATTTATATTCAATTTCACATCTATTCATAGTCATGTTTATATGTATTTGTTCTATTCACATATATATGCAATTCAGCTACTACAGTCCTCTCATTATGTTATGCATTTCTGTGATATACTAGTACATTGTATATTTTGACCACTACTTTACACTTTTATTCTCTTTTTATGTATATACACATTTTTATCCTACTTTTGATGTATTACAGAATTTTCTTTCACTTGAAAAAGGGGATCTGTATTCCCCGAAACGCGTTGTGATGTTTTTTGTGACCTTATATACCTTCTAATAAACCATTTTGGAGAATATCCACATCCGGTCCTTTGTGCGCCAATCGCTTCTATCCTCCCTTACCCGATGATTCTATGCAGGGCACAAACTGAGGAGTTAAAGGGGTTTTCCAGGTTACTTACACTGAGTATCTATCTGTAAGATACAGTGGATACTGTAAAGACTTACCGGTAACACCCGCAATCGCTGCCAGCACCGATAGCGGGTGTTATTACAGCGATCGCTGCCGGCAGCCTCAAAAAGATGGCGGCTCATGGGTCTCAATGGTAGCCTAGGGTCTTTCGTTTTAACCCCTTCATTACAATGTGCTGATAGCACATTGTAATGAATGAGGAGGAAAATCCCCACTGTAGTATGGCAGTATATGATAGGATTGATCAGACAACCTAGGGTTAAAGTACTCTAGGGAGTCTGAAAAATAGTAAAAATAAAAATAAAAAAAAGTTTAAAAAAAAATTATAATAAAAAAACCTAAAAATTCAAATCACCCTCCTTTCCCTAAAATTGACATAAATATAAATAAACAGTAAAAATCATAAACACATTAGGTATCGCCGCGTCCGAAAATGCCTGATCTATCAAAATATCATAACGGATTTTCAGTGCATTTAAACCCGTAACGGAAAATAGCTCCCAAAGCACTTTTTTGCCATTTTGAAAAATATTAAAAAAAATTATAAAAAGTGATCAAAAGGTCGCACAGTCCTAAAAATGATATCATTGAAAATATTATCAAATGTCGCAAAAAATGACACCACCCACAGCTCCGTACACCAAAGTATAAAAAAGTTATTAGCGCCAGAAGATGGCAAAATAAAAAAAACATTTGTACAGGAGGTTTTAAATTTTGTAAATGTATGAAAACATTATAAAACCTATACAAATTTGGTATCCATGTGATTGTACCGACCCAAGAAATAAAGTAGACATTTCATTTGGGGTGCACAGTGAAAGGCGTAATATATACAAGCCCACAAGAAAATGGCGCAAATGCGTTTTTTCACCATTTTCACTGCATTTGGAATTTTTTCCCGCTTCCCAGTACATGGCATGGAATATTTAATACCATCACTATGAAGTGCAATTTGTTGCACAGAAAACAAACCATCACACAGCTCTTTACGTTTAAAAATAAAAAAGTTATAGATTTTTGAAGGTGGGGAGTGAAAAATGGAAATGAAAAACCAGGAAATATATATATCGCTTTGTTGCTGTGAAAAATAAACGTGATGACTTCTAATCTTGACCAATAATACCCAGCTAAGAGTAAACGTAAGCAAGGATGTACACATGCCTTGTCTGGCCCCTACCATAAGATCCATTCTATGTGTTAGTCCTGGCATTGGAGGCAAAGAAGAACAATTGATGTGCAAGAGTGTCAGGTAAAGGAACCCATCAATCTGATATTTACCTACTAAGTCCTCCTTACCTTTCAGCAGGTACACCTCCACACTGAGGCTAGTTGAGCCTTTGGTCTAAGGGTGGCAGTGTGCAGTAAATTAGAGCTAAGTCCTGCTAATTCAGGTCACATAACTAGTTAAAAGTAATACTAAAATGGTCCAAGTTTTATGTTCCATCCCATTGAACTTTACATAATTCAACTGTTTTGGTGTGCATCTTTGTATTGTATGTGTAAAACCCTTACCTCAATGTGTACTATTGAAATGAGTGGTATGTAGAATGTTAAATGTCAGCTATATGTATATAACCAGATCTGTGTGCGTATATACCTATATATACAGCACAGGTGGAGGTTGCCATTTGTCTTTTCATTTCGTGCAACAGAGGGCTTAGCGAAGCCTTGCCTGCCAGAAGATCATTAATCTTTTAAAAAAGGTAGCAGTAGGTAATTGCTAGAGATGAGCGAGTATACTCGTCCGAGCTTGATGCTCGTTCGAGTTTAAGAGTACTCGGAACGGCTCGTTGCTCGGATGAGTATTTCCCCTGCTCGAGATTGAGCATTTAATTAAGAAAACACAGTGAACACAGGATCATTTAAGAGAAGAACACATTGCAGATGTTCCGAACATCTGCTAACTTATCGGAAGACATGAGCACCAATGCTGGATCAGGCATGCAGGAGGGGAGGCTGAAGTGGAGCGGAGCGGCAGCTGGAGCGGGCATGGAGGAGTGGGCATCAAGGAGCGGGCATGGAGGAGCAGAGCGGGGGCTGGAGCAGGCATCACGGAGCGGGCATGGACGAGCGGAGCGGGGGCTAAAGTAGGTATCACGGAGCGGGGGCTGGAGCCGGCATCACAGAGTGGAGGGTGGGTTGGAGCGGGCACCTAGGAGCGGAGCAGGGGCTGGAGCAGGCATCACGGAGCGGGCCTGGAGGAGAGGAGCAGGGGCTGAAGTGGAGGCTGGAGCGCAGCGGGCTGGAGCAGGACCAACAGTGCTAACTTATCGGAAGACATGCGCGCCGAACGGTGTTCTTCACAATAGTATGTGAAGAACATTATGTGTGAAGAACACATTGCAGATGTATGGAAACATCTGCAATGTATTCTTCACACATATTGTTCTTCATATACTATTGTGAAGAACACCGTTCGGCGTGCGTAACTTCGGATAAGTTAGCAGATGTACGGAAACATCTGCAGTGTGTTCTTCACTGTGTTCTTTCAATGTTTTCTTTCAGTGAAAACATCTGCAAACATCTGGAATGTGTTCTTCAGTGTTCTTTCAATGTGAAAAATGCTCGGGTCTCCCATTGACTTCAATGGGGTTCGTTATTCGATACGAGCACTCGAGCATCGGGAAAAGTTAGTGCTCGCTCATCTCTAGTAATTACAGTATGTCATCAATTAAGGGAGGTTGTGGAGGAAAATGAAACTGAAAAAGTTAGACTATTTTTCTCAGTAGATGTCTGTATGGATGAGACTTCTGAGCCATAAAGGAGATTTTACTCCATTCACACCATCACTGGATGTAACTGGACTGTAAAATCATTTGACTGTACAGGCAATCCCCTACCTAAGGACACCCGACTTACAGACGACCCCTAGTTAAAGATGGACCCCTCTGCCCACTGTGACCTCTGGTGAATCTCTCTAGATGCTTTACTTTACTCCCTGGCTGTAATGTTCAGCTGTAAGGTGCTTGTTATGAAGTTTTATTGATAATCCTTGGTCTCCGCTTGTCACTGGGGCAAAGAATTTTTTTGTCTGGATCTTCAATTATAAAATATACAGTTTTGACTTACATACAAATTCAACTTAAGAACAAACCTATGAACCCTATCTTGTCCATAACTCAGGAACTGCCTGTATATAACTTTTACCTAAACAATATCACATATCTATACAACATAAAGTACGTCTAGATGAACTTGTGTATCTAAACTGCCATGTTAGAAATGTTCTCTTATACTGTAGGTCATGCATCATGAACTACATCATGCGCCAGTCTTGACACTCCCCCCATTGTCACATGACGCACCGTATACTATATACTAAGATAGACTATTCTATTAGTATATCTGGATACATTTGACATCAGGTTCTGCCTGGCATAGGATTCTGCCATAACCTGTACGAGGGGTATAGTACATACCTATAGTCACCTAATGATGACTAATACAACCCATTAGTCAAAATTAAAATATAACCTTTGTTATAAGTCTTTAATACAACACTATTCAAAGTGGGAATATATACCCGAGATATGGTTAAAGTTATGCAGCAGCGATAGTATTGTAGTAAACTATGTTTTCCTTAATATTTATCAGCATTACAGGAAGAGAGTGTGTTTATTATAGGTCAATGGGGAGGGGCGAATGCCAGGCAAAACTCTAGATATTACTCCTAATAGTTGTTATATATAGCGCAATAACTATATACCCCTAATGAAGGGGACAATACATCCTGATAAGTTACACACTGTCTACTTGTCTATTTTATATTCAGTTACTATTCCTACTTAGCAACACACTGGTGCAATTAAAGATGTCACACAAAGAGACAGCCCTTCAACATGTTTCACAAATTTGTAACATCATCAGGGGGTATCGGGGCTATACCACACAATTCTATATAACATAACCATCAATGTTATTTATGTGTAAAAAGGCATCTAGACCCTTCTTGAAGCTCTCTGCTGTCCCTGCTGTGACCAGCGCCTGAGGCAGGCTATTCCACAGATTGACAGTTCGCCTCTGGTGATTAACCCCTTAAGGACGGAGGGTTTTGCGGCTAATTTCTCGCTCTCCAACTTCAAAAATCCATAACTTTTTCATTTTTACGTGTACAGACCTGTGTGAGGGCTTATTTTGTGCGTAACAAATTTTACTTTCCCGTAATGTTATTTATTTTAACATGCCGTGTACTGCGAAGCTGAAAAAAAATTCCAAATGTGGAAAAATTGAAAAAAAAACGCACGAGCGTCACGTTCTTGTGGGCTCAGTTTTTACGACTTTCACTCTTTGCTCCAAATAACATGCCTACTTTATTCTTTGGTTCGGTGCGATCGCGGTGATACCAAATTTATATAGGTTTTATTGTGTTTTAATACATTTTCAAAAATTAAACGAATGTGTACAAAAAAGAAAAAAAAATTTTTGCCATCTTCTGACGTTAATAACTTTTTCATACTTTGGCGCACGGAGATGTGTGAGGGGTCATTTTTTGCGAAATGAGGCGACGTTTTCATTGCTACCATTTTGAGGTCTGTGCGACATTTTGATCATTTTTTATTTCATTTTTTATGTTATGTAAAAAGGTGTAAAAGTCGCATTTTGGACATTTGGGCGCCATTTCCCGTCTCGGAGGTCACCGCCGGCCGTAACGGTTTTTATATTTTGATAGATCGGGCATTTTGGGACGCGGTGATACCTAATATGTCTGTGATTTTTACTGTTTGTTATGTTTTATATCCGTTCTAGGGAAAGGGGGGTGAATTGAACTTTTAATATTTTATTAATTTTTTTTATTTTTTAAACTTTTTTTTTCTTTTTTTTTTCACTATCTTTTAGACCATCTAGGGTACATTAACCCTAGATGGTCAGATCGCTCCTACCATATACTGCAATACTATAGTATTGCAATATATGGCATTTTTGCAGGTCATACATTACAATGAGCCACTGGCTCATTGTAACGAACCTGCATAAACCATGTAGCCTCGTGTCAAAAGAAGACCCAAGGCTACCATGGTAACCGATCGCCGCCCCCCGATGACGTTCGGGGGCGTGGCGATCGAAAAAAAGATGGCGGCGCCCGCGCGCCGCCGTCTTTTAAACGCCGCCGGCGACTTTGCCGGCGGCGTTTAGAGGGTTAATAGCCGCGATCGGTGCAAGCACCGACCGCGGTTATTAGCGGTGGGGGTTTTGTGCAAAATGCAAAAACCCCCACCTCTGTATGAAGAGGACTGTGAGCCCTCTTCATACATCCCTTATACCTCTGCGCCGTAGAGCTACGGCGCAGAGCGCTAAGGGGTTAAACCTTGTTTTCTCCAAACGGAGACAGTGTCCCCGGGTCTTTTGATTTGGACCATTCATATATTCACCTATAATAAATACACTCTCTCCCTGTAATTCCTGTTTATCCCTGATAATTCGGTTCTATTGGTGACCATTAGGTGACGGTTGGTATGTAATATGAATTCAAGGACCCTGTCAACCAAAGTGGTATGGGGGATACTACATTGTATTGTTTTGTATAGGGCTATAGTATGTTTGAGCTATGAGGGTGTAGTATATACGGGATTTAAGATATATTCGCCGTATAAGACTACCCCTTTTCCAACGCATACAAAACATCGGTAAAAATAAAAAAAAAAACAGATTTGAATTTAACATGGTCCTTTTTTTAATTTAAATTCTTATGACATGCAGGTATATAGCAGGAAAACTGTCGCTCATAAACATAAGGCATACAACAACAACATTACCATTACAGCACAGCCCCCAGTAGTATACAGCACAGCCCCCAGTAGTATACAGCACAGCCCCCAGTAGTATACAGCACAGCCCCCAGTAGTATACAGCACCGCCCCCAGTAGTATACAGCACTGTCCCCAGTAGTACACAGCACTGCCCCCAGTAGTATACAGCACAGCCCCCAGTAGTATACAGCACAACCCCCAGTAGTATACAGCACTGCCCCTAGTAGTATACAGCACAGCCCCCAGTAGTATACAGCACAGCCCCCAGTAGTATACAGCACTGTCCCCAGTAGTATACAGCACAGCCCCCAGTAGTATACAGCACTGTCCCCAGTAGTATACAGCACAGCCCAGCCCAGCATTAAAAAAAAAATAAACTTATATACTCACCCTCCGGTGGCCCCGATGTGCTGCGCTGCTCCCCCGATGTCCGCGCGGCTTGTCTTCAGTGTTCTGCTCCGTCTTCTTTCTTCTGCTGGGCGCCGCCATTGATCTTCCCCGGCAGGCGCCTAGTATGACGCGCCGCTGCTGACGTCATACTAGGCAGAAGAAAGAAGACGGCGCGGAAGACTGAAGACGAGCCGCGCAGACATCGGGGCCACCGGAGGGTGAGTATGGGCCCATGCGCCGCTATCTTTTTGAGGCTGCGGGCAGCTATCGCTGTGAAAACACCCGCTATCGGTGCTAGCACCGATCGCGGGTGTTACGGGTAAGCCTTTGCTGCAATATGCAGCAAAGACTTACCGGCTATGGAGAGGGCTCAGCCCGTGAGCCCTCTCCATGCAGAGCGATCCGACCGCCGCCGTGAATACACGGCGGGTGGTCGCGATTACCGGCGTATAAGACGACCCCAGACAAGACAGAAGATTTTTCTATCTTCAAAAGTCGTCTTATATACGGTATATCCTTTTTTTATTGTTTCTTTTCTACAGTTTATATTCTACAGCAAATAAGAGATATAAGATTACTTGTATAGATGCTTCATTTTAATGTAAAACTTGTGATAAAATAATAGTAATAATGATTGTGGGCTGCACTTCTACCAGGGCTACATAAGTCACGTGATGGAATATTGGGACACGAGGAGCCGGAGCTGTGACATCACAACAGCTGAACAGAAGCAGAATGTGTTACTAGAGGAGACATCTGGAAGGAGACGGCTCCATGGAAGTCCTGCTGCGCATGGGATCTGCTCTTTTTGGCCTTGTTCACACATCGCTGGGGGAAACCGCATGTATACTATGTGTTTGTGCTGTGATTATCTGGGCATTTATTACAATTATCAGGCAGAAATATCTCTCTAGGTTGTAGGTGATGGGCAGGTTTACTAACATTATCTACAAGTCAGTGTAAGGTAATAAAACGCCTTAGTTGTAGTGATGTCTAATGCTGGAGGAGGAGGCTGATGCAGGGTGAGACTATCCGCTCTACATTTACCCCTCCAGAGGTGCTCATATATATTGGAGTAGAATGTTGGAGTAATGCTGTTTAACATTATCTTATCTTATCTGATTTCCTGACTTTTTGTCCCAAGTTATGATCCCCCAATGTCATTAATATATTTACAATCCCCCCTAAATTAATTATTCAATCTTAGCAAAACAACTCCCGCCCACAAAAATTACAAATATTAAACCCATTGCCTCCATATGTACATAGTGCAGTGTATGAAGGACGATCCCAATGACTTATTATAAATAATGTTTTCCCCAATGTAATGTTATTCTGATAATAGCGCGGCCCCCGGGAGAAGCCATATTGGGGTAACCCAAAGCCGGGCGTGGATGATACACAGGCTACGCTATGTGTGTATTATCTCCTATAGTGAGGACACTGATACTTGTCCGTGTGGATGCTGGAGGGAAGAAAAGCGCCAGTATCCGGAGGTCTGAATGTGAGCCTATTCCTGGATGAAGTCTTCGTGCTTTACCACACGAGGAGAGCGCTGGTTCATAGAAGAGCGAAGATCGTAAGCATAAAGTTACAGACATTTTTATATTTCAATTTTGTGAACATATGAGCAGAGGGACCGGTTTGGGACTCTCCGCAAGACTGTATATAGGTATGTACCAACACAATACAGCAACAGTATCAGGTACCCTGTATATATATATCCTAAATACATATATACAGGTATATATATATAGCTATATACAATTAGTGACCCCATTACATATATACCTATATACACTCAGTGTCCCCATTGTACTTATGTATATAAAGACAGTGTATATACATGTAGACAGTCAGAGCCTCCTTAAAGGAAACCTACCATCATGGATCTACCTATTGAGGTAGATCCGGTGGTAGGTGCCTCTAATGTATGTGAGGAGAGCCCTTTTAAGGGATAATCCTTTAGTCCCCTTTATCTTTTTTAATCTTTAATTGTTGTAATATGCTAATTTGCCAAAGAGGCTACTGGGGTGTGGAGTAGCCGGAGCTGAGACTACACTGCGCTGCTACTCCACGCCCCAGTGGCGTCTTTGATCCTCCTACCCAGATATCTTCAGCACGGAGCTATGAGGAGCTGCACACCCTCGTCCGTGAAGCCGCCATTCTGCTTGCAGTATCTAAATGATCTACTAATGCTAATGTATGGCGTGTGCTGAGCCGTAGTAATAGCGGCCGCTAAGTCTTATTTTCAGGGGAGGCCTTATATTAATAAGGGTGAAAAAAATTGCACTAGGCCTTATTTTCAGGGAAACAGGGTAGGTATTGGGTAGAACTGAGTTATGTATATCAGTCCGGACCACTAAAACCAATCCAAATTGGAAATGAATCCCCTGCTCTAGAAGAACCTTAAAATCTTACTACAAACTGTTGTATTATTGCATTTCTTATATAAATGTAGAAAGCCCCAAATCACCATCTAGTAGTGAGATTTATTCATCCACCTGACACCAAGATGTAACCAAATTATCAGCATAAAAGTGTAATTCTATTTAGGCCGATAATTGGGATTTTTTATTTATTAAACATCAAGTTATCAGGGAAATGAATTTTAGACAGCGGCTGTATGAGTGACAGAAGAAATTACAAAATTAGAGGCTTTATTTTAATGTAAAACTTGGGATATATATTAGTAACAATGATTATGGGCTGCATTTATACCAGGGCTACATGAGTCACGTGATGGAATATTGGGACACGAGGAGCCGGAGCTGTGACATCACAACAGCTGAACAGAAGCAGAATGTGTTACTAGAGGAGACATCTGGAAGGAGACGGCTCCATGGAAGTCCTGCTGCGCATGGGATCTGCTCTTTTTGGCCTTGTTCACACATCGCTGGGGGAAACCGCATGTATACTATGTGTTTGTGCTGTGATTATCTGGGCATTTATTACAATTATCAGGCAGAAATATCTCTCTAGGTTGTAGGTGATGGGCAGGTTTACTAACATTATCTACAAGTCAGTGTAAGGTAATAAAACGCCTTAGTTGTAGTGATGTCTAATGCTGGAGGAGGAGGCTGATGCAGGGTAAGACTATCCGCTCTACATTTACCCCTCCAGAGGTGCTCATATATATTGGAGTAGAATGTTGGAGTAATGCTGTTTAACATTATCTTATCTTATCTGATTTCCTGACTTTTTGTCCCAAGTTATGATCCCCCAATGTCATTAATATATTTACAATCCCCCCTAAATTAATTATTCAATCTTAGCAAAACAACTCCCGCCCACAAAAATTACAAATATTAAACCCATTGCCTCCATATGTACATAGTGCAGTGTATGAAGGACGATCCCAATGACTTATTATAAATAATGTTTTCCCCAATGTAATGTTATTCTGATAATAGCGCGGCCCCCGGGAGAAGCCATATTGGGGTAACCCAAAGCCGGGCGTGGATGATACACAGGCTACGCTATGTGTGTATTATCTCCTATAGTGAGGACACTGATACTTGTCCGTGTGGATGCTGGAGGGAAGAAAAGCGCCAGTATCCGGAGGTCTGAATGTGAGCCTATTCCTGGATGAAGTCTTCGTGCTTTACCACACGAGGAGAGCGCTGGTTCATAGAAGAGCGAAGATCGTAAGCATAAAGTTACAGACATTTTTATATTTCAATTTTGTGAACATATGAGCAGAGGGACCGGTTTGGGACTCTCCGCAAGACTGTATATAGGTATGTACCAACACAATACAGCAACAGTATCAGGTACCCTGTATATATATATCCTAAATACATATATACAGGTATATATATATAGCTATATACAATTAGTGACCCCATTACATATATACCTATATACACTCAGTGTCCCCATTGTACTTATGTATATAAAGACAGTGTATATACATGTAGACAGTCAGAGCCTCCTTAAAGGAAACCTACCATCATGGATCTACCTATTGAGGTAGATCCGGTGGTAGGTGCCTCTAATGTATGTGAGGAGAGCCCTTTTAAGGGATAATCCTTTAGTCCCCTTTATCTTTTTTAATCTTTAATTGTTGTAATATGCTAATTTGCCAAAGAGGCTACTGGGGTGTGGAGTAGCCGGAGCTGAGACTACACTGCGCTGCTACTCCACGCCCCAGTGGCGTCTTTGATCCTCCTACCCAGATATCTTCAGCACGGAGCTACGAGGAGCTGCACACCCTCGTCCGTGAAGCCGCCATTCTGCTTGCAGTATCTAAATGATCTACTAATGCTAATGTATGGCGTGTGCTGAGCCGTAGTAATAGCGGCCGCTAAGTCTTATTTTCAGGGGAGGCCTTATATTAATAAGGGTGAAAAAAATTGCACTAGGCCTTATTTTCAGGGAAACAGGGTAGGTATTGGGTAGAACTGAGTTATGTATATCAGTCCGGACCACTAAAACCAATCCAAATTGGAAATGAATCCCCTGCTCTAGAAGAACCTTAAAATCTTACTACAAACTGTTGTATTATTGCATTTCTTATATAAATGTAGAAAGCCCCAAATCACCATCTAGTAGTGAGATTTATTCATCCACCTGACACCAAGATGTAACCAAATTATCAGCATAAAAGTGTAATTCTATTTAGGCCGATAATTGGGATTTTTTATTTATTAAACATCAAGTTATCAGGGAAATGAATTTTAGACAGCGGCTGTATGAGTGACAGAAGAAATTACAAAATTAGAGGCTTTATTTTAATGTAAAACTTGGGATATATATTAGTAACAATGATTATGGGCTGCATTTATACCAGGGCTACATAAGTCACGTGATGGAATATTGGGACACGAGGAGCCGGAGCTGTGACATCACAACAGCTGAACAGAAGCAGAATGTGTTACTAGAGGAGACATCTGGGAGGAGACGGCTCCATGGAAGTCCTGCTGCGCATGGGATTTGCTCTTTTTGGCCTTGTTCACACATCGCTGGGGGAAACCGCATGTATACTATGTGTTTGTGCTGTGATTATCTGGGCATTTATTACAATTATCAGGCAGAAATATCTCTCTAGGTTGTAGGTGATGGGCAGGTTTACTAACATTGGGGGTCATTTACTAAGGGCCCGATTCGCGTTTTCCCGACGTGTTACCCGAATATTTCCGATTTGCGCCGATTGTACCTGAATTGCCCCGGGATTGTGGCGCACGCGATCGGATTGTGGCGCATCGGCGCCGGCATGCGCGCGACGGAAATCGGGGGGCGTGGCCAAACGAAAACCCGACGTATTCGGAAAAACCGCCGCATTTAAAAACCGAAAAAGTGTCGCTTGGGGTGCGCTTACCTTCACCTGGTCCGAGGTGGTGCATTCCGGCGCGATGAGATGACTTTCAGCGGTGGTGGACGGCGGAGGAACTACCTTCTTAAATCCCGGCCGGACCCGAATCCAGAGCAGAGAACGCGCCGCTGGATCGCGAATGGGCCGGGTAAGTAAATTTGCCCCATTATCTACAAGTCAGTGTAAGGTAATAAAAAGCCTTAGTTGTAGTAATGTCTAATGCTGGAGGAGGAGGCTGATGCAGGGTAAGACTATCCGCTGTACATTTACCCCTCCAGAGGTGCTCAGATATTTTGGAATAGAAAAGTGCATCTAAAACTCTATTTTTTTTTAAAATCTCCCCACTTTGTTTTACATTATTTTATCTTTGCTGATTTCCTGACTTATTGTCCCAAGTTATGATCCCCCAATGTAAAAATATATTTACAATCCCCCATGAATGAATTATTCAATCTTAACATAAACAACCCCCCCCCCCACAAAAATTACAAATATTAAACCCACTGCCTCCATATGTACATAGTGCAGTGTATGAAGGACAATCCCAATGACTTATTATACACAATGTTTCCCCAATGTAATGTTATTCTGATAATAGCGCAGCCCCCGGGAGAAGCCATAGTGGGGTCACCCAGGCCTGGGCGTGGATGACTGGCTGTCACATTGATGGGGATATAAAAGTTCTGTTCTTTGTACCAAATGTGATTATACGACTAGTAAAGAAGCTTTCCCCCGTACAGGCTGCGCTATGTGTGTATTATCTACTATGGTGAGGACACTGATACATGTCCGTGTGATCGCTGGAGGGAAGAAAAGCGCCAGTATCCGGAGGTCTGAATGTGAGCCTATTCCTGGATGAAGTCTTCCTGCTTCCTGCATGAGGAGAGCGCTGGTTCATAGAAGAGCGAAGATCGTAAGCGTAAAGTTACAGACATTTTTATATTTCAATTTTGTGAACATATGAGCAGAGGGGCCGGTTTGGGACCCTCCGCAAGACTGTATATGGTATGTGCCAACACCATTCAACAACAATATCAGGTACCCTGTATATATATATATATATATATATCCTAAATACATATATACAGGTATATATATAGCTATATACTATCTGTGGCCCCGTTAAACATATACCTATATACAAATAGTGGCCCCATTGTACTTATGTATATAAAGACAGTGAAATCTACCATCATGGATCTACCTATTAAGGTAGATCTGGTGGTAGGTGCCTCTAATGTATGTAAGGAGAGCAATCTTAAGGGCTAATCCTTTAGTCCCCTTGTGGTAATATGCTAATTTGCCAAATAGGCTACTGGGGCGTGGAGTAGCCGGAGCTGAGGCTACACTGCGTTGCTTCTCCACACCCCAGTAGCCTCTTTGATCCTCCTACCCAGATATCTTCAGCACGCAGCTACGAGGAGCTGCGCGCTCTTGTCCGTGAAGCCGCCGTTCTGCGTATGCACAGTAGCTCCGGCTTTGGACCCGAGATCACGCAGCCGGCGGCCTGCGTTCTGCACATGCGCAGTACACCGGTTTCGCGGATGAGGTGGTGCTGCTTCTCATAGCTGCGCCTGAAGACATCGGGGTAGGAGGATCAAGGAGGCTACTGGGGCGTGGAGTAGCACGCCGAATAGACTCAGCTCCAGCTACTCCACGTCCCAGTAGCCTCTTTGGCAAATTAGCATATTACCACAATTAAAGATTAAAAAAGGTAAAGAGGAAAAGGGCTTAAAAGGACTCTCCTTACATACATGAGAGGCACCTACCACCGGATCTACTTTAATACGTAGATCCGTGGTGGTAGGTTTCCTTTAAATACATACCTATAAACAGTAAGAGGCCACATTCAGACATTGTAAGGACGTATGATATACATCGGCATAGACGCTTATGGCGCGGTACGGGGAGTACAACGTATGGTCACTGTACTCTGCCGTCACTGCAGATATGATAGAAGAAGCTCTATCTCCGGCTGTAGGATTGGCCGTGCGGCGCTGCTTCCTATGGAGAGTGGAGGGGTGAGCAGCGCACTACGGCCGGGCGAGCACACGTTAGTGTGAATGTACCCTTACTCATAGATCTATATACAGTCAGTGGCCACCTTACACATTTACCTATAATATTCCAAATTTATATAAAGTGCGCTGCACCCATACACACAGATAAAATATTTTGGACCGTTTTTTGATGGACTGAAAACGCATGCGTTTTTGTATGTTTACCATGCGCTTGGCTGGTTTCAATCCATTTCACAGCTGCCTAGAAATTAAGATAAAACAGGGTCAAACCAGCCAAATGCATGGTACACATACAAAAACGCATGGCCAAGAACGTACTTTGTGACAGCACCCTAAGGATGTGGTCACACACACTGCTATGCTTTGGTTTAGAAGCTGAATCAATGCGCACGGGGGCGCGCTATAGCCCGATCGCATATGCATTTCTGTGGAAACGCCTGTGATTGGTAACTACTGAAAACGCATATGCAATCTGGCGAAGACCTGCACCTGGGTCCTAGCATTGCGTTTGTAAATGCAACTTTAGTGCCATGTGTGAATACACCTGAGGGTCCGTGCACAAGTTCAGTTTTTCAGTTGCAGTTTTTGATGCCAAAACCTGGAGTGGAGTGAAAATAAAGGAGGAGTAGCACCTCTCAGGGTGCAGTCACACGCCGCGTTTTAAACTATTGCGTTTAAAACCGCATTGCAACAGCTGAAGAGAGATTTGCCTAATTAAACAGCTGTTAACACGTGCGTTTACAAAACACAAATGTTAATTAACACTTGTGTTAATTCTTGTGTTAACATTGTGTTAACAAACACATGCATTAATGCAATGTTAACACTTGCATTAACAGCTGTTTAATTAGGCAAATCTCTCTTCAGCTGTTGCAATGTGTTTTTAAACGCATGCGTTAAACGCGGTGTGTGACCGCACCCTGAGAGGTGCTACTCCTCCTTTATTTTCACTCCACTCCAGGTTTTGGCATCAAAAACTGCAACTGAAAAACTGAACTTGTGCACGTACCGCTAAGCGTCCGTCATAACGTGACGCTAGCGCACAGGGGGAGGTCCTCGGCCCGAACGCACATGCATTTCAAGGGAAACGCATGCGATTGTTAAGCCGATCGCATGCGTTTCTCTGGAAACGCATGTGCGTTCGGGCTGAGGACCTCCCCCTGTGCGCTAGCAGCGTGTAGCGGTACGTGTGACCGCGGCCTCAATGTTAAGTCCTCAATCATTATCATCCACGCCTGCTTTTGGCTTCAAAAGCTGCATCTGAAAAACTGAATGTGTGGCTGCACCCTTAGTTTTGAACCCGTTTTGGGTCCGTTTTTAAGCAGTCTGTTAAACGCATGCGTTAAAAATGCATCCGTTTTTTAAAAACGCATGCGTTTTTTGAAAATGCATCCGTTTTTGACAGGTTTTACCAATCGTCTTAATTAAAACTGGTCAAAAACTGATGCATTATTTAATGCATGCGTTTTTTAACGGACTGCTTAAAAACGGACCAAAAACAGGTTCAAAACGCCATGTGTAGAATCACCCTTAGTAGAGATGGGTGCTGCAGTGGGGAATTTTAAAACTGAGTACTCTTTTTAAATTTCCCATTCTGTGTCAAACTACATACATATATATAAATATTATATTACAGTATATACTCGAGTAAAAAAAAAAAATGACCCAGGGCACAGGGGCTGGCAGACTATATACTGGGGCACAGAGGCTGACAGGCTGTATACTGGGGCACAGGGGCTGACAGGCCATATACTGGGGCACAAGGGCTGACAGGCCATATACTGGGGCACAGGGGCTGACAGGCTATATACTGGAGCACAGGGGCTGACAGGCCATATACTGGGGCATAGGGGCTGACAGGCTATATACTGGAGCACAGGGGCTGACAGGCTATATACTGGAGCACAGGGGCTGACAGGCTATATACTGGAGCACAGGGGCTGACAGGCTATATACTGGAGCACAGGGGCTGACAGGCTATATACTGGAGCACAGGGGCTGACAGGCTATATACTGGAGCACAGGGGCTGACAGGCTATATACTGGAGCACAGGGGCTGACAGGCTATATACTGGGGCACAGGGGCTGACAGGCCATATACTGGGGCACAGGGGCTGGCAGACTATATACTGGGGCACAGGGGCTGACAGGCTGTATACTGGGTCACAGGGGCTGACAGGCCATATACTGGGGCACAAGGGCTGACAGGCCATATACTGGGGCACAGGGGCTGACAGGCTATATACTGGAGCACAGGGGCTGACAGGCTATATACAGGGGCACAGGGGCTGACAGGCCATATACTGGGGCACAGGGGCTGACAGGCTATATACTGGAGCACAGGGTCTGGCAGGCTATATACTGGGACACAGGGGCTGACAGGCCATATACTGGAGCACAGGGGCTGACAGGCCATATACTGGGGCACAGGGGCTGACAGGCCATATACTGGGGCACAGGGGCTGACAGGCTATATACTGGGGCAGGGGCTGGCACGCTATATACTGGGGCACAGGGGCTGGCAGGGTATATACTGGGGCACAGGGGCTGGCAGGCTATATCCTTGGGCACAGGGGCTGGCAGGCTATATACTGGGGCACAGGGGCTGACAGGCTGTATACTGGAGCACAGGGGCTGACAGGCTGTATACTGGGGGGGGGGGCAGGGGCTGGCACGCTATATACTGGGACACAGGGGCTGGCAGGCTATATACTGGGGCCGGGGCTGGCTGGCTATGTACTGGGTCAGGGGCTGGCAGGGTATATACTGGGGCACAGGGGCTTGCAGGCTATATCCTGGGGCACAGGGGCTGGCAGGCTGTATACCGGGGCACAGCGACTGGCAGGCTATATACTGGGGCACAGGGGCTGGCAGGCTATATACTGGGGCACAGGGGCTGGCAGGCTTTATACTAGGGCAGGGGCTGGCATGCTATATACTAGGGCACAGGGGCTGGCAGGCTATATACTGGGTCAGGGGCTGGCTATGTACTGGGTCAGGGGCTGGCAGGGTATATACTGGGGCAGGTGCTGGCTATGTACTGGGTCAGGGGCTGGCAGGCTATATACTGGGGCACAGGGGCTGACAGGCTGTATACTGGGGCACAGGGGCTGGCAGGCTATATAGTGGGGCACAGGGGCTGACAGGCTGTATGCTGGGGCACAGGGGCTGACAGGCTATATACTGGGGCACGGGGGCTGGCAGGCTGTATACTGGAGCACAGGGGCTGGCAGGCTGTATACTGGGGCACAGGGACTGACAGGCCATATACTGGGGCACAGGGACTGACAGGCTATATACTGGGGCACAGGGGCTGGCAGGATATATACTGGGGAAGGGGCTGGCATGCTATATACTGGGGCACAGGGGCTGACAGGGTATATACTGGGGCACAGGGGCTGACAGGCTGTATCCTGGGGCACAGGGGCTGACAGGCTGTATTCTGGGACACAGAAGCTGACAGGCTGTATACTGGGGCACAGGGGCTGACAGGCTATATACTGGGGCACGGGGGCTGGCAGGCTGTATACTGGAGCACAGGGGCTGGCAGGCTATATACTGGGGTTGGCAGTGGCTGGCACGCTATATACTGGGGCACAGGGGCTGGCAGGCTATATACTGGGGCACAGGGGCTGGCAGGCTGTATACTGGGGCACAGCGGTTGGCAGGCTATATACTGGGGCACAGGGGCTGACAGGCTGTATACTGGGGCACAGGGGCTGGCAGGCTATATACTGGGGCACAGGGGCTGCCAGGCTGTATGCTGGGGCACAGGGGCTGACAGGCCATATACTGGGGCACAGGGACTGACAGGCTATATACTGGAGCACAGGGGCTGGCAGGCTATATACTGGGGAAGGGGCTGGCATGCTATATACTGGGGCACAGGGGCTGACAGGCTGTATTCTGGGACACAGGGGCTGACAGGCTGTATACTGGGGCACAGGGGCTGACAGGCTATATACTGGGGCACGGGGGCTGGCAGGCTGTATACTGGAGCACAGGGGCTGGCAGGCTATATACTGGGGTTGGCAGTGGCTGGCACGCTATATACTGGGGCACAGGGGCTGGCAGGCTATATACTGGGGCCGGGGCTGGCTGGCTATGTACTGGGTCAGGGGCTGGCAGGGTATATACTGGGGCACAGGGGCTTGCAGGCTATATCCTGGGGCACAGGGGCTGGCAGGCTGTATACTGGGGCACAGCGGTTGGCAGGCTATATACTGGGGCACAGGGGCTGGCATGCTATATACTGGGGCACAGGGGCGTGCAGGCTATATACTGGGGAAGGGGCTGGCATGCTATATACTGGGGCACAGGGGCTGGCAGGGTATATACTGGGGCACAGGGGCTGACAGGCTATATCCTGGGGCACAGGGGCTGACAGGCTGTATTCTGGGACACAGGGGCTGACAGGCTGTATACTGGGGCACAGGGGCTGACAGGCTATATACTGGGGCACGGGGGCTGGCAGGCTGTATACTGGAGCACAGGGGCTGGCAGGCTATATACTGGGGTTGGCAGTGGCTGGCACGCTATATACTGGGGCACAGGGGCTGGCAGGCTATATACTGGGGCCGGAGCTGGCTGGCTATGTACTGGGTCAGGGGCTGGCAGGGTATATACTGGGGCACAGGGGCTTGCAGGCTATATCCTGGGGCACAGGGGCTGGCAGGCTGTATACTGGGGCACAGCGGTTGGCAGGCTATATACTGGGGCACAGGGGCTGGCATGCTATATACTGGGGCACAGGGGCTGGCAGGCTATATACTGGGGAAGGGGCTGGCACGCTATATACTGGGGCACAGGGGCTGGCAGGGTATATACATATCCATATACATGCACATCTATAAATTATTGACACACAATTTCCTGATTAAAACATACTGCATACACATTATACACATGAACATTTAAAGCGAATGCACTATACACAGATACAAATACACATTATACACATGAACATATACATATGAAAATATACAGTACACATAAACATATACAGCATAAAGATCCTTGCGCTTTGCATCCTCAAACCAAGAAAATGTGCAGGGTCCTAGAGATGATACATTGGGAAGTGATGGAATAAGGGTGGTGGAGGGCTCTGGTGAACACACGATTGTTTTCAAAAAAGTAAATGTTACTTGTAATAAATATATACACCCCCCCCCCAGTAATAAATATACAGCCCCCAGTACTATATATACAGCCCCCAGTACTATATATACAGCCCCCTGTAATAAATATATATTACAGGGGGGTATATATATATTACTGGGGGCTATGTAATATATATATATATATATATATATATATATATATATAAATATTATATTATACAGCACAAAGTAATACACAGTCTATGGCAGAGCATGGAACTTCTGAACAGTTGGAGTAGAAACCTGGGGAGCCAGAGCTGGACCTGAACCTATAGGCAGTGATTCGCCCACACTTGGTGGGTGCCCCTTTAAGGGCAAAGTGGTCTATGGTGTTGGGCAGACAGTCTCCAAATTAGCCGCTCTTGTGATTAATGGCTTCCTATGACCCTAATCCTTGTTGTAGATATTTCAATAACAGCAGCAAGAACTATGATTAGGCAGAGCTCAGGATTGGCCAATCCAGATGGTAGCAGGATTATAATGATAAAATAGACACATTTTCGGCAGTAATCTGTTCTATTGGGTTATACTAGAAATGTTATACAATATTGGCAAACAATAATGACATTTATTCTGACATACAATATTAGATCAGTATTACTAAATGTTAGTAAGAAATTATCAGTAGTTCAGTGTATCAGAATGTACTAAAGATTTTTCTGAATGATAACATTTGTGTAAAGAATAATAAAATACAATATGATACAAATATTATGGTAAAAATTACAGGGATCAACAAACACTGAGAAAAATAATGATAAAGTAACATAAAGACTCATGTAATAATTATGGAAAGTTGCAAATAATAAGAAAAGAGGACCTGTCACCCTTAAAAATCGCACTAGGAGCAGCTTCCTAAAGTAAGGAGCTGCTAGCGCTACCCCATTATTAGCAGTGATAAACTGCTAGCTTTACTGAAACCCTCCAATAAAGTTAGCGCACACTGTAGCACCGTACCCTCAAAACGTCGGACTGAGCTTACAGTGGTCCGGCGGATTTATAAGGGGATCTGTGAAGGCGGTGACTGCAGCATGAAGCCCGGCAGTCACCACCAGCCTATGGCGTGGGAGCAGAAGTCCGGGGAAAAGGCAGCGCCTCGGACCGCCCCCTCATGAATATGCCGGACCACTGTGAGCTTAGTTCGTTTTTTTGAGGATACGGCGCTGCAGTGGCTTCTAGATTTATCGGAGGGTTTTCAAAAAAGGGAAGCGCTAGAAGTTGCTGACTTTGTTAAGCAGATCCTAGTGCATTTTGTAAGGGTGAGAGGTCTTCTTTAAAGAAAACCAAAGATCCCTAAATCAGTGTCAAGACCCTTTTGTGACAGCGAATCAATAAAATAATGTGAGATTCCCCCGTAGACGTCTTGGATATATAATTGTCCCCCCCACCCCCATTCTGTTATCACTAATTGATATAACATGGATCCTGAAAGATTTGGGACTGCAGTTATGGACTTTTTATAGTGCAGTGAGAAATTGTTTCTCTAAACCTTCCCTAATGATCACAATATGGTCATTGATGTCATGTCTGAGGCGTCTCCTGGTGCGCCCCATGGATTACATTTTGCAGGTACATTCTACAAAGCAGACGACCCCCGGGAGGAACAGGTAAGGAATTCATCTGTTTAATGTTCATTTCCAGTGGATTTTCTCTCTTCCTATAAGGATGTGCAGTTACAGCTGCTCCTTCAGAGAAAGTCACATTGTGAATGGTAAAGGTTTAGACGTGGTGATCGGAGAGCTCATCCTTCTTCTATAGAACAGATGGGAAATGTAAAACTCTAAGAGAAACAAAAATTTTACTACAATTTAAGAATAAACATAACAAGATGGAGTGAATCATCCGGAAGCATTGGCCCCTTATCCAGGGTGATAAGACAATAGGCCCCTTCCTTCCAAATCCACCGCCCATCATTTACACCAGAGCACAGGACCTTGGTGACAGAATAGCCCCCACAGTCACAGGTTTAAACAATCACCATTACATGTATAGTGTTTATATACTACTAGATGTGACTATTAGTGATCACAGCCACAGGGGAAATTGTTACTATCATACAGGCTTTATAGGTAGATGGTAACTGACTGTATCTATGTATTTTTGTACAAATCTGACTTTCACCTGATGTCTTATAAAACATAATGGGGGATATATATAAGGGCTTTATATGGCTACAAGCCCAGGAATAATCACAAAAATTTATGAACCACCAGATTATCCGGTGCGATGTGGCCTTTATGATGTTACGCAAAATTTTTATATTTAGCCAATTGTTGTCTGTTTAGCAACTGCTCTATATTCATTTTGTGTTATTTTATCCATATTGAATTGGCTCATACTGTGCAAATTAGGACTATTTAAGTTAAAGTTTAAATAGTTTAAATAGTTATGGACCCTACTAGTGCCAATACAGTAGTGTAACACATCCTCCCACTATATCCTGTAACACCCAGGATGTATTAGAGCACAGCCCGGCCTTAGTCGGCCAGTGATTATTACAGGCTGCAATTATTCATGGAGACACTATTGATGTAATAGAATATATAGAACATGAGTAGCCATAGCTATGACATCAAACAGCTCAACAGAAGGATGTGTTACAAGAGGTAGACATTATACAGAGGAAAGGTTGATATAAGTCCTACTATTTATGTAATTTGTTCTTTTTAGCCATGTTCACACATGGGGAAACAAAACGAAAGAAAGGATGAAAGAAAGGATGAAAGGAAGGATGAAAGGAAGGAGGAAAGGAAGGAGGAAAGGAAGGAGGAAAGGAAGGAGGAAAGGAGGGAGGAAAGGAAGGAGGAAAGGAAGCGAGAAAGAAAGAAAGAAAAAAGGGGCGAGGAACGAAGGGAAGGAGGATAGGAAGGAGGAAACAGAGAAAAGAAAAATAAGGAAAACAAAGAGAGAAAATAGAAAAGAAAATGTAAAAATAGAGAATCAGAAAAAAAAGTCAAAAGAAAGAAGCCTTAATCATGTAATTTCTGCAGATTATTTTACTGTCAACTAAAAATAAAGTATATCATCCTCCTACTGTACCTGGGGCAGTTTTCAGTCCATGGAATACAACCACCATCCACACCATCCAGTGTTTCATGGACTGAGAAAAATAAAGAAAAGAAAAACAAAGAGAGAAAATAGAAAAGAAAATGTAAAAATAGAGAATCAGAAAAAAAGTCAAAAGAAAGAAGCCTTAATCATGTAATTTCTGCAGAATATTTTACTGTCAACTAAAAATAAAGTATATCATCCTCCTACTGTACCTGGGTCAGTTTTCAGTCCATGGAATACAACCACCATCCAAACCATCCAGTGTTTCATGGCCTGAGAAAAATAATGAAAAGAAAAACAAAGAGAGAAAATAAAAAGAAAAGAAAATGTAAAAATAGAGAATCAGAAAAAAAAGTCAAAAGAAAGAAGCCTTAATCATGTAATTTCTGCAGAATATTTTACTGTCAACTAAAAATAAAGTATATCATGCTCCTACTGTACCTGGGGCAGTTTTCAGTCCATGGAATACAACCACCATCCACACCATCCAGTGTCTCATGGACTGAGAAAAATAAAGAAAAGAAAAACAAAGAGAGAAAATAGAAAAGAAAATGTAAAAATAGAGAATCAGAAAAAAAGTCAAAAGAAAGAAGCCTTAATCATGTAATTTCAGTCCATGGAATACAACCACCATCCAAACCACCCCGTGTTTCATGGACTGAGAAAAATAAAGAAAAGAAAAACAAAGAGAGAAAATAGAAAAGAAAATGTAAAAATAGAGAATCAGAAAAAAAAGTCAAAAGAAAGAAGCCTTAATCATGTAATTTCTGCAGAATATTTTACTGTCAACTAAAAATAAAGTATATCATCCTCCTACTGTACCTGGGGCAGTTTTCAGTCCATGGAATACAACCACCATCCACACCATCCAGTGTTTCATGGACTGAGAAAAATAAAGAAAAGAAAAACAAAGAGAGAAAATAGAAAAGAAAATGTAAAAATAGAGAATCAGAAAAAAAAGTCAAAAGAAAGAAGCCTTAATCATGTAATTTCTGCAGAATATTTTACTGTCAACTAAAAATAAAGTATATCATCCTCCTACTGTACCTGGGGCAGTTTTCAGTCCATGGAATACAACCACCATCCACACCATCCAGTGTTTCATGGACTGAGAAAAATAAAGAAAAGAAAAACAAAGAGAGAAAATAGAAAAGATAATGTAAAAATAGAGAATCAGAAAAAAAGTCAAACGAAAGAAGCCTTAATCATGTAATTTCTGCAGAATATTTTGCTGTCAACTAAAAATAAAGTATATCATCCTCCTACTGTACCTGGGGCAGTTTTCAGTCCATGGAATACAACCACCATCCACACCATCCAGTGTTTCATGGACTGAGAAAAATAAAGAAAAGAAAAACAAAGAGAGAAAATAGAAAAGAAAATGTAAAAATAGAGAATCAGAAAAAAAGTCAAAAGAAAGAAGCCTTAATCATGTAATTTCAGTCCATGGAATACAACCACCATCCAAACCACCCAGTGTTTCATGGACTGAGAAAAATAATGAAAAGAAAAACAAAGAGAGAAAGTAAAAAGAAAAGAAAATGTAAAAAAAGAGAATCAGAAAAAAAGTCAAAAGAAAGAAGCCTTAATCATGTAATTTCAGTCCATGGAATACAACCACCATCCAAACCACCCCGTGTTTCATGGACTGAGAAAAATAAAGAAAAGAAAAACAAAGAGAGAAAATAGAAAAGATAATGTAAAAATAGAGAATCAGAAAAAAAGTCAAACGAAAGAAGCCTTAATCATGTAATTTCTGCAGAATATTTTACTGTCAACTAAAAATAAAGTATATCATCCTCCTACTGTACCTGGGGCAGTTTTCAGTCCATGGAATACAACCACCATCCAAACCATCCAGTGTTTCATTGACTGAGAAAGAAAAGAAAGAAAAAGAAAGAAAATAAAAAGAGGAGATATGAAGACGTCTGCTGCAGAGTGTCATCCCTTGCTGACAGGAGGTAGGTGCTCATTCCTCTAGTGTTATTGTTGCAGTTTTAGTCTTTTAGCAGGATAAGAAATGTTCTCATAATGTTCTCCAGAACTGGTTCCCGTAACTTTTGGGTCTGTAGATCTTTCTAGACGTTATGTACATAGAATACTGGAACATGCGCTGCACAGGATGAGCTGATTTGGTATGAATAAAATGAAATAAAGTAAAATAAAAACCTTAAAGCTGTAAAACAGAATAAGTATAGAGCGGTTGGTAATCAGCCAGTGATTGCTGCTTATAGAACCAGTGCAGTCTGTACTATGTGCAGTGTCCTGTGTAGTGTGCAGGGGGCGCCAGATTAAGGATTTCTTTTGCCGGTTTTCCATGAATCTGGCGCCGCCTGCACTGCTCCGGCAGAGTGCACCATTTTTTTTGGTGCACCTTTTACTTGGGCCGTGCAACACATTTCTGTCAGACTTTGCATTATAAATGTGGCGCACGGCCCGACTGAGCACCGGACGCCCATTTCAGTGGCGAACACTTCTTATATACATGTGGAAGCAGTTTACACATTGAAGAAGGTGCAAAGTCCGACAGAAAACTGGCGCAGGGGCTTCAGTAAATCTGGGCCCATGATGTATAAACCATCAGGTAAAAGTCAGATTTGGACGGGGGATAATGTCTGTTATAGTGTAAGTATAAAGTGTGCACAAAAGCTCCAATGATACAACCTCTGTCTGTGCTCACACATAGTCACATCTAGTAGTATATACAGACATGATGGGATATATTATTCCTGGGGATAGAGATGGATGATTAGGTAAGTACTGTAAGTGATGCTGGAGAGAAATCTTTCCATGTGGTGACAATAAGGTGGTGGTGTCACTTACTCAGCCAGTAGTGTGAGACCTCAGTACCTCCATATCACATGCTGGGAAGGCCGTCTCCCCCTGCCCCATGTTACATGCTGCGCATTGTACAGCATAATATGTATATAACAGGGCACATCCTCACAGCACAGAGCGGAGCCATCAGCCCAGATGGGAAATGTCATGGAAGGGGCTGCAGGACGGAGGAACAACTTCCCCATGAGGTCACAAGTTACTGGACTGCATGGAGTCAGATCTGTGACAGTCCCCCTGCCATAAGAAGACCGACTGACAGTGACTACATCCATGTAAGTGTATGTATATGCCCTATGTCTGTATCTGCTGTGTGTGCCTATTTTCTGTAGGTGTGTGTGGATATACTGTATGTGTGAATATGCTGTGTGTATTGGCTGTATATGTGTGTATATGTTCTATACATAGTATGTGTACGCCCAACTGTATATGAAGGGTTCACCTGGACTGGTGGAGGCAGGTAGTGGTGGAAGGGGTTAATTTGAGGCCATGCACTTTAATAGGAGAGGTTTTGCTGCAGTGCACTTTCCTCCTCCCCCTTTTCCTGTTTAGCAGGTCTCCTCTTCTCCATCTGTGTACTGCGACACTCACCAGAAGCAGTACCTCCCTTCCTCCCTAATTTATTGTTTCCTTTTACTGTTTTGAGTATCTGTGTCTTATAGTTCTGAAGTCACAGCTGGCGGAGTAAAATTGAAGATGAGAGAATGCTGCTTTGCTCGTCTGGCCGACTTGTCACCTGGGAGTCCAGATGGGTACAGTGCAGTCCTGAGCCGTTGTTCCTTTGGATGGAGAGATCACAATACAAGTGCCTACCGTTTTAAGATTTACGTGTTTTGAAAATTGTTAAAGAAAATATTATGTTAATAAATGCTGTGACTGGTTTTTCACCGCCCAACATGAGACTCGGTGTTTACTGATTTACATATTAAAGTATTATGTGGGGATATTATGTTATTGGGATAACAGAGTTTTATTGCCTAAGAAAGTGCCGGGTTGGGCAGTCTTTATATACTTCATGTCTAAGTATAAGATGTATATATACTATATGGGGGATATTTATCAGGGCCTCTGCGCCACGTCACTGGTGTAGAAGCCCTGAAATAATTGCCAATGCTAACTTATTGCAAGCACTTGCGATTATTTTCCCCAATCCGCCACCTTTACCCCAGTGTGGCGTGAAGGGGGACGGGGACGGGGACGCGACCAGACGTGCAGAGGCTTTACTGTCCCTCTACTGAGGCTGTATTGTCCCCACGCCTGCGCACTTGCTGCAGCCGGCAAATTTTTAAACGCTGCGCAGGACCCCACCGTAGCCGGAGCCTCTTCATGTATCGGGCTGCAAGAGCGCTGGCGTTGATAAATAACCCCCATATGTGTATATAGAGGGGCACATTGACTTATAATGTAGCCAACTGCACTAAAAGTTCTCTGCCAGTGTATGATGCTGCGCCAGATTCATTAAGAACGTGCGCCAGAAGTCATGAATCCACACACCGCGTGCACTACTCCTACTTCTACTATCACAATGCACTTACATGTCCGCTTGGGGGGGGACACCACCAAATACAGAATGGTGGCGTTGGGGAGCGGGGTGGGGGGGATCTGTGCTGACTTCAATATGTCATGACGTGATCAGTCATGACTGCGATCACTGTCACTGGCCAGTCTGATTGGTCACTGATCAACATCACAGGACCAATCAAATTTCAGTGGGTAGGTGTCCCCTTGCGATCCCCACCCACCTCATGCACTCGTCACCCTGTCTCACAAACCACAGAACCAGGAAGTCACTGCGCTCAGGGTCCAATATATATCGGACCGGAGTACGAAGGAGTTAAAAAGACTGGAGTGCTATCAATGGTAAAAACTGGCATGGATCTACATCAACACATTTTCAGTAGTATTCAGTTCTTTTTAGTAATCCTAGTAACATTGTACAATAATATAACACAATAATGATGTATAATATGACATACAATTTTAGAAGAGTATTTATAGCAGGACCATAACTACAGGGTTAGCACATGGGGCCCACAGTGTCCGGGGGCCGTGGCATCTGGAGTACTGGGTGTATATGATATATGTTTCTGTATAACTTTATGTCTTTGTATCTATTTGTGTATTTACAGTATGTATGTTACAATGTGTATATACTTTATATGTATGTGATGTGTATATACTGCATGGGTGTATATGGTACTGTGTGAATATGTGTATTTGCTGTATGTATATGTGGTGTGTATACTGTATGTAAGTTTATGTTGTATGTGTCTGTGGTGTTTATACTGTATGTATATGTGGTGTGTATACTTTATGTATGTTTATGCTGTATGTATATGTGGTGTGTATACTGTATGTATGTTTATGCTGCATGTGTACGTGCTGTGTATATACTGTATGTATGTTTATGCTGTATGTGCTGTGTATATACTGAATGTATGTTTTTATATGCTGTATGTGCTGTGTATATACGCCCCGTTCTCCTCAGTCCATGTTGTGAAGTGAAGAGAACGGAGCCTGTGTCCTCATGCAATCCCCTCAGAGTTAGAACCTGCCATTTTAACCCCTTGATCACAGCTGCTCCTCTGTGATAGATTTCTCCCACACTTTAAGGGAGTTCCCAGTTTCTTTTTTTTTTGTCTAAAAAACTAATTAAATAAAAGTCAGTGCTAGTTAGTATCAGTGTCAGTCAGAGTCAGTGAGAGTCAGTCAGCGTACGTCACTGTCAGCGTAAGTCCCACAGCGTTATCCATTGTCGACTGACAGTTTTGAGCAGTGACAGTTCGTCAGTGTCACTCCAGCTGTCAGTGTGTACGCTTGTTACAGTCCCAAGTAAAGTACATTACACATTGTTACAGTAGCAAATAAAGTGCATTAGACAAAATGACACAAAGAACATACAGCGCTGAAGAGGCGTATGCTATGTTATCCTCAGACACAGATGCCCCCTATGTACAGGAATATAACTGCTATAATACTGCCCCCTATGTACAGGAATATAACTGCTATAATACAGCCCCCTATGTACAAGAATATAACTACTATAATACTGCCCCCTATGTACAGGAATATAACTACTATAATACTGCCCCCTATGTACAGGAATATAACTGCTATAATACTGACCCATATGTACAGGAATATAACTACTATAATACTGCCCCCTATGTACTAGAGTATAACTACTATAATACTGCCTCCTATGTACAGGAATATAACTACTATAATACTGCCCCCTATGTACAGGAATATAACTACTGTAATACTGCCCCCTATGTACAGGAATATAACTGCTATCATACTGACCCCTATGTACAAGAATATAACTACTATAATACTACCCTGTGACATGAAATGGGAGTGGGGGGTTAGTCACAACTACCACAACATGATGAAGCAGTATGGATGGAAGGGTGAATGGTGGGAGTTCCATTGGTGGCTGTTAGTGGTATAGCCGCAGGTGAAATGCTTTACACTGCAGTACATTATCGTTATTAATCAGTGATCAAGAGTTTGTTTATAAAGAAAATTAATAAAAACAAAACTAAAAAAATGTTTTTCAATTATAAACCATTTTACCAACTAAATAAGACAATACAAATACAAAAGAGAAGATATTTCCTAATGACCTGTAATGTTATAATATTCATGCTGAGATTTGCATCACATTGTACTCATTCCACTCAGTGAATTATAACTTTACTATATCGATACAATAATGTTTATTTGTAGAATCACAATTCTAATGCCGGTAGCTGTATAAAAGGAAGTTCAGGTTCTTTACAGAAGTATTTTGTTCAATAGCAGGAGTCCTAACATCGAGAAAATACCAAAAGCTGAAGGTTTGCCTGAAAATAAAAATTGGATTTTCAGTAATCTCAGTCAGGATCATATAGTAGGCTTATACTCAAGAAGACTATGAAAAAACAAAGTGGAAAACTTTTAATATAAAACAACTGTAAAATAAAAACTACATAGAAAACAAACAAAACCCAAGCTTTATTATTTCTACATAGAATGGATATGCTCCAGATATTCTGTCCACATATTGAGGATAAACAAAATCTGCTTTGTAGTCTAATTGTTCCTGCACAATGGATCAAATTGTACCAAATGGTCTTATCGTTTGATTGTAGAATTAGTACGAATCAAATTGACATATTTTCTGATTCACTGTGGATAAATCTTGTATATAGGATGATAATGGAAGTCGGAGCCATTACAATGTCCATTCATTTGAATGGACTTTTGATGTTTTTTGTTACTGTCCGTTAGGCTTCCATTTTTGTCGTTTAAAGGGGTTGTCCGAGTCCTAAAAAAAGTATCATGTGGCCGGGATGTGGCTTCTTAAAACAATAAACTACTACTTACCTCAGCGGTCCCTCCCGGTGTCCTGCACCACTGTCTCTCTGGTCCTGACTGTGCAACATCCCCCACCGGGGCCTAGCCTTTTCTTGGGGCTTAGAGACAGCCGGGGCCCGCAGTACCTGAGTGGCTGGCGATTGCGGCCTAGGCACGCTAGTGTCACGGTGCTTGGTATGGGGAACCGGAGGGCTGTCCTACACCCTGGCAGGTCTCCAGCAGGGTGGTGTTGGCAAGAAATGATGAGGGAGAGGCTGCTATAGCGGTTCTCCCTGGGGCAACCCTTTGATGTCTAAAGTATGAGTCTCTGTGTGGTGGATAGGGTGCCTGTGATGGTGACAGCTGTAGTAGCAGGGACCAGACGGAGGCAGACGTTGAACAAAAATAACTTACAGTTCTTTATTGGAACAGTAGCAACGTGCCTTGACAAATAGTAGAATGTTGGAGATGCAGTTGGAGAGAGCCACAGGAGTAGATCACCAGCCTGGATGCAAGGGCAGGCTGGGAGGTAGCTGTGTCCTAGTAGGATGCTTCAGCTTGTCCTGCGTTGCTTCAGATATCACCCTTGATACAGGCTGCAAGCTACATGGTGGGATGTATTCGCAACAACCCCTCTGCCTTGCATCGGCATGGGTGTTGCAATTGTTTACAGGGGTAAGGAAGCAGTGCCTTCCCGTCCCCATACCTTGGCCAATGATACAGTGCTGGGAATAGGGATGGCTGGGGATGATCAGCCACCTCGGCTGGCTTCCGTGCCCCTGTAAAAAAACGACAGTGTGGGACAACGAGAGGGACCACATAGGGAAGTAATAGTTTATTGTTTTAAGCAGCCCCATCCCGGCCACATATCACTTTTTTAGACCTTGGAAACCCCCTTTAAGTGAAAACTGAAATAAAGAAATTGGTAAAAAAATGAATCCAGAGAGATCCCTGTTATAAGAAAAAATATCTGTGTTTGAAAGGAATTTCTTAGGGTGACATCTGTGACAAAACATGCAAATTCTACATTTTGAAAATGTAGAAAGGGAATCTTTCCTGGCTGCAACTATGTCAACTGTGGTTATATGGATAAAGGTTCACAGTTTACACAAAACGATAAAGAATATGATGTATACAAGTAATTATGCGATCCACTTGTTAAATGTGGTCTCCTCTATGTAGAATATAAAGTACGATTCACACAACATTTTTACAGTATTCACTCTAGAAGAAAGAATTTACCTGTCCTCAAACATTTTTTGGATGCATCTCAGATTCAAATTCGTTGATCATATTCCTCCCTTACATAGAGGAGGAGATTGTGAACTTATACTTAAGCACAGAGAATTAAACATTACCAGTACTATATGATCTGGTATTATTCCCTTAATTTAACTTGGTGAATACTGATTTATCTAAGCGAGTTTAGGTGAAATACATTAAATATTGTTAATATTTTTTTTTTGTTATTTATACACACACACACACACATATACAGTATATACACTCACCGGCCACTTTATTAGGTACACCTGTCCAACTGCTCGTTAACACTTAATTTCTAATCAGCCAATCACATGGCGGCAACTCAGTGCATTTAGGCATAAGGCATGGTCACAATCTCCTGCAGTTCAAACCGAGCATCAGTATGGGGAAGAAAGGTGATTTGAGTGCCTTTGAATGTGGCATGGTTGTTGGTGCCAGAAGGGCTGGTCTGAGTATTTCAGAAACTGCTGATCTACTGGGATTTTCACGCACAACTATCTCTAGGGTTTACAGAGAATGGTCCGAAAAAGAAAAAACATCCAGTGAGCGGCAGTTCTGTGGGCGGAAATGCCTTGTTGATGCCAGAGGTCAGAGGAGAATCGGCAGACTGGTTCGAGCTGATAGAAAAGCAACAGTGACTCAAATCGCCACCCGTTACAACCAAGGTAGGCAGAAGAGCATCTCTGAACGCACAGTACGTCGAACTTTGAGGCAGATGGGCTACAGCAGCAGAAGACCACACCGGGTGCCACTCCTTTCAGCTCAGAACAGGAAACTGAGGCTACAATTTGCACAAGCTCATCGAAATTGGACAGTAGAAGATTGGAAAAACGTTGCCTGGTCTGATGAGTCTCGATTTCTGCTGCGACATTCGGATGGTAGGGTCAGAATTTGGCGTCAACAGCATGAAAGCATGGATCCATCCTGCCTTGTATCAACGGTTCAGGCTGGTGGTGGTAGTGTCATGGTGTGGGGAATATTTTCTTGGCACTCTTTGGGCCCCTTGGTACCAATTGAGCATCGCCACAGCCTACCTGAGTATTGTTGCTGACCATGTCCGTCCCTTTATGACCACAATCTACCCAACATCTGATGGCTACTTTCAGCAGGATAATGCGCCATGTCATAAAGCTGGAATCATCTCAGACTGGTTTCTTGAACATGACAATGAGTTCACTGTACTCAAGTGGCCTCCACAGTCACCAGATCTCAATCCAATAGAGCATCTTTGGGATGTAGTGGAACGGGAGATTCGCATCCTGGATGTGCAGCCAACAAATCTGCGGCAACTGTGTGATGCCATCATGCCAATATGGACCAAAATCTCTGAGGAATGCTTCCAGCACCTTGTTGAATCTATGCCACGAAGAATTGAGGCAGCTCTGAAGGCAAAAGGGGGTCCAACCCGTTACTAGCATGGTGTACCTAATATAGTGGCCGGTGAGTGTATATATATATATTTTTTTTTCCCCCTGAAACCCATGAGATCATTATCAAGCTTGCAGATACTGTTTCCTCTTCGTCTCTTTAATTATAACCATTACTTTTTTTCATATATTGTTCATATTTTTCTTTAACAATTAAAGATATTTTTCTTGGGGATCACATCATCTATTGCCTTTACAGTTTTTTTGGATTCTCCAGACGACAGGGTGAGCATCCATTATGTGCTGAATAGTTGTTTTTAAAGTGTACGCAGTTTGATCACGAGCAAACACTGGTTATTAGATATATCTCACTATTGGGCGCTAATAAATATGATCGTTGTTCATGTATTCTGTATGTCATGCATTTTTGTCAACACTATTGCACTTTGAAGTTGTATAGGGGTGGAGTTTGTTATGTGAAAAAAAAAAAACCTGTTTATAGTCACTTATACTTAGCTTGAGGAAGGCGCACTGTTTGAGCCGAACTGTGGCTCTTGTATATGGAATAAATCTACCACAACATTTTTTCACCTTATTTTTGGTGTGCTGCTTTTTTCCTTTGGCCATATGAAATAATAGGAATGGGGGCCTTGCTTGAGGGGGCTTACAGAAGGGTCCTTACAACATGGGGAAGCGGAATATCCTCTGTGTGCTGATACAGTTGGATTCATCCTTCAGTTTAGCTCCTCCCCAAAAGCGGGAGCATCGGCAGGAGAAAGTGATTGAAAGCTGCTGATGTTCCAAGTCTCTCCCCAATGACTCAACTGTCCTTACATGAGCTGTGACATCACCAGTGTAAACTCAACTGTACTGCTCCTTCTGGCAGACTTCTGCTCTTCTTCATCCAGTGTTTCCTGCTGGATTAGATGTATACTGGTCGGGCAGAGATAAATAGGATACCCCCAACAACCAGTATATGTCTATGGACAAGTCCAGCATGTATGTCAGGAGCTTTCCTGATGTATATGTGCCCAAAGATCTGAATGTAGCCTTAACCCTGTAGCGATCCGTGTCCGATATATCGGACGCAGAGCGAGGTGACTTAACGCTCCGCATCCGATATATCGAATGCGAGCGCTTCCTGCATTTAGGACGTCACCCTGTCGCGAGACAGGGTGACACGTCGGTGGGAGGTGTCGGCATCGCTAGCCGACACCCAACCGATGACATCACAGGACCTATTTGATTGGTCCTGTGATGTCGATCGCCGCCATTGGCCAATCGATCGCGATTTGCCAATGACAGCGATCCGTTCATTCCCGGGCTCACACAGCGGTGGGGTGTTGGCATCACTTGCCGACACCCCACCGATGACAGAACAGGACCGTTTTGATTGGTCCTGTGACATTGATCGCTGCCATTGGTCAATCGATCGCGATTGGCCAATGACAGTGATCTGTGATGCTGGGGGGCTGATCTAGCTCACACAACCCTCTCTAACAGCTCCATTTTGGTGTTGGAGTTGTGCTAGTGTGCTGTTCCTTACTGTATCCTAAAAACACTCACTTACCCCCCTCCCTTTACGTTTTCTCTATCTCCCACAACCGCACTTTTCAGTGCGATCAGTTAGGAGTTGGAGGAGTAGCATTTAGGAGTAGGAGTAGCGTTTAGGAGCAGGCGTGTGGAGGAGGAGAAGGCGTTGTGTGGAGGAGCAGGCGTGTGAAGGAGGAGAAGACGTTGTGTGGAGGAGCAGGCGTTGTGTGGAGGAGCAGGTGTTGTGTGCAGGGGGAGAAGGCGTTGTGTGCAGGAGGAGCAGGCGTTGTGTGGAGTAGGAAAAGGCGTTGTGTGGAGGAGCAGGCGTTGTGTGCAGGAGAAGGAGTGAGGAGGAGAAGGTGTGGAGTGGAGTTGAGTAGTGGAGTGGAGTAGTGAAGTGTAGTGGAGTAGTGGAGTGTAGTGTAGTAGCCGTTGTTCTGCAGAGGAGTAGGTGTAGTGTAGTGGAGTAGGTGTAGTGTAGTGTAGGTTCTGTACTACCCCCCCATCATGTCACAGAAAACATACACTGACTTGGAGGTCTACAACTATATGGCCTCCGATACGGAGTCAGCTAGTGGGGACGAGTGTCCGCTTTATTTGTCCTCCTTCCTCACAAAGCGACTCTGAGGAACCCCCGAGAAGGCGCTTACGTAGTGCCGAGGTGCCCGGGACTTCTGCTGGAGTGTCCGGGACTTCTGCTGGAGTGCCCGAGACTTCTGACCCCACATGGGTGACCCCCAGTAGTTATGCCCCTCAGGTCCCTGATTTTACGGCCAGTCCTGGGATATGCAGAGACACGGCAGGGCTCGGACCAGTGGACTACTAGTGGACTTTTCTAGTGAGGAGCTAATTAGTTTGATGGTGTCCCAGACCAATCTTTACGCTGCACAATACATTGCCCAAAACCCCACTTCTTTTTATGCGCAACCCCACAGGTGGACCCCTGTTAGTGCAGCAGAGATGGAGAAGTATTGGGGCAAAGTACTTCTTATGGGACTCATCAAAAAGCCCTCTATTAGGGACTATTGGAGCACAGACATACTGTACCACACCCCGATGTTCCGCATGGCGATGAGTAGGATGCGCTTTGAAGCCATCCATAGGTTTTTGCAGTTTGCCGTTAATTCTCAGTGCCCACCCAGAGATGACCCTAGTTATGATAGGCTGTATAAGGTCCGACCCATATTAGACTACCTGAGTGCCCAATTTATGGATGTGTATACTCCAGAGAGGCACATATCAGTGGACGAGTCCCTGGTACATTTCAAAGGGAGACTTCAGTTCCGCCAGTACCTGCTCAATAAGAGGGCAAGGTATGGCATGAAGATGTATAAGCTGTGTGAGAGTGCATCAGGGTACACTTTTAGGTTCAGGGTATATGAAGGGAAGGACTCTAGGATAGTGCCCCCTGAATGCCCCACCCTTCTTGGGAATAGCTGGAAAGATAGTTTGGGATTTGGTGCACCCACTATGGGACCAGGGCTACCATCTCTACCTGGATAATTTTTATACTAGTACTACCCTGTTCAAGTGCCTCGCTTCCAGACAAAATGCGGCATGCGGCACTGTACACAGAAATCAGAGAGGTCTCCCAAAGTCGCTGCTAGGGGAAAAGCTCAGGAGGCACGAGAGCCGAGCACTGAGCAGCGACTCAGTATTGTGTGTTAGGTACAAGAACAAGAGGGACGTCCTTGTACTAACAATCCAGGGGTGGATTTGTCGGACCAGTTGCTTCAGCCATATAACGCCATGTGGAAGTCGAGGGTGTGGTACAAGAAGCTGGCCGTGCACATCATGCAGATGGCATTGTATAATGCTTACGTGCTACATCGATGTGCCAGCAAGAGGGGAACTTTCCTGGAATTTCAAGAGGTGGTAGTGAAGCAGTTGATTTTTAGAGACCAGGAAGGGGGGAGTGCTAGCACATCTGGAAGCGAGGCCACATCACGTATTGTACCAGGGCAGCACTTTCCAGGAGAAGTTCCCCAAACTGCCAGCAAGGGAAGGACACAGAAGAGATGCAGGGTGTGCTCAAAAAGGGGTATAAAAAAACAAACTATCTACCAGTGTGACACATGCCCCGAGAAACCAGGGTTATGCATGAAAGATTGTTTCCACATATACCACACATCCCTGGATGTATAATTGTACCCTGATGCACACAGCTCACACAGCTTATACATCATGCCGCATGCCGTACCTTCCCTGCTGAGCTCTGCCGTGTGTCCAGCCTGTAGATTATTGCTACATATGGGGTATTGCCGTACCCGGGAGAACCCGCATCATGATTTTTGGGGTGTTTATCTCCCGTGGCAGGAGCTGGGCACAAGATGACATAATGGATCATTTGTACTATGCACTATCCATTATGCATCATCCTTGGGGTCCACCTGTGGGGTTAAAATGCTTACTACACCCCCAGATTTATTCATGGAGGGTTGTAGTTTTCAAATAGGATCAGTTCTCAGGGGTTTCTACTGTTCTGATCCCTAAGGGCATCCACAATTGTTTTATGATGCCAAAAATGTTTTACATGTCTGTGCTCCAAATACCATTCTCTTCCGAGCCCTGCCGTGTCTCCATCTTGTAGCCTATTGCCACACATGGGATATTGCCATACCCGTAATAACGCGCAAAATGATTTTTGGGGTGCTTTTCCACAGTGGCATGAGTTGGGCTGATTTCATTTGTCACTAAAATGACACATTTGAGAAAACAATGCAATTTTTACACTGACCCATTCACATTGTATTACATTTGGGCCAGCATTTCAGGGGTTAAAATGCTCATACAACCCTATATCAATTGTTTGAGGTGTGCCCTTTCCAAAAATGGGGTCACAACTCGGGGGTTTCTATTGCACTGGTGCCTTAGGGGCACCCAAACATCAGTCTATTGAAAAGGTGCTCCAAAAGCTCGATTTTGCTTGTCCCTTCTCAGCCCTGCCGTGTCCCCAGCCGGTAGATTATTGCCACACATGGGGTATTGCCATACCCGTAATAACCCGCATAATGATTTTTGGGGTGCTTATCCACAGTGGCATGAGTTGGGCTGATTTCATTTCTCACTACAATGACACATTTGAGAAAACAATGCAATTTTTAAACTGACTCATTCACTTTGTATTACATTTCGGCCAGCATTTCAGGGGTTAAAATGCTCATACAACCCTATATCAATTGTTTGAGGTGTGCCCTTTCCAAAAATGGCGTCACAACTCGGGGGTTTCTATTGCACTGGTGCCTTAGGGGCACCCAAACATCAGTCTATTGAAAAGGTGCTCCAAAAGCTCGATTTTGCTTGTCCCTTCTCAGCCCTGCCGTGTCCCCAGCCTGTAGATTATTGCAACACATTGCCATACCCGTAATAACCTGCATAATGATTTTTGGGGTGTTTGTTTAAAGTGGCATGGGTTGGGCACAATATATTAGGCACTAAAATTATATGTTTGCGATAAAAATGCCATTTTTACTATGCACCATTTACTTTGCATTCAATTTTGACCTGCATGTTGGGGGTTAAAATTCTCTCCACAACTCTAGATGAATTCTTTGAGGGGTGTAGTTTCCAAAATCGTATAATTTCTCGGGGGTTTCTATTGCACTGGTACCTCACGGGCCCTGCGCACATGACATGGCACTCCAAATCCAAACGTGTGAAAACAGAGCTGAAAAATCAAAATTTCACTCCTTCCCTTCTCAGCCCTACCGTGTGCCCAGCCTGTCAACTATTGGCACATGGGTGATATTGCCGTACTCGGAACAACCCGCAGAATGATTTTTGGGGTGTTTGTCTAAATTGCCATGGGTTGGTCACAATATATTAGGCACTAAAATGACATTTTTGTGATAAAAACGCCATTTTTACTATGCACCATTTACTTTGCATTCAATTTTGACCTGCATGTTGGGGGTTAAAATTCTCACCACAACCCGAATAGTTTCTGAAATGGTGACATCTTTGGGGGTTTTCTATTGTACTGTTACTTCAGGGGCTCTTCAATTACAATGTGGCACCACAAAACATTTGCAGCCAAATTGGCCCTCCAAAAACGCAATAGTACATACTCTGTTCTGGACATCGCTGTGCGACAAAGCAGCAGTTGACATACACGTGTCTGGTATTGCCGTACTCGGAAGAAGAAGGGCAATAATTTTGGGATGTATATTTACCTCAAATTTCTTCTGAATGTGTCCATTATAGGGTTAAATGAGAAAACTCTTAATCAAAAATTGAAATTTCAAAATTTCCAATCCATTTTTGTTTGCTTCCAGAAAAATAATAAAAGGGTTAACAGACTTCCTAAATGCTGATATGAATAGGTTGAGATGTTAGGTTCATAAAATGGTGTTACTTGTGGGGGTATATAGTACATAAGACTTTATAGGGCACTTCCAAACTGAATAGGTCACCAAAAATTTAGCGTTTTTCAAATTTCAAGAAAATCTGAGAATTTGCTACTAAAACTTTAAACCTTCTCAGATCCGTAAAAAAAAATGGAAACGTAAAACAAATAATGGAAATAAAAAGAAGACCAATGGCAAAAGGTTTCTACCAAAAAAAAAATTTGCGGTGTCACTTTTTGTCTAAAAAGTATAACATTTGAAACTTTGAAAATTGTAATTTTTTTCACATTTTTCCTAAATTTGTGAATTTTTACCCCCCAAAAAAGGAACGGATGACCAAAATGAAACTACTAACATAAACTACAATGTCTCACGAGAAAACAATCTCAAAATCACAAGGATATCTTAAAGCATTGAAAAGTTATTACCACAGGAAGAGACACTGGTCAAATTTCTAAAAAAAGGACCGAGCCTTAACGTACAAACAGACTGCGTCCTGTGAGACACAGACATCAGCTACACATGAATCTGACATGTTCTGCTATAACATGGCTGCAACCTGGAGCTGCTGTATCTCTCCTATACACACACACATGCACACACCGGCTGCAGGGGGCGTGGCCACCAGCACCAGGAAGCACATCATTATACAGCCTCACACCATTACACAGGCTGTCAGTCATGCACTGGGGGTGTGGCTGTGCCTCCCACTCATGAATAAGGTGGACAGCTTGAATATGCTAATGCTTCATTGGACATTTCACAGGTCATTTGCATACAGCTTTAGGACCTCATTGCTTAGGTTTACAGGCATGTAGAGGGACAATGCAGGGATAGAGGCAATGCTCTCTAATGGCAGTTTATGAAAATATATTTAGTTTAGGGGGGTTATTTTGCATGACGCGTTCTCTTTAAGGGGTTAAAGGAAATCTACCATTTGTTTTTATGCATTGTGAACCAAACATAAATTAACAATGCTGTTGCTACACTGATGCAGAAATACATCTTGTTTAATCCCTGATTTTACTTAAAAAACAATAATAAAAATCAGGACCTTTGGAAATCTGGGTGCAGGATGGCTACCATTAACACATTACTTCCACATACACAGGAGCTGCCTGAACTGTCCAGACAGGACTAATCAACTGAGCTGGATGACTCATACACAGCAGCTGGGCGATGGTGTAGCTATTGATTACTTCTGCCTGTCAGAATACATATTCTCAACTTATGCTGGGCAGGACAAGGCTGGAGCAGTGCATAATTAGGGTAACAGGAGAACGTCAGGGCAGCCACATTATCATAATTTTTTTTTACATTTCTTTCAGCAAAACCAGTCAGTTCAGTGATTAAACAAAATATGTTTCTGCATCAGTGTAGCTAAAGCATTCTCAAGGTATGTTTGCTTCGTAATGCATAAAAGCAAATGGTAGATTTCCTTTAAATAAAAAAATATTTGCAATCTAAGACATCACCCAGATTACAAATTATTCACCCCGAGTGTTAGTTATTTACTATTATTTACTATTACCTTTGCAGCAGAACAATAGTTAATAGTTACAGACACTACCCCCTAGGCCACGAGTCCACCAGTCCCTGTTTATTTCTCTAGTCCTCCTGCTCCTGTGATGTTCTGCAATAGTTACATATAGGCAGAACAGCAAATCGGCATTGGATACCTATAGTCTTGTGTTACTAATTCACTATCCGTATATCACTTTTACTTCAATTAGTTAAAATATTCATATGTTTATAAAATAATGACAATGGGAAAATGACTAGACACGAATTAGACTATTTCAATCTAAATCAAGAACCCAAAATCAAATTGGCCATCAACTACTTAGCCTACAAGGTATGTGAGTAATAGATGTAACAGGCCAATACAAGTACATAAAGTATAGGTTTTTTAGATTTTGTATGAAGAAACCTCGCCATGTAATCTGTTGTAGTGGTCGTAGCTCAGAACACCGTCTCCGAGATCATTCTCACCAATATAGATGCCCACAACGGTAGATGAATTCACAGCAATAGTTGTTATGGGATCAATTGGGATTTAGTGCCAGGGTAGAACAAGGTGTATACGTTTGGGGGGGGGGGGGGTAGTCAAACTGTCAATAAAGGAGGGTAATAAGTGGGTAAAGTACTATCCCTACTCAACCCTGATATGACAGATAGCTAATACACCCTATATAACCGAACCTAGGAGCCACAGCCCAAAGCGGCTGCCACACAGAGCAGAACCTTTCACTGGCCTAGTACAAGCCTAAAAGTGAAAGGGAAGGCACATAAAATCTCAGAAGAGTAAGTGGAGCATGTCCTGACATACCACATTTCACCTTAATTTAGGCTCATCAGGGGACACAAAATAGGTGAACCCGTGAGAGATCTTGTGAGACCTGCCTGGAAGTGTGTCAGCCGTGCATGGGCACCCGGTGTCCATTGTTGGCTCGAACATCGGATTATAATAAAATTATGTTTGGTCATTTTTTAAATCTGAGGGTTGAACCACTATTTTAGGTTATTGTTATGTCTATAGGCTGGCCTACAGCCCCCACTGGAGGGAGCTTACTGCAAATGGATTGTCAAATTCAAATAGAACTTTACATATCTGTATGGAATGATGTCCCCATTACCACTAGCTGCTAGCTGCTGAAATGCAAAGTATGGCCACATGAAGGGAAAGCTTAGTCTACCTTTGCATAGAAGATGTTTTATACTAATACTAAGATATCCAGAGCTCTAGGGCATCTGAGGGCCAGGAAGAAGATGTCCTTTCAAAAAGAGCATATACATTAATAGGTCATGTATTAGAGATCCGTATCTTTAATATTACACCAAAAGCATTATTCAAGGTGTTACAGATACGAAGATAGAGGCATATGAAGAGATGCTCCCCCTTCAGCCTCTAAAAGTGACTCATCTCAGGCAAAATAAGCATGTGTTCATTTGCATATGATTTTGGAGGTTATTTTTTTTATAGATAAACATGACATTTCACATAAAAGAGGAAATAGCAGAACATTTTATACCCCATTCCCTACTGCTGTTATAGAGAACATGTCGCACAAGTCAATGATTGGAAATATATGATTTGGAAATGATTTGTTCACACAGTTGCTTCATCAAAAGGGAACCAAAAGTGTCAAATTGTTTATTTCCTTCATTAGTAATGTAGCCGAATGACAACAGTAGACAGGTCTATCCTATATATATATATATTTTTTTTTTTTAAATAACACCTTCTAACATCTCTCCATATGGTTGGTGGGAAGAAGTATATGAACAACTCTAATGTTTACATAATTTAAGGCACATTAAGTGCACAAATGTCTAAAAAAAAGACAATTCAGGTGCTCCCCTACTTAAGGACACCAGACAACCCATAGTTACAGACAGACCCCTCTGACCTCTGGTGAAGCTTTCTGAATGCTTTACTATAGTCCCAGACTGCAATAATCAGCTGTAAGGGGTCTGTAATGAAGCTTAATTGATAATCCTTGGTCCCATTACAGCAAAAAAATTTGAAGCTACAATTGTCACTCTGGATCTACAATTATAAAATATACAGTTTCGACTTACATACAAATTCAACTTAAGAACAAACTTCCGGACCCTATCTTGTACGTAACCCGGGGACTGCCTGTACAAGAACAAGTTCATCTAATGGGTTAACACATTTGTATTATTTGACAGCACAACACAAATGTTTATTATATAGCTATATTATATATATTGTATAGCTATATTTCCATTTTTACTATACTGGCATATGCAGGGAATATAATACACTGTATGACTGTGATTTATACTCTTGATTTGTTATTATATGATTTTATATCCAAGGGATGTGTGTACACTGAATATATCAGATGTGGCAGCCCCATGCATTTTGAAGCAAAACATTCACATAATGACCCAAAGAGGTAAACTATATTTGATATTTTTTCCTTTTTTATCAATTTTTTTGCTGATCCAAAATGAAAAAAAAACTGTAATAAGGACAAAAAGGTCAAGTAAAAAAAAAAATGAATAAAACATGAACCTAAAACACTGCAATTATATTTATGCACAACATAACTAAAGAAGAACACATTTTAAACTATGTTACAAAGAAAAGACTAGTAAAATGTAAGGAGTTCAGCCAAAAGATAAAAGGAACAAACGAGACTTTTCATTGCAACAATAGAAATACATTAAAGGCACCGCCCACTTTGTATGTTTTTTCCAGTCATAAGCAAGTGAAAATAGGCAAACAGAGACTGATAAAGAAGTTAGAACAGACAGTGCAGAAAACTTTCCCCCAACTGCTTACATGTGGAACGCAAGGAAAGGAAGAACATATTGATTTTTTTTTCCTCTTCCGAAATCTCTTCTCAAATGGAGAAACTTTTATTGTCTTTTTTTTTTTTTGCTGAAAGTTTTTCTCACCTTAACATGTAAAATTAGAAGAATTTTAGAAGTTAGAACAGACAGTGCAGAAAACTTTCCCCCAACTGCTTACATGTGGAACG
This sequence comes from Engystomops pustulosus, assembly GCF_040894005.1. Taxonomy (NCBI): domain Eukaryota; kingdom Metazoa; phylum Chordata; class Amphibia; order Anura; family Leptodactylidae; genus Engystomops; species Engystomops pustulosus. The sequence continues at coordinate 31,195,968 of NC_092418.1, forward strand.
CAAGGAAAATTTAACATGTAAAATTGTCCATTTTTAAACCTACCCGAACTTTCCATCAATAAGAAAGGCTCCATTCCCATTTTTATGTAACAGTCTTATTGAGGTTCTTGACCATTTGTTTTTTTTTTTTTGCTTCTTATAGATGGAAAGGCCTTGGTTCGGATGGATTTTCACAGATGTGCAAAGAGATGATAATGAAAGTAATCACTCTTTTAACATTTTCCCTTTTTTTAGGCTTTTTGGTTTTTTTGTTTGTTTTTTTTACAAAAATATTGCCCCACCCCCTTGGTAACTTCCACTTCAGCACATCCTCTTCAGCAATTAAGAACAACCGTGTTAATTTTTGCAGAGATGAAGACTCTGTTGTGCTACTCCATAACATAAAATTGAAATCTTTAGTTTTTTTTCCTTTAGAAAAGCATAGGCAAAAGGTTTTTTTTTCTTATCCTTCATTGTGAAGTAAAAAATGGAGTCCCTAATTGCTTTCCTCTACTGTATTGCTGCACACGAAAAAACCCAATCTGCTCTTCACGATCTTCAGCATACAAGGACCTCCATTTCTATACCCTCAATGGTGTTTGATTCCAGTAGGGTAAATTTTTTATTTTTCAGACAGTTACTTCTGTTTTGCTGTTTGTTACAAAGTATGGCTGTGGAGGAACATGGTGCCGATTTTCCGACGGCATTTGTTCATTTACTGACTCCACCGGGCAATGTTTCTTTGTTGCATAGGCCTGCCTCCGCAGGGAATGCTCAGTGTGGTCCCAGGTTTTGTAGTCAGGGTTGTATGATGAGGCCAGTGGATGATTATGTATTTTGGTGACTTTAGATATGTGTCCATTTAATTTCAGTGTGCCATCTAACGTACCACCACTAAGTGTGCCACCCAGTGTACCACCACCAATGGTTCCACCCAGTGACCCACCAAGTGTGCCACCCATCGTGCCAACAAGGGTGCCTCCTAATGACCCACCAAGTGTACCTCCAATTGAGCCTCCGAGAGTGTCACCTAAAGTGCCACTCATTGTGCCACTAAGAGTACCACCTTCAGGGCTGTAGGATCTTTCTTGTTCCACACGGACCGGATGTAAAGGCAGGCTTCCCTTTGCTGCAAGTTCTGCAAGGTGTCTTCGCTTTGAATAGAAGTCATCATTTCCCTTTTCCGCTGTATGTGAGATTAGTTTATCGGAACATTTTAAACATTAAAATTATATAAAATATAAGACAGCATATATTAAAAGCTGCACTGCCACATCAATTCTATGTTTGAAGATTAGATGAAAGATTCAATCTTCCAAAAAGCAAGATAATGTGTATTCATTTCTTAATTTAAAGACAGGAAATCCAAGGAAATCAATGCTTGAAAAAGGTGGGCACACCGAAACGTCACTATGAGAGTGCTGCTGCTTCTCTTCAACTACATTTCTTAATTTAGCTATTAATTTAACCTTCTGTAAATTCAACCTAAACTGTAATCAAGAAAAAGAGAAAAAAGAACACGTCTATCCCATGATTCTATGCAGAGGGTGATAGTAGGAACAAGAAGCGCTCATAGGGTAATATTGTAAGGTGGTATATCACTTATATGGTTAAGGAATTTGCTCACCTGGTCGGGTTGTGCTTAGTAGGGCACAACTCCAGTGATAGTGTGCAATATCAAGGTCAGTGGCTGCCGGTGCTTCGATATGGTCTCCAGTCGCAGGGGACTAGGCTGTTTGGAGTCTAAGGATCGGGTAAGGGAGGATAGAAGCGATTGGCGCACAAAGGACCGGATGTGGATATTCTCCAAAATGGTTTATTAGAAGGTATATAAGGTCACAAAAAACATCACAACGCGTTTCGGGGAATACAGATCCCCTTTTTCAAATGAAAGAAAATTCTGTAATACATCAAAAGTAGGATAAAAATGTGTATATACATAAAAAGAGAATAAAAGTGTAAAGTAGTGGTCAAAATATACAATGTACTAGTATATCACAGAAATGCATAACATAATGAGAGGACTGTAGTAGCTGAATTGCATATATATGTGAATAGAACAAATACATATAAACATGACTATGAATAGATGTGAAATTGAATATAAATATACTTAATAATAAATAGTTAATAAGTTCATCGTAAATAAAATAATTTATCAAAATTCAAGTAGAGAGTTATATATATACAATATATATATATCAACCTAAGTAAAAGTAATAAACATAAATATAAATGTAAAATGATGAATTCATTAGTTGTAAATAATCCTTTGGTAATTGAGAAAGTATATATATAAAAATACACATATAAGCCTGAGTTGTAGGATAAAGGATTCCCTGTGGGACGGCATGGTGGTGAGAGAAATGATGTGCCTGTAATTGATAAGAGGTGAGAGTAGCGATGTTTCTCTTACCGGTCTCCGGATGCTAATGAGGCGTGTGTCCGGAGTGTGAGCGCGCGTAGCGGCGCACTGAGTTATATACCTGCAGGGAGAGAAAGCGCGCGTGCGCACTGCGTGATAGAGGCTGGCAATATGACGGGAGCCGTTCAGTAAGTGTGTCAGCACGTGGGGCCGTTGCCCTGGTGATGTAAACAGAAAAAGCGATACCAAGGGGGACGGATAGTAGTGGAACGAAGAGCGGTGTATGGGATACCGCTGAGAAAGGGGGTATTGAATAAGGAAATTTTGGAGTCAGGTTGATGTGTAACTAGCTAATAAGATAGGAAGTGGGGGAAAGGGTTTTCCCTTTTTTAGTATAATACAAAAGTCATAAAACGGGGGAATAAATATTTTTATTTATTAGAGGAGGGGGGATGTTTGTTAGGAATAAAAAAGATTATAAAAATATATATATAATTGGGAATGACTGTAAGCTTATAGGTTAAAAAGTGATGACATAAATGTAGAGCATATATAAAAATATATAGAAATAAAAGGTAATAAATGTTGTTAAAAGATTATTGAAAATTACTAAAAGTTATCTTCAAACATCTCCTTCAAGCCTGCTGGGTGTAGGCTATTAAGTTTATAGATCCAGAACATCTCCCTTTTTCTTAACTGTTGATGTCGGTCATGTTGTGTTTCTATAATTTTCTCGATCGGTATAACAGAGAATGTGGTGAAGTCTTTATTGTGGCATGTTAAAGCGTGTCTGGAGACACTATGTTTTGTGTATCCGTTGGTCACCTTGCTTCTATGTCCGTTCATTCTTAAATTTAAATTCTGACAGGTCCGACCAACGTATTGAAGTCCGCAAGTGCATTCTAGGAGATAAATTACAAATGTGGAGGAGCAATTTATAAATTGTTGGATTTTAAATACCTCCCCAGTTTGGTTGCTGGTGAATGTTTTTTTCCTATGCTGAATGTTGAGACAGCATTTACAGTTTGCACGGCCACATTTGTAGCTGCCTACTGTATGTGGAAAGAGGCTCAGTTGTTTAGTGGTATCCCTTTTTTCCCGTAGTTTGGTGGGAGCAATTAGACCTTTGAGTGTTTGGGATCTTCTGTAGATAATCTTTGGTTGTTTCGGTAGATCTTTTTTCAAAAAGGGGTCATTTAGAAGGATCGGCCAATGTTTTTTGAAAATATTGGTGAGGGTGTGGTGGTTCGTATTGTAATTAGTGATAAAAGCTGGAATATTGGTGGTATTAGTGGAGTCATTTTTTGTTTTATTAGTGGATGGTTTCAAGCAGTCTTCTTGGGTGAGGGAAAGAGCTCTATCGAAAGCTGCCTCAACCAAGGGTTTAGGAAAATTTTTCTCTTTGAATCTCTTTTTTAACAGTTGGCTTTGTTGTTTATACATATTCGTGTCTGTGCAGTTTCTGCGGATCCTTCTAAATTGACTGAATGGAATATTGGACTTCCATTTGTTGTGGTGTGCGCTTTTAAAGTCCAGATAACTGTTTGTATTGACTGGTTTAAAAAATGTGCTAGTGGAAATCTGGTTATTGGTTGAAGAAAGATGGAGATCGAGAAATTCTAATTCAACTGGAGAAAAGTTAGCTGTAAAAGATAGACCGCAGTCATTGTTGTTGAGGTACTTGATGAATTCTTCGATAGAAGTGGGTGAACCATTCCAAATTAGTAAGAGATCGTCTATATATCTCTTATAGAGGATGATATTGTGTTTCCATAGCTCATTGTTGTAGATGTATTCCTCCTCAAATTTCCCCATATATAAGTTGGCGAAGCTCGGGGCAAAACGTGTCCCCATAGCTGTTCCCTTAACTTGTCTATAGGTGGTGTTTTGGAACATAAAATAATTATGAGTCAATATATATTGGATGGCTTCTAAAATGAAATCACTTTGTATCTCAGGCATGTTGGGATCATTGTATAGAAAATGTTTGACTGCTTCTATGCCTTTTTGGTGGGGGATGTTAGAGTATAATGCGGCTGGTAGGAGTGGTACTTAAGCTACAAAGGGAGGTCATAAAGTTGGGACCACTGATACAGTGGTCACCCAGACCCCATAGACACTGTTTTTTAATAAACCCTCCTTATATTGGAGACACTGTGTATTCATTGATAACCAATTGTGTGCCAACCATGATGTTCCTATGGATCTATAAGGATCCTTGTACATAGATACTTACCCCATGATGATCGCAGACAAGCGCTTGGGGTTTGCGAAATGATAAGCGCATACGTACCCATGGCAACGGTGAGGTACTTCCGGCACCTTGAACGGAAGTGCGGCCGGGAACCAGGGTTTGCGTTCCAAAGATGCGTTCCAGCTATATGCTGGACACTGTGCACACTTAGCGGACATTCGGAGTGAAGATCGGAGGATTTGAAACATACGGGGGTACGTCTAACCACCGGAGGAGGTGGTTTTTTAATACGATGCACTTTAACACTGGAATCATGTATATGTTAGATGGTTTACTATTGTCACAATTATTGTAATTATAAACAAAAATGTTCGGCACTAACATAATTTTGTGAATATAGCATTTGCACTTTATTTTGTATACATATGTATGAATATCACTGGATATATGTAAGACACCACTTTATTGGCTATAGCATGTAAGGGGAGGAGCCCATTTAATCACGTGACTAATAAGTGTTTGTATATATGTCCATGTAATACACTGATGATTTGGCTTGAGAAAGGCTCAAAGCGAGCCGAAACGTCGCTGCTACACATGAAATAAATGACCACGTTTTTTTGAATCAACGATCTGGAGTGCTGCTCTTTTCCTTTTTCTTATATATGGAGGATCGCTTACCCAATCCTGATTAGCTAGCACCCGTACTGACTTGCACGTGCTGCCTGGACTTTCTACTTGTACTTTTTGGGTACCTATTGGCTTGCACTGCACAAGATTTTTTCGTGACAAGATGGACACCGCCGCACTTGTGGATCAATTTCATGTATTTGCGTACACCGCCGAGGACGGCGAGAGAATCCTGCAGGACCTAGAGGGAGACGCCGCATTCCTCACGACCCCAGCTATACCAGAATTAAAGAAGAAGTACGGCAATGACTCCAAGAGGTTGGTGACACTACAATTACACCTTGTCACACTAAGTGAATATTACAAGGCTCACATGGTCCCGAGAGGGATGCGATCCCGAATCACACCGACTTTCTTTGCCCATGACCAGGACTTTTGTACCAAATTTGCTAAAATTTCTAATAAATATGCCATGGATTTAATGTTGCTAAATATCGAGTTCATCAGGAATGAAGTCACCTCCTTGAAAACCAAATTGCAAGAAACCGAGACCCTATTACAAGATGCCTTAACAGCTGAGGAATTCACCAAGTTCATGACACGGATCCAATCTTCTAACAAAACAGTTAAAGAAGAACAAGAGGCTATAAAAAGGAGTAAGTGGTTGAGAGACTCCGAGGATTATAAAAGTGGCCACGTATATCATTGGCAGGGAGCCCGCTCACAGCCAAATCAGAGGGAGAATTCCAGACAACGGAATAAAGTTTTCCACAAACGATCTGCACAGAGACCAACTTCTACATCCAACGAAACGGAGGACGATGCTGCTTTTTTAGGGACACCACAAAATATGACCACAAGAGAGCTAAAACACGGCGAGGAGGGAGAAGGTATCACCGAAGTAGGAAGATCAACTCAGAACAAATCGAGTGGGACAATACCCAAAATGGCCCTGAGGAAACGGAACTGACTCATTTGGTGGTAAATATTTCCTCTAAGAATCTAACTAACGATCAAATATCAGTGTTATCGAAAGGACTTTCCTATTGTATATGTGCTAGACCTGATTGGTTTCAATTAGAAATAGATTTACATCAGTTTTTTCGTGCAATTAAATTGAAATATCATTTTTCTAATCAAATGTCATGTCCATTACCCGTCCAATCTGAATTAAGGTTAAGAGACTTTGGATTATTCAATAGGAGCACCTTCACTCCTGAGGTTGAAGTTCCACAAATCACTGCATTCGTTTCATCTGTGAAAAATGACCTGAAAAGGTTGCGTTTAGCTAACCTAGATACCCCATTGAAGCGTGCTAACCTCACCACTGGGGAGATCACTGCATTGGATGAGCTGGCCCATGACGACGGCATTACCATCAAAGCAGCCGATAAAGGCGGAGCAGTCGTCGTCATGGATACCAGCTCATACCTTGCAGAGATCTTGAGACAACTCTCTGATATGAATACTTATGAAAAAATCCCTTCTGATCCAAAATTTTCTTTATGTAAAAAGATTAAACAGATTTTGAATGATGCGTTAGGTAGAAAAATTATAGATGAAGATCTATACAAATACCTTATAATAGAACATCCTACTACCCCTGTTTTTTACGTTTTACCCAAAATCCATAAGTCCTTAATTTCACCCCCTGGCAGGCCAATTGTGTCAGGGACTGGGTCTATCTTTTCCAATATTGCTACATTTTTGGACAAGGCACTGAGAGATTTGGCAACTAGTGGAATGTCATATATAAGGGACACGGCAGATTTTATTAACAAATTAAATGCAGTAAACATCTTGGCACACGATAGGGTGCTTTTAGTCTCTTTTGACGTTGTTTCTTTATACACTTCAATTAACCACGAAATGGGTCTAGAAGCAGTTCGCGGGTTGCTTGGCACTAAACAATTGTCTCTAGATACACAACAATTGATTATGACATTACTAGATTTTGTCCTTAGAAACAATTATTTCTTATTCAGAGATGATTTTTTTCTTCAGAAAGTAGGAGTGGCCATGGGCGCTAACATGGCGCCCACATACGCCAATATCGTAATGAGACATCTGGAGGAGAACATTATCTATGCCTCCCCACTCTTTGAGCACTGCTTGGAGTGGTGGAGGTTTATAGACGATGTCTTCCTCTTATGGACAGGCACACAATTTCAATTAGAGGAGTTCCATACCTTTCTGAACACCATAGACAGGACCATCAAGTTTACAGTTGTATCCTCTGAGACCTCCCTCCAATTTCTAGATGTATTAGTAACCAGACAAGACAATCACTTTGATACAGACATCTATACTAAACCAACGGACAGGAACACTCTAGTAAGATACGAGAGCAACCATCCCCGAAGTACCATTAAATCCTTGCCGTATAGCCAAATGTTGAGAGTTAAAAGAATAACCAGTGACCCGACAAAATTGACGAACAACATGCACAAAATGGCTCATAAATTTAAAAGACGGGGGTACCCAGATACTGTAATTGCACACAATTTACACAAGACAGAAACAAGAACAAGAGAGGTTCTACTTAAGGACAAAAGAAAGAGAACCGATATTCAAAGAGTACCTTTTGTGAGCACTTACAGTGATCAGAGTGATGCAATAGCAGGAATCATCCGAAAGCATTGGTCCAAACTATTAGGAAGTGACAGAATGATCCCAGAGCTTGAAAATCCTCCTCTTTTCTCGTACCGCAGGTCTCAAAGTATTCGAGACAGATTAGTGAGATCTGATGTAGGCCCATCCAAAACGGGCAGACAGTTAACACTAACAGGAAGCAGCCGACGCGGCTGTTACCCCTGTTGTAACTGTATTAATTGTAAATTGATGGACAAGGGGCCGAACTTCACACATAAGGGTGTTCAATACACCATCAAACACTTTTTAACTTGCGACAGTTCATATGTAATTTACATCTTGTATTGCCCATGCGGGCTGATTTATGTTGGTGAAACAACCCTAGCTTTTAAAATACGTTTCAATCAACACAGGTACACGATAAGGTCAGGTCGGAGGGACCTCCCGGTTCCCAAACATTTCCATGAAGCTGGTCACACAGAAAGACACCTACGTTTTAGGTTAATTGATCATATTCCAGCTTTAAGACGTGGTGGTGATAGGGAACGCTTATTAAAAAGACGGGAGTTACAATGGATCTTTACGCTCAATGCACTAAAACCAAATGGATTGAATGTAGATTACAAACTAAATGCAATTTAGGGAATGGGAGGCTTGCGAGGGTCCCATTGGATCCTGCGGTTCTCCGCGGCCCTGGAGGTTTACGCAAATAATCATAATTGGTGTATATTATGTATGTATACTAATACAAACTAAAATCTCTTCTTCTATTCTTTCAGATAATGAATTACAAAGAGTTCTTAAGCTTTACGACGGCCTCAGTGTGTTCTATTCCCCGACTGGATCACTCATCTCTTACGCTATAAAGGTGTGCACATATTAATGCCTGATATGCCTGATCACCATTTTTGTATTATATGGGCCACAATTGTGTCAAGTAGAGGTTAATTTTGTCCCTTACCAGTGCCTACCAGGAGTGGTACTTAAGCTACAAAGGGAGGTCATAAAGTTGGGACCACTGATACAGTGGTCACCCAGACCCCATAGACACTGTTTTTTAATAAACCCTCCTTATATTGGAGACACTGTGTATTCATTGATAACCAATTGTGTGCCAACCATGATGTTCCTATGGATCTATAAGGATCCTTGTACATAGATACTTACCCCATGATGATCGCAGACAAGCGCTTGGGGTTTGCGAAATGATAAGCGCATACGTACCCATGGCAACGGTGAGGTACTTCCGGCACCTTGAACGGAAGTGCGGCCGGGAACCAGGGTTTGCGTTCCAAAGATGCGTTCCAGCTATATGCTGGACACTGTGCACACTTAGCGGACATTCGGAGTGAAGATCGGAGGATTTGAAACATACGGGGGTACGTCTAACCACCGGAGGAGGTGGTTTTTTAATACGATGCACTTTAACACTGGAATCATGTATATGTTAGATGGTTTACTATTGTCACAATTATTGTAATTATAAACAAAAATGTTCGGCACTAACATAATTTTGTGAATATAGCATTTGCACTTTATTTTGTATACATATGTATGAATATCACTGGATATATGTAAGACACCACTTTATTGGCTATAGCATGTAAGGGGAGGAGCCCATTTAATCACGTGACTAATAAGTGTTTGTATATATGTCCATGTAATACACTGATGATTTGGCTTGAGAAAGGCTCAAAGCGAGCCGAAACGTCGCTGCTACACATGAAATAAATGACCACGTTTTTTTGAATCAACGATCTGGAGTGCTGCTCTTTTCCTTTTTCTCAGGTATATATATAGCTATATACAATCTGTGGCCCCGTTAAACATATACCTATATACAAATAGTGGCCCCATTGTACTTATATATATAAAGACAGTGAAATCTACCATCATGGATCTACCTATTAAGGTAGATCTGGTGGTAGGTGCCTCTAATGTATGTAAGGAGAGCAATCTTAAGGGCTAATCCTTTAGTCCCCTTGTGGTAATATGCTAATTTGCCAAATAGGCTACTGGGGCGTGGAGTAGCCGGAGCTGAGGCTACACTGCGTTGCTTCTCCACACCCCAGTAGCCTCTTTGATCCTCCTACCCAGATATCTTCAGCACGCAGCTACGAGGAGCTGCGCGCTCTTGTCCGTGAAGCCGCCGTTCTGCGTATGCACAGTAGCTCCGGCTTTGGACCCGAGATCACACAGCCGGCGGCCTGCGTTCTGCACATGCGCAGTACACCGGTTTCGCGGATGAGGTGGTGCTGCTTCTCATAGCTGCGCCTGAAGACATCGGGGTAGGAGGATCAAGGAGGCTACTGGGGCGTGGAGTAGCACGCCGAATAGACTCAGCTCCAGCTACTCCACGTCCCAGTAGCCTCTTTGGCAAATTAGCATATTACCACAATTAAAGATTAAAAAAGGTAAAGAGGAAAAGGGCTTAAAAGGGCTCTCCTTACATACATGAGAGGCACCTACCACCGGATCTACTTTAATACGTAGATCCGTGGTGGTAGGTTTCCTTTAAATACATACCTATAAACAGTAAGAGGCCACATTCAGACATTGTAAGGACGTATGATATACATCGGCATAGACGCTTATGGCGCGGTACGGGGAGTACAACGTATGGTCACTGTACTCTGCCGTCACTGCAGATATGATAGAAGAAGCTCTATCTCCGGCTGTAGGATTGGCCGTGCGGCGCTGCTTCCTATGGAGAGTGGAGGGGTGAGCAGCGCACTACGGCCGGGCGAGCACACGTTAGTGTGAATGTACCCTTACTCATAGATCTATATACAGTCAGTGGCCACCTTACACATTTACCTATAATATTCCAAATTTATATAAAGTGCGCTGCACCCATACACACAGATAAAATATTTTGGACCGTTTTTTGATGGACTGAAAACGCATGCGTTTTTGTATGTTTACCATGCGCTTGGCTGGTTTCAATCCATTTCACAGCTGCCTAGAAATTAAGATAAAACAGGGTCAAACCAGCCAAATGCATGGTAAACATACAAAAACGCATGGCCAAGAACGTACTTTGTGACAGCACCCTAAGGATGTGGTCACACACACTGCTATGCTTCGGTTTAGAAGCTGAATCAATGCGCACGGGGGCGCGCTATAGCCCGATCGCATATGCATTTCTGTGGAAACGCCTGTGATTGGTAACTACTGAAAACGCTTATGCATTCTGGCGAAGACCTGCACCTGGGTCCTAGCATTGCGTTTGTAAATGCAACTTTAGTGCCATGTGTGAATACACCTGAGGGTCCGTGCACAAGTTCAGTTTTTCAGTTGCAGTTTTTGATGCCAAAACCTGGAGTGGAGTGAAAATAAAGGAGGAGTAGCACCTCTCAGGGTGCAGTCACACGCCGCGTTTTAAACTATTGCGTTTAAAACCGCATTGCAACAGCTGAAGAGAGATTTGCCTAATTAAACAGCTGTTAACACGTGCGTTTACAAAACACAAATGTTAATTAACACTTGTGTTAATTCTTGTGTTAACATTGTGTTAACAAACACATGCATTAACGCAATGTTAACACTTGCATTAACAGCTGTTTAATTAGGCAAATCTCTCTTCAGCTGTTGCAATGTGTTTTTAAACGCATGCGTTAAACGCGGTGTGTGACCGCACCCTGAGAGGTGCTACTCCTCCTTTATTTTCACTCCACTCCAGGTTTTGGCATCAAAAACTGCAACTGAAAAACTGAACTTGTGCACGTACCGCTAAGCGTCCGTCATAACGCGACGCTAGCGCACAGGGGGAGGTCCTCGCCCCGAACGCACATGCATTTCCAGGGAAACGCATGCGATTGTTAAGCCGATCGCATGCGTTTCTCTGGAAACGCATGTGCGTTCGGGCTGAGGACCTCCCCCTGTGCGCTAGCAGCGTGTAGCGGTACGTGTGACCGCGGCCTCAATGTTAAGTCCTCAATCATTATCATCCACACCTGCTTTTGGCTTTAAAAACTGCATCTGAAAAACTGAATGTGTGGCTGCACCCTTAGTTTTGAACCCGTTTTGGGTCCGTTTTTAAGCAGTCTGTTAAACGCATGCGTTTTTTGAAAATGCATCCGTTTTTGACAGGTTTTACCAATCGTCTTAATTAAAACTGGTCAAAAACTGATGCATTATTTAATGCATGCGTTTTTTAACGGACTGCTTAAAAACGGACCAAAAACAGGTTCAAAACGCCATGTGTAGAATCACCCTTAGTAGAGATGGGTGCTGCAGTGGGGAATTTTAAAACTGAGTACTCTTTTTAAATTTCCCATTCTGTGTCAAACTACATACATATATATAAATATTATATTACAGTATATACTCGAGTAAAAAAAAAAAATGACCCAGGGCACAGGGGCTGGCAGACTATATACTGGGGCACAGAGGCTGACAGGCTGTATACTGGGGCACAGGGGCTGACAGGCCATATACTGGGGCACAAGGGCTGACAGGCCATATACTGGGGCACAGGGGCTGACAGGCTATATACTGGAGCACAGGGGCTGACAGGCCATATACTGGGGCACAGGGGCTGACAGGCCATATACTGGGGCACAGGGGCTGACAGGCTATATACTGGAGCACAGGGGCTGACAGGCTATATACTGGAGCACAGGGGCTGACAGGCTATATACTGGAGCACAGGGGCTGACAGGCTATATACTGGAGCACAGGGGCTGACAGGCTATATACTGGAGCACAGGGGCTGACAGGCTATATACTGGAGCACAGGGGCTGACAGGCTATATACTGGGGCACAGGGGCTGACAGGCCATATACTGGGGCACAGGGGCTGGCAGACTATATACTGGGGCACAGGGGCTGACAGGCTGTATACTGGGGCACAGGGGCTGACAGGCCATATACTGGGGCACAAGGGCTGACAGGCCATATACTGGGGCACAGGGGCTGACAGGCTATATACTGGAGCACAGGGGCTGACAGGCTATATACAGGGGCACAGGGGCTGACAGGCCATATACTGGGGCACAGGGGCTGACAGGCTATATACTGGAGCACAGGGTCTGGCAGGCTATATACTGGGACACAGGGGCTGACAGGCCATATACTGGAGCACAGGGGCTGACAGGCCATATACTGGGGCACAGGGGCTGACAGGCCATATACTGGGGCACAGGGGCTGACAGGCTATATACTGGGGCAGGGGCTGGCACGCTATATACTGGGGCACAGGGGCTGGCAGGGTATATACTGGGGCACAGGGGCTGGCAGGCTATATCCTTGGGCACAGGGGCTGGCAGGCTATATACTGGGGCACAGGGGCTGACAGGCTGTATACTGGAGCACAGGGGCTGACAGGCTGTATACTGGGGGGGGCAGGGGCTGGCACGCTATATACTGGGACACAGGGGCTGGCAGGCTATATACTGGGGCCGGGGCTGGCTGGCTATGTACTGGGTCAGGGGCTGGCAGGGTATATACTGGGGCACAGGGGCTTGCAGGCTATATCCTGGGGCACAGGGGCTGGCAGGCTGTATACCGGGGCACAGCGACTGGCAGGCTATATCCTGGGGCACAGGGGCTGGCAGGCTATATACTGGGGCACAGGGGCTGGCAGGCTTTATACTAGGGCAGGGGCTGGCATGCTATATACTAGGGCACAGGGGCTGGCAGGCTATATACTGGGTCAGGGGCTGGCTATGTACTGGGTCAGGGGCTGGCAGGGTATATACTGGGGCAGGTGCTGGCTATGTACTGGGTCAGGGGCTGGCAGGCTATATACTGGGGCACAGGGGCTGACAGGCTGTATACTGGGGCACAGGGGCTGGCAGGCTATATAGTGGGGCACAGGGGCTGACAGGCTGTATGCTGGGGCACAGGGGCTGACAGGCTATATACTGGGGCACGGGGGCTGGCAGGCTGTATACTGGAGCACAGGGGCTGGCAGGCTGTATACTGGGGCACAGGGACTGACAGGCCATATACTGGGGCACAGGGACTGACAGGCTATATACTGGGGCACAGGGGCTGGCAGGATATATACTGGGGAAGGGGCTGGCATGCTATATACTGGGGCACAGGGGCTGACAGGGTATATACTGGGGCACAGGGGCTGACAGGCTATATCCTGGGGCACAGGGGCTGACAGGCTGTATTCTGGGACACAGAAGCTGACAGGCTGTATACTGGGGCACAGGGGCTGACAGGCTATATACTGGGGCACGGGGGCTGGCAGGCTGTATACTGGAGCACAGGGGCTGGCAGGCTATATACTGGGGTTGGCAGTGGCTGGCACGCTATATACTGGGGCACAGGGGCTGGCAGGCTATATACTGGGGCACAGGGGCTGGCAGGCTGTATACTGGGGCACAGCGGTTGGCAGGCTATATACTGGGGCACAGGGGCTGACAGGCTGTATACTGGGGCACAGGGGCTGGCAGGCTATATACTGGGGCACAGGGGCTGCCAGGCTGTATGCTGGGGCACAGGGGCTGACAGGCCATATACTGGGGCACAGGGACTGACAGGCTATGTACTGGAGCACAGGGGCTGGCAGGCTATATACTGGGGAAGGGGCTGGCATGCTATATACTGGGGCACAGGGGCTGACAGGCTGTATTCTGGGACACAGGGGCTGACAGGCTGTATACTGGGGCACAGGGGCTGACAGGCTATATACTGAGGCACGGGGGCTGGCAGGCTGTATACTGGAGCACAGGGGCTGGCAGGCTATATACTGGGGTTGGCAGTGGCTGGCACGCTATATACTGGGGCACAGGGGCTGGCAGGCTATATACTGGGGCCGGGGCTGGCTGGCTATGTACTGGGTCAGGGGCTGGCAGGGTATATACTGGGGCACAGGGGCTTGCAGGCTATATCCTGGGGCACAGGGGCTGGCAGGCTGTATACTGGGGCACAGCGGTTGGCAGGCTATATACTGGGGCACAGGGGCTGGCATGCTATATACTGGGGCACAGGGGCGTGCAGGCTATATACTGGGGAAGGGGCTGGCATGCTATATACTGGGGCACAGGGGCTGGCAGGGTATATACTGGGGCACAGGAGCTGACAGGCTATATCCTGGGGCACAGGGGCTGACAGGCTGTATTCTGGGACACAGGGGCTGACAGGCTGTATACTGGGGCACAGGGGCTGACAGGCTATATACTGGGGCACGGGGGCTGGCAGGCTGTATACTGGAGCACAGGGGCTGGCAGGCTATATACTGGGGTTGGCAGTGGCTGGCACGCTATATACTGGGGCACAGGGGCTGGCAGGCTATATACTGGGGCCGGGGCTGGCTGGCTATGTACTGGGTCAGGGGCTGGCAGGGTATATACTGGGGCACAGGGGCTTGCAGGCTATATCCTGGGGCACAGAGGCTGGCAGGCTGTATGCTGGGGCACAGCGGTTGGCAGGCTATATACTGGGGCACAGGGGCTGGCATGCTATATACTGGGGCACAGGGGCTGGCAGGCTATATACTGGGGAAGGGGCTGGCACGCTATATACTGGGGCACAGGGGCTGGCAGGGTATATACTGGGGCACAGGGGCTGACAGGCTATATCCTGGGGCACAGGGGCTGACAGGCTGTATTCTGGGACACAGGGGCTGACAGGCTGTATACTGGGGCACAGGGGCTGACAGGCTATATACTGGGGCACGGGGGCTGGCAGGCTGTATACTGGAGCACAGGGGCTGGCAGGCTATATACTGGGGTTGGCAGTGGCTGGCACGCTATATACTGGGGCACAGGGGCTGGCAGGCTATATACTGGGGCCGGGGCTGGCTGGCTATGTACTGGGTCAGGGGCTGGCAGGGTATATACTGGGGCACAGGGGCTTGCAGGCTATATCCTGGGGCACAGGGGCTGGCAGGCTGTATACTGGGGCACAGCGGTTGGCAGGCTATATACTGGGGCACAGGGGCTGGCATGCTATATACTGGGGCACAGGGGCTGGCTATGTACTGGTCAGGGGCTGGCAGGGTATATACTGGGGCAGGGGCTGGCTGGCTATATACTACTGGGGGCTGGCTGGCTATATACTGGGGGGCTGCTGGCTATATACTACTGGGGGCTTGCTGGCTATATACTGGGGGGGGGGCTGTGACCAATGCATTTCCCACCCTCGGCTTATACCCGAGTTGGCTTATACTCGATAGGATCTTATCGAGTTTAGATCCTAAGACTTCAATAAAGTCAAAACTTTGTGATGAAAAAGTCACCTACTTTATATACCCAGGTTCATGTAATGTTGCAGCCCCAAACTTTTTTGAACACTAAATTGTGGATTACTAACACATTATATACACATATACATACATATCCATATACATGCACATCTATAAATTATTGACACACAATTTCCTGATTAAAACATACTGCATACACATTATACACATGAACATTTAAAGCGAATGCACTATACACAGATACAAATACACATTATACACATGAACATATACATATGAAAATATACAGTACACATAAACATATACAGCATAAAGATCCTTGCGCTTTGCATCCTCAAACCAAGAAAATGTGCAGGGTCCTAGAGATGATACATTGGGAAGTGATGGAATAAGGGTGGTGGAGGGCTCTGGTGCACACACGATTGTTTTCAAAAAAGTAAATGTTACTTGTAATAAATATATACACCCCCCCAGTAATAAATATACAGCCCCCAGTACTATATATACAGCCCCCAGTACTATATATACAGCCCCCTGTAATAAATATATATTACAGGGGGGTATATATATATTACTGGGGGCTATGTAATATATATATATATATATATATATATATATATATATATATATATATATATATATATAATATTATATTATACAGCACAAAGTAATACACAGTCTATGGCAGAGCATGGAACTTCTGAACAGTTGGAGTAGAAACCTGGGGAGCCAGAGCTGGACCTGAACCTATAGGCAGTGATTCGCCCACACTTGGTGGGTGCCCCTTTAAGGGCAAAGTGGTCTATGGTGTTGGGCAGACAGTCTCCAAATTAGCCGCTCTTGTGATTAATGGCTTCCTATGACCCTAATCCTTGTTGTAGATATTTCAATAACAGCAGCAAGAACTATGATTAGGCAGAGCTCAGGATCGGCCAATCCAGATGGTAGCAGGATTATAATGATAAAATAGACACATTTTCGGCAGTAATCTGTTCTATTGGGTTATACTAGAAATTTTATACAATATTGGCAAACAATAATGACATTTATTCTGACATACAATATTAGATCAGTATTACTAAATGTTAGTAAGAAATTATCAGTAGTTCAGTGTATCAGAATGTACTAAAGATTTTTCTGAATGATAACATTTGTGTAAAGAATAATAAAATACAATATGATACAAATATTATGGTAAAAATTACAGGGATCAACAAACACTGAGAAAAATAATGATAAAGTAACATAAAGACTCATGTAATAATTATGGAAAGTTGCAAATAATAAGAAAAGAGGACCTGTCACCCTTAAAAATCGCACTAGGAGCAGCTTCCTAAAGTAAGGAGCTGCTAGCGCTACCCCATTATTAGCAGTGATAAACTGCTAGCTTTACTGAAACCCTCCAATAAAGTTAGCGCACACTGTAGCACCGTACCCTCAAAACGTCGGACTGAGCTTACAGTGGTCCGGCGGATTTATAAGGGGATCTGTGAAGGCGGTGACTGCAGCATGAAGCCCGGCAGTCACCACCAGTCTATGGCGTGGGAGCAGAAGTCCGGGGAAAAGGCAGCGCCTCGGACCGCCCCCTCATGAATATGCCGGATTGCTGTGAGCTTAGTTCGTTTTTTTGAGGATACGGCGCTGCAGTGGCTTCTAGATTTATCGGAGGGTTTTCAAAAAAGGGAAGCGCTAGAAGTTGCTGACTTTGTTAAGCAGATCCTAGTGCATTTTGTAAGGGTGAGAGGTCTTCTTTAAAGAAAACCAAAGATCCCTAAATCAGTGTCAAGACCCTTTTGTGACAGCGAATCAATAAAATAATGTCAGATTCCCCCGTAGACGTCTTGGATATATAATTGTCCCCCCCACCCCCATTCTGTTATCACTAATTGATATAACATGGATCCTGAAAGATTTGGGACTGCAGTTATGGACTTTTTATAGTGCAGTGAGAAATTGTTTCTCTAAACCTTCCCTAATGATCACAATATGGTCATTAATGTCATGTCTGAGGCGTCTCCTGGTGCGGCCCATGGATTACATTTTGCAGGTACATTCTACAAAGCAGACGACCCCCGGGAGGAACAGGTAAGGAATTCATCTGCTTTATGTTCTTTTCCAGTGGATTTTCTCTCTTCCTATAAGGATGTGCAGTTACAGCTGCTCCTTCAGAGAAAGTCACATTGTGAATGGTAAAGGTTTAGACGTGGTGATCGGAGAGCTCATCCTTCTTCTATAGAACAGATGAGAAAAGGAAAAACTCTAAGAGAAACAAAAATTTTACTACAATTTAAGAATAAACATAACAAGATGGAATGAATCATCTGGAAGCATTGGCCCCTTATCCAGGGTGATAAGACAATAGGCCCCTTCCTTCCAAATCCACCGCCCATCATTTACACCAGAGCACAGGACCTTGGTGACAGAATAGCCCCTACAGTCACAGGTCTAAACAATCACCATTACATGTATAGTGTTTATATACTACTAGATGTGACTATTAGTGATCACAGCCACAGGGGAAATCATTGTTACTATCATACAGGCTTTATAGGTAGATGGTAACTGACTGTATCTATGTATTTTTGTACAAATCTGACTTTCACCAGATGTCTTATAAAACATAATGGGGGATATATATATAACGGCTTTATATGGCTACAAGCCCAGGAATAATCACAAAAATTTATGAACCACCAGATTATCCGGTGCGATGTGGCCTTTATGATGTTACGCAAAATTTTTATATTTAGACAATTGTTGTCTGTTTAGCAACTGCTCTATATTCATTTTGTGTTATTTTATCCATATTGAATTGGCTCATACTGTGCAAATTAGGACTATTTAAGTTAAAGTTTAAATAGTTTAAATAGTTATGGACCCTACTAGTGCCAATACAGTAGTGTAACACATCCTCCCGCTATATCCTGTAACACCCAGGATGTATTAGAGCACAGCCCGGCCTTAGTCGGCCAGTGATTATTAAAGGCTGCAATTATTCATGGAGACACTATTGATGTAATAGAATATATAGAACATGAGTAGCCATAGCTATGACATCAAACAGCTCAACAGAAGGATGTGTTACAAGAGGTAGACATTATACAGAGGAAAGGTTGATATAAGTCCTACTATTTATGTAATTTGTTCTTTTTAGCCATGTTCACACATGGGGAAACAAAACAAAAGAAAGGATGAAGGAAGGATGAAAGGAAGGAGGAAAGGAAGGAGGAAAGGAAGCGAGAAAGAAAGAAAGAAAGAAAGAAAGGGGCGAGGAACGAAGGGAAGGAGGATAGGAAGGAGGAAACAGAGAAAAGAAAAATAAGGAAAACAAAGAGAGAAGATAGAAAAGAAAATGTAAAAATAGAGAATCAGAAAAAAAAGTCAAAAGAAAGAAGCCTTAATCATGTAATTTCTGCAGAATATTTTACTGTCAACTAAAAATAAATTATATCATCCTCCTACTGTACCTGGGGCAGTTTACAGTCCATGGAATACAACCACCATCCAAACCATCCAGTGTTTCATGGACTGAGAAACATAAAGAAAAGAAAAACAAAGAGAGAAAATAGAAAAGAAAATGTAAAAATAGAGAATCAGAAAAAAAGTCAAAAGAAAGAAGCCTTAATCATGTAATTTCTGCAGAATATTTTACTGTCAACTAAAAATAAATTATATCATCCTCCTACTGTACCTGGGGCAGTTTACAGTCCATGGAATACAACCACCATCCAAACCACCCCGTGTTTCATGGACTGAGAAAAATAAAGAAAAGAAAAACAAAGAGAGAAAATAGAAAAGAAAATGTAAAAATAGAGAATCAGAAAAAAAAGTCAAAAGAAAGAAGCCTTAATCATGTAATTTCTGCAGAATATTTTACTGTCAACTAAAAATTAAGTATATCATCCTCCTACTGTACCTGGGTCAGTTTTCAGTCCATGGAATACAACCACCATCCAAACCATCCAGTATTTCATGGCCTGAGAAAAATATTGAAAAGAAAAAGAAAGAGAGAAAATAAAAAGAAAAGAAAATGTAAAAATAGAGAATCAGAAAAAAAGTCAAAAGAAAGAAGCCTTAATCATGTAATTTCTGCAGAATATTTTGCTGTCAACTAAAAATAAAGTATATCATCCTCCTACTGTACCTGGGGCAGTTTTCAGTCCATGGAATAAAACCACCATCCAAACCATCCAGTGTTTCATGGACTGAGAAAAATAAAGAAAAGAAAAACAAAGAGAGAAAATAGAAAAGAAAATGTAAAAATAGAGAATCAGAAAAAAAAGTCAAAAGAAAGAAGCCTTAATCATATAATTTCAGTCCATGGAATACAACCACCATCCAAACCACCCAGTGTTTCATGGACTGAGAAAAATACCGAAAAGAAAAACAAAGAGAGAAAATAAAAAGAAAAGAAAATGTAAAAATAGAGAATCAGAAAAAAAAAAGTCAAAAGAAAGAAGCCTTAATCATGTAATTTCTGCAGAATATTTTACTGTCAACTAAAAATAAAATATATCATCCTCCTACTGTACCTGGGGCAGTTTTCAGTCCATGAAATACAACCACCATCCAAACCACCCCGTGTTTCATGGACTGAGAGAAATAATGAAAAGAAAAACAAAGAGAGAAAAGAAAAAGAAAAGAAAATGTAAAAATAGAGAATCAGAAAAAAAGTCAAAAGAAAAAAACCTTCATCATGTAATTTCTGCAGAATATTTTACTGTCAACTAACAATAAAGTATATCATCCTCCTACTGTACCTGGGGCAGTTTTCATTCCATGGAATACAACCACCATCCACACCATCCAGTGTTTCATGGACTGAGAAAAATAAAGAAAAGAAAAACAAAGAGAGAAAATAGAAAAGAAAATGTAAAAATAGAGAATCAGAAATAAAGTCAAAAGAAAGAAGCCTTAATCATGTAATTTCTGCAGAATATTTTACTGTCAACTAAAAATAAAGTATATCATCCTCCTACTGTACCTGGGGCAGTTTTCAGTCCATGGAATACAACCACCATCCAAACCATCCAGTGTTTCATGGCCTGAGAAAAATAATGAAAAGAAAAACAAAGAGAGAAAATAAAAAAAAAAGAAAATGTAAAAATAGAGAATCAGAAAAAAAGTCAAAAGAAAGAAGCCTTAATCATGTAATTTCTGCAGAATATTTTACTGTCAACTAAAAATAAAGTATATCATCCTCCTACTGTACCTGGGGCAGTTTTCAGTCCATGGAATACAACCACCATCCAAACCACCCCGTGTTTCATGGACTGAGAAAAATAAAGAAAAGAAAAACAAAGAGAGAAAATAGAAAAGAAAATGTAAAAATAGAGAATCAGAAAAAAAAGTCAAAAGAAAGAAGCCTTAATCATGTAATTTCAGTCCATGGAATTCAACCACCATCCAAACCACCCCGTGTTTCATGGACTGAGAAAAATAAAGAAAAGAAAAACAAAGAGAGAAAATAAAAAGAAAAGAAAATGTAAAAATAGAGAATCAGAAAAAAAGTCAAAAGAAAAAAACCTTCATCATGTAATTTCTGCAGAATATTTTACTGT